>NC_081362.1:59053895-59674379 GCF_030684315.1 Stegostoma tigrinum
ATTTTATACACTAATAATAAAAGACATTGCTATGCAAGATCAGCCTCTTTTATCATGCTTCCATGGCTCACCAGAGATCTCCTGCCATTGTTCACATGAAAGACAATTATACCAAAGAACATCAAACCCAAAAATGACAATCTGCTAACCAGCACTGGGTATTGCTAAATTCATTTCTCCATTTTCTGAACCAATAGACAACAATTCTCGGTGGACACGGTGGGGGTTGGGGGCGGGGGGGGGGGTGCGGTGTGGGGGTGGAGAAAAAAGAACAGTGCCCTGCACTGATTTATGCTTCTCTCTTCTGCATTCATCAACCGACTGCTGCCACTTTCCGATCAACATTTTTATAGCCTGAGGTTCAAATGCTGGACACGTTTGAAGAAATGCACCAATAATGATGGCCATATATTTCCATATTTAAAAACAATGCCGCATGTTTGGAAAACGAACTGCTAGCATGCCACAGGGGAGTGAGTGTTGCAACAGGTCGCATACTAAAACTCAGCCCTGACAGCTGTAGCAATGCAGGTTTCCCCTACCCCAAAACGAAATGTTGTGCTTCATGTTTACAAAGCAGTAATGGGCCAGTGATCCCTTTTTGTGTCCTGTTAAGCGAGCACATGCTGACCAGGTTGCTTTTAGTGATGCAATCAGATCAACAAATAGACTGGAGTCTATTATGTGAAGATGGATAGGACGCAAGAAGTTAAATTACACAAAGTATTTGCAAGCTGAGAGCAATACGTTACATTGCCTATCACTTTCTTCTGTTCCTACAACAAATAGCATTGGAAATAAAAGAAAGCTGGGTTAAAAGCAAATACCTGCAAATTTCACGCTTTACAGAAAAAATCTTTAAATTTATGTGGCTTGCACAGGATAATAGAAGTGTAAGGTCTTCCAGTTTCTTGTGTAGCATAATTCCTGAAACTTAAATCTTGCGTTACAAAAGGTACCATATTGTCTAGCTGTGCCTTTTGCTCCTAATGTTTTGTTGGAATTTATCGATGAGAAACTGAAGGTTAACTTTTTTTTAAGTACAAATAACATTTTGTCTGCTTCATATTATTTTACATATCATCAGATATTGAATCCCCACTGCCACCCGGCTAAGGCATCTACTGGATAACATCCCTTAAGAGTGCTGGGTAACAATAATAGCATTTTCCATGAAAAAAATACTGCACATACATAACACAAGCAGAACATTCAATGCTATCTTGATAACCTGTTTTGATTTTATTTTTAAAATTATAACATTTAGAACATGACATGATTAAGCAAACTTGAAAAACCTATTTTCAGCATCTTCTTAAACTCCACAGTAATTACTATAATTCCAACTGCCTTACCCATTCTACTTCCAGCAACACAGAAACAGACAGAAATAAATTTGTGCAGAAGAGCTTTAAAATAGACCCACAACTATATCATAAACATTAATCTATAGCAAATGTTTGTTGACTCAATCTATCTTCATTTTGATGCTTTTGGTAAGACTTCATTTAATCTTCATTACTAGTGTTGGCATTGTGTTAAATTCGGAGGTTGTAAATTAGAAAGGGCAATTATTGAAACAGCTCAGAGAATGAAACCCAATCATTTTGCAAGTTCTTTTAGCTTAATACAAGTTAACATAGTCATGAACTCTCAGATATCCGCATGGCTAAGATTTTTGTTTGATTTATTAAACTAATGCAGGTAATCGTGAGTATAACAATTGTTTACAAGGGAACTTTTTGGAGATATTTTGTTGCTGGTTTCTGATGATGGGTGGGCTGAAATTGCAGGGATAAAAGAAACTGCTTTTCCAATGTATTCCCAGGTAAAAGTAAACAAGGAAATGACACAGACATATTGGCAGGCTGCATCATACTGTCTTCGTAAAAAATTGCTTGACATGCAGCATTAATTTGAGCAAAAAGAAAATTATTTATGGTAATAGGGAAGAACTGCAACAACCATTTCCTTTGTACCGATCCAGAATTCACAATGACCAGAATGTCTTATAAATTTTACAGTATATCAGAATAATCAGTGTTGACAAAATCTCCAGCAATATGTAGGAATACAACAGGATAGATTTTTGAACTTAAAGCTATTTTGAGAAACTATGCAGAATTATTGAAGATTAAGTGCATGACCAATTCTGTGAATACATTTTGACAGCTCTGATAAAAAGCTTGGAAACAATCCTCTGATATGCACAAAATGATGATTTTATCTGGTATACATTTCTATCTTTAACAGGAAATGAAACCTAATGCCAATGCTGAATGCATGGATGCTAGATGCTGCTTCTCATGTGCTACTTACAGCCTACACAAGAACCAGTGAGCTCTTTATTTTGGTTCCTTTCACTGCTGCATTAAATGTTTCCTCTTCCCTAAAGCAACTCCTTATAAACCTCTAGGGAATCTCAGTTTCATTTTTCGAAAAATGAACTAGTGGTATTCTAATTTTTCTCTTCGTTTTGCAGTCATGGACTTTACTTTAATACAAAAATAACCTTTACAATAAAAAACATACAATTCAACATCTCCATAGACAAAACCTGATTTGCATTGAGTTCAGTTCTGGATCTTAAACAATTTATATGCTGAAGAAGAGCTTTTGAAGACTTTTCCCTTCACCCCAATAATCCAAGTTCGGTTAAAAAAGGAAAAGTATATGACTCGTGATTTATCAAACCACCTGCTATCAAATTAAATTTGTTCTGCACAAGCCTAAGTATATTACTTATGATACAAGCCAAAGCAATCTTCAGGATATGTTTGTGCACAAAATTAGGTTGTGCGGATTTCAGTTAATTACAGCACCACAGAAAGAAAAATGAAATCCGTCACCATTTAGCACAGTGTAACACAGAAAAAAAAATGGAAACTGGAATGACATGATGAAATGATTAATACATTTTTTTGAATGTAATTAAAATAAAAACATCTAAATGATCACTGTGGGCTTTCAAGGCTCTGAGACATTGAACTTGTGCAGTTAGCATTGGTTTTTCTTACACTGATGAATGTTTGAATTTGATGGTACTGTTGCATTTCTTTTAATTTTTAATGCATTTTTCTTCTGGTAAATTAAACTATATCTTCCATCTCTGTGGTCTCAGCAAACCTGCTGCCGAGAGAATGATTGGTCAGCTTCTCATTGCAGCCTCTGGTCTATGTAACTAGCCACCAGAAAGCACTGGGGAATCAACAGACTTGACTTTTACTTCATTCTAAGGGAAAAGACAATGTTGTGTTTATTGTCTGTCTTTGGCTGAATGATACTGAACATTCTCCTTGAACAATTGCAGACTTCCTAGCAATCATTCTTCTAGAAAGATAGATATAGGGAATTCCAAGTCATTACCATAAAGACAATGAACAATGAGATATATCCAAATCAGGAAATGTGTGATTTAGAAAGGAGTTTAAAGGTGACAGTGTTTTCACAACACTTCTGCTATTGTCCTTTGCAGGAATAGAGGTCACAAGAGAAGGAAATGCTGTTGAAGTCTCTTCCAAATTTTCTTTCTGCCCCTCTACATCTCTGATACAACAACTATATTGCCCATGCTGCTAAAACTGGGAAACCAGCTGACAGAGTTGAGCACTCACCTGTGACTCAGTGGCATTAGGCACTAGTATTTTGTCTCCCAGTGCTACTTTGTTATGACACAAACTTACATGTTTACCTATTTCACCACTGTACAAACATAATTGAGATTGATGAAAATAAGAACTCCCTTATTGGGGTTTCTCAATCTTTTGAAGCATTTGGATAACTTGCATTATGAATCAAGTAACGCTCATGCCCTGCCATCCAACATTGCCCTACGTCCAAGAAGGAACAGTTCACATATAGCTGCTCACTATCCTCTCCTCCTTCGGGCGTTAGCTTGTCATTTCTGTGCAAATAAATTACTTTGGAACTAGACGTAAAAACTCGGCACAGAGGGTTTGCATATTTTTAGCTATGACAAAAAGAAGATTGGGCAAGATCCACAAAAGGAAGAAGACCATTTTCCCCAATAACCAACCAGGCAGTGAGAAAAAAAGTCCCAAGCAAAACACAAAGCTAAATAGCTGAAAAGCAAAACCAGCCCATTCTAGAAAGAAATATGCAAGAGTATAACTTTGGTTATGGATTAAGTTTGATGAATTAATTTATTCAGGCCGCTAGAAATGCTGTGCTCCTGCCTTAAATTTAACCAACAGTGTACAGTAAGGGGATCTAAATCAGGTCACACCACGATAGGGAAGAATTGAGAAATCAGGAAAACTAAGAAAGAATCTAGAGATTCAGAGAAAATCTCATCAACTAAAGAGCAGGTTATGTACATGCTATCTCAGCTTTAGAAGTTATGTAGCCCAGGAGACCAGAAAGGAAAGGGAGAAAAATCAAAACAAATCAAATATTCCTACCCCAGGGAGAAACATATTAAAGAACTTGCGCTTATATAGCATCATTCATGACCTCAGGACATCCCAAAGGTCTTCATAACCAATGATGTACTTTTGAAGTATAGACATTGTGGTATTGTGCAAACACAAGCTCTTATTTCCAATTTTTGTCAGTAGCAGGTGATGGATTTAAAACTAGACACAGATCTTTAAACTCAGGAGACACATACTTTTGTTGTTTTTTGTTTTGAATTTGTTGCTGTGTCATTGAATTAATTTCATTCCAAATATTTCCCAGTTTTGTTTTGAAGTATCTATGAATACATTTCTTAGTTTTATTATTAAGACTGCAATGACTAATCTTGCTGAATGCTGGTCTCCAAATTCAAGAAAATATTTATTCTGAAATTTTTGTGCTTCACATTTCTAGGTCTGAAACACTGCTGTGGAAGCCAGAATTGCTCAGCACTGCGTAACCATAAGTTTTGTTACAAGTGCCATGGAAAGAAAAGGGAATAACCTCCGTAACACAAAAGATACTTCTTTCTATTTACTTCTTCGCCTAACTTATTAACCTATTCACTTTTCACAAATCCAGCCTCTAATATGAGTTCTACTGTTTGATGCTCATAACCCTTCTCTTTTATATCTTCCTTTGGTGCTACTATCTTTGATAACGGCCCAATCACAAACACACTACCTAATTCATTGCTGCCAATGGTTTGCTGCTTTTTCCAGTTTCCAAAAGATTCATTTACACATGAGAACTTTGGAACATCTCCATACTCCAACTGAAAGACATAGAGGAGATGAGAGAGGAATAGCATTCAGGGAACTCAAATAAGTGGAAAAGACTGGAAAACAGAAATACAAAGAAATGATCCCTAAGAAAGAGAAGCAAGTAAAAACATTTTGAGCATTATGTAAAAGAAGAAATAAATAATTTTATGATTTTATAAAATATATGTATATTTTAAGCTATTAAACATTAAGGCTCACATTTGAGTACAGCAATGGTATGGGTAAATGGTAACAACATGTTTTGTTTTAAAATCAGACTGTTCACAGGCATTGACCAAAAGACTGTATTTTACCTGCCAAAGGTGGTGAGCTGAGCCCAAACATGGAAATCCGATCCTCATCTCCGACAGTACTCATTTTCACCAGTAGGGAAAAGAGGCTCAGGTTGGAATTACAGAGTTGGGAAATCAGAATCACTAGGACCATTGGAACTCATTACTATGGGAGCATTTGTAAGTGCTCTTGAAGAGCAGTTAAGTCTGTAGAACTATCACAACTTTTTATTGAAATTTCCAGCTCTTACATTATAACAACAATCTGTACGCAACAGAAAGAGTTCTACAAAGTCAAAGCTGTGAAGGTAGTTAAATCCACAGCTCTGGAAAAATGACAAAAAGCTTGAAAAGTCTCTGCTAGTAACTATGCTTGTTGACATTTTCCCAATGGTTATCACTGTGTAATTATTATTGTTTAGCTGATTTCCAAAAACCTCATTATCTCAAAAGGAATCCTAAATTCTAGTTTGAATGACATCTCAAAGACGTTATTTAAGGATGACGTAGAGTTATAAGTACAAATACATATGATTTTGAAAGGGATTAAATAATTGAGGGAGTTTAAATGCTTTGAATTGGCTTTGATAAATGGGACTTTATGTCGTAACTCTGTGATGTATTCAGAACTTTATTTTGTTTAATCTCAAAATGGTTCCTAGGGTCTTATGGTGAATGTTGTGAAGAATGTGAGCAATCATTACAGATATAAGTAATGGCATGGACGATGTAAGAGGTCATTGGAAGTGAAAGGGGACATGGATTAGTATGTGCTACGTCAGTGGGATATGTGGACTGTGTGGGAAGTGTGGGGTGAAGTTATAAAGCATAATATTTAATAAATTAATAAATTCACTGTGAAAAAGTCCCAGGAATCTCATATCAGCTTTTAAACAGCCCACCTCGGCACTTATGGCCATCTAAGTTCAGTATTCAGGGTGATGGCGCATAACTCTATCCACCACATCTCTCCCTACCCCCCTCACAATTGGTGTGAAGACCCAGGTTTGATAAGTGGGCATGGAAATTGTGACACACAATTAATTCAGCTCAGTCATTTCCAATATATACAAATGGAAACTCTGCGCTCTGTTCATTGTTTGACTCTAGTGTGTACACTGTATTAACACCACTGCAAAGTGGATACACACCTAAGTGGAGGGTGCAATGTTGCTAAAGGCTAGCAGGACTCAAAACTAGATCATCCTTCTTAAACGTAAGGTGCCTTATTGCTGAGACAATGTGTCCAGGCAGGAAGAACATGCAAAGTTGTCTGAGTTAACAGTGAAGGAGAGGGATGCTGTTATCACAGAGAAAACTTTGAAGGCATTGGGAGTAGACAGCTGGATGAAGGGCTACAGAAAAGTTTGATAATCTCACAAAAAAATGTTCAAAGTCCATGAATATGCTTTCAAATATCATATCCTTATAAATGAGTCACTATCTAATCTCAAGGAAAGAATGTGACATACTCTGACCTGCCCCCATGTTCAGCATTAGTGGCCTCTCTTATACAACAATGCATGATGCACTGTGGGATGTTGGAGATGTCACTTGCTGTAATTTGCGAGGAGCCCAATGGGAAAAATGTAATGCAGAAAAATGCTGTCATCTTCACAGCCACCAGCAATGCCACCTTCACCCTGCTCTGAAGTTACAGGTTTCCTTGTAACAGGTGGCAGATTTCAGTGAATGCTTCCTTCTGAAACAGAGACATTGAACATACTACTCCTCACTGAAATAGCAAATTGCACCCTAAAGGCTTTGCATGGATATAGCCTCCTGTTGATAACATTTCTTCCTGTCCTTCTTGTTACTTTCCCCAGCATTTCCTTTTCTGATTTACTTCTGCTCATTCTCCTTATGATGTAACCCAACGGGAATAGAAAATGCTGCATTCACATAACTGGTGGCCTGAACAGACCTTTTGAAATCAGACCAAGGCCTCCAACCGATGCCACAGCACTCCCTGTAAACTTAGGTAGAGTATAAACTTCAATGCACTGTACTCACCGAACATCAAACAGTAAAAAATTAATCAGCAAGTAAACAGGGGAGTCATTCCTGCTACTGAACACATGCTCAGCCATGTAAGGTTAAAAGGAAACATTAGCGAGGATGTTTGATTTGAAAATGGCACTGCTTGAGTTAAGTCAGCATTGTATGCTAACTGATGTCACAAAATGCCTACATTGTTTACTTGAGGGACTCCCAGTTCCCACACTACTGAACTACATAGAATAGTGTTCGGTATGGCTGACAAAACATAGGCATTAAGTGTTGTGGCCTGTTTTTTTTTGTGTGATAAACTCACTTTGAACTGCCCATACAAAATATATCAAAAGCAAATAAAGAAAATTACACACTGAAACATGGCTTGGCTGCCCTATTTTATGACTCACCAATAAGTTTAAAGGAAACTGGAGGAAAAGATTCAAATTCAGAAAATTGGTGCAATTTTGATCATAATTTCGGCCCTGTCAAGTGCAATTGAAACCGGAAGGCAATCCAATTAGTATTAATGCAAACAAAAATTTAAAGAAACGCAAACATTTCTGCAAAGTTGTGAAAAATAAAAGAATTAAAGGGCTAATATCAAAGTGTCTCCTCCCATATTACTTGAGAGAAAGGATCGGCCCCCATCAAAACTTTCATCTTTGAGCATGGATCAGATTTTTAACTTATAATTTGGTATTAGGATTACTTCACATTCTTTAACCCATTGCTCTTACATTCCATTATATGTAGAAATTATGGTTTTGAATTTCAACCTGCTCCACCACCACAACTTCACCAAACCCCACTGTGAAAGAGAAGATCAAAGCTGTTGCAAAACATTCAAGCTATTATTTGTCATTTCTGGTTATCAGTCATTTTGGAAAATCAACACAAACTATACCTCTATTACTATGTGCATTAGTATCAGAAAAGTAACAGTCATGAATCCTAGTGCGAGCATAAGACAAATCAATGTGTGAAACCGCAGCTCACAACCACAATTATTCAACTGATGGGATCCCAATCTGAACGTAATCATCACCAAAAAGCTAAGACAAAGTGCTAATATGGAAATATAGACAATCAACTCCAAGGCAATGTCATATATCCCCAAGCTGATCCTTGTCACCACAGTAAATGATAGTGTTCCACAAACAGCAACTACAAGCAAGAAGATGATGTGTTCTCAAACCATTACTGCCGTTGAAACAATTTGCACAACATACAAAATGTAGTTCATGATTGTTACTCTGATGCTTCCCCATTTCCCTGTCAGGATATGCATGGCATTTATCTAAAACCTTGCTTTAACATCGTAGGCAGAAGTCAACATCTCAGGGAAGTGACTGACAATCAGTTCATTATAAAGCTTTATGTGAGATTCAAGATAATCTTTGTCACCAAGAAGTTACATGAAAGATGACCACTAGCTAAAAAGATACATTTATGTAAGTGCTTATACCTGCTGAACTCAAGAATAGTGAAAACCCTGTTACTGAAATGTAATTTGATGGTTAAAGCTCCTATTAATAAAATGCCTCGTAACAATTAGTGAAAAAAATGAATGCCTATTATAAATTCTACATTGATAAGACATGGATTGGATTTGTGTTATCAATAGAAAAGTAACACCTCCAGTAATGATGCACAGGCTCTCTGGCTGAACATTAACCAAATCTTATCAATTAAGAGTTCTTCAAACATCTGTTCCAGTTCAGCTGCAGAAGACATTCAGTTTAAAGGTATGTTTATACTGTGACTTGGTTATTTGGTAATGTGAAAGTGGTAGTAAAGTTATAAGATTAACAAACTCACAATGTGAAAACGAATCTAAGAGTTTGATCTCCTCCAGGAAACTGTCTTACACCAGCTTGAGCTGTCACATTGTACAGTACAGCTCCAAATATTCTGATCACACCTTTGTTATGAGCTGCACAGCCAGTTTCAGAGTGTATCCCTAACCTAAAGTAACAGAAGCGTAACATGTTTTTGCACTGTGTACCTTTGAAGCCCATTTTGAATCAAACAGAATGAACTCAGAATAGCCAAATCAATGAAGAACATGGCCATCACCATTTCAGACCTTATACTGTACAAATTATAATCTTAGAACTAGATATGACAATTGCTGTGTTCAAGCTAGGCCTCAAGGTTTCTCCACTTATTGTAACATGATGAAAACAACAATTTATACGAATGTAGCATCTTTAACAAAATGAAACATTGCAAATCGCTTCACTGAAAAGTTCAAGAATAAAGTTTGACACTGAGCCACATCAGTCGGGCAAGCAACCAAAATGTTAGGCTTGAGAAACTTCTCTAAGAATTGAGCCTTTATCTTCCTATGGTTTCCCTCCCATCCTCCCCAGGTTCTCTTTGGCCTCATCATGTCTACGAGAGTTCTATCTCTTTTGCACTTGACCCCATTCACAATTAATTTGTTTCTGATGCTGATGTCAGATATTGTAAATGGTTCCACCTCCTCAGGCACTGCCGTCTTATATTTCAAGACTGCCTACATCACTCCTTGCCTCAAAATACAGTTTGATACTTTCTATCTTTGTAAGCTATTGATATTCAAACTCTCTTGCACTCCAAAGTCCTTCCGCATGTCTTTTCCCATCTTTTCTAAAATCAGGTTTCAATTTCTCCAAGCAGGCTTTCCCTCCCCTCGCCACGCAGTGGAATGCTTGTCTCAACCTCAACTCATTTGTGCCTGAGACCCTCATCTAAATATTTGTTAGCTCCAGCTTCAAGTATTTTAACGTGTCCATCCCTTGCCTTCCATTACACATCCTTTGAAAACTTCAATTCATTGAAACCTCTACTGCCAGTATCGTATCCCACACCAAGTCCCACTTACATGCCATCTTTATCTTCACTGACCTAAGATGGTTTCCAGTTTCCCAAGTCACAACATGCTCATTTATCTAATAAGGTAATTCCCCCCCGGAAAAACAAAAAGCAACAGCTACTTTCTAGAAGAAAGCAGCAGAAACAATGTCAATTTGGACAATGAAAGCAAATGGTGAAAAGAATTCTTTGCGCTTGACCTCTGTAAACCTCACATGGTCAATAGCTGAAATTGAACTGTACCCAGTACGCATCATATAATACACATTTTGACCAAAAAACTTTCTTATTATAATAGCCAACCTGCATACCATTCCATTTAATACTGCACACTGTCATCACCTCTTACGCGCACAATGCTGTTTCTTTCTCTCGCTAAAGCAACACACAAATTTTGTTTTCCAACTGAAACTCAAATAATAAAAAACTGTAACACTGTATAATAACAAAGTAAAAATGTTTAACAAATTCTTAAAAAAACTAATTTTTAATGATTTTGTTAAATATTGTACCTGATAATGTCAGTATTGACAGATTACAAAATACATCAACAGTAGCAATTAAATCTGTCCAGAATAGCATTGAAGCAATTGCAGATGGGGAGGTGGAAGTAGAAAAGGACATCCAATTTTTTTTAAATCTTCCCTCCCCAATGAAAAAGAAACAACTCCTAGCCAAAGCTCTGACTGAATGGAAAACCAGAAATAGAGCTGATCAATAATTTTGACTGTGAAAGCAATTGTGTTCTCAGGGGTAGTGTGCATTGTATTTCTAAGTGCCTATGTGATACGATCCTTGGCCACTGTGAATGGAATGGAAACAGAATGCCATCTGAGGGAGATGCAAGTGCTAATGTGGTGAGGTAATGTGGTAAAGAATAGAATTCAACAAGGAAAGCAATACTGCAGAGCTCAAAATAAGATACTGGTCCTTCTAAAATCTTAATATATATATTTAGCTTACTACCTTCACCAAATGAAGTAATGTTTTGGCTACTAGCTCCTCAATGGGAAAAAAAATTACATCCTAACCTTTAGTTACCTAATGAAGATGAAGAACCATAAAGTTGTAATGGGGAAAAGAACAAACAAATTACAGATTAAAACATGGCAACGTTTATCTATATTAAGCCTTTCATCTATTCACGTTATGATTTGTTTATTTAATTGGCCTGGAACTATTCCTAAACGTATTCCTGGTGCAAGTTTCATGGTTGATCACTGAAATGTAGCATCATCATCATGCTAGAGTGCACTACGGCCATACCACTCAAGCTGATAATGAGCACCTAAGGGATGAAAACGGCTATAATACCCAAACACAACCATGTTTTCACCATTATCAACTTGGTCGTTTTAATCCTAATAAAGGGGAACTTTTTTTTAGACGTTTAGTCCTTGCATATTCTCAGTTGTTCTGCTTGGAAGAATAATGCTGCAGTTTCTGAAATCATCATGTATCTCCATTCATTCAGATTGGATTGGAGTCACTGGACCTCATTTACTCATAAGCCAATGGATATAATCGAATACTGAAACATTTGGGACAATAATTAGTTGGCTTTCGTTAATTAATAATTAAGCTTCTAAATTTTAGTTTGCCACTAAATTTTCAAAAGATGACTAGATAATTATTGAGAAAGGAAAGATTTAGAGAGCTATCATGAAAAAAACAAAGGTGAGGCTAATTGGTATCTCTTTCAAAGAACTGGACACACATGTAATGGGCTGAACGATCTCCTTCTGAGATTCTACAAAATACTTCTCATGAGTGCTAATACAAAAAGCAGGACATACGTTCTTTCTGTCTTTTCAAACAGAGTGTCATTAAATTGTAATAATGCTTTTAAGAACTTAAAATACTTTCGTTCAGTTGCACTCCCAAATAATGACTCAGTAGTTAAACATTACCATTTACTTAAAAATATGAATTTGCAATATGGTAATATCGGCATGAAGTATATGAATATTAGCTATGCGCAAAATGATACCGTTGAACTAATATGACAAATCTCTCATCAGTCCCCCACATTATTGATAGGATGATTGCATGAATAAAACACATTGCACTATGTTGCCTCACACACATCAGCCATGTTTCTTTATTTGTAATGTATTTTCCCTTCTGTACTTACGTGCTTTGGTGCAACTAGACAAACTTCATGTTAAAGGGGAAATATGTGTCTCATTTCACATGGGAGTGCACAGCCATGCATTCCCAATCACATTGATCAGAAACATGCCATCAGAGGCATTTAAAATACATATCACGAATATGTGCTGGCTCCACAAGTTACACTAGAATTATCTATTTCATCACTACGGCTCCCATTTTTAATAACATGGAAGCTCTGCTGTGGCAGGGGAAGCATTCTAAATTTGAATTTTGTATTTCCAGATGAGGAATTTCAAACAAAGCTTCCAACATCACAAGCATCGAATTTACCTAAAATTCGCATTGTAACAGGAGCATTTATCACTCGGTCAGACGACTTATGTTTTCACAAGAAAGTAATGCAAATTAAAATTATAAAGTCAGTTTCTCAGATAATGAGGTCAGTAACACTTAGCAAGTGATGCAAAAGCCATATCCCATTGCTTCAGCATTTATGCTATTCATTGACCCACGCTGGCACGTGGACATCAGGAATAGAAACTTCTGCTCCCACTGGTACCAGGCCTAGCAGTAGGAAGGTATTTAATTAGACTGACAGTGGTGTACCTGTATCCTGCTAACTGCCCGCCTCTGCTGAAATTAGATTCAGGGCAGCAAGCCTTCAAACCCTGCCACCATCGGAGGCCCTTAAATGCCAATTATCGATTACGCAAAGGTTGAATCCCACAGTTTTGGGATTAACTCAACTGAAGATGGGCCTATCACAATGTTGCATGTATAGTGACTGAGGCCATGGCTAGCTTGTCACCTCCAGTGTGCAGGGTTGGAGTGGCCTCTCCATCAAGAGTACTCCCAACACTTCAGGAAACTGGGTTCCACAAAAAGCCACCCCCCCCCTTGAACTTTGACCTCTCTGTCCTCCTTTCCCCCAGAAATTCTGATCTTGCAAAAATCTGACCCCCTCCCTTCCCACACACTCCCACTTGTTGTGAGACAGTCTGGGATTTTCATAGTTGTGTCGGCAGCAGCGGTCACAGCCTCCCCCTGTGATGCTGCTGAGCCAGTCTCCAATTGTGGAGAAGACCTGCAGGTTGCCTTGGCACTTCCAGTTGGCAATTGACTTGATGGGACGTCCTGTAAAGAAGCCTGAGTCACTCACTCACTTTCCAACCAGCAGAGGAGATGCTCGAATAAGATTCTGCCTTAGCAATGCACAGAATCAGGGCTCATCATCACTGTGCTCCGTCTCACATTCACATTTACAATCTAGATACGTACTTAAAAAATGGCCAGTAATTACACAAGCTACTAGAACTCGCAATCAAGCCCAAACAGGGTAAACACTATCAGTAGAGTAGAGGATAAGAGAAAATTGGCAATGGGAGAAATAAAAAATCAAACACAGGGCAAAATACTTACTCCCTTGAATTAGAATTTAAAAGCAAGGATTTGGTATGTTTTCCTTACCCACATTATTCATTTTTTTTATGGACCAATAAAATATTTTTTTCTGGACTCTACACATGCAGAATGACTGATAGTTCTCAAAAATACATTACTCAACTCAAAAAACACAAATATTGCATATACCACAAATGTATATTGTTAACTTTTTAAAAGAATCCTGAAGTAATTTTTGTTGTGATATTCTATGTATTTTAGGGTTAAAATTCTCTCGCGGCTAAGTGGAATTCTTTAATGTAGTCAGACTATATTTGCCATATCTGTCCATATAAATTCACAAATGCTCCGAGATCTTGAAACTAGTCAACCAGTCAGAAAGGCACTGACGTTAATTAGTTATGAAGTGAGGAATGAGCAGGCATTAGTACTGAGACTAATCAATGGGAAAATCAGTCGAAGCAGGCAGTCTAATGAACTGCTATGCATCTGTTTATTTTTAGATGGTTTGAGCACTTTTCACATTAAAAATAAATATAATGCAGTTTACTTACTGATAGTAATTCTAGCACTAGATTTGTTTCAAGACTTCCAACGAAGGAAAGCAAGTCACAGTTATTTCAGAATGGTGTATTGCGGCACAGCATTTTGAAGCCTCTAACACTTTCACAGAAATTTGAATATCAAATTAAATCCAGTGCACGGACAGGCCTATCAGACCACAAGCAGCGACGTCCCTGCCAAGAACATATACGCAAAACAGCCAGTTTCTTGCACTAGTTATTAGAGATCCCTGGTAAATGATAAATAATTGTACACAATGCAAAGAAGCCCTGTTTTCTCAAGATACAGTTTAAGTGTAATATACATTAATTCGTCTCTTCAAGCTACTATTGCATAAACTGAAAACACTAGATTAATTTTCAGTGTGCTGCAAATTAAGATTCAGGTGTTTAGATCTTAAACTGCAGAAGTGCCGTATACTGTAAAACCTATACTAAATAAACCTAAGCAAAATGTTTAAACTGGATTTTAAAACTAAAAATTGCTCTCAGTGAATGTGTATCAGATTGGTTAATAGTTTATTTTTCCCTGTGCAGAGTGCAATGGAATATTTTCCACTACTGAAATGTAATTATCGTGGCCGAGGTTAAAAGAAATAAAAAAAACTCATGTGCAAGAAAGTCAAAACCAATATTTATTTCTTTGGAAATATCCCTTGAATTCACTGAAGTAAAACATGCTTATTTTGTTGTGTTTATTTGCTTATTATAAAAATGCCACTTTGGGACTCTGAAGGCCAATCCTGGCAATTTTTGCAAGTCTTACATTTTCATGGTTGCTTAGAGCCGTTAAATGTGAAAGCATTTGCAATAAGAAATTTCATGGCCCTAAATTACACTAAATTATGGGCAAATCAAAATAAAAAGATTTACAGTAATCAGCCATACAATTTGGTTCCTAACAGACCTCAGTAAATACCTCAACAGCTCCAGGGTCCTCTTACTGTTTTTAAATAAACAATGACTGCCTTAAACTATCTTCTCTTACATGTCATATACTTTAAAATATATTCACTGTAATTCTCATTGTAAGAAAAACAACAAATGATAACTGTATAGATTAAAAATATAAATCCCATTTTTCCCTTTGTGTTGTGGTGTCTTCTCCACAGTCTCCTACAATCCTGGCCCACAAATCTTACAAGTGTATTTTCAACAGGTCTCCTGTATTTAAAGTTGTCAAGACAGTGTTGCCGAGCCAACCCTGAAACCTACTCCTCCTACTACTCCTAGGATGCTGCTTGACCTGTTGTGTTCCTCCAGCTCCACACCTTGTTATCTCGGAATTTCCAGCATCTGCAGTTCCCATTATCTCTGACCTACCAAGGTCTGTCACCTAATGTTTGTAAGACTGTCACTGAAACCTAGTGAAGATCTGGGGGAGGCAACGGCCTAGTGATATTATTGCTAGACTGTTAATCTACAGACTCAGACATGGGCTCAAATCCCACCACAGTAGATTGTAGAATTTGAAATCAATAAAATACATGGAATTAAGAGTCTAATGATGACCATGAATCGATTGTTGGAAAACCCCATCTGGTTTACTACTGTCCTTTAGGGAAAGAAACTGCCATCCTTACCTGATCTGGCCAACATATGATGCCAGACACACGACAATGTGGTTGACTATCAACTGCCCTCTGGGCAATTAGGGATGGGCAAAAAATATTGCCTAGCCAGTGACACCCTCATCCCGTCAATGAACAAAAGTAAATCAAACCATGTAGTTTTATGTCATTAAAATATAAAGCACAAAGAGATGTTTTGGACAACTGTAAATTAATCCACAAAACAACAGCCTGGTAAAATACAAGCTCCAGCAACAAAACTTCTTATGTCATATGTTCAAGTGTTTGTAGAAAAAATGAGCTCTACTTTATAACTTCAATACAAGGTTCAGATAACATTGGCTGGTGATTGATTAACCAATTGGAGCCATTGATTTTTGCCCTGCTCATAAGGCTGGGATCAGAATACTTTTCATGGTTCACTCGTGTTCCTTGCATATCCCCTCCTCATTTCTTTGAGATGCACAATAGGTGATAGCAGGAATAAATCGAAAAGTCTGAGAGTCTTTGATTGAAGAAGGTAGTTCCTGTTATTGACCCTGATAAAGTTTGTGTAATTAAGGGGAAGTAGCTTAAACACAATGTATTCAAATGGGTACTTCCACCATTAAGGGTGCAGCTTGGGCAAAGGATGGCAGAGGCTACACAGTCTGGGTACATGATAGGAAAACAGCTGCTGCTTCTCTGGAAAAAATGTTTGACATCCTGCCAGCTTCCTCTGAAACTTAGGAGTGAATTGTGTCATATTTTGACAAAGCATCAGTTTCTCCCCCAAAACCTTAGCTATCATCCTGAATGTGCTTCTTTAACTACCTACGCCCCTGAGGCATCCCTCTCATCCAATGCTAACTGAATTCCACCATCCCAGAAAAATTCCCCACTGTCAGGATATCCTGGCATTGACACAATATCCTGAAAATGACTGGCATCCTTGGTGTCCATGCTATTTTTAAAAGGCCATTGTGCACCTAGTCACACACTGTCAGTCTGAAGCGCTTCTCTAGGGTTCATGATATTTTCTTCAGACATGGCAAATAAGAAGAAACTGGCACCACACTTGAGGAGGAAGGGTACCTGGGGGTCCTGATGAACAGGGTGATGCACAGAGCAGAATGTCCTCTTCCCCCAGGATCAGACCCTGGCAGCTCAGTCCAAGTTTGCTATTTGGTCATTGCAGTCTGCAGGAATGCCTGACAGTGGAGGAAAATGACCAATGACTTTCTCCGCTAAGTGAGTATAACTACCACCATCTTCTCTCTGGAGCCTCACAGAGTCACTCAATCTCTGCTACTGTACTCATTTCCCACCCCAGTTCATACTCTACTCCTCTCACTATTACATGCAATATTTTCCTGCACTCACTTTCACACACCCAAAACCCACATCTCCCCGTAGCCTATGTGCCCAATGCACTGCCTCTCACTATCTCACAAAACTTCACCATCTTTCCCAGAACTGCACCAGTGCACTAACTGTGACAACTACTTCAGCAGCCTTACTACCATTCACTGCAGAAGAAAACAAACACAATAAGGCAGAAAAAAGCCAAGATGGGTGGTGAACTGCCTGATATTTGGCTCCTCATTTGCTGCAAGGAGAGAAAGCGGACTCCGATCACTTGTGCAGTTGACGGACAGTGTCTAAGTCGCTGGGCTGGTATTGTAGCCTATCCTTGTCACAGTGTGTCAGGACCCCCTGACTGAAAGGTGTCTTGAGTGAAGACTTCTGATGACAACGACAAGCTTCCAGACCTTGTGTCTGCACTCAGTGGCATGGTAAAACAGAAGTACTGAGAATCTGGTAGCTCCAGCTGATGGGACATATCCCAAAATGGCAGGACTTGGAAAGGCAAGGCAAGGATGCTGTCAGCATCCGGGTTGAACGGAAATGTGTAAAGCTAAGCGATGTTTACAATTTGCTCTTTATTTTATGTTGCCTCGCCTCATTCTTTTCACTAAAATACATCACTTTACACTTCTCTGCAAAAATTTCTATCTGCCATTTACCCACCCATTCCAACCTATTTTTGTCCAAATCTATTTTAATTGTATTCAATGTATTTCTGTATTCACAAAAGTAGGTACCACTTTACTTTACAGAAGTAGATTTTCATATATCTCTTTATTTATTTAAAATTTATAAGAACAAGCATAACATGAATAAGTGACCCTGCTTTTTTTAAGAAAAGCCATGTCTGAATAGTTATTTAAAATTTTATATTATCTTTTAACATTTCCTTCTTGAAAATGCCATTTTATTCTGCGCATGCATTCTTAAAAAATTTGCATTGACTTGAGAGGCAGGACAGAATCTTTCAAGATGCTTTCCGTGTGAAGAAATCCACAGTATCTTTTCCAAGAAAGACCCATTGAGCCACACATCAATCAGGCAGTGTTGAGGCCATCAGTGGGCATACACCCCAGATCAGCATTCAAGGGACAGAGGTCCCATCCAGCAAGAGTTGCCAGACAGTCAGAGGACTGTAGGTGTTGCTATGAGTGCCCTCAAAGTCGGAGGACCAAGGACAAAAGCTAAATAATAGGGTTATGGAGTCAGAAGCAAGGTCTGAGGGTTGGCTCCCGGTGGAGCGCATCCAGGCCATTGTCCAGTCCCTTTGATTGGGGGAACAACCATCCGCCAAGGTGCTGCACTGTGGCAGATGTCATGCATTCTGCATAGTAACAGGCCAGATTGCAACTGGATAATCTCACTGGTGACAGGCTAAGGCGGTCAAGACATAATTAATTGACCTCAAAGGGCATTAAATGGCAGCAGGGCAGGGAGGACAACTTTGAGCATGCCCACCCAGAATTTAATTCTGCTAGAGGCAGGAAGATGGTGTGAGTTAGCTTCACCACCATCCAACCACCTTCTCACGTCCAAGCTAGCCACCATGGGCAGCAGAAGATTCCACCTATTAGTTTTATTTTTCTGCAGCAATGCTGCCTGACCTGCCAAGTATTTCCAGTACTTTTGTTTTTATTTTCAACCTAGCCTCTTTTAATTCTCCTCACCTTGTCATCTGGGTCAGCAGACTTATTTGTGAGGTTACCACATTTGTCAACTGGCCACTGGGATCAGGTTGCTACAGACTAAGCCTATATTGGCCCAGTCAACTCACAGCCAATCATATGAAAAACATATAAATGTTCACTATCAATGCCAGCAAACTTGGATGTTTGCACATCCGATAGTAGAAGATGGAAATCCAGAAGCTGTTGTCAATAATACTTGCTCCTCAACAGAGTGTACTAATGCAGTCTTTGTTGATCAAAGCTGTTAAGAGATTACTGTTAGATAACAAGGTGTGAAGCTGGATGAACGCAGCAGGCCAAGCAGCATCTCAGGAGCACAAAAGCTGACGTTTTGGGCCTAGACCCTTTATCAGAGATTACTGTTGATGCATGATCCTAAGATAAATGTACTCTCTTTGAAGTCAGATAAAAAGATTTAGGGTTCTACAAGATGGAGTAACTGACTTTTTAAACAGGCTTAGCGATAATTACTATAGAATAACATCTCTGCCCTGAAATAATAATTTACAAGTGTATAGTCTTATTCCCTCCAAAGATATTTAGTGCTACAGATTATTTTAGAGAAATTAAGGTAATTTTTCCAGGCAATTTCTGTTTTCTACACTTGCATCTCTCCCTTAATACCGTATATACACCCATACTTGTTGTTTTCTGCACAATTAACTCAATGTAACTTGTGTTACTAACTAATGTTACTTCACATTTTGCCATCTGTACGGCTCAGTAAGCAGACTTCAATCTAATATGTTGAAGCACCTTCCAGATGCTTTGCTCGCTTACAGGTATAACTGGTGTCCTGTAAATGGTGCCCAATTGCAGCAGATAGGTAATGACCCAAGTCTCACTGACAAGCTGAATTCTAAATCAAAAGTACATCAGGTGAACAGCTCACAACAAAATCTAGGCCAGTGCTTCCGTTTCTATCAGATCTTTCACACCTCTCCCCAACCAGCCTGATTGCCAACTTTATCACCTTCCTCGATCACTCCCTCCTTTCAAAATCAGTCCATCTTCAATCTTCCTTTCCTGGTCACCCTCTACCAGATCATTCCACTTTCCCGAATGCCCACTCCCCTTCTCTGAATCACATTAAAACCAGTGGTAACACGGAAGTCCCAATTCAAATACTGCTCATCAGCAATTCACCTGAGAATATCCAGTCAATGTTTCACAGGCCTGTTGTGTTTGAGGACAGAGCTGATGTTGTATGGGCCTTAGGCCTCACTGTTCTGGCAGAGGTCTCTCGACCAGGTTTGTACCAGCAGGCCAATTCAAAGTCTCCATGGGATAGCATGCTGTTACCCTGCACCCAATTCATAAAGTACTGGATTTGTCTGATTTATAAGGAAAAGGAAAAGTAGATAGGATGTTTTATAACATGAAAAAAGTGATCAGAGATAATGGGAACTGCAGATGCTGGAGAATCCAAGATAACAAAGTGTGGGGCTAGATGAACACAGCCGGCCAAGCAGCATCTTAGGAGCACAAAAGCTGACATTTCAGACCGAGATCCTTCATCAGAAAAATGATTCAAGCTTTCCATGTCCCTAAAAGAGAAAAAAAATCTGCACTATTATTTTGGATGAACCCTGCTTGCAACAGCAAGAGCTAAACATGTTCAGCTGCTGACTACAGTAAGCCGCTTGCCAGCAGATGCAGAGGCAGATTTCCATTTGTAGACTAGTGTCTAAATGTTTATATTACATTAAACATCATTTTCTGATGAAGGGTCTAGGCCTGAAACATCGGCTTTTGTGTTCCTAAGATGCTGCTTGGCCTGCTGTGTTCATCCAGCCCCACACTTTGTTAACACGAGAAAAGTGTTTATTTAATGGTTGATCATTTCCAGGAACACCTGAAGAATTTGATATCAAATAAACATTTTTTTTGTAGTGCCATTACTTTTGTAGTTTTCAATCCAGTAAAAGTACTTCAATAGTTTTAAAGCACTTTGGGACACCCTGAAGTCATGAAAGGCTTCACACCAAGTGGGATCTTCTATTGTTGCAGGTAAGTGAAATAACCAATGAATACACAGCAAGGCTCTGCAAATCGTAAATCACATGCATGACTTAGAACATAGAACATAGAACATAGAACAGTACAGCACAGAACAGGCCCTTCAGCCCACAATGTTGTGCTGCCCATTGATCCTCATGTATGCACCCTCAAATTTCTGTGACCATATACATGTCCAGCAGTCTCTTAAATGACCCCAATGACCTTGCTTCCACAACTGCTGCTGGCAACGCATTCCATGCTCTCACAACTCTCTGCGTAAAGAACCTGCCTCTGACATCCCCTCTATACTTTCCACCAACCAGCTTAAAACTATGACCCCTCGTGCTAGCCATTTCTGCCCTGGGAAATAGTCTCTGGCTATCAACTCTATCTATGCCTCTCATGATCTTGTATACCTCAATTAGGTCCCCTCTCCTCCTCCTTTTCTTCAATGAAAAGAGACCGAGCTCAGTCAACCTCTCTTCATAAGATAAGCCCTCCAGTCCAGGCAGCATCCTGGTAAACCTCCTCTGAACCCTCTCCAAAGCATCCACATCTTTCCTATAATAGGGCGCCCAGAACTGGACGCAGTATTCCAAGTGCGGTCTAACCAAAGTTTTATAGAGCTGCAACAAGATCTCACGACTCTTAAACTCAATCCCCCTGTTTATGAAAGCCAAAACACCATATGCTTTCTTAACAACCCTGTCCACTTGGGTGGCCATTTTAAGGGATCTATGTATCTGCACACCAAGATCCCTCTGTTTCTCCACACTGCCAAGAATCCTATCCTTAATCCTGTACTCAGCTTTCAAATTCGACCTTCCAAAATGCATCACCTCGCATTTATCCAGGTTGAACTCCATCTGCCACCTCTCAGCCCATCTCTGCATCCTGTCAATGTCCCGCTGCAGCCTACAACAGCCCTCTATACTGTCAACGACCCCTCCGACCTTTGTGTCGTCTGCAAACTTGCTGACCCATCCTTCAATCCCCTCATCCAAGTCATTAATAAAAATTACAAACAGTAGAGGCCCAAGGACAGAGCCCTGTGGAACCCCGCTCACCACTGACTTCGAGGCAGAATATTTTCCTTCTACTACCACTCGCTGTCTTCTGTTGGCCAGCCAATTCTGTATCCAAGCAGCTAAGTTCCCCTGTATCCCATTCCTCCTGACCTTCTGAATGAGCCTACCATGGGGAACCTTATCAAATGCCTTACTGAAGTCCATATACACCACATCCACAGCTCGACCCTCATCAACTTTTCTAGTCACATCCTCAAAAAACTCGATAAGGTTTGTGAGGCATGACCTACTTGTTCATGTATTTCTGAGAGGTGAACACTGGCCTGAACACCAGGAAAACAGCCTGCTCCCCTGAAAATACTGCCATGGGATCTTTTTAACACACCAGCACTATCAGTGGAGACATATAAGATTCACTTTACTGACTCATGTGAAGAACGACATCATCGACAATGGAGAACACCCTTGTTCTGTGGGAATTAAATCGACGGCCTTTTTGACACAGAGACAGGTGCTACAAACTGAGGCAAGCTGAAAAAGTAAGAAGGGAGAAAAAGAGGAAAAGTGTTGAAAATCTAGTGCTATGCAGACTTAGAATGACTACGAAGTTAACATTTACACTCGACTGGCTTATGGCCCACATTCTGCTGTTTTTTTTAAAATAAATTTTGCACTAAGTATAGCTAAAACATTCCATCAATGTAACTTTCCATTCTGTTTAAGACTCTACTACTTAGAGCTTCCCTGTTGAGCAATGCTGGAAACTAGGAAGGGCTTTGCTAATCATCATGACTTACAAAAATATGAAAATAGCGTAGTTACAAACAGAGGTGACTGTGAAATAGTTCACTGTTTTAATATCAGTACTCTATGTTCTCCCTTTTACGCCATTCCTCTCCTTTTCTTCTGGGCACACGCTGTCAAAATTTTCACAGTGCAAGTTAAATGAGTGCACCGTGATGATGCTTACACATCGAAGCAATGATTTAAGACTTTTCCTCTAACATTTGTGCAATAAAAGCCACACTCTGCTGGGTTCAAGCTTTCCATGTCCCTAAAGGAGAAAAAAAGTCTGCACTATTATTTAGGATGAACCCTGCTTGCAACAGCAAGAGCTAAACATGTTCAGCTGCTGACTACAGTAAGCAGCTTGCCAGCAGATGCAGAGGCAGATTTCCATTTGTAGACTAGTGTCTAAATGTTTATGTTACATTAAACATAGTTGCACAGCATAATGTACTGTATTTCACTTAATATTACTGCTCAGGGTGTGAGGTGTAACATGTGGAATATTTGGGTTATGATGTCACTTATATGCAAACTTTATCACCATCATATTCACAGACATAATTGACATATACAAAAATCCAAATTCTTACTCTGTTTCTCTATTTTTGTGCATTATCAGAATGTGAACAAAAAAATAACATTTTCTTGGGATACATCATTTGCCACTTGATCATTAAAGTTGTGAAATCATCTCAGATAAAGACCAATGGAAACCCAGAAAAAAAGTTGCAAGGTTACAATTGAATTGAGGGGTTCTGATGACACCGAGCACAGTAAGAGATCCCTTGATTCACTTACAAGATTTAATTACAGCTTTGAACTCACTCTTGGTATCTGTTGTTTTTAAAAACATATGCCATTTCATTTCTTTGTGTATATACTTTTGCAGTTCACTTTTCAACAGTATTTTACAAAGAGCATCCGATATCAAGGATTTCTGGTCTTGGTGCAGGGTGATATTATTAAATGTGTATTATTGTCCTGCGTTATCAACAAAAGATCATCAGGCTTTAATCAATTTTTGACTTGTGAAAAAAAACACATCAACCTACTCACTGAAAATTATGACAACACTGATGTTAAACGCAACTTGAATCAAGTAAGAATCTGGCTCCAAAATAATTTAAAATGCTAACTTGTTTATAATCCTGAAAATATATACTAGATACTTTTTCTTGTGTTGATATCTGAATTTTGCAATATAATCCAAAAGTTCACCATATAATGCCACCTAACTTTAAATCTCAAAAATACCTAGTGATCATGTAAACTAGCAGTGTCATAGATTCCTGTTACACTGTCATCAACGCACTCATTAATACAGGTTATATCAGCGATTTTGCCTATATAGCTGTGCAGGTTAATCCAGTTCCCTCAGTTCAACAGCTATAGTAACCCCCTCTGCTCAACAGCTCAATAACTCACTGAGCCAGTATGCCAGATATGGTTCTTAGCACTCATCTGTCTGAAATAAGTAATTTCTTGTCAGGTTCAATCAGAATTATTAAACTTCATCCTTCTGCCACAAAAGAGATATTTAACTTTCACATAAATCTTTCCAATTGTTTCAAATTTTCCTTTTACTTGTACATTGTTTCTCAACTTTTACTTTTTAGCCAGTTCATCAAACCACAGTTTTATTTCTGCAAGATTATATAGCTATGGTAATAAAATAACTCTGAAAAAAGGTTTTCTATTTTCTAAATTTTGGAAAATATTCCCTCATGAATTTGACTCTTTCATCACGAGAAGCATTCTGTATTGCTATTCACCTCAGCATTATTTTCCAAACATCTGTTTCATTCGTGTGTATTTAATGATGGACACTACTAAATCTTTACTCTTGAATTCCCCTGGCAAATCCTTTTGAACGACAAGTCTCCAATGGCAAACAGGACAGGTGGATCACAGTCTTGCATTCCCCTACCAATGGCCTCTTTAATAAGCTATGAAGTGGCACAAGTCAGCAGGCCAGTGAGCTCACTTCTTCCAAGGTTCCTTTTTCCATGTAGGGTAATGGAAAACTTACAAGTCAGGAGTGTGAAACTGACTCTGCACAGTTCCACTTGATGGTGCTACATACTAGTGCTCCCACACACAAAAACCACTAAATTCAACTGCTTCTCTAAACTGGAAAAAAGCTTTGAAATTCCACCGTCACTTCAAACTGGCAAAACAACAACTGCTTGTTTCCATTTGGCAGATACACTGAATTTCCAGAGACCACACAATGCATAGAAAAATGTCATTTTTACTTTCTTTCTCGGCAATTTTGACCTGAACCTAGCATTAAGAGGGTAGTAATGGCCTCAAAATGGGATTGAGGACTTTGCGGGCCATTAACGAAGCTGTGGCCTGGGCCATTTTGAAAGGGATCAAGTATTCAGCACCCAAATCACAAGTCTGTCTTAGAATGCATACAGTCTTCAACGTGTACACTTAAGTCTGAAGACATGGATTACTATGTAAAAGGAACACTGCGCACTCTCTCATTGGATCCACCTGAGTTAGGGCCATTAAAAAGTCAAATGAGACCTGAGCCTAAAACAATTTTTGTGAAGCAGGAGCACTGCTCTGAGTGTCTCAAAACTAACTGGGCCACTGTCCACCTTGCACACTACACCTCCCCCAAAACATATTTAACTCGTGATTGGCAGGGATGGCCCAATGTTATCCTGCCTTTTTTCAGCGCGTTACCCATTTGGCACCCCTACAGCTTGGCAGCCAGATACAAATGTAGCCAGGGCCTTAGAATCTTGGCTATCTCATCACCATGGGTAGGCAACCAGCCAACTCACTCCGTTTGTTAGGCAGCCAGAAGTCAAATTCAACCTCCTCTTACTGTCTTCTCAGTAGAGAAAGAAAAAAATATTATTCAAATAGTCAGAAAGAAGCCAGGTCACTCTCATTCATTCCATGTATGACATTGACAGAAGCCTGGCAATGGATCACCTTCAAAGTCTTTCATCCCATGTACTGACTGTTGCGTGGTGGCCGGATGGAGGAGTGAGAAACAAAGTCAAAGGACAAGAACGGAAATTATTTATAATTTTATCCTCTCAAATTTATTGTGAAAGAAGCTTAATTTTTGTTTTGTACTGAAAACAGCTGCCTCCTCTGCTGTTTTCTGACAGCGTAGTTTCTTTCTCTGTTGCAGAAAAATGGCAGTGTGCAAAACAGTACAAAGTCAATCCATCCTGGCAAATAATTAAAAGCCTCCCATTCGGAGACATGGAGGAGAATTCCACCTTGATTTGGCTCAGAGCCATGGAAAATTTCAGTCAAGCAGCAACAGTAAAGGCAGAACACTGAACAACCTCGGAGCAAGCTCCAGACTATATTAAGATAATGCAAAACAACTTTTGCATCCAGCATTCTGTAGCCTGGCACCACATCGAAAACCATATTAGTGGCACCTGACAGGCAGGGAGGTTCCTGCTCTTTGCTGAATGGTTTGGTGCCATCTAAAAGCAAAAATTGAAAAAGCAGCAGCTATGCACCTGTTCACCTGCTGGTGCATAGGAAAACCCATTACAAGCTGACGAAAGATGAAACTGAAATGCATTTCAGCAAGTCACTCCAGCATCAGTGATTAATCTCAACAGACCCACTGTACATTGTACTCTATAATTAATAACTTCTTAAAAGATGCTAGCTTGGCAGCAATCGTAAACAAGCTGTGGACAACCATCCCATGTGGCCTAAACAACATTCATAGATTGTAAATGGTTAACAAAATTATCATTTTTCTAAGCCCTTGCTCTGAAAAAAAAGACTGCGTTCCTGCCTTCCCTTTTTTCTTGGATCCTTTTCCTCAAATATTCTCCCTTCTCTTTCTGTGCCACATCATATTCAACTACCTACCAAGAAGACAGGCAATTAAATCTTTCCCATTACAACTTTTCTGCTGTGACGGAAAAAGGTAAATAAAAGTGTTCCAGGTTCATACAGTGGCAAAATAAAACATATTCTCCTCATTTGGAAAAAGCTTTAGTGCCTGATCCAAATTGGAGAAAGAAAAATTGAGAGTTTGTCAAATGAGGAAGTAGCAACATCACTCCGTAGCCCAATACCTTTATACTTTGGCACTATATTTCAGGGGCTGTTTTAAAAATGCAACTGTATTTTGATAGATAGGTCAAGAAAAGGGCAGTAAAACATAATTTACCACATGATTTCAAAGCACTAACTCCAGATGTTTTCTAGCTTGTTTCTGAAAAGGTTGGCACTTTTGTTTTCCATAAAATGCATAGCAGATCAAAGCTTTGGTTGATTCCAGAGAAAAGCTGATTGACAAAAAAAATGGACAACAGGGATTGGTCCTTTCTTCCCTGTTCAGATCATTCCAAGTGAACGACTAAACTTCCCCACCAATGGAACAGAGATTTTACCTCCACTACAGGGGCTCCTCAAAATGGAGGTACCTTGTCATTCTCCCTGCAGCCTAGGCAACAACCATCTCTCTCTCTCTCTCTCAGAGACTCTGTGATTGGGATGGAAGATTGAAGAGCTTGCACATTGTCCTTATTGGAAATTTAGAAGTGCCACCAAAAATGTCGTAGCTGTGGTCCCACTGCCCACTAGTGCAGACACAGAACCTGTACATGATCCTGAATTCAGGACATGCCCCATGCCAAGCAAATCCTGACAATGCTTCATTTATATGATTTGAAAAGAAAATGTAACAAAAGAATATTCTTTTTTTTTAAATCATGCAGCAATTTGACATGGAAAGTAATTCTATAGCTTACATCATTAATTTATTTACAATTATTTAGCACTTTCAATAACTATTCATTTTGTTGTATGTGAAGAGAAAATCATGGATAAAGAGAATACTTTTTAATTCATTAAGCACATTCTTTTGCTGCCTCACTAGAATCTGACTTACCATGGGTTCGACCATTCAGTCCAAAAGCATGACCCCGGGTTTCCAGCCATTTAATTCTGCGCCTCACTCCCACTCTGACTTATCTTTCCTTGGCCTCCTACACTCTTCCAATGAAGCTCATCGTTCGCTTGGCAGTACAGAACTTGAATGTTGCTGAAAAGAGAGACATGTTGCCGAAGCTTTTCGTCTTGCACTGATCAGGACAAAGGCAAGAATACCAAACTTCAAATAATCATAACAACTCAAACCACTAGACTCAAGGGTGCTGATTGACACATCCCTCACACCCCGCCCCCGCCACAACCGCCCCAAGAGGATCCCCCTCGTTCTCACACACCACCCCACCAACCTCCGGATACAACGCATTATCCTCCGACACTTCCGCCATTTACAATCCGACCCCACCACCCAAGACATTTTTCCATCCCCTCCCCTGTCTGCTTTCCGGAGAGACCACTCTCTCCGTGACTCCCTTGTTCGCTCCACACTGCCCTCCAACCCCACCACACCCGGCACCTTCCCCTGCAACCGCAGGAAATGCTACACTTGTCCCCACACCTCCTCCCTCACCCCCATCCCAGGCCCCAAGATGACATTCCACATTAAGCAGAGGTTCACCTGCACATCTGCCAATGTGGTATACTGCATCCACTGTACCCGGTGCAGCTTCCTCTACATTGGGGAAACCAAGCGGAGGCTTGGGGACCGCTTTGCAGAACACCTCCGCTCAGTTCGCAACAAACAACTGCACCTCCCAGTCGCAAACCATTTCCACTCCCCCTCCCATTCTCTTGATGACATGTCCATCATGGGCCTCCTGCACTGCCACAATGATGCCACCCGAAGGTTGCAGGAACAGCAACTCATATTCCGCCTGGGAACCCTGCAGCCATATGATATCAATGTGGACTTCACCAGTTTCAAAATCTCCCCTTCCCCCACTGCATCCCTAAACCAGCCCAGTTCATCCCCTCCCCCCACTGCACCACACAACCAGCCCAGCTCTTCCCCCCCACCCACTGCATCCCAAAACCAGTCCAACCTGTCTCTGCCTCCCTAACCGGTTCTTCCTCTCACCCATCCCTTCCTCCCACCCCAAGCCGCACCCCCAGCTACCTACTAACCTCATCCCACCTCCTTGACCTGTCCGTCTTCCCTGGACTGACCTATCCCCTCCCTACCTCCCCACCTACACCCTCTCCACCTATCTTCTTTACTCTCCATCTTCGGTCCGCCTCCCCCTCTCTCCCTATTTATTCCAGTTCCCTCCCCCCATCCCCCTCTCTGATGAAGGGTCTAGGCCCGAAACGTCAGCTTTTGTGCTCCTGAGATGCTGCTTGGCCTGCTGTGTTCATCCAGCCTCACATTTTATTATCTTGGTGCTGATTAGCTGGCAGGTTAACACTGAATGACCATGGCACTGCGATGGAGTACAGGAAACTATCAGCTCACCAAGTTCCCCAGTAATTTGTTCAAAGGGACACAATACCTGAACAGCGACCTTAGTTTTTTGAGATCGGATCCCTACAAATGAATGTGTGTTGCTTTAAACAAGCCTATGTGATTTACATTGCAAGTTTGACTCATTATTTTACATTGGTTATTAGTACAGTTATCATCACCCTCTTGAGAAATTACATCCAGCAGTAGGTGTTTTGTTCTAGGTTTTACAAGTGCACAGTAGTGTGTATGGTCAGTAATCTGCCTATTATGAAGAATAAAGCATGTTGTTTGGTCAATCAGCCAATCATTTTGGATGTCTGGCCCACAGAGGTATCAATATCTTTTAGTGGGTTAGGAACCTCACAGCCTTCTCAATTTCAACATTTTCAGATTAAAGCTTACACAGTCTTTTTGTTGTGTTTGAACAGCTACTGTTGTAGTGATTCTGCTTTTTCTGCTGTATGCCCCCTCTATATACTTTTTAGTTCTTTATTTGCCCCACTAACAAGCCCTTTGGCTTTGTGTCATCCTCCTATTTGTCATCTGATCATTCTGTCCTTTACCCAATCCTACACCGTTCCTTTTTCCTCGCTGCCATCCCCCAAAGCCTGCAACCTCTCTTGCTCTGCCTTTTCAATGGCTGGAAACCCATTCAATCTCTAAATATTTCTAGTTGTAACGAAAGGACAACAATTGGCAACATTAAATGCCCCTCTCTCTACAAAGCTGTTTCCTGATCTGCTGAGCATTTCCAGCTCTGATCTTACATGTATAGTTCGTGCAATATCTTTCCTTAATCTCTGAAAATAGGAAGGTTAGAACAGGGGCAGGCCTTTCAAAAACAAGACCCTATTCCATTTCTACCTTAACTCCATTCACCTGCCTTTACTTAATGTCCTTTCACATTCATACCCAATACAAATCTATCTTGGCTGTTTCAATTGACACAGCATTCACAGCCTTTTGAGAAGCGATCCAGCTACTCACTACACTACGTGAAAAATGGCTTTCAGATCTCACCATAAAATGCTTAACTCTAATTTTAAGATCATACCACGTGTTTTGAAATACGCCAGCAGAGGAAATTGTTTCTATTTATCTACCCAGTTTAATGTTGTTATTATTTTATAGAAAATCCAAGGCTTGCCCCTTATAGTGAAAACCCGATGGCAAAGCGATACATTAAATGCAGCATAAACTGCATTTAAAGAAACAAGATTAGTATTAATACAAAATACAAAGTGTTACATCATTTACATCCAGCACTACAGGATCAGATCTAAATTGTAGTCCAGTTTATCTGAACAGTTTAGCGTTGGATGTGAAACCAAGCTCCTCAGGAGATACTTTCACTCTGATTTCTATCTGAGAACTATGCAAAAGACTACTTTGTGAATACCTAGGCTTTAATTTACCAACATCTACTATAAGCATTTAGTTAAATATTTATTTTTACTTAATTGGGTAAAATTAATTACGATATATTATTTCTCCCATTAACTTTTGTTTTTGTCCTTTTCTTTCCTCCTAAAGCATGCTGTGTCTATTCTGTCCTTTAAATTCGATGGCGGGACAGTGCATCTCTCTGATGCCTCCACCTATCACTGGTGCTATCATTGATTCTATTCTCTGTTAAATCCATTCAGCAAATTAAACAGTAAAAAGCCCTTTGAAAACATTTTCATTCTAGCAGTTAGATAAGAACAATATGTTAGAAGTCAATCAATATTGGAGAACTACAAATTCACAAACATCATTTGCCCATGACTTCTAAAGAGAAGACAGGTTTTGCGGCAAAATGAGTAGTTAAGTGAACTATCAAATGTTTTGACAAAAGAAAGAGAATGTTTGACAAACATTTACAATAGCTAAATGGAGGGCAAACGGAACAGCAATTAAAGGAATAATTTATCCTCATTGGATTATAGTTACTTAACACAAAAACATAATTTTCTATGTCTATGGGAAGGTTAAAATTTAAAAAATACTTTACATACAATGTAACTGAAGATGAAGTGATAACTGATACAACACACCATAATGCTCAAATGATGATTACTGATTTATTAATTGTCACTAATTGTTAATCAAATCACTTTCTACTGTCTTGACTTCACAATTACTTATATCTATTTAACTTTGAAACAGTAAATATCAATTAAGCCAATACAAGTAAAAAATATTAAATCTATTTACAAAGGATCAGAATATATTGAAAATCAACAAATCTCACATTTGTTGCCTGGTGATGTCCTTAAAAGGAAAGACTGTGACTGTGAAGCAGCAATTCAAGCTGTGTACGTCATAGGAAATGTAGCCAATGAAAATGGCTTCAATGTATTCGGGGAACACGTACATCAGCCTTTGGGTTTCAGCTGCTGGTGAAGAAAACTACATTTCCGATATCTCCACACTCTATTTCCAACATTAGCACAGGGGTAGGATGTGGATTTGGATTCTCAAAAACAAGAAAAATGATTTGGTCAGGTGGGAAGGAAGAATACGAAAACAAAACCTGAGACCTAAACCAAAGCTTCCAGTTTCAGTAAGAGAGATGGGCTGGATGGGGGTTGTTCTGGGATGTAAAGCACTCAGCTAACTGCATGCCTCATATATGTTTTCTGCGTTCCAAACAATCCATACTTAAAGGGAAACAATGATTGCCAAATAATCCAGATAAAGAGTGATGTGTAGTAAGAGTTTTGCTGTAAAAAGAGACTTGCTTTTGAGGCTTTTCATCTACCATTCATCAGGACAAAAATCACAAGAATACCAACTTTCGAAAGGGAACAACAATTTCTACTGCCTCAGTTGAAGTTAAACAAACGCTTGACCACAACTTCCACCAGCGGTCGAGAACGCCCTCGACTGTGTCTCCCGCATTTCCCGCAACTCCTCCCTCACACCCCTTTCCCTCAATAACAACCAAAAAAGAATCCCCCTCGTCCTCACGTACCACCCCACCAACCTCCAGATCTAACGCATCATCCTCCGACACTTCCGCCATCTGCAATCCGACTCCACCACCAAAGACATTTTTCCCTCCCCACCCTTATCTTCCTCTCCGTGACTCCCTTGCCCGCTCCACGCTCCCCTCAGCCCCAACTTACCCGGCACTTTTTCCTGCAACCACACTTGCCCCCACACCTCCTCCCTCACCCCCATCCGAGGCCCCAAGAAGACTTTTCACATCAAACAGATGTTCACCTGCACATTTGTTAATGTGGTATACTGCATCTGATGTATCCGTTGTGGCCTCCCCTACATCGGGGACCGCTTTGCAGAACACCTACGCTCGGTTCGCAATAAACAACTGCACCTCCCAGTCACGAACTATTTCAACTCCCCCTCCCATTCCTCAGACAACATGTCCATCTTGGGCCTCCTGCAGTGCCACAATGATGCCACCCAAAGGTTGCAGGAACAGCAACTCATATTCCGCTTGGGAACCCTGGAACCCAATGGTATCAATGTGGATTTCACAAGTTTCAAAATCTCCCCTCCCCCCATTGCATCCCAAAACCAGCCTAGCTCATCCCCGTCTCCCTAACCTGTTCTTCCTCTCACCTATCCCCTCCTCCCACCTCAAGCCGCATCCCCATTTCCTACTTACTAACCTCATCCTGCCCCCTTGACCTGTCTGTCCTCTCTGGACTGACCTATCTCCTCCCTACCTCCAAACCTTGTGCATATTATGTGATTTCACTCACCTTTACTGGCTCCATCCCGCCGTCTTTAACTTATCCATCTCCTCTCCACCTACCTTCTCCTCTATCCATCTGCTATCCGCCTCCCGCCCTCCCTATTTATTTCAGAATCCCCTTCCCGTCCCCCATTTCTGATGAAGGGTCTAGGCCCGAAATATCAGCCTTCCTGCTCCTACGATGCTACTTGGCCAGCTGTGTTCATCCAGCTCTACACCTTGTTAGCTTGAGAGAAGCCTGTTTGCTGGTGCATCACCATGGCAAACCCAATCAGCTCCCTTTTCTGAACCGGTAGTCATGTAAATCTGTTCAAAGGAATTCAATTACAAGCTTCAACAACATGTCTCTTTTCCCAGCTACTTGGCCACTGATACAAACAATACAAGTAAATTCTCTTCAAGCGCTTCTTTTTTGGTCAGAACAAGCAAAATTGAAAAATCTATATGTTGAAAACTATTGTGCCTGGCCCAGATATTGTGCATATTATGTGAATTCACTCAGTTTGGCCGAGTAACTTCAATCTTTTGCATTTATTCTACTGGATGTCTGGGCACCTACCTATTGTCTTCTGCATAGGAGAAACTGTCCCAAAAGGTAATTGCTACATTTGTCACTTGTGCCACGCAGATAGGCTCATCTCCTGTCCAATTAGGACATTTACATTCAAAAATAGTGCTACATAAAACAGGAGTTTGGAATCTGGAATTTGTCTGGGTTTCAGGTTTCTGACCCCACTTTGAAAATCTGACCTGTAGGATCAAGCCTCCCTCTTGAGTCTTCATGCAACATAGGCTTAAAAGGTAGTCTAGGATGGAGAGACTGCTGTCCTAGCTGTCAAAACCATTATCTCTGAGAAAAATGTTAATTTGAAGACACAGCTGCATGTCCAACTGGATTGAGAAGACTTTTTTTATTCATTTGTGGGATGTGGGCATTGCTAGCTGGCCAGCATTTATTGCCCGTCCCTTGTTGCCCTTGAGAAGATGGTGCTGAACTGTGTTCTTGAACCGCTGCCTTCCACCTGCCTGACTCACAATGCTATGAGGGAGGGAATTCTATTCCTTGAAGTGATCTCGAGACACTGTTTGAAGAAGAGCAGGATGGATCTTTACAAATACTTATCTCCCAATCAACAGCCATAAAATAGGTGAACAAGTCGTTTACTTCATTCCTGCTCGCGTGAAACATAACCATGTACAAATTGGCAGCTCTATTTTTCCTGGAAGAAAACACTTCAAATGCAATTCATTGGTTCTGAAGTGCTTTGGAAAACCCTGAACATGTCAAATTTTAAGATCTTCCTTTCCTCAACACCAAGTTCTCTAGGCTACACAGCTCTCAAGAGGACGTCACACATTTTTGAATCCAATATTCATTCTGAAATATACTTTACCAACAAGAGCCAAATTTATTCGTGCAAAATGGTTTGTTATTTGTAAACTACTTTGAAATGGGAGCGTGTGCATGTTATTCTAATTAAGCCAATAAATGAGGTTTCACCATTTTCAATAATTACAAATGAGTGCAATTATTAGTCAGTTTAACCCATAATATCAAAACTAATGGATAAAGGAAGCAAAAGAAATATAAAATAGCTTTGCTTATACATTGTCAATATGATGAAGATTATTACCTTATAAAAATCTGTCAGAATAATTTGCATATTGTAATCTAGGGTAGAAGTCTTTTCAATCCAGTTATTGCAATCCAATGCCTGCTAACTTCATTTAAAAATATCTAATCCTGTTCATCTACTAAGTTTTAGTTTCGAAACCTCATATCAAATGAATAGAGTTGAAAAGCAGACTTGTGGTTTCACCTGATATGCATAAACAGCACTGCATCATTTACATTTGTTTTAGTTTTGAAATTTAAATACAGTACCATTTTCAGTCCATTTAAATCAGAATATAAAATTGTTGAGCTTCACTGGCTTTTAAATTCTAAATCACAGGAGATAAGAGGTATCATCTGTCGTGGAGCCCGAGCACACAACACTGATATTCATTCATGCAGGACAACACTATTGTGCCCATTAAACTATAAACAGCAAAAAGTAAACACTTCAAGATTCAGCTGAAAACCAGTATTATTTCCCAATCATACGCGGCATCAGACTCATGGTAAGATAAGCAAGGAGAGAAATAATTCAGTATAAAAGATTAAAGGGAAATGCCATGGTGATTTTCAACATTACAAAAAGGTTTTGAGAAGGTAAACAATGTTGGATTGTTTCCACTGGCCACTGAATTAGTAACAAAGGGTCACAGACAGGAGATTATCATTCGGAGAATGGAGGAGGAAGTTAATAGAGATTTTGTGCACAAGAATATCATTAGGATAGAAGTTCTTACCATAAGCTGCAATTAAGGCAGTGGGTGTTGCAACATTTTAATGTCACTGGATAAGCATTTTAAAAGAAATATAAAAGGATTTGGGAAGAGGGGAGGAAATAGGATTCAAGTAAATAAATAGAGTTGATGCCCTAGCACCAACACAGAAATGATGGGCCAAATGACCTCCTGCTGTGCTAGAATTTCTATGATTCTAAATACATAACCTCCCTTGAAATGTTGCTTATAAGCTAAAAGAAGTATCTATCTCAAATTTGTTCGATTTGAACTATTATATTTATTTTGCCATTTGAAATGTGCATAAATTGTACTCTTCCTATTTATCTGTAAATTATTCATTGTAAATTGTTCATTGCTTGAGGAAGGGGAAAATTGCAGCCTAATCTTTCCCTTCTCTAAATTCAATTATTACTTGTCTAATAATCACTAGAAAAATGCAAGAGCAGAGCTGGTCAATAATCAAATTAGTCATTTTTAGTGATGGCCCCAAACAAATTCCAAGCTAAGAAGGTAATCTACTGCTCTGTCAATGTGTACTATTAAGATGAGATTTGTTGCTACACATTCATTTAGGAAGTAGCAATTACTACCCAACACTCCCTCCAAAAGTATGACAGGAGTCCTTTTGTAAAGAAATTTATGACAAGTCCAATTAATTTAAGGGATTAACAAGATAGAGAACATTATATGTCCTATGCATAATATACAAGCTACAAGCAAGAGAACCTTAACTTCAAAAAACAAAATGTGGCAGACAGTGGAAATCTGAAACGAAATGTTGAAAACATATAGTAAGTTTATCAGCACCTCTGAAGATGACAGGAAATTTACTTTCCAGATATGAACCGTTCCTCAGACCCTGGTGTTACATAATCAGCTTTAGGGTGATTTCCCACTAAAAATTCAATATGCAAAATGAGCCAAGTACCCAGATGTTATCAACATGACTATAGGCTGTCTGCACATAGCACTCAAAGCACAAGTTGTATAGGGAGATTACTCTGTACTTTATACACTAGTTTAGCTACAATTAAACCCACAAGAGATCTTCAAATAACTGGATATTAGGTAAGTTATTTATGTGACATTTAGATTACACAAAAATATTTTTACACGTGGTTCCAATGAAAGGTCGGCACCTGAACCATCTGTCTTCTCTCTTTCAAAAATATTAACTGATCTGCTGTCTGTTTGCAGCACTTCTTGTTCATACTAATTAATTTGTTAGTAGCTATAAAATTGTGCAGAATGCAAAAATGACAACATGGCACGACAAAGCAATATTTTTGACAGAAGAGATCCCTGGTCCATCCAACTTATCAGATCAAACACCCAAAGTACTTCTGAAGTTAGCTGTCCAGAGCTATATTGTTCATTGGACTTCAAATCTTCTTGGTCAAACATGTTTATTCATGGCCCACTGTATTTCTATCACTCCCTTACATTTTAAAAAGTGTCTATTTTTCTGATTCACTGTAGCATCCTTCACCTGACAGGCCTTCTTAAAAGTATATACCTGACAGAAAAATATTCTGCTGGATCCAAATTCTCTGTGAGCATATTTCCTTTTTAACAAAGCTCTCTCAAATACCTCTCTTTTCCTGCAAGGAGATTTTCGAGTTGACGTTCTTTCCTCTGAACTCAGCCCTTTGTAACCAGGAATTACCCTTTTTACCGTCCTCTGAACTCCGTCAATAATTCATCATTTTCTGTATCCCAGATAACAACCAAACTCTACATAGATGCAGATTCACCAAAGCCTCAAACAATTTCAACATTATCTTTTTGCACTTTTAAGTCACATTTTTGACAGGTATGCTAACTTCTTATTTGTTTTCTTCGTATGTGCAAAATCCAAGATATGTTTTCTTCAAGTAAATCACCATTTGATTAATAACGATTTTTGACTTAAAATGAGTTATGTTGAATTCTACAAGCCAGGTCTCTGCCTACTGACTTTCCCTTTTGACTTAGTGCATGTTGGTGCTGTCGACAACCACTGAACTCAATTCAGTGTTAGCTGAAAAATAAAGACTTATTGTAGAATATTCTGCCTGACATTCTTATAAAACTCTAAAAATTGTAACGACAGAACAGTTGTGAACTTCTACTCGCAACTAGTACACTGAGGCCTTTCATAAGTCCCATTGACTTTTGTCATCGAACATTCAGCCACTTTATGAATCATAGCAACATAGAAAACCTTGAAGGGGAACGGAATATACATTCCCTATCTTTTTTTCCCCAATTATCCCAACAGTTGATTCAAATGTGTTTCTATTCAAGATGCTTATCCAACTTACGTGTTGTTTTATATCAATCCATGGAATGTGGGTATCGGTGGCAAGGTCAGCATTTATTTCATATCCCTAAAGTCCTGGAGAAGGCAATAGTTACACATTTTCTTGAACTGCATCAGTCCATTTGGTGTGACATTCACAATGCAGTTACAGAGGATGTCCTTGAAGATTTAAACTACTTACTCATAATCTCCCTTCAAAAGCCAATCCAAAGTTGGCCAAACTTCTTGCTAAAATACTACTTCCTCATCTCTCTTCCAACCCTAACACATTACAATACTCTTGTTGCCTCATTCCAAATCAAATAGCCCAAGCAATTGAAATTCAGGTACACAATGTCCACTGGTTTGCTAACCACTTCAAATTAATCCAGCAAACTGGTCAGAGATGACCAGCAGCTTATGATTCCATACAGATTCTCTTTTGTCAAACCGTTCCAACAATTGCTATGCTAACGCATTCCTTACAATTGATCTAAGGCTCACAGATTTGCATTTGAAGGCATTTTGGCACTTTTTTCAAAAATTATGGGCCAAATGAATTTAACACAAAATCCAAGTCCTAAAATTTCAAGTTTCCCGACATGCATTTACAGTTTTAATGATGTGTCAAAAATGTATAGCTTGAAATGTCATGCAAAAGGTTTATACACAGTGCTATAAAGAACAGTTTTTCATATCTACATAAATTTCAGTTAACATTAATACTCTATCCTTAATTATAAAATCATTTTTAAATGTTGCTGCCACAACCTTGACTGACTGTATGATGTGCAGGTATTGAAGTTTCTGACCCAAATATTTTTGTAAAGTTATTCTGAATGTTAAGATGTATGGTCAGTCTTTTTGAAATGAAAGTTCATGTTATGCATTTTCTAATTGCAAAAGTAAGGTAAAAACTACTTAATTCTTCATACAATGTATGCTTCACATAGAATGTTGTCCCATATTTTATTTTGGTTTTCTCCGTTGTTAATGGCTGTAAGCCGAGGTGGATATTTATTCTTGGTTCTACCATATAAGGAAGATTTGGGGTCAGATTTGTGCTTATAATGATGGAAAAACTGACAGCAACATCACTACTCTGTAAAACAGACAGCAGCCTCTGTTATGCACACGTTGTTAAATGCAGAAATTCAAAAGTTTCTGTCAGGGATACCCTGCTCCTCCACAGGGCACTCCATTACAGTCTTGGCAGATGCAAATGTCACAGAAATTAGTGATGTGATGTGACTTTCAACTTTAAATGTATTTTTCTCACTGTAAACAAGAATTAAAAGTGCTGCACCTTGTGAAATGAGGTGTAATCAAGCCTTTAATGTTGTTCAAAATCATAATTACTGAACAAACTTTCAGCTTGAAAATGTAGAAAGTCTGGAGAGTTGTTCATTTTGTAATTAAAAAATCCACAGATTCTTACAGTGATGAAAATAAATATTTATGTCTTCTGAAAAATTTATGATATTTTAGCTTGTGCCTCAATCTATTGCATCTGTCCCAATAGTTACTTTGTTCACTCTCGATTGGATAAAAATTGAAAAACGAACAGTATTTTTACTTCTTGGCTTGATGTCTGTGTGAAGACTATTCTTCTTTTTAAATTCCTTGACAAGATACAGGCATTCGAGGCTGGACCAGCAACTATAGTCTATTCCTAATTGTCCCGGAGAAGATGGTGGTGAGCCACACTATGGGACCACTGCGGTCCAGAGTTCAGTATGGTGTAGGTGCACCAACAGCACTATTAGGGATGGAATTCAAAGATTTTGATTCAGTTAGAACCTCAGGCTACTCAATGGCTTCACTGTTCCCTAAGTCCAGAAATCCCCTATAGTTAGCATCAGAATAAATTGACATCAAAATCTGGAAAGTGGGTTTGCTAGATGTTTCTTGAGATTTCGTGGAAAGCATTGTTCTTACTCCACTGACTACAAACTCCAAACTACGACATTCCTCACTTATCAGATTCAGTGAACAGGTACGAGTAAATTGTAATACATCACAGCCTCCAGATATTCATCAATCCCAAATGATAAGTATGGAGTCCGAACATTCCGATATTCACAAGTAAGCTTTATGATAAATTAAACTAAAAATATTGTAAAGCATCATGTAACTACTATTTTTGCACAGTTTAGCAATTAATGACAAAAATGTAATAATGTGTTCTGTCTTGTCTCAATTAGCGATTTGTGTACATCTTACAGTTAATCTGCTGAATCTCTCCTTTGGTGAAAATTTCTAAATAGTTAAAAACATTGCTTAATTGCAAGAGGACACAATTTATCTGGAGGACACCTTGCAGTGTGACGACAATGTTTCTACTCTGGATCAGAAGTTCGGATTCAGGTACCACCACAGAAATTGATGGTCATAGAAGATGTGTCCTAACATGACAAAAAAGGTTGATTATCAATCTCTAAATCTCTCTGATATGCTGAAGGCAGGACGTTAAGCATGGAAGAGTCTACTGGTCTGCTAGGACTGCATGGGAGCTGCAGCACATGAGCTTTTCCATATTAAAAGACTTCATGGGCAGACTCTTGCCATGAGCAGGTGTCATCACTGTGTTCTCTCTCACACACATGTGCGAGCATACACACATAAAAATATTTTACTTGATAAGATTGAAACAGCTGGTCAATTTTCTTACCAGTTTGCTAGCTTGTGATATTAGATTCTATGCTGTAGCACTGTCTATTCTTAATACTCAAGCACATAAACAATATGATATATTGGCTTTTTGAAGTAATTTCTGCAGAAATAGTATGTTTGGAAACTGGTTAATTTTAAACACATCATCAGGAATATATTGTGACTCGAAGGCTGCCATCACGTTAAATTTTCCATATTATTATCCTGACTTTAAACTTATTTTCTTCTTGGTATAACTTAATCTTCCAGCTACAGTATAAATACGTTTTGAAGGACAGGTCAACAAATGTGGCCACGAGTTTCTCAAGTCCCTGGCCTTATTGCAGAAATAGTTTCATTCAGATGCACAAAAATGACATGCAGTATTGTCTTCCTTGATCGGCACTCTCCCAGCCCTGACAATTGGACCATGGAACAGCAATGCAAGACCACATTGTCAGGCAACAAGATAACAAAGTGTGAAGCTGGATGAACACAGCAGGCCAAGCAGCATCTCAGGAGCACAAAAGCTGACATTTCCGGCCTAGACCCTTCATCAGAGAGGGGGATGGGATGAGGGTTCTGGAATAAATAGGAAGAGGGGGGAGGCGGACCAAAGATGGAGAGAAAAGAAGATAGGTGGAGAGGAGAGTATAGGTGGGGAGGTAGGGAGGGGATCTGTCAGTCCAGGGAAGACCGACAGGTCAAGGAGGTGGGATGAGGTTAGTAGGTAGGAAATGGAGGTGCGGCTTGAGGTGGGAGGAAGGGATGGGTGAGAGGAAGAACAGGTTAGGGAGGCAGAGAAGGCTGGGCTGGTTTGGGGATGCAGTGGGGGGAGGGGATGAGCTGGGCTGGTTGTGTGATGCAGTGGGGGGAGGGGACGAACTGGGCTGGTTTTGGGATGTGGTGGGGGAAGGGGAGATTTTGAAGCTGGTGAAGTCCACATTGATACCATTGGGCTGCAGGGTTCCCAAGGGAATATGAGTTGCTGTTCCTGCAACCTTCGGGTGGCATCGTTGTGCCACTGCAGGAGGCCCATGATGGACATGTCATCTAAAGAATGGGAGGGGGAGTTGAAATGGTTCGCGACTGGGAGGTGCTGTTGTTTATTGCAAACCGAGCAAAGGTGTTCTGCAAAGCGGTCCCCAAGCCTCCGCTTGGTTTCCCCAATGAAGAGGAAGCCACACCGGGTACAATGGATACAGTATACCACATTGGCAGATGTGCAGGTGAACCTCTGCTTAATATGGAAAGTCATCTTGGGGCCTGGGATGGGGGTGAGGGAGGAGGTGTGGGGGCAAGTGTAGCACTTCCTGCGGTTGCAGGGGAAGGTGCCGGGTGTGGTGGGGTTGGAGGGCAGTGTGGAGCGAACAAGGGAGTCATGGAGAGAGTGGTCTCTCCGGAAAGCAGATAAGGGTGGGGATGGAAAAATGTCTTGGGTGGTGGGGTCGGATTGTAGATGGCGGAAGTGTCAGAGGATGATGCGTTGTATCCGGAGGTTGGTGGGGTGGTGTGTGAGAACGAGGGGGATCCTCTTTGGGTGGTTGTGGCGGGGGCGGGGTGTGAGGGATGTGTGGAGGGAAATGTGGGAGATGTGGTCAAGGGCGTTCTTGACCACTGTGGGGGGAAAGTTGCGGTCCTTGAAGAACTTGGACATCTGGGATGAGCGGGAGTGGAATGCCTCATCCTGGAAGCAGACGCGGCAAAGGCGGAGGAATTGGGATTAGGGGATGGAATTTTTGCACGAGGGTGGGTGGGAGGAGGTGTATTCTAGGTAGCTGTGGGAGTCAGTGGGCTTGAAGTGGACATCAGTTACAAGCTGGTTGCCTGAAATGGAGACTGAGAGGTCCACGAAGGTGAGGGATGTGCTGGAGATGGCCCAGGTGACTTGAGGTTGGGGTGGAAGGTGTTGGTGAAGTGGATGAACTGTTCGAGCTCCTCTGGGGAGCAAGAGGCGGCGCCGATACAGTCATCAATGTAACAGAGGAAGAGGTGGAGTTTGGCGCCTGTGTAGGTGCGGAAGAGGGACTGTTCCACGTAACCTACAAAGAGGCAGGCATAACTGGGGCCCATGGCCACCCCCTTTGTCTGTAGAAGGAATCGAAACAGAAGTTGTTGAGGGTGAGGACGAGTTCAGCTAGGCGGATGAGGGTGTCGGTGGAGGGGGACTGGTCGGGCCTGCGGGACAGGAAGAAGCGGAGGACCTTGAGGCCATCTGCCTGCGGAATACAGGTGTATAGGGACTGGACGTCCATAGTGAAAATGAGGTGTTGGGGGCCAGGGAATTGCAAGTTCAGGAGGAGGTGGTTTCCCTACGTACATCCGTGACACCACCCACGCCCTCCACCTCCTCCAGATCTTCCAATTCCCTGGCCCCCAACACCTCATTTTCACCATGGACGTCCAGTCCCTATACACCTGTATTCAACATGCAGATGGCCTCAAGGCCCTCCGCTTCTTCCTGTCCCGCAGGCCCGACCAGTCCCCCTCCACCGACACCCTCATCCGCCTAGCCGAACTCGTCCTCACCCTCAACAACTTCTCTTTCGATTCCTTCTACAGACAAAGGGGGTGGCCATGGGCCCCAGCTATGCCTGCTTCTTTGTAGGTTACATGGAGCAGTCCCTCTTCCGCACCTACACAGGCGCCAAACACCACCTCTTCCTCTGTTACATTGATGACTGTATCGGCGCCGCCTCTTGCTTCCCAGAGGAGCTCGAACAGTTCATCCACTTCACCAACACCTTCCACCCCAACCTCAAGTCACCTGGGCCATCTCCAACACATCCCTCACCTTCCTGGACCTCTCAGTTTCCAACTCAGGCAACCAGCTTGTAACTGATGTCCACTTCAAGCCCACTGACTCCCACAGCTACCTAGAATACACCTCCTCCCACCCACCCTCCTGCAAAAATTCCATCCCCTATTCCAAATTCCTCCGCCTCCGCCGCATCTGCTTCCAGGATGAGGCATTCCACTCCCGCACATCCCAGATGTCCAAGTTCTTCAAGGACCGCAACTTTCCCCCCACGGTGGTCGAGAACGCCCTTGACCGCATCTCCTGCATATCCCGCAACACATCCCTCACACCCCACCTCCGCCATAACTGCCCAAAAGAGGATCCCCCTCGTTCTCACACACCACCCCACCAACCTCCAGATACAACGCATCATCCTCTGACACTTCCGCCATCTACAATCCGACCCCACCACCCCAGACATTTTTCCATCCCCACCCCTGTCTGCTTTCCAGAGAGACCACTCTCTCCATGACTCCCTTGTTCGCTCCACACTGCCCTCCAACCCCACCACACCCGGCACCTTCCCCTGCAACCGCAGGAAGTGCTACACTTGCCCACACACCTCCTCCCTCACCCCCATCCCAGGCCCCAAGATGACTTTCCATATTAAGCAGAGGTTCACCTGCACATCTGCCAATGTGGTATACTGTATCCATTGTACCCGGTGTGGCTTCCTCTTCATTGGGGAAACCAAGCGGAGGCTTGGGGACCGCTTTGCAGAACACCTCCGCTCAGTTCGCAACAAACAACTGCACCTCCCAGTCGCAAACCATTTCCACTCCCCCTCCCATTCTCTTGATGACATGTCCATCATGGGCCTCCTGCACTGCCACAATGATGCCACCCGAAGGTTGCAGGAACAGCAACTCATATTCCGCCTGGGAACCCTGCAGCCATATGGTATCAATGTGGACTTCACCAGTTTCAAAATCTCCCCTTCCCCCACTGCATCCCTAAACCAGCCCAGTTCATCCCCTCCCCCCACTGCACCACACAACCAGCCCAGCTCTTCCCCCCCACCCACTGCATCCCAAAACCAGTCCAACCTGTCTCTGCCTCCCTAACCGGTTCTTCCTCTCACCCATCCCTTCCTCCCACCCCAAGCCGCACCCCCAGCTACCTACTAACCTCATCCCACCTCCTTGACCTGTCCGTCTTCCCTGGACTGACCTATCCCCTCCCTACCTCCCCACCTACACCCTCTCCACCTATCTTCTTTACTCTCCATCTTCGGTCCGCCTCCCCCTCTCTCCCTATTTATTCCAGTTCCCTCCCCCCATCCCCCTCTCTGATGAAGGGTCTAGGCCCGAAACGTCAGCTTTTGTGCTCCTGAGATGCTGCTTGGCCTGCTGTGTTCATCCAGCCTCACATTTTATTATCTTAGTTTCTTGAAAAATATGATTTATAAATCTAAGATTACATAAACACCACTCAAGAAGATGTGATGACCAATACCCAAAAGTTCACCACTAGCATGTTCTGAGTAACTGGTTTAAATCGAGACAGTGCTGCAGCCAATACAGTCTGTCCTCCATCTCCCAGGTTTGGTACCGAGAGAAGGGAATCTGAGTTTTGCTGAAAAATACACTTTGTGAACTCAAGAGATTATGTAAGGTGAGGACTGACTTGGGTTTTGCAGCAAAATCTCTTGTTGTTAAGCAACTTGATTGTAGTCATCTTGAGCACACCTCATCCACTGCACCCTCACCCCCACTTTTGCCTCACACCCTCCAAAGAAGAAGGCGTGCGTCAGGCAATAACTGAGCTTTCATAATTAATTTGAATGCTCAGTACTTTTACACAGATTCCAAAATGTTAAGTGGTAACAGTCATTTTCTTATAGCCAAGTAAAATATCATGTGGTTTTATTTTAATTATAGATTTTCCAACCAAACAGTCGTCCGTCACAGCTCAGATCCAAGGGCTGCTGGCAACAAGGGCTTGAACTAACAATCATAGCATCCCTTGGACTGTGAGCCAAGACAACAGAAGTCACACAATTTATATCAACAGATGAGCGATTAAATTCTTGTTTTAACTCGTTAGCAGATTATTCTTTATACTATGTAACGCACTGTTCAAAACAATTCCACAGGTAAAGGATAATAAACTTGATAAGAATATTTGACTCCATGTTAAAAGGGCATCACATCAGTCACTGAAAAATTATAAGTTTGTTTTCAGAGCGGATTACTAGAAAATAAGAAATGCCATGTGTTTTGGAGAGCAATGATTACCAAAGAATGATTACAAAGCAGTAATTTAATAGAGGGCTTCAGGTGATGTCATAAGCCACAAGTGCAAACCTTGAGTGGTTTATAACTGTCATCTAAACTCTGAGATTAGATTACTGCCTTGTAATCACTACTAGGTATCTGTTATTTTTAATAATACATACAGTAAATTGTATGGGTTTGTTTTATTCCATTTTGGGTTTGTTTTTCTGCTGATTCTGTCTTTCAGTGTGGATATGCCAACGGGCAGGGCACTCAGGATCATTGATTTGTGATGACGATCACATTGAAACATTAACGACTGTGAAGTCATTACTGCGCATTTCATTGAAAAATCACATTTTTCAGCAAATTCTACAGTTGTTACGTAGCGGAAGTGTTTATGAAGAACTGTTTTTTTTTGTATTATTAGCAGCAACCTGCCTACATCAGCCAAACTAAAAGGACAACAGTCTCTTTAATGGCACTTTTGGTAGCAACGGCAATCTGTCAAATGTACATCCTCTAAAATGGAAAGCTGTGCACAAAGATCCAATGACAGCAATCCCACCCACGTATCAGGAATGCAGAAGCTACATATTTACTTAATCAGTCACTATTTTCAGATTTTCTTCTGAGCTGGCTTAGGCTGAGAGACATCAATTATTTAAAGGAAGTAACATGATGCTTCCTCTGTTAAGTCAAGTCTGCAAGCAGACCCCAAGAGAGAATAAAAAATGAATTAGCTAGAATTTATTATTGAGCTTGATGCAAACAGAGATTCAGCCATCATATCTGCACCAACTTTCCAAACACCTTCAAGCATCCCGCTGGTTTTCCCAGTAAAATAATGGTGCTACAGCAGGTACCTTTCAGCAGGAGAGGTAGCCTCTTTGAAAACTGCTGCAAAGACACAGTATATGTCCAGTGACTGCCCTGATTCATTCACTCACTCACTCACTCCTTCGCTCTCACACACGCTCTCAGACACACACACACACACACACACACACACACACACCCACCCACCCACCACACACACACAAACACACACACACACACACACATACAGTATTCAATACACGTAACAATAATTCATCCACCTCGTTCTCACTAAAGGCATGGCAATGCAATTTTATCGTTATAATCAAGACCATATGACAAAAGCAGGGGCCATTAGGGACCAATTTCAAGCGTTCTTTGCAAGACAATGATTTTCAGATTGCACTTACATATGCTGAACATTTAAATTTGCTTCATTGCACCTGCACTGATCTATGCTTTCCTTCACTTGCCCCCTCCCTTTCCTAAAGAAAGATTTTTCTGACCAAGTGAAGAAAAGTTTCAAAGCCTGACTGAATGTTAATATCTTTTTTCTCTCCATTTAATTGAAATCTGCTTTAAATCTTGTTCACTACTTACCCCCTTCAACCTCCAGGTGCCAGAGGGCTTGTTACTTGTGAATTATTTAACAATCATATTTGCGGTAGGAAATTGATTTTTGAGTAAATCCATATTGATTGAGTTATGCGAGACTAATGATTTGAAGTAAAATGTTGCTGTTAACTTCTAGGGAAGGAGAAAGAGAATATTTTCTGCATCAAATTTTCACTTGAAAGGGACACTGGCACCCTGCTTTCACCCTGTCATAGCCTGTGATGACTAACTGTCTGCCAACCATGACCAAGCGATTAAAGCAGACAGCATCTGTGTATCTTTGCAGTAACAGGAGCCTGCTTTCTATTTTCCATGCATTGAAACTTGAGAAGTCCATTAGCTTCTGCATTTTTAGTTTGATAAATTTATTACTCACCAATCTTTTTTTATCAAAAGCAAAGCAAAAGCAGACTCATTCTAATTTCATATATTTTCTTTCTCCAGATTGGTTACAAATCTTTTGAGTTGGATCCTCAAACCGAAGGAGTACTTTGCAGTGCACTACAAATATTCTTTCTGGCTCCAATAACTGGTACAAATACTGCCATGCCCTTTTGACGTGACTTTCTCTTCTAAGCCTTGCATTGATGTTCCCCATCTTATTGTGCGTGAGACCCCCCGTGAGAAAGCCGACACATGACCTGTTGCCAAGTGTCAAGCACTGGCACTCAAACTGATAAATTCTCACTCTTCACCCCCATTTGTTTTGTTGGTTTGTCTCCGTACAGTCCCTACTCCCAAAGGTTCAGTCACTCAACTGGTGGTCAGTGTGAAAGTAAAACCATGTTGTAGCTCTCCTGAATGTATTGCTCAGACACAACATCTATCAGTGGATTTCTTTCTAATCTCAGCTATGCTTATTTAATTCCACAGAGCTGTAGTTACTGTTCACTCGGGATTCAGGATTACTGGTACATTGGTTTTCAGGTCAGAAAGGTTCAAGTTTATGGGAGGATCATGTCACCTACTAAAAAGGCAAAAAAAAAATTTCATAATGTCATCAACAAACCTGAGATTTGAGACAAATAGGACATGGCAAATATGAAAATATAGTTTTAAAAAATCCAAATAATTTAGCTTCCCAGCTTGGTTATTGAGGTTAATGCATCACTGGGCATACATTGAGCGAAGAAGGACTGCAACAGTCCAAGCTCAGTATCTGATCCATGCTGAGTTGAATGATCTCAGAAGTGGTGATAGGATACTGCAATCAACGTTGGTGTCTCTAGACCAAGGAAGAGGAAAAGAACACAGGGAAGTGAAATTGCCAGGGTTCCAGTACAATAGTTGACTGGGTGCTGGAAAGTGCACCTGCAGATATCAAGAGCTGAGTGGTTCTATTGCCATTCAGAGTGAGACAACCTGCTGATACTCACGGTTTAAGCTTCCACATGTAGAATGGGCTCTTGGGCGAAGATAGGGAGGGCTGTCGACACTTGTGGAACTGCACCCCAGCGTCTTCAATGAGCGAAAAAAGGGGGAGAAAAGATCACGTTTTAAATTGGATTTTTTTTTTGCCTGAACAAATAGTTAACAGGTGCTCACCAATCTTGAACAGAAAGGTGCTAGACTCTAAATAAGCTGTCCTCAAATCAAATAATCACACTGATTTAAACTCTTTCTCTGGCAGTTTGAGGTTATATAAATCCCGTAGTTCCTTCATTTACCCTCTCTCTTACAATTTGATAGTGTTCAACAAATGGGCTAGATTTTATAGAAGTAGCGAGGATCTCCCGGTTAGCTGGAGAACTGAAGGGAGATCTTTTGTTGCATGCTCTGGGATGGTGCATTGGTATTAAATGCTACTCAGACACTTAAAGTAGCCAATGGGGGTCTTTCCAGGGATCAAAAGATCCCAGGGTGGAAATGTTGCCTATTGAGAGCTTCTGACCATTCGGAGGTGAGCAGCTCCTTTGAACAGCAGCGCCACTGGGAGGTTATGGCTACTGCAGGAACAACACCGACCGAAGGTCGAGGGATGGAACGTCACCCATGCCATAACTAAATAATGGCGAAGTGAGTTTTGCAGAGTGGGGATCATGGGGAGAGGGGTGTGTAAGTATCTGCAGCAAGAACTGAGGGTGTGGTTCTCAATGGGCCACAAGCACGGAGTACCTTTCAGCACAAGTCTGGCCTACCCCTAGCCTGGGAAACAAGTACTTTGCAGAGTTTTACCTGTCAGCATGCTGCGTGTCGGCAGGTTTACCCACCACTGAGTTTATAACTGCATCAGACTGGTGAGGCTCTTAAATAGTCATTCATTGTCCATATGAGGCCCCGGTTGGCAACAAGGAGAGAAGTCCGACAAGGGGACATTCCTGCTCCGGTGGTGATGGGGTTACAGCACATGACCATTCCATCCAACCCTTTGACATCCTAACACGCCATGAGTGAGGCCATAAAATTTCATGCTATGACCCTTCGCCTTCACCAAATCTTTCAACAGAAGACTCTGTTGATCCGTCTGAGGAAGAAAAACTAACCAGAGGAAATCAATCTAAACACTGGTTGTGGCTGGTTACAAACTGACTACAACCCCAGCTATCTAAACATTTGGTCAGGAGATAATACATAATGCAGGGGCAGAAGGATAAAGAAGGAAGTCATTTCAAAATGAGATGTCAAAATTAGTTGAAATCTACTTTATGCAATATCAACTAAAGAAAAAGCGGTGCCAGTTTAATAATAAATAGATTTGCCTGACGTTTCCAGTTCAAAAGTCTTCCTACTCCAAAAAAAGCACCCTTACATGCCATATCTCAACCTCCATTATAACACAATATTCAAGCAACTCCATTAGATACATACAAGTTGACGAAAAGTTATGTTGTGCATCCAAATTCAAAAAAAAAGAGGCCAAATTAATTTATTTGAGGCATTCCCTTTTTGCCTTTCTAGACAATTGAGCATTATACTGGAACAGACATGATCCTCCCTCCAAGGCCTCTACTCACCTAGGTACAGCTGAATTCCCCGGAATGAACTCAGCGGAAATGGGGCAGAAACTATCTCAGATTGACGTCCACTCCTGATACAAATTTACTGAAATCACCAACTCAGTGGACTGGCATGATCAAACCCAAGCCTGAGTCGTTTACTAAGGCGCTATACCCACCACGGCACCCTAAACTGTTGAAGGTTGCACCAAGCATTCTTTTACATATTGTACATTAAAGAAAGTAATGACAGACAGCAGGATTAAGATGGTAATTAAACTGGATGGTGGGGGGGGGGGGGGGAGTGGGGGGAGAAGAGGGGACTGTGGGAGGGGGAGTCTGGAAATGTTCTGAAGCCACTTAGTACCTTCAATTTATGACATCATCAGAGCCACTCGATTGAATTACTGCCATGTAATTCACTGCCAGCCATCTATTATCCTATATTAATGCCCTTAAGGGTAATTTGAATACTCTGATGGAATATTTATCAAGACCTGGGGCTTGATTCTAATCATGGCACAAGTAAAAAGATTGGGTGCATCTCATTAAAGTCTATCCAATATAAATTAGCTGTACGTAGATTAGTAAGCAATTTGTATCTCTATGCATCTGAGTTTGAATCTTGTGTAGCTGCAAAACACAAATTGGGGAGTAACGCCAACTACACTGTTATTACACTACTGTGTTTTTGTTTTGCTCTTGCCAAAGACAATGGCATCGGTTTATCACAGGGGAAATATCAAAATATGTATTGTATAAACATTTTCAGTACTGACTGCTGCAAAGCTTTCGAGAAGGAATAAATGCACTGAAATAGTCTTTGGATTTCAGTAAAACTTCATTTTTTTTTAAATTCTCCCAATGCAAACTGTGCAACCTGCTCCTTTATAATGCAGCATGATTCTCAGCCAACATACAACACTTGCAAATTTTTATTACTGAGGTGTCTTTCAGCTTTCAGAAGGCGAAATTCTTAATTTTGTAACTGTGCACAATGAAAGAAGCTGCAACACTGTCTAACACGAGCAGAAGTTATTTCAGCTCACATCTATAAATACCACAGATTACAACACAGTCCATCCTTGGTTTGCTGAAGTAAAACTAAATGTTGCCAAAGTTCAGAAAAATTTATGAAATATTTTAAATGGGGGAAAATAAAGGAATTTGGTATATGTTCCCATATAAAAGAGATTAGCAGCCAAATTCCAAGGCAGATAATATGATTTTTACATGCAAATGACTTGTAGTCAGAGACAGAACCTATAGTTCAGTGACAAGCAGCCACTTCTATCGCATTGTGGGACTGGACAAGTAAAATTGGTGATTTTCAATAGTACGTATTATGATCAGGCAGAACTAGCTGGAAACCATAAGAGAATTTCACATATGACCATCTACTTCTAAGATTAAATTAGAATGGTACATAAAATATGCACAAATATTTTTGCTTCTATCTCAGGGAGAGAGGTCTATGACCTAGCATTCAACATGATTAGAAAAGCCCAGCCTGCCCTCTCTTTGCATTTCTAAAGCAGAGGGTTGGTGTATTAGTTATACAAAACTGAGCTTGGTAATAGGGCAGTGACTTAAATGTTGTTGTCACAAGATATATTATCCTTTCAACATTATTGTCTTTATATTTTGGTGCCATTCAGCTTTATTCTAGCACATGAAAACTAAAGTTTAGAGGTTAGTCAAAATTTCCCCCATGTTTATCAACAGAGCATATTTAAACCTAAAATAAATAAAATCACCTAGATCACCAGTGTAAAAGAAATGCCAGATATAGAGTTATATAAAATGCTAGCTTGAAAATACTTTTAAATTTCTTTCAAAACATGAAGTTGGATGAAGTGGTTTCCTAATGACATGTTAATACAGATAAACATGGCAACATGAAACCCTGAAATTGCCTTAAGTGGGCTTTTGGGGTGGGCTGTCATAATGCTGGCTAATCACCTGCCTATGAGGAAGATCTCAAACAACTGGGTCTCATCAATAACGACAGGCACGCCGCCAACAAAACTCACACTATTGACAAGCAACTGACCTGATAGGGGTGCCGGTTTTGCACACACCTGAGGCAATTTGAAGGCAAGCTGCACATCATAAAGGGGACGTATACTCTGTGGGCAATGTCAGATACAGGAAAAGCCACAAGGCCCTACTCTGTTTTTTTGTTCAGACCCCAATTTTGAGGTCTTGGTCAAAAAAGTCAACTGAAAGTGGGGCCTCTTCTATCCACCAGGCATGTTGTAGGTAATAATGAGAGCAGCAGAGAATAAGACTTGGTGGCAAGTGGGTTCAGTAGTAGGGACGGAGTAAGTGTGAAGTTTTGGAGAGAAGATCGCAGCACTAACTCCAGCAGAATAGAGAAGGTAATTGCCAGGCTCGAATGCAAAAAGGTGGCATTGTGCGAAGAGTATGAGAGAGTACCGTGCCCAAGACAAAGGGTGGATATTCTGTGGGTCTAAGCGAAGTAGGTTACACCAAGACATACAGCAAAATCAGATGAAAAATCCAGCCAGGCCCATCCTGACATCAGCAGCATCTGGTGCCATCTTTTATGCTTTTCACAAGCATAAAAGAGTTTCTTGCTAGGCAGCTCAAGTTGCCAATTAAGGTCAATGAATGTTTGTAAATACATTCTTAATGGCACAACTTGCCTCAGTAATATTCAGCTTTCTTATCTTACCAAATGCACAAAACAGATTAAAGGAGAGGAAAACAATTGATACCACAGCAGGTGGAGACAACACGCCACATTTCCATATAATCTCTACGTTGGACAATCGGTAGTTACATTTCAGGGCACCCACCACATACATGTTGGATGTGGAGCGTATCAGCTTTTAAGAGCCTTCATGACACATTTATAATCCACTTACATAACATTTCTGCAAGGACACTATGCACTCAGGGACAATCAAGCAGCCCATAGATTGGGCCAGGCTGCTTCTATGGGGTCTTCACTTGCTGTCATGGTGAGCACCCCTTCTAAGCCTACCTGCACAGTCACATCATTCCTGCCTTGCATCGCCTTGCCTTTTTGCACAAAGCCACTCGGCCAGATTTATGAAACTGATATTACTTGGTTCTTGCCTTACTATTTAGCTCAAGCACAGAGCCAAGAATCTTATCACGGGTATTGGCAGTCCTCAGTCCCTTCAAGAGGCATAGCTGTCATACAGGGTTCCCCAGCAGACTAAGTCTAGGGTAGCCTCCAACACCAGTCCAGCAGCCTAGGGGCAGTCATTCAGCAATTCAGCATAGTCAGATTCAGGATATTCTCCACATAAGAGGTGAGGAGCAGAATGAGAGACATCCCACCACCCATTTTGTCTCCTTCTGCTCTTTTGGGGACTATTTTACCCCCGAAATGAGAGGGACAAGTCTTACAAGTGATTAAAGTGACTGGCATAGCCGTTCCTTTTGGTATGTGTGGGGAGGTGTCCTGAACAAGTAGGACAGAGGGCATGTAGGGTTAGAGCCATCAGGGGTTGGGGAGGGTGACAGTGTGAGAGGTGTTGTAGGTAATAATGAGAGTGGCAAAGGATACACTTTGGTAGGAAGTGGAAGTGCAGTAATGGGGATCGAGTAACTGTGAAGTATTGGAGAGAAGAAGGCAGCATTTACTCTGACAGAATTGAGAAAGTTATTGCAGTACTGGGCATTCCCTCGAGTAGCTACGACTGTTTTAACCTGGGGGGCAATTCCAGACCAGCTGGTACGGTCCAGTGTCCTGGCTCCCATTCCTGATCCTGGGGAAGAGGATGTTCCAACTCTGCACCACCCCACAACATCCCTGGCTGCACTGTGGGCAATGATTTCCCTCTGTCTGCCATTTTTGGGGTAAACATCAGGAAATTTTAGAAATACAGGGCAATTCTGGACTAACAGCACTTGCCTGAAGGCACAATGCACTTTTAGAGATGTCACGGAAGCAAGGAATGCTGGTGAATTCCCTAATATTCATTGAATGGCAAATTGTTCTGGAAACGGTGCATGATAGGACAGGGCCGGAATTGGATGTGGGGAACACCATGGAGTGTGGTATTTAATTAATGTGTCGTGTTTGGTAAAATATACCAAGAGAACTCGCTAGGACTTGCAGTGAAAAACCCTCCAAAAAACACTATACCACTCAGACTTAGCCAAAAAATGGTAAGATTTAGCTAAAGATTCATGCTAGGCATGAGCCAGGAAACTTACCCCAGCTCTCCTTGTCCATGAACATCTTCCTACATTTAATCAATGATTAGCCCAGCACCAACTATTGCTATAGTTCTCAACAGCCATTCCCAGAAACTCAACCTGAGCTATAAATCTTCTCAAAACTCGCTGGCCATTCCTCACTCAATTGTCATTACTCTCCTACAATTGCTGCAACACACCTTACTCTGCTGTTGTCAGTTCCTACTGCAACACACTGGAGCTGCCACTATGCAATTTCTTCTTTCACCTTGACACACCTCTGCCACCTAGCACACATTTTCTATACATTCTACCCTGACTTGCACGTCCTCAAAAGATTCTCACTGTTCTAACATGATACACTTTCTTCTTTCAATCCATTTGCTAGTCCCCACTTGGAGACCAAGTTATGGGCATCATGGGAACAGGCTGTATTAGAAGCCTGGCCCCTGGTGACAGTAAAGGACTTTCAGGCATCACTCTGTCCTTCTCACTGAAATCCCACCTTTACACTTCTTGCATGAGATTGCAGCTTCTTTTCAAAAGCCATTTAACCATCTTTGCTTATCCATGTCACTAAATACAACTCTTCTCCCTTTCTTACATTTCAGATCCCGAAGATACATGCATCCTACGTGAGGGAAAGAAAAAGCAGGCCAACAGCAAACAAGAACAGGAAACGTGCCTCAACCTCAAAACTGCTGTTACCAACTGAAAGCCTGTCACTGTGCATACTTAAGTAGTGTCTGCATTTGAAAACCCGTCCAGCATGAGTACGTAGGAGCAAGGGCAGAGGGACAGAATGTGTTTCAGCTCTAGGAGTATTGCAGGATCCCCATCTGATGGATTAATTGGTAACAGCTCTGACTTATTCGACAGACACTCAGATACTTAGCACCTCGACTTTGGCTGCAGAGTTATTTACCAGTTTACAAAGATTGAAAGTGAGCATGAGTAGGATCACAAGAGTCTCACAGTATATAATGGCTCCCTGTTTGAGTGCTGAGCAAAGGAAAGTCAACGATGAGGGCATTTTCTGGTTCCCATGTCACTCTGTTTCCAACAATGACAACCAGCTGGATCAGATCACCCTGACCAAAGCCAACTCCCAGCAGTCAGTAAGCAGCTCTGCGTTCAGATCCTATTCAGGGTGCTCAGCACAGCCATCTCAAGTACTATCGGCAGAATTTCAGTAACCTTCCATGTTCTTTGCTCTAGTTACAGAGGAACAACATTCCAGGTGCACGAGAATTGGTCTTGTGCCACCAACAGAAGGCAGGCATTATGGATTGCCCATAGCTGATTTACAGTAAGGTAGAAATCAAATCAACCTTTGTCAAATCAAGAAAGAAGTGTAATTTCGTAACAAAATTAAATATTTGTTTTTGGTATACCTGTTTTGTCTTCCTCATGTTATAGGCACAAGCAGAACTCAAAAGTTGTGCAGGCTGAGGACATTAATATCGTTGGTCTGAGGATTAGATCAAACAAATAAAAAAACTATTGGTGTTGGGGAGGAAGGGACTAATTAAGAGAATCACTTCTATGTAGCAACTCTGGATGCTTGCTATTGGGCCATGTTTGTCTGCTTTCTTCAATTCCTTCTTTAATGTCCCATTCCATATCTTCCTCTCCAGGTATCCTCAAAGTAATTTCCCTTTTAATAACTGGATTGAGAGGCAGCAATAAGAAACTGGAGACACACTTAAGACTGGCCTGATGAACCTCTTCCAATTTGTCAACGACAAGTGATTGTTGCTTCAGGATACCAGTAGGATGTGTGATGACAACTCTTGTTGATGCATGAGTCATTATTTCTGAGCTACATGTTTATGTCAGGGTTACTGAAAAGAGACATGAGCTAGATGTTGAGAAATCAGTTTAAGATTGTATGAAAGTACAATGGCATTAGGATTACGATACCAAACTCCTAATCCAAAAAAAATTAATTCAAATCTCACCCTGACATATCTAAATTAAGTTAAACAAACCTGGAGTAAAAAGCTAATATCAGTGATGATGACAGTGAACATGCCACGTTGCTTTAAAAGCTAATGTTATTTAGGGAGGGAAATTTGTCATCCCCTTCAGGTCTAGTCCAGAATCACAGCAATGCAGCTGACTCTTACCTGCTCTCTGAAATAGCATAGCAAGCCACTGATTGAATTCAAGAAGGAGCTTCACTTCCATCTTCTCTGCTTGGCTCCTAGCCCTGCTCTACAGCAATGTCAGGTGCTACAGAGGATATTCAGAATATGCATGTTATGACAGCATTCTGACCTTAGCTGGGATACCAGACACTGGCCTCATGTGATCACGAACAAGCTCCACATTGAGTGAATGGAAGCCTTTTCTGTTCAAAAACAGATCTGCTTCAAGGAGGAGGGCGTGCAGGGCTATGCGCATGAGTGACACTATGCGCATGAGTGACAATGCCCACCACCGGTGGGAATCTAGAAATGTGAGAAAATCCAATGCTGTTCCTTTCTGAATATTACACTAAGCCCACACATTATGTCAATGATGTGCCACATTACTATTCATACAGTAAACTAACTGATGTTGCTGATGTCCCCACAAGCACTTTGAAAGAAGCCAGAGGCATAAATGTGGACAGTGCATGCTCAGTGTTAGGGTCCAATCCTTGCTACAATAGGTGACAATGACCCGTGAATGTCTCCCTGTGGGGAAATAGCCATCTTACAAGCAAATGTGATGGTTTTCTTCTGTAAAGTATTTTAAACTGTTTCAAGTAACTCGAAAAAGAAGGTTTACTGTAGTGTGTTTGTGTGTCTTCCTTTTAAAGTTCAGAAGATGACAGCACCAGTGCAGACATTAAACCAGTTACTGAACTGCAGTGCAGAAGAATCTTTCCTTGATCCCAAAACAATTGACTGTGTTTTTTTCCCCTCGGAACTGTGACGATTCTGACTGCCCATTGCCTAGTACATGGCTAAGCATGACAGAGCTATTAAAGAGGGTTAAACAGGTACCAGCATGACAAGAACCAGAATTAACAGTTGTACAGGGCAAACTCAGCAATTTAACATTCACGCTTCTGCCAAATTTTTCAATTGAAACAGGCCACTGTGAAATTAGGTTCTCAGTTATTCCATTCTACATGTGGAAATTATACTATGAAAATCATTTTGATGTTTAAAGCAAATTTATCTGTTTGGCTTTTCTTAACATTTCCAAATTACCTAAGCTTAGAATTTGCTTTTACAAACAGTGTCATTAAATGTAGCACACTTTAGCTATTCAAAACTATCTGTCTTTGGGATTTGTAAGACATTTAATAACTCAATAAGTCTAGTTTTTTTTCTCAAAACTTGTTTATGCAGACCACACAAAATAGTAAAAACAATTGCTTTCTGATCAGTTTTGGCTTTGCAATATTATAGAGAATAACTATCTTAATCATTAACAGGTTTCATAAATATTAGTATTCAATGTTTGAAGTTCCACAAAAGAAACGATATAAATGGCAACTTTTATAATTGTCAACCTAGTTCTACAAGCCACACTTCACCTTCCTGACTAACAGTGAGTGCAAATCAGTACAAGTAATACTGTATTTAAAGTAATCCACATCATGTCTATTCCAGACACTTCAATTCATTATTATCCCAATTGGATTGAAACAACTTGCAACAGTTTGGGTTGAGGCAGTCCCCTTCGTTGAATGGGTTCCACTAACCTTCCAACTTTAAAATTTCCAAAATATCAGAGGAGGTTTCTTTCTTGCGGAATACGGTGCAGCCATTGCTAGACACAATATCAGTTTTTCAATTTCACAGCAAGTGGACAATGCCAGTGGTAGTAGGGAAGAAGGGGAAGTTGTGACTGAGGACTGGGGGTTTGGACAGCAGAGGTACTTGGGACTGTTCAGCAAAGGCTGCCCAATTGTGGAATCAGATGTAATTGTAGATGTTTTATTTTGGAGTTCGCAAATGCAGGCTTGTTTGGAATACAGTAAGTACTCTGCCTATTATGAACAACCAAGGGAACATGCTAAATAACAAGGTGTGGAGCTGGATGAATACAGCAGGCCAAGCAGCATCTTAGGAGCAGGAAAGCCGACGTTTCAGGCCTAGACCCTTCATCAGAAATGCATTTCTGACGAAGGATGTAGGCCCGAAACATCAGCTTTCCTGCTCCTAAGATACTGCTTGGCCTGCTGTGTTCATCCAGCTCCACATCTTGTTATCTCATATTCTCCAGCACCTGCAGTTCCTGTGATCTCTGAAGGGAATATGCTGTTTAGTTTGATCAGCCAATCGCAGGGACATGCAGCTTACCTCGACGGCATTGAACTGGCACAGAAACTTAATCTTGGTGTTGCTCTTGTGTGTAGGCAAAATGTGCTTACAGACAGGATGCTACCCTTTTTCAAACTACATGGCAACTTCAAAAAGTCCATAGTTCCCTGTTGTTTTACTCATGGGAATGCCTCAGTCAGAATCAACTTGTCAACAAACCCACATCTTGTCTCTTGTCATGTAAATTGTTCTGATCATTTGAAATCTGGCATAATTGCACTTGTCCTGATGGATACAAAGACAAACAGCTTTGATAAAATGTCTCTCTTTCCAGCAATATTCAAACTCAGCTATGTACTTCAATCATCATATTACTAGTGTGTGCAATTCACTACATTTAAAAAAGTGTAACCCCAAAAAGGCAACTGGGAAATAACAGCAGAAATCTAACAGGAAAGCTGCTTCACTATGGTTGGTAGGTTGTAAGCTTAAAGTTGTGTTTCTCCATGTGGTGCAAACTCAACATCAGCTGAGACGGCTGAGTAAATGCTACACTGAGGCAAGGCACATAAGACAGAAACAGAAAAATTAAAGCTGGAAATCAAAGCTCATGCAATTTACTCACAGATTTAGTTAATTTACACTTACTAGGAGAGACATTAATTCACTCTTTGTTTAGCACTACAGGCAGAAACCAGTACTGATTCACCTGTTCTCTTCAAGTAGAAGAGTTATGTGCTATGGTGAGAATGGGCTTTAGAATAAAAAAGAGCTGAAAAATACTTGTGAAATCTCTTAAATTGTGTAGAAAAGGTCACCACCTTTCACTTCTAAAGTAACCAAATACACTTTTTCAATAATGTTGTATATGCTGCAGTATTTCCAGTGGCACAATTGGTTACAGTATAGCTTAGGTAGACAGCCTAAATATATTGCTTTCTTGGCCAGCAATAACCTGGGTGACACGCATATACTGAGCAAAACGAAATAATCACGGTAACTGCCAAAAATGTATCAGAAAAGGTCAGAGGAACGAAAACCTATCTGGAAACAACACACAAAACCAGAGATATGCATCTTAAATCATGCTAAATTACATGCCTCATGCTGGTGACTCGGTCATGGGAAATTATCAAGCTACGTGATGTCTCATTTGTTTTTAAACACATCATGGTAAATTACTGAATGGAAATTCAAATGTTTTCATTTTATCTAAGTATTGTCTATGCTTTTAGTTTTTGTTTAAATATATATGGAAAAGTGATCTACATGTCACATTTTATGTAATTGTGTTACATAAGTAAACCATAAAGTAGTATGCGATGCATTCATTGCAGTCTGATTTGGATTACTATAAATATGTTTGCCCTTTACACTGAGCCTGCCTGAGGGATTAGTAAACCCCCAAAAGTTCAGTTGAATATTATCCGAATGTACATCTCTGCTTGAATAAAGTAGTTAAGCAGGCTATAGTGTGATTGCTTCTGCCGTATTGATAATTTTATCCAAAATTAATTTCTAATTCTAAGATTCTAAATCTGACAGAGACTGGGTGGGCCAAATGGCCTGTTTCCATGTTGTAACTTCTATTTATTTTGCAGATTGTAACTACTATGTATCAAATTTTAGTTTCCATATAGTGACTCTTTTTGAACCTAATGTAGCATTACCGATACTAAAACAGCAACTGCTTGCTTTCTGAAATGGCATATTTTTTCTTTGTCCATTTAAAATATTTAAGATTAATTTTCACTAAATTATCATCTTAAAAAGCTCTATTTAATAGTGTTAAAAAAAACAAATAAAATATTGCAACAGGCCACTGAATGAATATAGACTGTTGCGATCTCCCCACACCACGCCCACACCGTGTCACCATCTGTGTACTTGCATCTTATGCATCACAGATCTCAAAGGCACAAGGTGAACACTGATGGTTTACTATCCACTACTGGTCTGGAATCACCTTAAATAGATGTCTATATTGATTGCTAACCTCCACCAACACTACCTACTGTCTCCATTAACTACAAGCTAAGTCTGTTTATCAGTTATTTTTATTTAAGTGACAATGATGTTGCAAAGAATTTGTACTTTTTACTTGCAAATTTTACTCTTTAATCCCAAGTCCAACATCCAGGCTATCCTTTTTGATTGAGCAAGCAACAAAACATGAACAGTGCGTCTCCTTAGGCTACCTAACATGATATGAAAAACCAGTCACTGACTGCCCATTTTCATTCCATTTTCCAGCTGATGCGACCCGGGGTAAAACTCACTATCCAGGCAGACTCTAAGTATCAATGTCATTCTGAATTGGAATTCAGGATTAGTCTTTTGTGAGAGATTGTTGCACTTTAGAAAAGCAAGTGCTAAACAAATATACTGGTTTAGTAACTAGTGAAACAAACAATGTCAAACATTCAACAAAAACATTCAACCAATGGACAGGCATTTGTTGTTTCAGTGAGGCTTCTGGAGTATGGCTGCACCGATATACCAACCTGTATTCACAAAAAGTAATTCAAAGAAGTTCATTTGCCATTTCGAACAAAGTTTGAAGTTTTTGCATAGTCCTTGCTACGTCTAAGGAGAAAATTATACTATCAACCAATGCTGCCATTGAGGGTCAAGACCCATTACAGATGATTGAGTATGACAAGAGACTAAGAACACCATTTTTTTGCTTCTTGGGCATGAATTTGAAATGAATCCAAAGAAGTGAGGCAGATGACCTGCTTAACAACTCGGAAAAGCCCTAAGTGAAATGGATTTGATTTGTCGAAAACATGAGTCAGACAGAAAACTATCCAGAATGTGGCACTGAACTTTCCATCCACTCAAAGGCAAAAGAATGCCTGATGTGAGAAATGGAGATGTTGAGTCTGTGCAAAAAGCACACATTCTTCCAAATCCAAAATAAAGGCTATCCTATTCTACATACCATTTCAATTTGATATATCTGTACAACTTACTGAAAATTGAGCGATGAAGAATAATGAAGGTCATAACTAACTCATCTGCTTAAAGAGGGTTCCTTCTGACAGTCATAAAAAACACTGATATTGGAATCATTGGTAAATTAGTTAATTCTGCATTCTACTAAAATAAACTAGGAAGTATCAAACAGCCTTCTGTGAGAAAACAAAGGTGAGTACATGGGAACTAGAATAAAAAATGCAGTATACCTTTTTAGTATCTGGACTATGTTTGTTTTTTTCATGCAAGAATGGGTAGGTGTTATGGAACTATCCTTATCATGGACTTCATAATCTAGGAATCCAGCATCACTTGACTGATCAACATAGCATGTTATTAAGTCAACTTTCAGATGTGCTGACATTTGTCCAAAGCTCACATCCACTAAAAAAAATCAAAGTTGTACTGTGATGTTAAACACAAAGAAATATTTCAGAACCCACTCTTGGAAAAACTACAACCAGGAATAACAGAAGTGAGACAGGAGCCAACATAACTATACATTTGCTTCCTTGAGGCCGCTGATAAAAAATCCATCAAGATCTTTGTCATCCTACAAAATCAGGAAGATGTGCTGTCAGTGCACAACTTAAAGACTGCCATTTTAATTGCTAGGTTGTACTGCAGTGTATAGTCTAACAACTATGGTATAGTACTTAGGACACATACTTTCCAGGCAAACAAAATGCACTAGCAATAAAATTAGATCATAATAACGAAAATGCCACAGGATCCATCATCTCCAGATAAAAAATAATTAAGGTAACCATGTTCCATGGAGATTGCAGCATTTTAAAATCTACTTGTCCCGGTGTGTATGTTATTTGCATATTTTTCTCTAAAATTTTGTTCAGCAATTGAAAGACCCCAAGCATCAAACTCCAAACTATAAGCCCAAAAGAATAAGCAAAACATTCAGTCGAGTCACGGAATGTAAACCTTAAAAACAATGCACTGACCCCAGTTTGTAGCCTCACATTTAATCATGAACCTAAAATTTAACTAGAGCATCTAACCATAAAACCTAAGATAACAATTCAAACCCTTAAAATCTAACCTGAGTTACAACTCAATTACTTCAGAGAGCCTGAGGCAAACATGTTCGGTCTAATGAAGTCAAGATTTCCCAGCTGCTAGGGTGGAGTATAGGGGAGAAACATTAGAAATGCATTACCTGATATGTGAATGCAAAACACGCACCTTCAATAGGCACAATTTGTAAGCAATTTTATTTTTCCAAATAAAACAATATTCCTCAGTAACCGATCTTGGTTACAAAGTACCTTCATTTGCAAATGGATTTCCTTCATCTGGCAGGCATCAGCTTAGCTGCCAAGTAAGCAAAGTGTCCTCTAGCCTTCAACAGATAATGCACACTATTGTCTAAACTTCATGTCAAATCATCTAACCCAGTAGCTAAATTAAGGGACGTCAAATGATTTTGCATGTTCAATTATTCATCTCCTACATTTATCTAAAGTTCCTAACACTTCTTTGTTCTAAAAAAAGCATGAAATATGCCTAAAATGCCAACAAATCAAATTTTGCACATCTTACAATATATCATGATATCGTAAAGCTTAATAGTGGTACTAATGAATAGTGGCATCAGCATTCAAGCAAAAAGTCTTAATAAGATATAGAAATCAGAACACTGCGAAATTAAGAAATTGATGAGTTTATATTTTATTCTGCAACATGGTCACCTTATCTAGAATTGGTATCTGTTCTGCTACCAGTACCGCATTTTCAATAATTGAATTTTCTAAACACCTATATGCATATTGAATGATATTTTGCGAAATTTATTTTGAAAGCAGGAAATGATGCAGGAAACTCTGTGACAGGTCACTTGTGAGTCATAATTCTCGGGATATTTGTTTTGAATTTGCACAAAACATCTAATACCACAACAGTTACAGTTTTACAATAAATAGTTAAAACATTATTTTACACCCAACAATGTTTGACTGTTCTGTGTGCCCCCATTGAAAGGTTCACAAAAATGAATTCAATAGTTTTTGTTCAAAGCTCTTGGAAGCTATGGTTACCACTTCACAATCACTAGTTAAAGCAAGTGCAGATTTTGGATCCAAAGCAAGAATTACTCAGAAAGCACAACGGATCTACCAACCTGCGTTGCCAAGGAGAGGGCATTTGATCAGCTGACTGCTGGCATTGTACGTTATTAATTATAGGCCAAGCTTAAGATCTGTACTGAGATATGTTGCCAGTGTTTTAACCCTCCATATAGACACTATTCCAGACTCTGCATGATGGGAACATAACATGCTAACTAGGTTAAACCAAGTAGATACTCCACTTCTAAGTAAAAACAATGAGATGATCATTAAGCATGTCATGGTAATACCATCAACCCTACCTCAATGAAACAAGTAGGTAGAATGAATATATGGACCAATGCATGCTAATTGTCTTATGATTCTCATACATGCAAACAAAAAAAAACAAGAATAGTTACAAAACGAATTCAATAAATAACACTGCAACCGTTTCCCTGACAACACTATTAATTTCTATTTCCACAAACAGAAGATGGTCCCGATCTATCTTGATACATGAGATGTCATAAGGAGAAATATATATCATTGAAAGACTTTTTTGTCTATTTGAAGTATTCTACCATAAAACTTACCAGTGCTGGATCCTCTCTTACGGAATTAACAGCAAGAGTGCTGGCTGGTAACACCTTTGAATGAAAGAGCAAATAAGCTAACCCTAACCAAAATATTCCTGCAACTTGCTTAAAGAGTTGTAGCACACCTAACACAGCATAGAGGACGCATATGTAAAAAGGCGAAAATGAGAAACAGGACGGGTGTCAAAAGGCGAAGAAAGATCCTGATTTTAAGTAGGGAAGAAGTACCAGCAGCAGCTCAACGTGGGTAAGCTAGAGTCCTTGATTTGGAGGATCTGACTGTCAGGGACTCTGCGTCACTATAAACACTAAAAAGCAATGATATCAAATTTCAAGAGTTCCAGTAGGAGGGTTTAAGTGGAGGGCGAGTTCAGCAACTTTCATGTGATCGTACCAAATCAAGAAACTGTTTCAACGTAAACAAGAAACCTGACCCAATTTGAAGTGTACGTTTTTTTTCAACTTCTAGCTTTAACGTTGCATCACACAGATAGCTTACAGGTTGATAGGCCTGCGCCCCAGATGTGTATTCCTCAAAGGTGTGTTAATATATAATTAAACAATCTGGCAATGGCATGCATCGCCTGTAATTATTGCAGTAGTTCAGTCTGAGTTAATTCTGCAATCAATCTTTTACGTGGGCACTGCATTAGGAGCTTTCATTGTGTACTGTCTGGTGCAACGTCCCGAGAAGCAATGGGCCTCTAGAATAACAGGAGCGTATTCTTCTCACTGACAACAACTTGGCTAAAACCACTCGCAATCCATACTAGCGTGGGTCTTGCTGCAGCTTACAAGTTACACGTTGCCGGTTTAGGGCCGTATGTTACCCTGCATGGATTAGTTTCCTCGGCTGCCGCCGCTCTACTGCCACTAAATCTCTCGGACTAGAGCAGGATATCGTGTTGTTTCTCGCCGAGATACTGCGGCAGCCGGCCCAGCATTCAATGTGACTTTCTCCCTCTCACACAGACTCCCTTCTCTCGCACTCACACACACACACAGAGACACATACACTTGTTTTCTTTTTTCAGTACACATCTTTCTAACACACCACGGAAATAATCCTCTCTCTCTCTCATTCTCATACACACACACACACAAACTGTATATGGTCAGGAACTAACGATCTCCAGCACGTAACGTGCTTCCTACCACCAACCCCATGTGGTCACAACAAAACTGAACCAAGCAAGCAAAAAAAATGCAACTGACGCGCCAGGATCTCCAGGCCTACAGTGGATCAGCTGTCAAACCTATCATCTATTTCCAGGACAAGACCTGCAAATGATCATTGTACATCATCGCCCCTCTCTTGTTGCAGCGACCGAGGTTGCTCTAGGAAAGAATAGAAGGAACTTTAAAAGCTGAGGTCGCTGCACAGTTTCAACCTTCTGCAAGGGTAACCCTCAGCTCAATATCAGCCGCTTCACAGGCGCTTTAATAAAATCGCAATCGGAGACTGTCAGAGAAAACTGCACGTTTTAGCAAATATGTGACTGATTTACGATTACCTTGGACAACCTCCCTATCAGATCGAGAGCTGGTGCCGGGGTTTATGTGGTAGTTTAAAGTAAATGGAAGCCGGCTACTTTCGCTTTAATGTCCACAGGGTTCGGAAGCGCTGCAACCCTCTTTACAACACACACGCCTCCCTTTCCTGGGAACCGGTAACTCTCGGAGTCTGAAGGGGGGAGGGGGTGTTGTGTGGGTGAGGAGGGGAGCCGGCGGCTCTTGATTTGCCGGCCAGCGGGGGTCGGGATTTCGGCGGGCCCTCAACGCCTGTGTGATTTAAAGCGGTGATATTGTGCTTTGTGGATTGAAGAGCCGTATGGCAGAGCGGCCATGTGATCGGCACACACCCGCTCGGCAATGCGCCCGTCCGTACTCAGCGTGACCCAGAGCGTCATCCCCGGCTTGTTTTATCAATGACAAGTTGCAACAGACGCGAGCAAATTCACAATCTCCCGGCACTGGCGGTGCTCCAGGGGTGATAACAAACGTGCAGTTGCAGCGTTTTCCGTCTTTATTTTTACCACAACAAAAAAAACCTATTAATTAGGATTAATCCTAGAAGCGGTTCGCCGATCAATGTGTCAATTTAAAAAAAACAAAAAAAAAACTCACCTACATATTGGCTGACAGAGTTCTCACTTCATCTGGTATCTAATGTCCAGGTACAGTCAGAGACTGGCAGCTTGATTTTATTTTGAAGAAGGCAAATCCCGATCTTGTGTTTGTGTGTGTGTGTGTGTGTGTTTAAATCAGGAATGCCATTGCGCGAACAATGATAGATGCTGGGTATCAGAAAGCTGATCTTAGGAAGAAAGTCATGTTATCAAAATGATCTTGGAAGGGCGTCAATCCGTCATGCGTTATTTAGCAGAGCTATCCCTCTTATCAGTGACTTATCAGCGGCGGTGTGGTTCAGTTTACTCTCATGTCCATGTTTATTTTGTATTAACCAGGACCCGGCGCATATAGCCGAAATAGCGGCAAACGCCGATTTAAAGTAGCCCATGGGAGCAGTCCGTGTAATCACTGAAGTCGCGTCTAAAACTAAGTTTGAACGCTTCAGCTATTGCTTTGTGCGGTCCGGTAAGAAGAGTTTGTGACCTGGCCTTGAGTCGTTTTCAAGCCATTTTCCGTTTCAACTTTCCGTGGTAATAATCATTGCCAAAAAAAAGCAATTCAACGTTAAAAAAAGGTCATATATCGCGACCACTAATTACTGGTCTTTAACTTGTCGCGGCGATCTAACCTACATTGCTCGCTTTGGAACTTTGAAAATAATCGGGGTGCTCAATTTAGAATTTGGGGATGTTTGGTAGATGAGACGGGTACTGAAACACGTGAATTGAATTCACCTTTGCAGTTTACAAATGCGCGAACAGAGGTTGCAGATTGCATTCAAGCAGCCAGAAACGTCTTATATTACTGTTCGATAGTACCTCAGTAGCATAAGTTGCACTCCTGCACTTGATTTAATACATCGAAATCAGTTTTACAGAGTAGGTGTATTTATTTGTCACTGACCAATCTGTAACCGCCGTCCGTGAATGCATCCCATTGTGATGACGGTAAATATGTAATTTATAAAACTGCAAATTGCCATCCCATTCTGTTTCTTCGCAAATTTAATTCTGAAGGATGACCTCCCTCACAATGCACACAACAGTTTTACTGCTTTTACCGACGAGAAATAAAAAAAATCGAATATTGAGTAATTCCACTGCAATTTCACATAACAACAACCTTCATCATATCCTATCTAGAGAGCACGGCGGATACAGAGACGTTTAACATGCCTTCCATCTATAAAAGATGCATTATCTTGCTTCCTCCAAGTGAAAAATTGTTAGGTGACACATTTATCAAAATAGTAACACGCGGGAATAGATTCGCTACATATTGAGCTTTAAGGCGCATCTACAAAAATGCAGGAAAATAGCTTCACCATATACATATTGTGAAAGGCATATGGAACAATATGATATTTGGAGCACAGATATAATGATTTAGGTACTCACATGGTTAGTGGCTGCAGTGAGATTGAGTTAATCACAGCTTGGGACCTTCCTCCTGGACTCAGCAATAGCAAATGGCCAAATAGCTGCACTCAACCTGACCACTTAACAACTTCAGGACAGACAGAGAGGGGGAGATCACTATTGCCATCCCATGTTCTGTAGCCTATAAATAGCCAACTTTTTGATTGATACAAGGAACAAATGAGAGAAGAATGCGTAATTTTGCGCATGAGCCCCCCCTTCAAGTAGAGAGAGAAACAGAATGTGCGAAGATAAATTGGAGTGTGTGTGTGTGTGTGTGTATGTGTGTGTGTGTGTGTGTGTGTGTGTGTCGAGAGGTAGGGGGGCGGGTTGGGGGTGAGGGAAGAGAAAGCGGGAGAGAAAGCCCCAGGCAGATCCACGCAGCAAACCTGTAGGGCGAAGGATTTGCTATTTATCTCAGAGCGCCAGTCCGTTACACCTGAGAAGAGAGTATCCCCAACTGTAATGATAGGAAAATTGGCAGAAATCTGTGCATGTTTTCAGCATTTAAAACTTACGGTAGGAACGTGCACGTCTATGTTTTGATCGGTTAGAAAAAAAAAATCTCCCATTTTGGGAAAGGTGTTGTTATCAAGAGAAAAATGACTGATTCCGGTATCTTTTTTCTGCGTCTTTTGCAAGATTAAGGCTTAAGAGCAATTGCCTATTCTTGTATTACAATGTTGCCGCTCATTTATTTAAATAGTTTAAATGTCTGTTACCCATAGTACTAATTAATTTTACTCTGAAATAAACGTACTGCGCCTTACTGGTGTTTTGCGGATTAGTTTGACTCTTTGTGCATATTGGTCTAACTGTTTAGAATATGTGATGTTCGGCGGAATGCCTTGCGTATGATTACTCATGAATTAGCGATGTGATTTGAATGCTGGAGGTGGGAAAAGGCAAAATCTTGTGTTCTGGCGGACTGCTCTGCGCTCTCGCCGACATCTCATCGGCCTCCCTGTTTTACACATATACGGTGCGTTTATGTTTTAAAAAGAATGCGCTTGTGACATCAATGCTACATTACAAAGACGACTTGCAGATTCATGTGAAGCATCCGCCTGTTTCTATTTGGAGAATTACAGGTTATTTCCTTTCCCTTTCGACTCGAAAGGCTTTCCAGGCGTTTTAAAGGGGTGATATGACTAGAAATCAGCGATTGATTTATGTCCATCAGTCTGTTTCTGCAGTGCATACATTTCCAATCTCATGCCCCATAAAATAATAACAAAGGATCTGCATTAATCCGTCTGCAAGGCTGGCTTTGAAAACTCATGTATATGACTTAAAAGTTGAAGTCCAATTTATCAACTTCCCCCTCTCCCCTTGAACATTCTAATCCCTACTAACTTTTAACCATTTTGCTGACGAGAAGACTCACCTTTACCTGAATGGGATAATTGGGAATAACATCAATAATTTTATATGCAAATGTTCCCCGTTTCGTCCCGTCCGAACATCAATCTCTATTATAGCTGAATTTATTATTTATATTTTGTAACGTCAGTAATACGGCCTGGGAAATCACAACACTGGTAGTTATTTTAAAATAGCTATTTTAAAGTATCCTCGGCACGTTCGGCTGCTTTTACAATATTGCGATTAATTCTATGCCACATGAAGAGACGTTATCTTCCATGTAACTTATTGTAACTAGTGAAACAGTTGGGTCAACTTCAATTTAGAAAAGATGTTGTCTCTTCAAATTTGAAGATATAAATGTTGCCCAGCTACAGATGATTATGGATTGTACAACCCCCACCTAGAGACATTAGCCTGCGTTATTCCATAGTTCTCTCAGCTCCCGCACACGCTTACATCCTGTCACCACTTTCAGAAAGGATAATATCAAAACAAATAAGGAATTTCCCGCAAATCTGCAGTTTTCTGACTTAAACAGACTAAGTAAAGAGGTTCACATGCGTGGAGGATTTCAGACATTATTTGTCAAATGTTTAGTCAAGTATATTTTCTTAAGCACCATTTATCGTAGCACGTTTATCAGTGAATAATTTACAAGACTACGATTTTGTCACTAGACTCCTAAGCTAACAGTATGGCGAAATAAAACCCGCTTTACAGTATATGATGCCCTCACTGCCTTCATTCCTTTGCCCATTAACTCTTCACTGACACACGTTGGCCAGATAGTGCTTCTGGAAGTAAAATAGGGGAGACCGCTGAAAGGCCAGCGCAATATCCAAGCAGACGAGCGTACTGTAAAAGGCTTAGCTGCAGGTATGAAAGTGATTAGATCCTCAAACTGTTGTTTTTGTCTTCGTTGACTTCAATGGTGGGAGTTCACCACCAGATGCAATAGCGTTATAAGAAAACAGGGCACATTGTTTCAAAGAAAGGGAAGCAACTAGGCTCACAAAGCGTCTTCCTACCTGTACGGATCAGTGAGAAACAGCAAAGCTCCAGATCAAAACGTACCTTTTGAATTTTGCAAATAAGTTTGTTGAACACATCTAAAACACCGATAAGTGACCTTAAGATGAAATCTGTACACATTGTTTTGTACGGTAGTGGTTTAGGGTTGTTGTACCCTTCATCGGGCCATTTGGTTCAGAGAAGATATTAATTAAGACAGATAAAATATTGATGTGAAGTACCTAGCTTGTGTGAACCATTAACCTTGCAATAAACGCGTTTCAGAGATGAAGACATCGAAAATCTGTACCTTCGGCACAGGGGCCAGTGGTAATACCATCACTTCAGCAGTCACTATTTCGAACAATATCCGTGATTTAGAAATCACAATTATAAAACTTATCGTATCATAAGGATATTGGGGTCAGAAAAGAATGTTTTTTTTTCTTACCCTTTCTCTGGTAGAAAACAGAAAATTATATACTTTGAGGAATGTAAAGCGGAAGCATTGATTTATTTTTGGAATGATACAGGTCTGGAACGTCGATTGATATTGGACGCAGTGTACAGTCCATGGCTAGAGAAGATGCGTTAGGTAAGGTGGAAAGTATCATCTGAGAGCTTTTGAAATTTGGACGGAGCCTTGAAGGTAGACGAAAGGTAACAGCAAAGAACTTCAGTTGTAGCAGGAAATAGATATCCGGTTTGCGGAGACAGTGAACACACTGAGAGGAAGACGATGCATTAGTCACAAATTACGATTTGCAAAAACATTTCTCATATGGTACTTGGCAGTAATGCAATGGGAGTGTAGATGCTAAAGGAGGCAGTATGCGATTAATTATGATATATATTAGTTAAAATAGGCTTAATGCTAAACTGGGTGAACATTTCTGCTTGGAGACACCGTGGAATCTTTTCTGTTGACAATCCTCTTCGTTAGAATTCAATCTCCATTACTAAACACACGACAACAATGTTTGCCAAACTTGTTTCTCTGCGACAGTTAGTGGATTTGTGACATTTAAATGCAAAAAGCATATGGCAAAATGTGGAAAGTGTAGTAGTTTCATTCCCAAAGTTTCGATCTCCAATTTGTCGTTAAAGATTTATTAAAATCTGAAGTTCAGCAATTTTTCGCTATGGTACAGCGTGGCACTACCCAAATATTAAACCTCACGTTTAGCCCTTCAGAGAGACACACGGAGTTAATATTTAAACCTTAGCATGTTCTAACTTTAAATTTGGTTATATAAGTTCTTTTCTATATTGCTGGCTTAAGATGGAACATGTTCGCTTCCTGCAAGGCACAAAAGAAACATCACATTCAAAGTTTCAAATCAACAACCTGGTGTATTTCACAGAGCCTGAAGCATTTGTTGCACCTACACGAGTTAAGCAAACAACATGTAATATTTATATGTGCCTTTCCCGGCACACTAACATTCAAAACGTTTCTCCCACAATGAAGGTTGGGGCGAATCGTGATTATGAATCATTCCTTACAATAATTGCGAGCCTGCGGTATCCTGAATGTCGCCTGGTGTCCCAGTCCCGCAATGCTCACCATTTACATTGTATGGATTTGTAGAAAATACTGAGTAGCTTTTACCTCTTATACTGCAAAAATCCGCAGACCAGCATTAATTTGAAATGCATTCGTGCAATTTATTACCCAAATGAACAATTGTCTCTAAACAGTGACAAATAGGAGGTATCAAAACTTGTAGTCTTGGCTCTGGCAAAGTAACTTACAACTTCTAAACAAAACGAACGTGCCCGAAAACGATCTAAAATTTCGGTTGAAAACATATGCTTTTGAACGTACTACAGCTCATTTAAACGACGTATAAGATATTTTGATGTTATAGGGACAACAGAGGTGGAGGGTTACCTTCCAATGATTCCGCAACATTTCAAAAGACAAAGAACAGTGTCCTGTTAGTTTATCATACTTATACAAAATAAGGTTCTAAAGTTTTTTTTGTTTTGTCTAATCATTAACGTGTTTCCCTGCCTAGTCCTGTCAGAGGATCTGCAATGACATGAGACACCGTTATTTGGGCTTGAAGCTGCACTTGGCGCCGCTGGAAACTAGGGCTCGCGAACTTAGAAGAATTTTTAGAGAGAAGGACAATGTAAAACGTAAAACGCTTACGGCGCAAGTAGTCTCGACATTATGTTCAATTGTAAAACACGATTTATAGAAAATTCACTGCGCAATTGGAACATTTCTTGAACAATGCGTGCTGCTGCGTTGCCATGCAAAGGTATGAAAAATTATAATGTAGGATATTTTTACAATACATCTAAGCAGCGGCAGATTAGATAAACGCGCACTGGGAGACTGAGAGCTGATAGCAGGGCAAGGCAAATAGCACTGATGGATAGTTACAAGGATACTGCTGCTCGGTGTGAGAAAATTGACACCAGTAATATCCTTGCTTTTCCACTTGGTGTGACAGTGCAACTATCGTCCGAACCTGGGTCATTCCTGGAGGAGGCACCTGACGTTATGAGCGCTGTGGTCAAGCAGTACTGCTTCGGGTTAAAAGGCAACTGGGTTCTCTAAGTTACCACATCTTCCCCATCAGTGTCCCGATGCACCTACAGTTGGTCAAATAACTAAAATACATGGATTGCATCCAGTGAGCACAATAAGCCTGTAGCTTATCTCTTCTGAAGCCTGTGCAGGTCTTGATCTCTCTGGGTTTCACCCCGCTTTGTAGACCCCGGTGTTTACTTAATGAAATTTATTTTGATAACGTGATATATATTTCAATTATTTTGTGTCTGATGAGCGATCTAAGCATTGCCATTGTTGCCAAGGCAACAGAGGCCACAGGTTAAAAGTTGAATCAAAACATGCACAAAGGAGTTTGATGCAAGATTCAGTCACATTGGCGCAAGATATCAACAAGTTGGAAGCTCGTTTTTTTTTTAAAAAAGTATATATACTGGCATTCCAACTAACTTTTAGTCTCGAACAGAAATATGACCATGCCAGAGCTCCAATAGTAACTCCCCTGTTTGCTTTGCCTTCTAGCCACAAAATGGTTACAAAAAGCTGAATAGTATCGGGAGAGTTTGCGAGTATTACTTGGAAAATAACACTCGTGCTCGTATGACGATCACAAACGGAAAGGAACAAAAGGAAAGAAACACGTTGGAGCTGCTGAGAAAATAAACAACAGGGCCAAGTCGGTGGAGCCAGTATTGTTAATCATTACACAGCGACAAAAAAAGTAAGTTATAAGGTTGTCAGAACAGTGGTGTGAAACATTCTCCTTCAGATGTCAAGATTCATATACAAGTCCAAATCAGTTATGCCAGTTAAGGACAATTCGCTGTCTGTAAAATTATTCATGTTAGCCCAGATTGGCATTAACCACTCAGTGCAGGACTGTACGTTCAGTCGCTTCATGTTCATTTCAGATGCTGTGTGGGCAATGTATTACGGGACCGCTTTGTTTCGGTACCTTGACAGAAAATACTTTGGTGCAAATTTAAATAAAACTCACTTCAGCCATGAAACAATTATGTCCTGCTTGTTTAGTGTTATCTTTGAAATATCTAGGTTGTAGTGTTGGGAAGGTCATACCAATGTCTGTCATTTGCCTGTATTTTAGATTGTTTTACAAAGAGAAAACAGCATCGAATTAGGATTCTGGATATCTAAAAAGAAACTACACCTAGCATAAAATCAAAACGGGTAATTGTACAAATTTATTTGCTTACAGTTTAACATTGATATTGTATTATTTCTGAAGGTCATATATGAACTGCAGGATTAAACACAAACTTGTCCATTCCCCCCTCCTCCCCATAAGCAGATGCTCCAGTTTCGTCACTTTTGCACGCAATAGTTCTGCAAGGAACAGGCAAGAAAAGGGAGTCTGGGTCCCGAGCTTTGAATTTTGTCTAAGTCAAAGGAGACCCTAAAACCTTAGCAGTGCACTGCACCAGGTCACCTCTCAAAAATACCACACAAAGGTGGAGGGGAGCAGGGTAAAAACAGGCGAACATGGGATAGGGCGTCTCATCAAGCTCTTGAGAGACTGTTTCATCTAAAATTGACACAGGCTTCTCAATGTCACGTCTGCCTGAAGTAGAAGTTGACATGTGAACGTGAGAGTTTGGGGGCGATGATCGGGGCTAGTGCCCCCTGTCGGTACCAATGAATTAATCTGTCAGAACTAAACCCACGTTTCCTCGCTGGGCGAAAAACACACTGATCTGGGAAGTAGTATGTGCATTTTAGAAAATATTTATTATTTTGTCACCGTGCATCATGTTTATTCTGGTCTATCATGGAATAGTTTAATTCACTCAGATTTGTCTATTCTTCTCACATTCCTCATCAACCTGTCTGCAGGTCTCTCCCCTTCTGTGAGCCATTTTGTAGTTACTTTAATATGGTTTGTAACTCAAGGGAACATAAGGGCATCCTAATTACGTAGCGCTCGTATTGCGTGTTTTCCATCTCTTCTGAAAAACAGGCAAAAATAATAATCCAACCCTGTTCATATTTAGGCAGAGCCTTCACCTGCCAGCTTTAAAACATCGCAGCCACAGTCAAATATTTTTACTGATGTTGGTAGAGTACACAGTATAATAACTTAAAGGTTGCCAGGTTATCAGGATTGCAGGGTCAACATTCTCATTTTAACCAGTCACGTTTTTCGTTTCAAAAGTCTGATCAGGAAACTTTAAATATCTCTTCAGGTTGATTCGCATGTTTTAGTCTCTTGGATTAGCTGCAAAAATAGCTTCTTCAAGTTGGTATCAAATAAGAAAGCTGTAAGCTTTTTGTTGTGAGAGAGGGCAAGAGAGAAAAGCAAAGGGAAAGACGTGACAATAACAAAATAGGGCAACAGAATAAACTCAAATACAATATTTACTTTCAGGTATTTAATTTAGTAAAGTAAGCAAATGCTATTCAATTAAAATGTTTCTTTTTTAATGAGAAAGTATCTATGTAATATTGTTTTCAAAACCACAATGCTTTAACCAGTTGACTCATGAAAAAGGGTGTTTTCCAGAAACTGGTGTCGGATTAAAGGATAGATTTAGCACTACCTTTTGGGTCTATTCTTTTGTTTTTACGGTCCTCCATATTTCTAATAACTTTAGAAGTCTGCTTATTTCTCTGACAATGATTGCCTAAGCCTTTTAGTGGCTTCCTGTTGTAGGTAAAATTTATGTGGCTTCCAAACAAAAAAGAAGTGTTAACTTGAATGAATGAAAGTAACAATCCAGTCTCAACTGAATATGGCCACACACGTGTCTTCCTTACACTGAGTATCTTCTAGTCTTTATTGCTAATTGATAAAATTCATGTTCATTTGAATAATTCAGTTGCATTATTTCTTGTTCTTAGAGCAGTCAATTTGAACAATCATTGTTTAGATCCCATTAACTCTTCTAGAATACAGCCTGTGGTAAGACAGCATGTATCTTTGGACAGTTTCAGGATGTGCCTATTGCTAGCAATGTCAGGATTTATTTTTGTTTTCCAGCTGTCCTGAGAAGGTGATGATGGCTACCTTTTTGAACTACAGCAATGTTTGAGCTGAAAGTGCTTCCACAATGTTGTTAGGTAGAAAATATAAGTTTGACCCAAAAATAATGAAGGAATGGCATTATTAATCAAAGTCAGGATGATGTGATTTGCTAGAGATCTTAGAGATACTAGTGTACCCATCAATGCATTGTTCTTGTTCTTCTGGATGATGAATGTAGCTAGTTTGAGATGTATGCTGAAGAAGCCTTGGCAAGTTATCACACTGCATTCTGTTGATTATAAGTAGGGTAGCCAGAAAATACTGATGGTAGAGGTTCTGTAGGTTCAGATTGGTGGGTAAAGCTCCAATCAAGTGAACTGGTTGGCATTGAACTTCTTGAATGTTGTGCTGCTGCATCCATCCAAATCATTGGACAGTACAGCCTTACTCATCTGTCTTTTGTTTTCTGGGCATTTGAAATGATTTGATGAATCACTTGTTTCAGAAAATTTAACTTGGTTTACTTTGCTAGCCATGGCATTTGAGTTCAGTTCATGGTCAATTGTGACACCAAGATGTTGAAAGCAAAAGATTGGATGAGTGTAATTCTATTAAAGCATCATGTGACATGTTTAGGTTCTCAGTTATTCATCATTATCTAGCACTAATGTGATGCAAATGTTACTTCATATTTATTAGCCAGGTCTTGTGCTTGTGAGATGGTACTGAGAAGTTATTATTGGAAGTATAAATTTCCTTGCAATTTGTGAGCATTGTCACTTCTGACTTTATGACAGAGGGAAATAACTGATGAAATATCTGAAAACAGCTAGGCCTAGGCAGTTGTGTTAGGAAATACATCATCAACATCCAAGGGCTGAAGAGATTAGCTTCCAGTAAGCACAATCATCTTCCTTTTCTTCCAGCCATTGGAGATGTTTCCCCTAATTTCGATTAATTTTGGAATTACTAAGAAGTCTAGTGCCACACTGACTCAAATATCGTCTTGCTTTTCATCCTTAGCATATTTTTGAAATTCCGGTTTTGTTAGGTGTGTACTCCAGATTGTGGACAGAAAATGGCAAAGGATATTTTTACACAGTGTTGGTACATACCAGTGTTAAAGTTGTGCTGGAGCAGCTTAGCCAGGAACATGAACATTGAAGTACACTTGTAAAACCAGAACCAAGAGATGCATATATAAAATAACAACTAACAAATCAAATCAATGCATTAGGAAGAATTTCAGGGGGTGTTGATACTGCAGAACTGGGCTATCACTTGGTATGGTGAACAGAGATTACTATACTGCATTTAAGGAGGATATTTTCAGTAGCTATTTCACAATTATTTTTCTAGCTACGTTGGTGGAGGTACTATCTTTTGGATTAGACATTAAACTATGACCTTATCTATACAGTTAGGTAGGCGCAAAAATATCTTATGTATAATATTATTAGGGCCCAGATCCTTTGCTGCACATTGCAATTTCTAGCATGATTACCTGGCAAATGATGCATGGAATGCTACAAATGTGTGTGAAACAACTTTATGCCTGACTTTGGAAAACCTACCTGCATTGATTGTTTAGTGTCCAGAAGCAAGAAAATCAAGAAAACCAGTATTAATAAGCTGCAGCAATGGAATATATTTTTGTGTTTGAGAAAGGCTGAACTTATATATTAACTATTAGAATCCTGCATATATTTGAAGAAGACTCCAAAAATTTCTTGAAATAGTTCTTATTAAGCTCTACAGATCAGAAAATGAAAAAGTTACTTCTGAAAACGTATTCCTTTTGCCCAAATGTAAGTAGGTTTTTGATGACAATATCAATAATGTATGGTTTGGACGTTGATATAAATGTCCATTGTAAAAGATTAAATCTGCCTAAGTCTTTGAGACAATTCTCAGAAGGAGAATTGCTGAGCTCCTGATTGTATCCATTAGCACTGTTTTTCCCACATTGAATATGCAGTGTAGAAATGGGCTATTCAGCCCAATTCTGATATGTTGGTCTGCTCCCATGCCATGTGTGCATCTGACTGGGCTTCGGGGGATGAGAACATTTAGTTGGGTCAGAATTTGGTAATATCCCATGCTTTGGAACAGCATTTTAGTAAATAGACATAAGACCATAAAAGTGGAAGAGGGTTTTTGACAAGGAACCCATTCAATTCATAGAACATTCTATGCCATATCGTAAATTTCATCCAAAACAATCATTCTCTTGAAATGTGTAGATACAGCATCAATAAAGATAGAACATTATCAAATTTCTTCTTGAAGAGAATTAACAAAATTATAGGTCAGTCCTGTTCCATACCCTTCCAATTTGAAGAAATGATTTTTATAGATGGTACCTCTCTTGGATACGTCAGTGAAGTAACTATCGTAAACTGCCATGCTGTATTTATCATTACAGCCATGAATTGCATTCTTATAAAAAAAATCATTTTATTTTATGTATCCAAAACTATGTGTGGAAATTAATTTTAATTTCACTGAGTATTGCCACCTTTATTCCTGTAATATTCTGTACTGTGATGTCAACCTTCAGATTGTGTACTCTCTAAATCTAGTGAAAAGAGTATATTTCTGTAGTTATATGCTCAAAATGTATAGTACTAAACAGAAGATTGTGCATTCATGTCCTCCTCTGGGAATTTGGCAAATAAACTATATTGACATTTCAGTATAGTATTTGAGGGAATATTGCACTGTTAGACATGATGAGGAATTAAAACTGAGTTCTAGACATTTATCTCATTTCTATCGTGGAATTTTATTGTGCAAAACTTCATCAATTCAAAAGTGTTTCTTTCATAGTAAAATATTTTTGGATGTCCTGACTACATGGTAAATGCTACATGAATTCAATTTGTTTCTTCTTTCTTTCTAGATTCTAGAATTATTCTTGTTGCTGTTTTCTGAATTATTGCAAGCCATTAATAACATTTTAAAGGTAGGGTGTCTAAAAATCCATTGATTATTTGTAACACGTTCTAATTGATGAGTGATACAGCTTTTAAATCCCTTTGTACACCTTTCCTTTATTAGTTGTCTCATTTCTTTTCTGTTAGCTTCACACTGATGAGACACTTTCAATCATTGGTTTTTAACCGCCCCTAAACCTCTATCTTTTTCCCATCAGTTTATTATGCACATATATAGAAGCATAGAAAGTAGGAGCAGGTGAAGGCCATTTAGCCCCTTAAGCCTGTTCTGCCATTCATTATGATCATGGATGGCGTTCCAACCTAATAGCCTGTTCCTGCTTTCTCCCCATATCCTTTGATCCAAGTACTATATCCAACTCCTTAATATATAATCTGCACTTATGTATAGATTCCTGATGCATAGTTTATATTTTTTACTTTAGTCTGCATTATATTTATCACTTTGCATTCGCTGATGTTCTTAACACCTTTACTTAAAATCCATTTGGCTCTGGTCAAATTTTTCCTATTTCTATTAATTCATGCAAACTCTAGTAGCAGGTGACAAGATCATGTCATTCTACAGATTCGTGACACTCTTTTACAGGAGAAATTCCAGTGTAATCCCATTGCACTCCTTTCTCCCCATGGGTCTATATCCTCTTTTCCTTCAAGATATTTACTTTCCTTCCTTTACAGGTCCAAAAGTTTCTGTCTCAACTAATTCTTGTATCAAAAAATTCACATTCCTCTGACTCACTTGTCGAGAAATGTCTCCTCCATCTCTACTCGGTTTCTAAATGACAGTTATAGTCAGAGGAAATATTATTTTCCTATTCACTCTATCAAACCCTTCACAGTTTTAAAATGCCCTATTAAATCCTCTCTTGGTTGTTCTCTGCTTCTGTGGAAATAGTCCCATATCTCAAATATTTCATGCCGTTATAGTTTCCCATCTCTGGGATCATCACTATGAATTTATGCTCTATGATAGCTCTGGCTTAAATTTCTTTGATCAGGTAGCTTATAGTGAATAGCAAAATTTCTTGAAGCGTATTTGAGTATGCATTTTTTGAAGAGGAGGTAACATTAATGTAAATGAAAAATATAATGATCAGAAAGTTTCATTATCAAAACATAGATTAGGATTCGTGAAATTATTACTTCTACGAAATTTACAACTTTTTTTCAGTCAAATTGTTTCCACTCCATCAAAGGAAGTCCACCAAAAAAGTCTGAACAATGAAATAAATTATGCTGGTAACTAAAAGTAAAAGATTTGGCAAGCAATGATCATGATGCATTTCGATTCAATGCAATAAAAAAGAGGAAAGCAATAGTTTTGGGATAAAATTAATTAATTATATCAAATTGATAGAATGGGAAATTATACTCTCGAACGGAAATGTTGAATATTCAAATAAAACAAAAGCAAGACAGTGATGAAGCATATCCTGGAAAAACAAATAAAAACACCATTTTCATGAAAAATACAGATAATCAAAATTTTTTAAAAATTCATACATGCATGATCGATAATGAAAACAAAAACCAGGACATGTATGGAGACTGATAGCAAAACCAAAATAAAAAGCTTAGATAAGATTAAAATGAGATCTGTAGTATAAGTGCAATGAAAGGCAAACAAAACCCTTTTATAGAATCCTTGCTATTAAAGTAACAGTAGAGGTAAGATGGCTATGAAATAAATGATGTAATTTTGTAGTGGACTGAAGTCATTGGCAAAATTTAAATTAATAATTTAGGCTGAATGTTAGGTTTCCTTGGCAAACTCAAGTTGCATTGGGTTTTTTGGAGGATTTTTCGCCATGAGGCCCAGTTAGATTTCATGCCATATTTTACTCAACTTGCCTCATTAGTCATTTACCAGGCCTGTACAGTGTCTCTAACATCAGATTTTCACTCTATCTAACCATACCCTATTTCCATAACAACTTACCGCTCAGCAGATATCCACCGCCATCCGTGGTGCCTGCGCCATCTGTGCATCTGGAGAAGCATTTTCAGTCCAGAGTTGCCGGTCACCTCTAACATAATGGCATAGCTACAGACACCTGCTGCCCATGGCTGACAGTCCCTAGCACATACAACACCATTCACTCATCCTAGTCACTGTTCAATCATCACATACACATGTTACCTGTCTGTAACTACATCCTGTCCAAACAACTTCTCTGAGTCAGTGATACCCTGTCCCCAATGCCCACTTTAGATCTGAATCTTGCCATTGTTCAACATGGAGACATTACAAACCCATGAACAATTGGACAAATGCAAACATAAATAGGAACTTTTATTTACAGAACCCAAAAGGGAGCAATAATGTTAGCCGCACAATGCTAACAAGGTTTCGGCACTATGAGTGAAATATTTTATCTAATTATTGCCTGCTACACATGGTTGTCTTCTCTTGGAACCAAGTGTCATTGGGATCTGTCTGGTTTGTGGCATTTGTAGCAGCCAAGCTCCGTCATGAACAGCATCAGATTTCTCACCTAATGTCCTCATTCTGCACCTCAGAAGACTGGTCCTACTCCCTCTGCAACAATTTCTGCTTTAGTTTGTTTCAGTTCTCCTGCAAGTTCCTCTGCAACCATTACATCATCTCCTTGTTTGCTGTAATTTTACAGGGCACACTGTGGCAGGATGATGTGGCATATTCTGTTTAGACTAGTCTAGGGGCCCCCCGCCAGATCTAGCCAGGACGCAGAGCTGCATTTTTACCAGTCCTATTCTCTGCTCCAGCAGACTCTTGGTGAGGTATGGGTGGCATTGTATCTTTGTGTAACATCAGTCAGGGAGTTGCACAGTTAGGTCATGAGCCATGGTTGCAGGGTGCAGCATTAGAATCTCTTCTTGTTGCTGAATTCCACAGTGTAATGATATAGCAGTTTCAGAACATGTTCCGTCAATGGCACACTCTAGTTGTGGGAATCAGTTATGTGACTGAATTCAAATGCCTGCGGCAGCAACACTGGCCTCGTCATTGAGGAAATGCTATAAACTGGTGTGACCTTGCATAGACAGCATTCATTACTGTCCTGATGTATACATTGGTGCATGACCAAGAGATGTCACACAGTTCACCTGTGTCTCCCTGGAAGGAGCCAGTCACATAAACATTCAGAGCCAGAGGAACTATCTCAGCCACCGGGAGAGGAAGGCCTCTGATTCCTGAAGTCCTCAGTCCCACTGTAGCATCCAGCAAAGTCTGTCACTGTCTCCCAGGCTATATGGAGCCTGTATTGTAATAGAGCCTCACTCATCCCCAGGAAGTAGAGTCAGGATCAGAAAACGCTGGGCCTCCTGCACATTCCAGGCATCTTGAGGGACTTAAAGCTGCAGCATCTCCCTGAGCTCAATGCTCCTCATCCCCCATGAGGGCCAATTGCTGCCCCTGAGCTTACCATTGGCCCTGGTCCTCCTGCATCTGTCAAATAACACAGAGAACAGTGAATGCAGGAGAACTGAAACAAACTAAAGCAGAAATTGTTGGAGAAATTCAGCAGGCCTGACAGTGCCTGGAGAGAGAAAGCAGAGTCAACATTTCACCTCTAGTCATCTTTCTTCAGAACTGGATGATCGTCCTGCATCTCTACGCCTTCTTAGGGAGGCAGCCAAAGTGACCAAATGCCACCTGCAGCAGGGCACAGGACCCTCAGTGGAAAGGACTTGGATGAGACATGGAAGGAGTGAAAGATTGTCTCTGATGTCGGAACAGTAATCGGTAGCATACCATGTAACTGAGAATTAAGTACACTTCACCACAGACTGAGACATACTAGATATGGATAACAGGGGACATGTCTGCATTGGATATGCACATTCAGCCTCAGCATCTGTAGCACTTGCTGAATGTGCAACATCGGCTGAAGGACCATCAGAAGGCACCAAAAAGACAGTGTCTACAGCGCAAAATCATCCTTCCAACCCTAACCCCTACATCAATCACAACTTCTTGGTGCAATCAGCACTGGCAAACGATGATAGAGGAGAACTCAAACTTGTGTGGCTCACTCAGAACCCTTGGAAATTGGACAAATAGTGATTGCCCTTAAGCCAGAAGTAGCTTTTTGTCCCATTATTTCTGCTAACCTCCACATTATTGAAACACCTAAATACAATTTGCAAGTGCCAGTGGCATGCAGCAAATCACCTTTGATCAGTATCTGCCCATGAAGCACCCTGACTCTGGATACAGAGCAAACAGGTTATCACAAAGGCTGGGAAGAGGAAAGGAGCGGCTGGGGAGAAGGTGTGGCTGTGGTGGTGAAAGGGGTCGCCTGAGGACGGGGAAGGGCATAGCTGTGGAAAGGAGTAGAAGTGGCTGTGGAGATGGGAGGGGGTGTCTGCGGAGGGAGAAAGGGATGGCCGTGGAGAGGGGATAAAGGGAATGAGGATGGGGAAGGGCAATAAGGATGATGGGAGAGTGAGGATGGGAAGTAGTGAAGATGGGGTGGGGTGAGGTCAAAAGGTAAAAATTGGCTGTGAAGGGTTGTTTGTGAAGGAGGGGAGAGCAAGAATGGAGGGAATGAAAATGAGGAGAGTGAAGATGGGGAGGGAACCACTGCATTTTCCACCACCTCTCCCACAATGGCCCTCTTCCCACCCACCCTTCCATTCTCACTGCCCCCCTCCAAGTCATTACTCCTCTCCCCTTGCAGAAAGTCTGCTTGCAGGTCGAACAAAACAATTAGGACTGCAAGTGGGCATTTCAGTGAAAAAGGGGTTGGCCCTGACAATGAGCCTGAAGTGTTCCTCAACTTCAGAAAGCTCTTCAAGCAGTGGCCAGGACATTTATGAACACACTTGTTGTGGGTGAGGTTGGACTGAAAATGACTGTGTTAGGAAGGTGAGGCAAACCACAAGGTCATGTGGATGTGCAACAAGATGGATAGTTAGCTTCAAATTTTACTATATTTCGGCTAATCTCAGCCTGTAATACAGGTTTCTTACCCTCCAAACAGTGACTCTGTGTTTGCAGGCATTGAAAGCTGGTCCATAGAAAGGCAAGAGAGAGTATGGAAAGACAGGCTGCTCAATGAGTGATTGTGTGGGAATGGTGGTTGTGAAGAAGGGCCTGTATTTGTTCATGGGTATGTTTTTGAAAGAGTTCTCTCTGAACTGGGCAACAATGCAGCTGCTGGGAAAGTCTGCAGGCTCTAATTGTTACACAGACACACTGATCTCTGATTACAGAAGACTGTTCTCAGAAGTCTGCACAGCAGCAAGAGAACGCAAAGGGAATGTAGGTTTGGAATGTCTGTGTAGTTGAGAAAGAGGAGTTTCAAAATGTACCCACTTTTGAAATGTGGGTGAGGGATTGTGCGGGGGGCTTCACTGACTCTTCTATTCCCAGGGAGTGTGGATTGCTTGTTTGATACTTAGATGGGTACATAAAACAATACTTATACAAAATACAGCAGAAACTCAGACTTTCACATTTTTACATACTATGCATTGATCTATAATACTTAAACTTTAATAACTTTACATTGAATGTGACTAAGCTGCATTTTTCAGTTTTTGGCTTTGGTCATATTAATTCTCTTGTTTTAATTGGGTTCACATTGAAAAATAGTTTCAAGCATGGAAATGGAAGGATGTATGGATAACACTGGACGAAAGAGTCCAAGTATATGTTTAGAAATGATCTTGTTAAATTGGCATCAGATGTAAAGACTGAATAGTTTACTGTACCTGCTATTACTTGTCTTATGTTTGGAAGGAAGTATTGCTAGGTATGTTAATGGTGTCCAACAGGGTAATTGGGGCCAAAATAATTTATATTTGCATAGATGATTTAGCCTTAATATGATTAAATATATTTTAAATTTGATGGGTGAAAACCAAAAAGAAAATTGGACGAGGCTTTTGAATGATGGCAGGAAAGTCAGCAGGATAAACAGATAGATGGTAGGTGTAAATCACTGTGGACAACCGCAAAGCCAAACATTTTGAATTAACGAAGAAGCAAACAAAGTACAGCTTAAATAACAGGGTTTAATTTAGTATAGAAACTGAAGAACTTTGATGCATATATATGCAGGTTATCAAAGATGAAAACACAGTAGATAGGATTGTTAGAAAAAGTAAACTGAAGGACAGTGTTGAATCAATACATCACTTCAGACTACAGTTGGGATAATAGATATAATTTTGAGCACCCACTTATGGGAAAGGTATGAAGACATAGCAAAGGACATACCCAAACTGACTAGAATCTTAAAAGGGGTGATGAGTTACAGCAACTGGGAAAGATTTAAGAAGTTAGGACTGTTTTCACCATAAAACTAATTTATGACCTTTTTTTTAAGATTATGAAGGGTTCCTTTAGGACAAATAGTTGTTAGCTTCTGATTGACCAGCAGAAAAATTTGAGGGTAAAAATTTAAGATGGTTATGAAAACAGATAACAGTGGATGCCACAAAGTGGGCGGTAGGAATACAGGATTTTCTGTTGGAATTTCATCATTAAAGCATAACTAATCAATTCTTTTATAAGGCAATTAGTTGTTTGTGAAAAGTGAATTATCAAGGGCAGGGGCAATGAACAGAAAAATAGCATCAGTGTAGACAGCCCAGTGGTAGCACAGATTTGATGGGCCAAGTGTCTTTTTCTCTACAGAAATGTTCTGTTTCCATATTCTACACTGTTTCTTTAGCTATGTCTTTAAAAAATCTAAATTACAACAGACTCAGCACTGGCACCAACAAAACTTCACTAGTCAGTGATTGCTAGATAAACCTTTCCACTTACTGTTGCCTTTTGCTACCCAGTGTCAAGCCAGGTGGCTAGCTAATTTTCTGTTAACTCATTAGCTTGTTCAAAAAGCGCACAAATGCCTTCTGGAAGTTTAAGTTACTTATATCTATGATTCTCATCTACTTATTTATCTACTTTTCCAAAGAGTGTCATTAGATTTGAGACATGACCTATTGGTTCTAAACTTATTCTAACTGCTTCTGAGTTTTTGCTCTTTAGGTGAACACTGATAATATTTTCTAAACTGTTCTCAAGTAATTTCCTACAACCCATGTTTGACAATTTCTCAATTCATGCATTTTATTTTGAATTATGTTACATTATCTATTTTTCAATACTTCATGCAGTTTATGTCCCTATAGAACTGCTAAGAGTCTTTTAAAGCCCCACCTATTTGCTTACTTATTTTGTTGAAGATTTGGAGATATATTTAATCTAATATAGTAGTTGTTGACTTATAGAAAAGATTTCCATTGCTGTTAAGTTTAATCTTGACTTATGCCATGTATAAATGGTAGTCGGGCATTCAGGTGGATAATCACAGTATTTTGTTTCCAAATTTTAATGTGGGTTTAACATCAGAATAATTTTTTTCCTTTGGTAGAGTTCCGTGTTGGTTTGATCACATATTTAGAGGTGGATCCAATTGCTTTCAACACCATTGAAGATTCCAATTAGTTACATGGCATTGCAGCTATAAATTACCCATACCTAAGGCCTTATTCCACATGCACAGGCTGAGTCGGCAGGATTTAGTGCCATTCCTAAGGAAAATTTGGAGGCATGGGACATTTAATCGAGCAGGATGGTGGTGAGTTGAAGGCCTGCTACATTCATACTCTCGCCTCATTAAGTTGGGGTGGAAAGGCATGTTGGTGACCTTCCTGCCCCAACTACAGCCCTCATGAGGGAAATTAAGTGGATTTGCCTCATATTCCTGATCCCAGGGAAAGCTCACTGCTCTCACCTTAAGAGCCTGATAAGCACTTAATTCAGTGGACCTTCCAAAAGCATGTGACGCAGTGCTGTCAGCAGCTCCCCAGCTAATGGATGAGAACTCTTTTGCCTGAGTTAAACACCACCAGCTAATTGCAGAGACAATTGCTATCTTAATTTATGTTGTATTTTACTTAGGTACTACTTGAGCAACCAAATATTGCCGTGAATCTCTGGAATTCCTTGTCCCGTGGAGTGATTGAGACTACCTCGGTGAATATTTTTAAGGCAATGATAGATGGATTTTCAAACTGTTAATGAGTTAAGGGTTATGGTGATCAGGTGGGCAAGTAGAGCTGAGTTCATGAAATGATCAGCCATGATCTTATTAAATGGCAGAGCAGGCTTGAGAGGCCAAGTGGTCTACTCCTGCTATTTCTTACATTCTTTCAAAATGTACCTGTTTAAAAGCAAAGACCAGAAGGAACACCGTAGCATAGCTCAATCTTGCTAACAGTTAATTTTAATAGGATCTAATTTTATCACAATGAAAATAATGGACTTGGTGAAGTCATTTTTTGATTTGGTGCAAAGTCGTTTGGAAATGGTTAAAAGGTACATAACTTTGAAGCATTTTTAAGACAATGATGTCTTAACCCCAAAAATAGCAGCTTGGAAATTTAGATTCAGTATTTCAAGATGCATTATGACAGACCCCCCCAGTTGTATGCCAATGCAAACCCTAGATCTTCAGCTATCTGTCAGGCAGAGTTTGGCAATGAGTACATTAATGTTATTTTACATGCATCTTTTAAGAAAATCATTCCTGCACTTTTTGTATGGGAAACTTTCTGCAAACATTAACATGCTTTCATGAACTGTTTTCAAACACTAACATATTTTGTCACTGTTTATACTAACTTCTGAAAGAAAATGTTAACTGTCCGAAGGAGTAGTGTTACTATTGCATAGGATTTTTTTTGCTAATTAACAGCAGCGGTGATCAATTTCTACCGAATCAAAAACACAACCACAAACTCGTATACAGAAATTTTGAGCTCATGTCTGCATGGCATATAATACGCTTAGCCTTGGCTGGACAGAAAAATGATGACCTCATGAACCCTCTGGGATCCTTGTGTAGATTTACATAGCAGATCAAAGTGCTGCATCTCATGAGGAAAATCTCACAATGGATTTAGTAAACACAGAAATTACCCTTTAAGTACCATTCAGTAATTTATGCAATGAACTATTCAGTCAACCTTTGGATGTACTTTATTAATTTGTGAGTTAGTTCCATCAAGTTAATACTTTAGCTTAACTATCTACAGATATATATTTTTAGACCCAGAATAAAGCACTGAAGCTGCACAGCAGTAACTCGCAGCCAAAGAGAAATGACATGAACTACACTATACCAAGACCTCATGCATTACTGCCCAAACTGAAATGGACCATACTTCTCTAGGAAGTAGAAAGTAGTTCATTTAATGTTATTCTGATACCATTTTCTATTTTGTGTATTCCTCTAAAGCAGGTTGCCCTTGTTATCTAATTGCCAGGCATCTTAGGTCAAACTGTTTCAGCCAATAATGTGTATATCATTCCACATATTAAAATCAACCTGAGTCCTTGTATAATATGCTGAACAGAACCCATGGACTCAACTCAGCACAGCAGAACTATAGCCTATAGATGTCAGAATAGAAAAGCACAGCAGATCAGACAACATCCGAGGAGCAGGTAAGTCAACGTATCGGCCCGAAACCCACAATCAGGTCTGTTGTTACAGCATGGTAATTGCTTGGATCCATTAATATAGATGTAATACCAGACAGGAAATTATATTATTCATTGTTTCTCTCCTCATATCCATATTATTATAATTTGTTAATAGGTTGTACTGGGTCAGCAAATGAACAAAGCTAGAAATGTTGTCAATGGTTTTCTTTAATTTAATTTGACAACACACAATCGAGCAATGTGAGGGTTGATTCATTCTTGACCCACTTTTTTTCCTGTCTTTTGCAGGTGACTTGTCTGATCTATCTTTAGGAGAATCTGGAGAGGGGCTGATTGATATTAAATATGGGATTCATGGTTGACAGTCAAGTGGTGTAGTAGTTTCGCTGCCAGGCAGTATTTAAGTAACATCAGATTGTACCATCTACTTCTCTAATGTTGGATTTTTACCTATTGTTTTCACCTTCCACTTTTAGTGGCTAATCTGTCACTTGCTATGTTGTTGTGTTATTTTGGAACGCTTTCTATAAATCATTGATACCCATCCTTCCTTCAAAATCTTTTTGATCATGTGTTTTTTCCATGTCCCTAAAACTTCCCTATCGGCTGCTTGGCATTGAGATTCTAATTTTGGATCATTCTTTCTTTTGTATGAGGGCTGCAATGAAAATATGACTTGTCGTTAGCCCTTCAGTGTCATTTTAAATAAAAGAGAACGTGATTTCCTTGAAAATTGCTGACTGTTTACCTGTGAATTATGAATTCTAGTACCGCTACTTTGCATATAATTTTTAAGAACACCTTTTGCTTGTTCTCATTAGGCCTTCTTATGAGATTTCAATAAAACACATTGTATGATGACAGATCAATTAGCAGCTTTTAAAATACTTGAGAGAAACCTTAACTAATGTCAACCCTGACATAATGAAAAGTTTCTACCATCCATAAAATTTAATTAAATTAATAAAATATAAAAGAGAGACTAAAATTAATAAATAATGTGATGTGCATGAGAAACCATATAACTTGTAGAAATGAATAATGATTTTTTAATGTTGTCACAGCACTCATATGAAGCAATTGCTACTGTTACTGCTGTAAGGGATATAACTATGTTTTGATGAATATTCTTAATTGAATTAGCTCCAGTTAAGAATGCATATTGTGGATACGGTGTGTGTGTGTGTGTGTGTGTGTGTGTGTGTGTGTGTGTGTGTGTGTGTATGTGTGTGTGTGTGTGTGTGTGTGTGTGTGTGTGTGTGTGTGTGTGTGTGTGTGAGAGAGAGAGAGAGAGAGAGAGGGTGGGGGGGGGCGCGGTGTGGGAGGGAGTGGAAGAGAAGCAGCGATTGGTGAGAGTGGACAGCATACTGAAACCTGCATCAAATCAGTAAATAGGATGAATAGTTGCATGTAAGTAACAGATATTAATTTAATTGAGTTTTGAGAGGGAAACCACTTTAAACCTAATGTCGTGTATCAAGGTCCTGTGAGGCAATTGTTAGCATCCATACCTCTGAGCTGGACAGTCTGGATTTGAGCCACACTCCAGGATTTGTTGACCAACGCCAATGCATTAATTATGTAACCAAACAGGTTGAGTATCAACTTGTAAATTTTTCCAGCATATGCTGATAGTAGGCGGTAAGCATGGGAAAGATTCTTGGTCAGTCATGCAATGGAAAGAAATTGGAGCCTCCATCATCACTATTCATAGCTCTAGCATAGAGAACGTTGCCAGAGCATATCAGACTTCTGGGTGGGCTGGTTGGCTCAGTTAGAAGTATGTCTAGTGTGAATCATATTGGTGCCAGGAGTGTGGCATTTAATTCCTGTTCTGGTCGGGTGTACTTGGGACCTGCATCCATGCTCTACCCATGGTGGAAATCATGGTACTGTGTGCCTGATCTCCCATTGGGTAGTGAAGTCAGTGAAATGTTGATGGGCAAAACATCAGCTGGTAGGTTTCTACTCATCCACTCTCTTCTATGTGTAGTGTTTCATTACTGTGATCTTGGGTGCAGTTTAATGCCCTTTTTTGTTTGATGGCTGGGACACTGAATAAGGTTGGAGAATGCAGGTGGGGATCCTGCGACCTTCCTAGTTCCGCCCAATTACGGCCCTGATGGGAAGGCAACTTATGCTTACTTAAAGCCCTCATTCTACCACCAATGGTATTAGGCGATTAGGATCTCGCGTCTCTGATTTAAAGGTAACCTGAGCCAACCTTGCTGCTGATCCCCCACCCCCTACATGCCCTTTATTTCTTGCCACCCCACCCCTCTAACCTGCCATCACTCACCTGTGGCCTAGGATCCAACACTGAAACTAGGCTTTAGGTGTGTATCAAACTGACTGCAAGCACTGTCTCCTCAGTTGCAGTGTTTTTCAAGGCTCGTTGTTTGCATCATGGTAATTGGGAAGTTTGCCCCTGGGTCACTGATCCTGGGTAGGGCCTGCTGTTGTCCAGTTAAGTGGTTGAATGGCACTTCCTTTGTCAGGCCTTCCCTAAAGCAAGTAACACAAGATTCTTCAGAAAGACTCCCATCACCTCCATTAAATCCAGTGTATTTGTGAGAATCCTGACCAAACCTCCTTTGGCCACAACACACAACGACTGTAGATCTTGTAACATCTAGCCAGTCTCCACACCAGTGATCAGTTAAGTCAGTACAGGCCAGGGGTTGAAGCTTGGATCTTACTAATATATTTGGATCAGTACCTCACTTGTTCTGCCCTTATCCAGGATCAGAAAATCTGAATTTATATTCTTAACACAAAATAGATCAGGTGTGAAATTTAACTTTGGTGGGGAGATAAATTGGCTAGCTGTGGATCGATCGCCTGTTATATAACATGCTTAATTCTCTTTCACTTTAAGGTTGAATTCACCATGTTATGTCGCAATAAAAGAAAAATAGATACAAGTATGGTGAATGTTACTTTCACAAAACATTTGGGTATTGGTATCACTGTGGGATAATTGTACTCTATGTTTCAAGATCCACAATAAGTGAATTGTTTTTGTAGTACTCTAGCAAATAAAATGCCTACCACTCTAGAATACATTGTCTTGCTTCTTGCTTTTACAGCAATCCTAATCACACAATTCAGACCCATATTTGTTGTTAGTTTTGAAAACACCATTAGCATAAACTATTAAAAGAAGAGCTGACTCGAGTTGGAACAGACTTTCTTCATCCTGATACTATTTCTGTCATGTATATTATTATTGTATTGTATTGGCTATGTATAGCTTCTTTACTGTTGTTGTAACTCAAATGCACAGTCAAGAAATGAGGTTGTCTAATTCAATTGAATTTAATTCTATTTTCTGAGAGGTTTATGGAATCTAGGAGTCTGAGTAACTGCAAGCAGACATACATGTAATGGCCATTATGTGAGAAAGGAATATATTGAAGAAAACCCTTTCTTCCCTATATTCTGTTATAGTCTTCTTCTCAAATTGGATTTGTTAATCAGTGGGATTGTTATACTCTGGAAGACTAAAGAGTAAAGGAAAATAAAAGTTCCTCAGCAATTGCGATGACTATCATAATGTGGAGGCAATGTCAAAATGAGATCCATGCATCTCCTCCCTAGAATTGATATCCTTACACCAGTCCTGGATGCTATAGATATTTAGTTTGCTGTATAAAATCGTAATAGTTTACTCACTTCTTGAAGCAATATCCTGTCACTTCTCAATATCCAAACTCCACCTCAATCAAGAGATGTTCTACTGCTGATAAAAGCTTATGAAAGTTCTTTCTTTCCCTTAAGGTGTGTTTTTTTTAAATGCCATTGTTATACACTGAGTGAGAGAACTGATTATGTGGTACAACAAATGGAATCATTTATTTATACCATCAATTGTATTTGGCATCGGGAGCGAGAATTAATTGAGTTGACAAGTTTCTGCATCAGCACTGTAGAAAATAAATTTGCAGTTTTCATAGAGCTTCCATTTACCATTTATTGCATGCGGCAAATCTACCAAAGATGCCAGATAAAGGGATATGAATTTGCCTTTTCATGAGCATGAAAATATCAGCAATTTTGGTCAAATTTAATAAACAACAGCAAACTGTTGTGTGTATGTGTGTCACTTAGCTTCAAAGACCATTAATTTAAAAAGAAAGCTGCCCTCTTTCAGAACGGTGGTACCATCCCTTCACTGTCACTATCAAAATCTGTTTTGCTAACAGTGGTGTAGCTGTTTCAAGACCAGATACTGTGGCTTAAGAATGTGGCTCACTACTACCTCCATGAGAAGAATTAGTGATAAGAAATAAGAAACAAACAAAGGCAATGCTGGAGAAACTTGACAGGATCCGGCAGCATCTGTGGAAAGAAAGAGCAGAGTTAATGTTTTGAGTTTGGTATGATTGATTTTTGGAATTATGCCACAGAAAATAGTTGAGGCCAAACATTGAATGCTTTCAAGAAGGTGTTAGATGTAGTTCTTAGGGCTCAGTGATCACTGAAGGGTGCGGCACTAATCCGGCAGAACAGAGAAGGCCATTGACCTTCTTGTGACACTGCTAAGTTTATTGTTATGTGCAAGAATACTTTAAGATGATTTGCATGAAAATAACAGAAAATATATCTTTTGATTTTCAGTTACAGTGGTTTTTCTTGCCTCTTTAGTAATTTTTAGAGAGTTTGAGAGTAAATATTAACCTTGTCCCACAGAGTATAAAGCACTGCTGGGGTGCAAAGCAAAAATATAATTCTGGCTGCAGAGTTGGACAGGACCTTCAGGACAGCCTCTCCTATGTAGTTCGTGGCAGAGAAGATCAGGCAGGGCCTGTGAGCAAAATCTCTTTGCCAAATCCTTCCTTCCGTGTGCTCCCCACATGATGTACCATAACTGGAGAAGTTAGAAGTCTATCATATTCTCTGCAGTTAGCTTCTATTCTTCAAGAGAATGGATATAAAAGCTAGATATTTTACAGTGACTTTAATTCAGTCCATGCTCAGCCAATGGGATACACACCAACTGTGAAGTGATCCAGTTCTTGTTTTTATTTTCTTTGCCCTAGCTGCAGCCAAGAACTGACAACATTCATCACAAATAGGGATGACAGATTTGACTTGAACTTATGACCAGGGGCTGGAAGCAAACAGCTTAAAACTCTACGTACTTGGCCAGCTGCATTTCTGTATCCTTTAATTAAGTCAAAAGTCAAGAGCAAAATATATTTTCCTGATTGACAGTAATTATAGACTGTGTGGACATTAGCTTGCACATCGATCTACCTATGTAAAGAATTTTTTATATTCTGTGTATATATCAGAGTCAATTCGAGATTTTCATTTCAATGATGGTTGAGTTAAACCCTCTTTGGAAGGCAATAACAATGTTGCACAGATATCTTTTTCTTGTATTCTTTACATTTGCAAGGTTTTTTTAAATAATTATTTTGTGGAAAAAGAAGTCAAAATTAATGATTACTGCATAATATTCCCCTCTATTCATGTCAATAAAGAATCTTGAATAAATGTTGTAAATGGTTCATGCTATAATATATTTAACTTAGTGTACCTATATATGTATATTTTTTAAAAAAACATGTTTTCTTCTCCTTTTTACCTTCAAATGGACACAGAGAATGAAATTATGTATCAAGAGTTTGATGGACAGAGTGTTGAAAGACAGCACCTTTCATATCTAAGGGAGAAATATTGACCAGGACACTGGGGATAACTTCCGTGCTTTTCTTCAAAAGAACTGTACCGCAGGACTCTCATGACGGGCAGCAGAGCTTCAGTTTAAAATCGCAATCAAAAGACAATATTTTTGACAGTGCAAAACTCCCTTTGTACTTTACTGGTGTCAGCCTTTTATCCTTGAGCGTAACTTAAATCCATAATTGTCTAATTCAGCAGTTAGAATGTGCCTATCTAAGCCACAGCTGATATCAAAACCTTAGTCATTGTAGACATTGGCGAGAAGTCGATGTGTGAAATTTCAAATTTGTGAAGCAGTAGACCTGCTCAGCAATAACCTGCTCAGTGATGCCCAGTTTGGTTTCTGCCAGGGTCACTCAGCTGCTGACTTCATAACAGCCCTTGGTTTAAACATGGACAAAAGAGTTGAATTCCAGAGGTGAGGTGATAGTGACGACCCTTGACATCAAGGCTGCTTTTGATCAAGTGTAGCATCGAGGAGCCCTTGCAAAATGGGAATCAATAGGTACCGGGGGCAAAGTCTCCAGAGGTTGGAGTCATACCTGACACATAGGAAGATGGTCGTGATTGTTGGAGATCAGTCATCTCAGGTCCAGGACATCTCTGTTGGAGGTTTCTTAGGGTAGTGTCCTTAGCCCAACCATCTTCAGCTGCTTCATAAATGACTTACTCCCCCATCCTAAAGTCAGAAGTGGGGATGTTCGCCAATGTTTTCTCAATGTTCAGCACCATTCATCACTCCTCAGATACTAAAGTAGCCTGTACCCAAATGCAACAACATCTGGACAATATCCAGGCTTGTGCTGACAAGTGGTAAGTAACATTTGCCCCACACAAATGTTAGGCTATGACCATCGCCAGCAAGGGACAATCTAACCATCACCCCTTGACATTCAGTCATGCTACCATCACTGAATTCCCCCACTATCAACATTCTGGGTGTTATCAATGGTCAAAAACTCACCTGGACTCATGACATAAATGCAGTGGCTACAAGAGCAGGTCAGAGGCTAGAAATACTGCAGAGAGTAACTCACTTCCTGACACCCGAAAGCCTGTTTACTGTCTACAAGGCACAAGTCAGGATTGTGGTGGAATACTCCCCACTTAACTGGATAAGTGCAGTCCCAAGAATACACAAGAAGCTTGACACCATCTAGGACAAAACAGCCTGCGTGATTGGCACTGTATCCACAAGCATCCCACTCCCTTCACCATTGATGCTCAGTAGCAGCAGTATGTACTATCTACAAGATGCACTGCAGGAATACACTGAAAAATCTCAAATGCGCGACCACTTGCATCTAGAAAGACAAGAGCAGCAGACATAGATAGCTACAAACATAATTCTCAATTATGCTTGAGGGCAAATTGTAGATTATTGCAATATTGTTCTTCAGGTCTTAGAGTAACTCAGTAAGCAGATATAAAACATGAGAGATTTAACATAAGATGAAAAATTTTAATCAGACCTAGTTTTGCAATAAAAATTAATTAGGTTTTGTGCAAATTATGTGACTATTAGTGTGCTCAGGTAAATCAATGATTTTACTCTTCCTGCTCTTTTTTTGGTGAAATTATATGCACTTTCATTAAAATTTAGTTTCCACACAAAATGATGACCATCAGGGAAAATTGATATTTCAGAAGTGGTTGGAATTACTGCAATATCAACGTACATATAATGAGGCTGGATTTTAGTAAAAATTAGCCAAGTGTCAATTTTGGGGAGTTTTATGGAAGCTTTCCTTTTGTGATCTCTGGTGAGTTTTCTCTCATGATTTTCTGCAGCTTGTCTCGTTACGTATGCAGCACATGTCAATGGTGTCCCATCTACAACAATGTGTGCACATCAGCAGTGAATGAACTTGTCCTTGTATGGACCTCCAGGGGTTCCTGGTACTGATGCCACATTTAAACTGCAGTTGTGCAGCAGATGAAGAGCCATCTGTTAGGAACTATCCTTCTCAGCACCTATGAGTGAAGAATTGTCCAAGAGATGGCTAATGATAGAGCCAAGTTGGCTCCCCACTTCACCAATACTCTCCTGGAGATCCTGGTGAACAAGACAAGTCCAGTCCAGTGTAGCTATCTACATCAATTTGGTGTCCACTGTCTGGAGCAATGCTTAGTATTTCAGAAAGAACATTAATCATCTTCTGTGCTCCGCAAAGGTACATGTTACAATCTTCTGTCTATTGCCTCTCATTCTGTTTCAGGAACCACCTCCTGCCTAAGCTGTAGGTCAAAATCATTCATTGCTGAATGCAATATTTTCGCTCACACTCTCAGCCAGGAAAACCCGCACATTACTTAGCCCTCCATATCCTCTGTATTTCCTACTTATTTACTGTGTCTACCTCACTACCATTTCCTCATTAAAAGCTACATCAGCCTCACCCAATCTCCCCCTTTATTGCTTTCAAGATTAAAGATCTCATAATATTGTGGAGAAGAGCAAAGATAGGTGATGCATGACATCCTTCTCCTTGTCTTAACAGGATCCATGACCATAATTCCGCATGTGCTGATGCTGAGACACCCATATGATGCTACTCAAATAAAATTCATTGTCAATTACTGTGCTGTACTCCCATTACTCCTACCGTGAATGTATTCTTAACAGGCCAGAACTTCTATCCATACTTGCAATTCATTCTCTCTCTTTTCTCCTGCCAGTGGTATCTGTACAGTCTCCACCCTGAAGACATCAATATCTCTGGACATTATCTCCTTCTCCATATTGGAGGGAAAAACTACAGATGCATCAGAAGAAGCACCCACAAGGGTGTCACCTGCACCATCTACCAGCTGTGAAACTAAGACCTTGGTGGACATGTTAGCTGAAGCAGAGTCAGGAGCACATTCTGGTGAACACATCACTGCCACATGTCCACAGCCTATTGAGGAAGAAGCACTGACATTCAGAGAACTGGCAGACATCAGACATTTGCTCAGTCCCAGGCAGGGTTTTGACCACTCATAATTTCATCCAAATGTGCAGATGGACAGAAGAGCTGCAGGCAGCTTTATCAGAGACACTGGCCAAACTGAATCAGAGGTGTCCACTAATGCTTTCAACTCTATGGCGCCTCTGGCAAGTGAACATTTGGTGGCCTTTGTGGGCAGGTTGGTGGTTGTGATGGAGAGTCAAGCCCAGCACAGAGCACCTGCCAGATGTACAACAGATCTGGTGCTCAACACCAACTGCCAGGCGACAGGGAAATAAGGAAATGTGACCACAGTTCATGTGCCATTCTGTACAAGGGGACAGTGTGCTACCAGTAGAAATCCAGTCGCAGGAGGTACCACATTCAGGCCCCTGATCTCTCCCCCCGACCTTTCCCCGCAAGATGTTTCAGAGGTGCCCAAGCTTTCCATTTCTACCCAGCTTGCTATCCTCAACACAGGGAGTTCAAACCAAGGAGGATGACCATGCATAAGGACAGGGCATACTCAGAATATCTGAGCCCAGTAGCCACAAACAACCTGAGGGTAGCCCAACCAAAACATCAAGGCTAATAAGCTCCATTTTAAACCAGGCTCCAAGCTATAGGGCATGCTCCCTTCATCTTAGCAAAACTATGTGTAGACATAATCTGAGGGAAAAGAAGAAGATCTTCTGAGGGCACATGGATAGAATGAATGACATTGCATTGCAGATATGTTGTCATGTTTCTAAATATATGTTCATTTTTCATCATTAGTTCTGTGTGAGAATGTGATTTTAGCTGCAACTACAAGATGAAGGTAGAAAGACTGGCCATCTTTGGCATGACATAATGATTTAATCCTGCCTGAGTTCTCGGTATCCTTTCTCTAGTACATTTACAAGCATGAAACTTTGTTATAGTTGAATGCGGGAGCATTAGATGTTGAGAAGTTTCTATCTATTTGTAACCTTAACTTTCATTAAACAGCTTGAACTCCATAAAAAGATTAAAGAGTTAAGTCACACTTGGTGTAAAGATTATCAGAGGATGCTGGCCTCAGCAGCATCACAATATTTACAGCCAATGAAAGATGACTGTACACAATTCCACTCCATTGAATAACATTCGCAAGGAAGTCCTGCCTGTGTTGTTTTGACCAATGTTGCTGCATGATAGGATGCTGAAGATGCTACTCTGTTTGAAAAATGTCCTCTTGTTCTTATTTGGCACAATACTGTGGCCTGCATTGAACCCCATCATCTATCACATGGCCTTGATGCATCTTCCAGTCATCTGGAGCAGAGATCCTGAGGATCAAGTGATATTGTCTGCTGGGAAAGTTGTGGTACAAAGTGCCAGACTTGATCTACATGGAAGTGTGCTGTAATGGGGCCATCCAGGACTTTGATATGGGGAGTGCATGATATGCTTGCCATGACTAAGCTATGCATCTGTGGATCAGTTTTAGCTTTCTAAGCTTTTATGAATTTAAATGTGATAGACACAGTCAGCACTGCACACAGTTTCCTTAGACATTATTTTGTACAGTTTAACTCCACATCAGTTATATAACATATAGAATTTCTTCCATTCCACTTTTTGTTCTGTTTTATATTATGTATAGATTGAATAGTGATGAGGATTTGAGTGGTTTTCTTAAAATTGTTCTTAAAATGAATGAAGTAAGTTCTCAGACTACCATTGCTGATATCATTTTGTATGAGCTAACAGGACTCTTGTCATCATAATGTGGACTTATTACCACCAAGTTCCTTTTAAGGTACGAACTCCAGGCCTGGCTTGGTCAAGTGAGATAGAGGAAAACAACTAGCTAGTTTGAAACAAGGTGTAATCTATTGCATGACAGTAATCATGTAAAAGTTGCACTGCTATGATAGACACTGTTATGTGAGGAGACCTAAATGATAGGCCTGTTTCCTTTGAGATCCAGTGTTATTTTGCCTTTCCCCACCAAAGTCCTTATGACACCTTCAAACTGGGTGAAATTCAGGGCAGTCTTTAGCATTACCCCTTTAAGTACTATTGACAAGGTGCATGGCTAAATAAATGATTTGGTGGCTTTATGTTCCAGCATATAGTTTTGAGAGTCCCATATTTGTGCCTTCTCATCAGTGGGTGAATTTCTGAACAGTTTTTGTTGGCAATTCTTTTCTTGGTGATTGTGTTTCTTGATAATCTAATGAAAAGGCATTGCATTTTTTGTTTTAGAAAAGGTGTGGAGGATATGTTGACATTCTCCATGGTCTATTGGTGGTCGGTAGTATGGGAGGGGTTTTATCTTTATTCCCAGATGGTTCAGTTGTTGGAATGTGTCTTGTTTCCTAATAGTCCAATGGTGAGAATGTGTCTATTTTCCCTCATAGCCCAAAGAGGGTGGGATGTATTTACATTCCTCTTCATAAAATATTAAGGAATAGGTCTACATTCGTCATGCCCAGTAATTAGAGACGTGTCATGTTCCTCAGTCAAATCATGAAAGTTATTTCAAGTCAGGCTATCCTTGTCTACTTTCCCAGACATGGTAATGGTTGACTTGGGAGTAGCGTTGAAGGTTAATTGTCCCTCATCTTGTGGCTATTATGAGGAGAAGGATACATTTCTCCAATACTTTATAATTTAGCAAAGCTATGTTGAGTACCAGGCCAGAAGTTTAGTCTGACATTGAAAAAGAAACGTAATCTAGCATTCATTGTTTTAACGTTAGCACATTTTGCAAAATAAAATACCAATGACTGTTGAAATAAGAAATAATGTCCGTTGGAAATTTATGAATGCATGCACCACATACATTTAAACAAATTAATGAAAAATTAACGTTTCTTAATTGCTAACAAAAAATCAGAAACATCAAACCACTTTTTAGCTGCTCCCACCATCTCAGTGACTCCTGTTAAATAAAACATTTTTTTCTCCTGCCAGAATTCAATCCAGCATGTATGCAAACACCTTGCAGAAATCATTTGTGTCATTTCAACAATCTGTCAAATGAAAGTAAGTTATAGATCTTACAATGAATCGTTACAGTAATGAATTGTTGGTGAACCACAAGGTGATTGGATGTTGGTTCATATCTGCAATTTTTCACATAGCAAGTTTTACTTTCCAATCCTGTCATCAGGGAGGATTAGCTACTTCCACAAAGGAAATGAAGGAGAAATAAAGGAGTCACCCATCATTACTCCCATGCATCTCAGAATTACTACCTTAAAATTGGGAGAGGTCCTGAAGCAGATTTCTCCACAAAGCACTTGACAGTTGACAATGTATGGTAGTGCAAGTGTTAAAGTTCAGGAGGAAAATCAATTTAAATGGATTTCAAAAAAAAGTTAATAACAGCACACATTACTTTGCCTTTTGAAAGCTCTTTCATTGTGATATTGTCATAAATTCTGCACCAAATAGTTTACAAAATAATTCACTGTGAATTCATGCTAATCAGAGTTCAATTTTGTAAGAAGCCAGTTATTCAGTTAGCAGCAACTGACTGTATATCCTGTTGGTAACATTATTAGCTGTGATCTTACTTAATATTCTGCGTTTTATCCTCTGTGCGACTATGTTTAGGAATTATTGTGATGTTTGCCATTAATACTTGCTTTTAAACTATTTCAATTGCTCATTCTTATCTGTACTACATCATTCAACTTTTTTGAGCAGGCTCATTATTATATAGAAGCAAAAGAAAAAGTGGGGAAGTCATGTAATTTGATCATCATTCAATAATCATCCATCAAAAAATAAGATATGTTTATCAAATGCCACGCAAATGTTATTTGGAGTGAGGATTTAGGGTGTCATTGTATTTTGGTACTTTGTAATATATGGTGGCAGTAACCTTTCTTTATGATTGTAAACATGGGAGTACAAACAGCTGTTCTAAAGTAGGCATTTTAATGGAGCTGCCAGTCAGTGTATAAGCTGGCCTGTGGAGCCATTCCAAACCACTCAATCCCTAAATTAATTGCCTTGTTTGGAACCCAGAGTGTTTAATGTGGGAACACAATGTTACATGTTAAAAGAGAATGATCAAAACTAGTGTTTGATTTAGATGTGAGTAGGTTCAACCAATTTAGCATTCTCTGAAGCCAGTTTTCAGAAGTTGAACGTTTCCGGGCCACAAATAGCATATTTACATACTCATTCTTATGATTAGGTTGTTGGAACAAAGAGGTGTGCATTGAAAATGCTTCATCCCCTTTTCTGAGAAAGTCCTTAATCTGACATCTATCTCTGATATCTGTCACATACTCTAAAATTAAGACAGCAATGACATCCTGAAAACCACCCCTTTTAAAGTAATATTCCTTAAATCTCCGTATTTGACAGTCCCACCATTTGCACAGTTACGGTAATAGGCTTATTTTTCAGAAAATAATGGATAAAAAGTGACAAGCTATCCAGTGAATCTGAATGCATAATTGATTTAAAGGCATAAATTAATACAATAATGCCTTTATTGTGTGCCATTGCTGCCAAACCTACAAAAGAGCTGTAGCATAAAACATGGTTACATTCTTTGTGCTGATAGCCATCAATATGTAATGCAGATTATCCCAATTCTTCTCATGTTTCCAGTATATGACTGAACTCAACTTAATTTGAATTTTCATCTCCCTATTGAATGCAGGCAATCTTCCCTGTTTAAACTGCTGAATTAAAATGTTGTACATTTCAGTAAGTATACGTAAAAAATGATTCCACACGCAATTTTTGGAAATGCAGAAATCAATTTGAACAATAAATTACAGGATAGAAAGCCTAAACTGATTGAACAGACTGCAGCAAATATGAAAACACTTGCAAAATGATTTGAAGAGAGATGGGTAAATAGTCACATTACCATGTATAGAACTCAATTTAATGTGGGTTTTAAGTGGGGCAAAATCATCAAAGCCAAGACACCTGCATAACAAATTTCTTAAACACTTGACTCTGCTGGAAACAAAAATAGATTGCAATGTAACATATATTGCTTTATTAAAAGATATTGAAATGTAGTATTTAAAACAGTTCTTAAATAAATCAGGATACAATTATTTTATTCTATTCAAAAGATGATGTTGATCAGCTAGGAAACAAACCAGGCTGGCACTCAGAAATCAACCAGGCAGCTAGACACTTGTTACAGGAGAAATTATACAAAATAACAGTAATAAAAAGAGAAATGCTGCTTTTAAGTACAGTCAATTCCAGTTCAGTGCATACTTGATCCAAGCATAGAATTCCAGCATACCAAATCACTTCCAGTTCATTCTCATTATTTAGAATTCCTGATCCAAGCATAACACTTAAATCGTAATTCTGATTGAGGCATAAAACTTTCCCAATTATTTATGTTTTCACTGACAAGCACGCTGCATATTGTCAATCCATTGCCTAATTTCACATAAAGGCAGCAGTGCGTATGAGAATTCTAATCTTTTCTCACATTAACACCTTCTTGTAAAAGACAATTTGCGCTTTTTCGTATTTAAATTTATACCCCATTTACACAGCCTTGTAGGGATCATATTTGCAGTCTGCTAATGCAAACTCAGCCCTTTTACTGCAATTTACGGTGTATTGATGTGCAGAATGTAGACAACTATAACATGACATGGGAGAAAGAAAATTGATGAACAAGTTTTCAATAGTGCTGCGTAGAGATCAGTGAGGGTAATTCTTGCCATTGGTGGGAGGAGGGAATCGGCTCTAGAGGCCTTTTTCTGAGGGTCGGTCTACACTACTGCCAGGTGCATAAACCCAATAGAGATAGCATTGATGGTAGGGCTTTTCTTCTTTTCACTAACGTCATTTACTTCATCTGAAAGCTTATTCTACAGGGTAATCGCTGTTTGCATGAAGAAACAATTCCTGTTACCTGTCCTAAAAGTACTACATTTTAATTCAACTTGTGGTTTCAGTTCGATTTTCATTTCAAATAATGATCAATTTAACTTTTTCAAGCTTTTTAACAATCTTATAAGACTGACTTTTAGATTTCTCCATGTCGCAAAGCCTAATTTTCTTTTGTCTCTTCCTAAAGCTCTTGTCTCTGACTCAAAGCCTCATTTGATTGTCTCCCAATGCATTCAGAACAAAGCTGTTGACATCAACATTAGCATCTAAAAATGGGCAGGTTGCAGTCAGATCAAATGGTAATTTTAAATATCTGCTGATTTTCAGGGTCAGTAAAGATAGAATTAAGGTGGAACAAGGGGATCTCCCAGAAAGTGAATTTGTAATTTATACATTCTAATGAGGCTCGGTGGCCCTGGTTTAGCTTATTTTCTAATAGGCATCTGCATTTCCAAGGCCTCATAAAAGCTGACAGCTGAAGATAGTTGAGGATAACTTTAGAGAAAATGAGTATCTGTGCTCCTGGGCTAGGAAGAGCAGGGCAGCTTCCCCTTAGTCTTCCAAGTTCCTACTCCATCAGGCCCAAACGTCACCCATTGGTAAAGCTTGACTATTTCATGAACTTGCTGCCCCACCCTAATCTCCCTGACATCAGACCTTCTTGGGTAACAAAGTGGGAAGCTGGATGAACACAGCAGGCCAAGCAGCATCTCAGGAGCACAAAAACTGATGTTTCAGGTCTAGACCCTTCATCAGAGTGGGGGATGGGGGGAGTGTTCTGGAATAAATAGGGAGAGGGGGGGAGGTGGACTGAAGATGGAGAGAAAAGAAGATAGGTGGAGAGGAGAGTATAGGTGGGAAGGTAGGGAGGGGACAGGTCAGCCCAGGGAAGACGGACAAGTCAAGGACGTGGGATGAGGTTAGTAGGTAGGAAATGGAGGTGCGGCTTGAGGTGGGAGGAGGCGATAGGTGAGAGGAAGAACAGGTTAGGGAGGCGGGGGCAAGCTGGGCTGGTTTTGGGATGCAGTGGGGGGAGGGGACGAGCTGGGCTGGTTTTGGGATGCAGTGGGGGAAGGGGAGATTTTGAAGCTTATGAAGTCCACATTGATACCATCGGGCTGCAGGGTTGCCAAGCGGAATATGAGTTGCTGTTCCTGTTTCCTACCTACTAACCTCATGCTGCTTCCTTGACCTGTCTGTCTTCCCTGGGCTGACCTATCCCCTCCCTACCTCCCCACCTATACTCTCCTCTCCACCTATCTTCTTTTCTCTCCATCTTTGGTCCGCATCCCCCTGTCTCCCTATTTATTCCAGAACCCTCAACCCATCCCCCTCTCTGATGAAGGGTCTAGGCCCGAAACGTCAGCTTTTGTGCTCCTGAGATGCTGCTTGGCCTGCTGTGTTCATCCAGCCTCACATTTTATTATCATTTGCATTCTTTATGTCTTTCACTTCTTCTCTGCTCTTTTGCTGTATGGTGTTATTGTTTTGCCATTATTTTCTTTACCTCAACATTTTTTTCCATGCCCTTCTTTTTTCTAATCATCATTTTCACATGTTTCTGCAATTGCTTCTATTCTTCTCTTTCCCTTTCTCCTAGCAGAATTCATACATGATGTTATTTTTCTTTTTTATCTTATATTTGATTTATTGATGCATGTTGGATCACCCTTATTTAATCTGAGCTCAATGATTTTGAGAATCTATTTACTTTAAAATGGCCAGTGTTTTACCTGTAAAGATGTTCCATTTGTCTTCCATAGAACTGTTCCGACATGACCTTCCCCAACGTGTTTGTTTTACCAGATCCCTCATTTCAATAAATATAGATATTTTAAAATTGTATACCATGGATTTTATCATGGTAGCTTTGAACCCCAGAACATACTAAATGTTATTATTCTCTGGTTGTTTCCCTTCAAGGCTATTTTGACTAGCATTATCTTTACATTTGCTGTGTTGCTAACAAAAGTCAGGTTAAGAAAAGCAATACCTCTCATGGTGTCTTTGACACATTAAGTCAAGAAGGAACCAGGCATTATATTTTGCAACTCTGAGCCCAAGCTGCCAGAGTGTTTTTTTAGGTTTAAATGCTTACCAATTGTTCAGTCAATATTTGCCACAGGTTTCTTTGTTTCTACTGTTTTAAATATATTTGATCTTTCCTGTACCTATACAGGTTATTCTTGAATGACCCCATATATTTGTGAACTGGGTGCTACTGCCATTTGTGACCCCCCTAATCTTTACCCAAAGTGTATCAAAGCATCTTATTTAACGTCTTCAAATTAAGGGGCTTTAGACAATCCTCAGTTATTTGTTTATTACAAGGCCCTTACATAATTTCCCACTGTCAGTTCAGTCTATAGGCTTAATCCATCCACTATTCTCATTAAAATGGCTTTATTTCCTTCATCATGGCAACCTTGTTCATGGTTGCACTTTGCACCAGATCCAGTTCCCTAGCTTGGCCATATCACTTAGCTGAGATTACTTACACTCTAAATCTAATACTAATTACTTGCCCTTGAAAATCCCTTTGTTTCTGTTTGCCCTTGTAAATTCTTGTACCTTGATCTCCAACATCATAATTCTGTCTGTAAGCTTACTGATTAATAAGCAGCTTTTACAATTCTATGCCTCTTATTGTTAGGCTATTACATTGGACTGAACAGAAAGTAAAATTGTTGCTACTATCTCGAAATTTTATATGACTGACTCCAATCAAGATAGCCTAGATATGTCTGTTTTATCACCCAGCCTACATTGCACCATTGCATGTATTGTGTCATCAATGCCGTCCTTTTCAGGGAGAATGGCATAAATGCAGGGTGGACAGACTGCCAAGAACTTAGGGCCACATCTGCTGGAAGAAGATGAGGAGGGAGGTCTCTTCAGCAAGTTGGAGAAGCATTAGGTATGTCACGGAAGGGGAGACATTATTGAAATTGTCATCTCAAAGAGCATCATTTGGATACCATCCATCAATGCACAGTAGTAGCTAGAGTCTTCTTCTCTCTCAGTAATGAATTGCAGTGAGATACATGTCACGTTAAACATAGGAGTATCTGAGAGGTCTTGACAGAGTGGATGTTGAGACGATGTTTCTATAAGTAGGGGATCCCTATTAGGCAGAATTAAAGGAACATGATATTGAAATAAGTGGTTACTCATTTAAAACTGAGATGTGAAGGAATTTCTTCTGTCAGAAGATAGTGAATGACTGGAACTCACTAGCTCACAGTTGTGGAAGCTAGATCGATTCCTGCAAGTGTTTGAAGAGGAGTTAGGTAATTTTTGAAATATTAGGGAATTGAGGGCCATAATGAGCTGGCAAGAAAGAAGAATTAAGGCCTGGAGCAGATCAGCCATGATCTTAACAAATGGCAGGACAGGCTAGAATGGTCTTTTCCTGCTTCTACTTATTATGTTATAATGTCGAGGCCAGATTGCTTTCTGAGCAACATCTTAATTATTTTGGGTGTAAAGTTTTGAAGATAAATCAAGGCAGAAGTCAATCAGAAGGCCACTAGAATACAGGAATTTTAAAACACACGTACTGTTTCTGATCATAAAGGTAAGGGAGCAGCAGATCTTCTACAAATGTCAAAATTGTTCTACTTAAAATAAAATTGGATGATATTGTTGTATTCTGCGTAATGCTATTTCATATTTAGATATTGGGCCAAAGTTCATAATGCTTGTCTGCCTTTTTTGTTTAATACACCCAATATTTGAAGCTTTGAGGCAATTTGGAGGCCAGGAATAAATGGTAAAATGGTAACAAAATGCTTTCTGTAGGCATATATTGGTTTACAGGAGTGTACTGCAGCCAGTTAAGGACCAGAAATGATAGCTATCAAGGGAGGCAAAAGGTGTTACAGAAATAAGTACGAAATCTAAAGCTGTGGTAACCAAAGGTTGCTGGAATACCGAGTGAGATAAAAATAAAGAGGAATTCCTAGAAAGTTTGACCATTCAAAAAAGGATAAGACTCTCAATCCATGCAGGATTCATCCTAGATTGCTGAAGGAAGTGAGGGTAAATAATCTTTGACTAACTCGATTTTTTTTTTGTTGATGAAATAATACTGAGGCTGGATGAGGTCAGTGCTATTCAAAAGGCATTAAATGTATCACATATTAGATTTATCAGTAAAACTGAAGTACATAGAACTAAAAGGGAACTAACCACAGCTTCTTCTTTTGGCTTTTCCCATTTCACTTGGCGTCACCATAATCACGGTTCTTCACTTTTCTCCACCTCCCGCTTTCAGTCACATCTTTCCATCGTATGTGTTTCTCTCATCATGATACCTTCCTATCTAGATATAGGCTTTCCTCTTCTAACTGACTGCCCCATCTCCATCAATTGCTTCACCATGTTTCGTCTCTCTCCATTGCAGATTTCAATCTCTTCTCATTTAATTTCTTTGATCTTCCCACAATCTTCGCTGACCTCTTGATATGCTGTTGCTCAATTTGCCCTTTCTTGTTACTCCATGCACCCATCTCAGCATCTGCATATTATCAGCATCAAGTCGCTTGTCTTCTTTTTTTTGACGTTGCCCAAATTTCCGTAGAACACAATAAGACGGTCTCATAACTGTCTTGTATATTGTTCCTTTCAGTGTCAATGATACTTTCATATTATACAACACTCCACGACAATTTTTTCAATTACTCCAACCTAAGCTAACCTCTTTCTTAGTTTCCAATTTTATACCTCCATCTTCGGTCACTATCAAGCCTGTGTACATAAAATTACCCATTTTGTCCAAGTTTCCACCATTAATTTTAATTCTGGTCTTCTTCCCTATGCTTTTAAAGGGGAAGTAACATCATGGGTATAAAATTGGTAAAGAGATAGAAAAGAGTTTTGGTGATCATTGATTTATTGGACAGGAGGAAAATACTTAATGATGTTGTGAAAGTTCTGATAGGCACTGGAGACAAATCCAATAGTATACTTCAATAAGGAATTGTTTAACTATTTGAAGAAAATAATACTGCTTGGCTGGGAGCCCAGACTCCAATGAAAGATTTTACTCTGTTGACACAACTAGAAAGGAAATAGAGAAAATGAGAAAGGAAAAATTCTCTTGATTGACGGATTTATAATGTTGGAACCAACTTTTTTTTGTGACTTGTTTTGTCAATGGCTCAATGTCTATAATCACAGGATAAAGAGGTGTCAAAAACTTACAGCTTCTGTTCTTGATACCTCAAAAGTGTGGTTGATTGAAACTTTGATAGGATTATAGCAATTTTTAAAAGAAAATCACAAAGTAGTATATTAAAGCTGTTTCACACATTCCATTGTTGCTATAGGTTTCATGGGTTCTGTTCAGAGCACATACTAGGTGAAAGGCATCGTAATGCCAAGAGTAACTTGAGTTGGCATGGAATGGGTAGAAGTGTCAGGGATTGGTATGGGGGTTGAGTGAGTTGGCAAGGCTGGAGTTTCTAAAATAAATATAAACAATAGGAGATGGACTTTCTAAACAGTTTGCTTCAACCCTCGGCTATCATGTCACCACCTTTCACCCTTTTCTGGGGATGACTCCATACCATACCCAGCTGCACACCCCACCCCACCTTACCTTAATGTCCTGGAGTATGGGGGAGATTGCTACAAAACAATGCCTGCCAAGTTGAGAAATCTCTTGTTTAAAGGATGAAATTTTTTTCACCATTCACAGATGTTAACATTACAGAACGCTGCTGAATGAAGCATGAAGTTCATGTCATTATGGGCTTCAACTTGAAATAACTTCTTTTACTAACCCAAAAATGCTTTAAAAATTGTCCACTTCAATGATACAGTCTAACTGTCCTCTGTAACTTTTTGTTTATTATTAAAGTCCAGCACTTATCAGTGATAATAGTTGCTAGCATGATTGATTTGAAAAAAAAGCCAAACATCTATCAAATACATTTTGTATTAAATAAAGATGTTACAATTTCTGGCAATTTTATACATATGTCTATGTATTTAACAGACATTTTCTGTACAGCCCAAGAGTGTGGCATTCTGGATTATCAGCATTTATGGCATGGAAAGAGAACAAGCAATTTTGCACCCGTGACCCCAATTTAAGACAGAGATTGTGGCGAAGCTTCAGTACCTCTCTGTAGGAAGAAAAAAAATCAGGGAATAAAGCATCCTGAGGCTTTTCTCAGCCATTTGTTGGAAGCTGGCTTGAAACTGAAGGAATATAGGTAAAGGATCAGGTCTCCTGTCTCTGTCACTTCGTCATTCGTTCAGGGTGACCTGGGAAGACTAAAGAATATTGTGAAAATAGAGGAAATATCCCTCCAAAAAAACACGTATTTATAATGAAGAGATACATTTTATTCCATTAGAAGCTGAGCGTGATGACTGACGAGACAATTGATAGTGTTTGTTTTAGTTTCCTATTTTAAAAATGGAATTCTCTTCTCACTAATACATTACTGAGTTATTTATTGAACTGCCAATGATTTATGCCTAAGGCTTAATAGCTGTAATAGAATAAATGTTTTAAATTCCTTGACTCAGACTGGCAATCCTGCTCCTTCAATAGCAAAACCTGAAGTGGGGAAACCTTTGGGTAAACACAACCTTTTCTTTTAACTGTTACTTTCTTTGATACATTTACCATGCATTTCAAGTGTGTAATTTCTTGTCTACTAGACCTTGAATGATTTTGTACAAAGAATCAATAAAATTTCTAAGACTTTCATCATTGCAGTTACAAAAACATTGATGCAGTTTGGTTAGTCAGTCTTATATTAATCAGTAACCAGATACGATAATTAATTTGTTTATTGCTGGAAAATTCATGGTGAAAACCTAGCTAAAGGTAAAGAAAAAGCCGTAACCATGGAAGAAATGAAAGAGACAGAGAGAGAGAGAGAGAGGTAGTAATGGAAAAGCTATTACTTGTATTTTAGAATTTACTGTGGAATTTAATAAATATTTGTCTTTGCTTAGCATCAACAACTTATATTTATATAGTAGTTTTGTTACAGAACAATCTCTCCATATCGTTCAGTTTTAATTGTTGGGTCAAGCAAGTGCTGAAGGGAACAAACACAGACAGTGGAAAGTCCTATATGACCCTTCTGTTCTGAAGTACTGATGAAATGTTAACTCTGTTTCTCTCTCCACAGATGCTTCCACACCAGCTGAGTTTCTCCTACATTCTCTGTGTTTGTTTCAGATTTACAGCAATTTGTAGTATTTTGCTTTTATTTTGTATTGAAGGGAAGTTAGGTAATATGGTCAAGAGTATGATTAAGCAGTTAGTTTTAAAATATACACCTCAATGTCAGGAGAGGAATTGCAAACAAAAGAGTTTAGCAAGACTTCCAAATTGTTGGACAAAGTAACTGTTGTAGTTGAGTAACTGAGAGAATGGAATGGACGGCCTGTTACAGTCAGTAATAAGGGAAACAAACTAATAAGGGAAAAGTCAGTGAAAACAGTAGAAGCCCATTTGCCGCCAGCTGACTAAGTCTGGGTCAGATACCAAAAGGCTGAGTACCAAGCAGCCAAAGTCAATTCAATTCCTTGGAGGGAAAACCCAAACACCTAGGCTTGGAAGTGGAGCTAAGACTTCAGGCAATGACTTAGTAGTCTTAGAATCCTCAATGGCAAAATTCTCAACAACCAAGTTTAGAATTTTTTTCTTAAACAGGCTAAGGTACATCAATTGAAAAAGATCAGAAATAAGAATGGATTTATTTTGGAACGTCAAGTATCGCAACCCTCACAGTGAAGTTAGTTAAATTTATTGCTCTGCTGGTTTGGGTGAGAAATACATGTTTTACTCAATCATAATTTTTATTGAATTCAGTGTGAAAGTAGCCGCAGATGCAGAAAAAAAATCAGCGTAAAGAAGATCACAGCAGCCATCATTTTTACATTGGAAAAAAAATCATTGATTGAAGCTATTTTGAGAAAATATCTGCTGACAGATCTTTTGGAAATTCTTCAGCCATCTTGGAAATGAAATATCTTGCTTCACTTCCACGAAGGCATCATATTGATAAAGAAAAACTGCAACTTTCATTGTAAATAGCATTTAGAAAAGCTGAAATTTTAACAGCTTTTAGTTTTAGTGCTATTGCAACAAATATTCAACAACTTTGATCAACTGAAAATGCAACATCATAAGAATGAGTGCAGATCAAGCAGATAAAAATTGTAACAACCTTTATTCAAATCAAGAAAATAATCAACGACTTTAATGGTGTTTTAATATCCAGTCACCACAACAAAATTCAACAGTATTGATCTTTCAACCAAAACAATTCAAGTTTTCAGATCCATTTGGTAGATTAGTAAATTGACAAATTGGAAAGCACATCTGGTTAAATTTTAAACAGCTTCAGCATTGAGCACAAAATCAAATTCAGAACAGGTTAGCATACTTCTCTGCTACATGGGAAGACTGTCAGATCATGTCTACATAGGTAACAAATAATTGAGAAGCAAATTACATTTGAAAGCCTCGTAGCAGTTTTTGATCAATATTTCACACAACCAACAAGTAGGACACTGGTGAGATCACACTTCAATGGCAGGTACCAACTCTCAGAAGAGTATGTTAAAAGCTTCATTAATGACCTGTATGTATTATCTCAAACATACAACTATGGAAAATTATGCCAAAAGAGGGAACAACGATGTATTGGTGAATAACATTATTTCTTTCTTAGAGAAGTATTACAATCACCTGATCCAGATGATATGGGCGAAGAAGAAGAAACAGCCTGACTTTCTAATACACTCTTGTAGTTACATCAATTTAGCTACTACCCATTCAGGGTGTGTGGTTAGGCCACCAAATCAAATAAATCTCTGACCTCAAGGCAAATGCTTGGGGAGAACTGGGAGATATAAGGGAAAATGTGATATAAGTGTTGTCAAAATAAATGATCTAAGGAACCCAATTGAAAATGTATATAAATATTCATCAATGTTTGTGATGGGAGAGGGAAGCTTGGGGATGGATGACATACAAGAGCTTTAGGACCCTGGAGCAACTTATGATGATGTCATATAGATTGCCTCCATTATAATTAGTAGAACTGTGAGCGCAGTGTCAGTTAGATGGATAGAGGATGGAAGATAGAAGATAGAGTTCAGGAAATAATCTTCGAACAATCTAACATTATAGCCTGGTACACCTCAGATTACAAAGTATAGTTACTTATAGTATTCATCTGCCCTCAACAGAGTTCAAAAGACGTCTCATGTTGAGTACAATTTTTGACCTTGCCTTTTCTTTGAGTAGTCTGTCTTGAACTAAAGCTCTCAGATATAGCACAAAACCACCACAAAACAATATTTGAAGACTGATGAAAATATGCGAAAGAAGAACAGATATTATGCTGAATTTTGAACGTGATGAGGTAAGAATTGTGAAGTTGTACAATAAAGGAGGTGCACCATCATGCTAAAAGTTATAGTTACAAATTAGGAATTTGAACTGAGTGAAATGGCCTAAAAATTCACCTGGGTCTTCTTCTGTGAGTAAAAGTGGCATTGCATTGCATTGCCAGTCTGTTCCACAACTATGAAATCTAGGGCTACAATTAACTCATACTCAGAGGAATACCAGAATGATTGGCTTACCAGCAATGGCAAAATAGTTAAATCCAGGGATGGGATGTGAGGGAGCAGGAGGAGGGTGTTGGGACTTGCAACAGAGGTGGTGGGAGTGGCAGGACCACGGTTCAGGTCTTTACATGCCTGGAATACATCTTACATGCTCCACCTAATTCAACTCAAAGTTGTAATTGAGGTCTGTAAACAGCCAAGGAAACTTAATTTGCATACTTAAGCATTGTAATCTTAGATCAAGGGAAACGTGAAGCAAGCAGAAAAGAAAGGAGGCAGGAGAATATGTTGACTTTGGATGGTGGAAATACACAGTGGATACACAGTGGACTGATCTGCAGGGCAAAATAGAAACAAATTGTGGAGCTATGCTGAGAATATTTGGTGGGACCATGCAATAGAGCTAAAGAACAAGAACATGGTGCAGAGGCAATGTTAGAAATGATGTGACTGACTTGGTTGAAAGACTCAGGGAGGCTCTGCAGGGCAATAAGAGTTAATACATTGTTATGGCAGTCACACTAAATGTCATTTATTCTGATTTAATTGGCCTGATGATAGTGGGTAAGGCAGATGCTCAGAATGGAAAAAAAACCTTGAGCAAGTTGGTGGGAATGTTGGCAGAGAAAAAGTGTCCCAAGACTTTAGACTCGAAAGGAGACTAGAAATGAGGTGTTTAGAGAAATGTAAAGATTGAGGGTAGGCTTAATTTTGAGTTATGCATGAGATGAAGGAGCAGTTGACAATGCTGGTGAGCAATGGCTTTCATTGCATAGTGTATATTGAACTGCACACAGGCCCACACCCAATAAAGGGTAATTCATTTTAAAATTCATCCTGACAATCTGTGATTGTCTGTGATATGTATATCAATGTTACGTTCGGTATCTGTTTTAAGAGTTTTGTTTATATTAATTACAAGAATTTGGCGATGACACAGTTTAGAGTTAACATATGGAGACAATGGGCAAGAGTCTAGTACTGTAGCTTCAAAATTAGTAAACATATGTCAGGCACAAATAAGAGCTAGAATTAAGCCTCATTTAAACACGGAAGGTGGCTTTAGCCAGCTCTTGTCCAACATTAATATTGTAATGGTGTTTCAGCACTCAAAACATATCTGAGCCCCTGTCTTAGGTTACTCACAGACTACAAAATATCAAGCATTGTGCACTTTAAAATAATTCAGTCCAAACAAAGCAATAAGCCTGTACGTATCAGTTTGAGAGCATTGTTTGGAGATCACATTTTATGAAGGACATCAAGGCTTTGGAGAGGATGAAAAGGGGATTTTTTTAGAATGGTACAGGATTAAAGACAATTTAGAGAAACTGGGGTTCTCTTTCTTGGAGCTGGGAAGGATAAAACTAATAGAAATGGTTTTGATAGAGTAATTCTACAAGGGGGAATTGTTTTCATTGGCAGTAGGACTGAGAACCTAAGGGTAGATATTTAAAACAAAAGCAAATAAATGACAAGGATGGGCTTTGGAGAAATGATTTACTCAGTGAGTTTCATGACCGGGAATGTATTGCTTGAAAATATATAGAAACAGATTTAAGAATAAGTTCCCAAAGGGAAACGTACGTATAAATCCTTAAAAAGATTTCTTTTTCAAATTATGGAGAAAAATCACACCACTAGAGCAAATCCATTTCGTTCAGAATGCTGGCACAGGTAAGACAAGTTGATTGGTCTCATTCTGTTATAATGGGAACTGCAGATGCTGGAGAATCCAAGATAACAAAGTGTGGAGCTGGATGAACACAGCAGGCCAAGCAGCATCTCAGGAGCACAAAAGCTGATGTTTCGGGCCTAGACCCTTTATCAGAGAGGGGGATGGGGAGAGGGAACTGGATTAAATAGGGAGAGGGGGGAGGTGGACCGAAGATGGAGAGAAAACAAGATAGGTAGAGAGGAGAGTATAGGTGAGGAGGTAGGGAGGGGATAAGTCAGTCCAGGGAAGATGGACAGGTCAAGGAAGTGGGATGAGGTGGTAGGTAGGAAATGGAGGTGCGGCTTGAGGTGGGAGGAAGGGATGGGTGAGAGGAAGAACAGGTTAGGGAAGCAGAGACAGGCTGGGCTGGTTTTGTGATGCAGTGGGAGCAGGAGACGAGCTGGGCTGGTTTTGTGATGCAGTGGAGGGAGGGGAAGAACTGGGCTGGTTTTGGGATGCAGTGGGGGAAGGGGAGATTTTGAAGCTTGTGAAGTCCACATTGATACCATTGGGCTGCAGGGTTCCCAAGTGGAATATGAGTTGCTGTTCCTGCAACCTTCGGGTGGCATCATTGTGGCACTGCAGGAGGCCCATGATGGACACGTCGTCTGAGGAATGGGAGGGGGAGTTGAAATGGTTCGCGACCATTCGAGCAGAGGTGTTCTGCAAAGCGGTCCCCAAGCCTCCGCTTGGTTTCCCCAATGTAGAGGAAACCACACCGGGTGCAATGGATACAGTATACCACATTGGCAGATGTGCAGGTGAACATCTGCTTAATATGGAAAGTCATCTTGGGGCCTGGGATGTGGGTGAGGGAGGATGTGTGGGGACAAGTGTAGCACTTCCTGCAGTTGCAGGGGAAGGTGCCGGGTGTGGTGGGGTTGGAGGGGAGTGTGGAGCGGTCAAGGGAGTTGCGGAGAGAGTGGTCCCTCCGGAAGGCAGACAAGGGTGGGGATGGAAAAATAGCTTGGGTGGTGGGGTCCTATTGTAGATGGCGGAAGTGTCGGAGGATGATGCGTTGTATCCGGAGGCTGGTGGGGTGGTATGTGTGAACGAGTGCGATCCTCTGGGGGCAGTTGTGGCGGGGGCAGGGTGTGAGGGATGTGTTGCGGGAAATGATGATACAATGTATCATCCTCCGACACTTCCGCCATCTACAATCCGACCCCACCACCCAAGCTATTTTCCCATCCCCACCCTTGTCTGCCTTCCAGAGAGACCACTCTCCGCGACTCCCTTGTCCGTTCCACACTCCCCTCCAACCCCACCACACCCGGCACCTTCCCCTGCAACTGAGGAAGTGCTACACTTGCCCCCACTCCTCCTCCCTCACCCCCATCCCAGGCCCCAAGATGACCTTCAATATCAAGCAGATGCTCACCTGCATATCTGCCAATGTAGTGTATTGTATCCATTGCACCCGGTGTGGTTTCCTCCACATTGGGGCAACCAAGCGGAGGCTTGGGGACCGCTTTGCAGAACACCTCCGCTCAGTTCGCAACAAACAACTGCACCTCTCAGTCGCGAACCATTTCAACTCCCCCTTCCATTCCTCAGATGACATGTCCATCCTGGGCCTCCTGCTGTGCCACAATGATGCCACCCGAAGGTTGCAGGAACAGCAACTCATATTCCACTTGGGAACCCTGCAGCCCAATGGTATCAATGCGGACTTCACAAGCATCAAAATCTCCCCTTCCCCCAATGCATCCCAAAACCAGCCCAGCTCGTCCCCTTCCCCCACTGCGTCACAAAACCAGCCCAGCCTGTCTCTGCTTCCCTAACCTGTTCTTCCTCTCACCCATCCTTCCTCCCACCTCAAGCTGCACTTCCATCTCTTACCTACTAACCTCATCCCACCTCCTTGACCTGTCCATCTTCCCTGGACTGACCTATCCCCTCCCTACCTCCTCACCTATACTCCCCTCTCTACCTATCTTGTTTTCTCTCCATCTTCGGTCCACCTCCCCCTCTCTCCCTATTTATTCCAGAACCCTCTCCCCATCCCCCTCTCTGATGGAGAGTCTAGGCCCGAAACATCTGCTTTTGTGCTTCTGAGATGCTGCTTGGCCAGCTGTGTTCATCCAGCCCCACACTTTGTTATCTTGGTCTCATTCTCTGCCTTGTGACTCTGTGACTCATAGCAACAGGAAGAAAAACAAACAACATTTTACTCTGCCCTGCCTGGAACAGCCAACCGTAGCACACTCATTTTAGGTAAAATCTAACAGGCTACACTAAAAGCAGGAAATATTCTATTTCCAATGTATTTATTTGAACATTTGCCTCATTAGACAAGTCTTTTATACTGTTCAAAATAACATCAAACAGAGAACTGTGGATGATGGAGATCTAAAACAAAACCAGAAGTTATTGCAGAAACTCAGCAGCTCAGACAGTATGTGTGGACAGAAAGCAGAGTTAACATTTCAACCCTGGTGACACTTCATCAAAACTGATAGCAGCTCAGAAACAAGTGGTATTCATGGTGAAGACAGGGTTGGGATGGTGGGGGCAGAGAAATGAGCAGGTAGATGGAGATGGACCCAGAGGGAGATATGGAAGGGATAGGCAGACAACAGGATTATAATAGTAGACCAGGGCAGAAGAGAAGCTGAACAAGTGATAATGAGGGCTAAGAGTTAGAAAGAATGAATGATATATTCTGAAAGCAACCAATATAATGTGAATTTAGGATTAAGAGTGGGTGAGAATGGGCTAGCTGTACTGATACAAATTAACCAGTGGGGCGAATTGGGTTGGGAGTGTTGAGTCCCATGGAGTTATGAGGTATCGAAGGTTGAGGAGTCGGGGTCAGTTCTCGGGGACATGTCAGGTCAATAAATCGGATGGGTGTTGAGGGGTCTAGAGGAGCATTGTGAGAGGGAGAAAGAGAGAGAGAGTTTGTGTGCGTGTGTGCATGCGTACACGTGTGGCCACTTTGTCAATTACTCGGGAGTTAGACTACATATTTTATAACCTAATAGTTTTCCTGAACAACTCTCACTTAAATTCAGCAGGATGCTCTGAAGTCTTGATTTAAATGAAGACTTACAGAGGTTTCAGTCAGAGAGGAGTTTTGTTTTGCAAAAATTACTTTGATCATAAAGTATCTTGATGTACATAAACAGTTACTGAAACATTTCTGTAGTCTTTCCTTGTTCAACAGACAAATATCGCAAGTTTGGCATTCCCTGCAGTTGTAAGAAAAAGAAAAGCCTGAGGCATTCCTTGCTTACACAGAACAAGAGAAATTGCCCTGTGAATCTCCAATTTCCGGGCCAGTTCCATTTTAGTTTGCTGTGATTGGGATTATGTAGAGTTTCTAAATGCAACTCCCATTACACTGGTAGAACGACCTGCTAGCCATTAGAAAGTCCAGACTTTGTGAACTGCTTTTAGATCTTGGATGTTCATGCAGAAAGAGTCTTTTTTCTTCTGACTGGCACAGTCTTTTTCCTCAAATTCCTCGTTCCTGAATGACAGATTTAAATTTGAATACCTTCACCAAAGGAAGTAGCTGGCCCCATTGACTCACAATCTAACTTGCCATAGGCATCAACTTGAGTTTCTGTCTCTATAATGAGCACATCACATAGGTTTGTTAATAGACTCACCCCATTTTCCAAGCAATGCCACTCCACATGAAACTAAAGGAGACAATTTAAGCCATAACTTTCTTCTCAAGATCAGCAAGCATAATGCATATAGGTTTAGACATGAAAAATGAACTCATAAACTTAATCAGTACATGGCAGAAATGCTTGCAAAAATATTTCCTCACGACCTATTTGTTTGCCTTGGGTCTGGGGCTAGAAATCCCTCTGTCACCTTTGGTTATGATTATGGAGATTCCCAGATTCTACAGACAACATGTAGAAAATGCATGAAGGATAGAGAAAGTTACAGGGAGAGAGAGAGAGAAAGAGAGAGAGACAGGTCTACAGCCAACTTCTGTGATAAACTGACATAGTTTCTTTCATCAAATACCACTGCCAGTATGATTTTGGTCTAAGTGCTTTCTCATTTATTAGCCCATGGAACATAAGTCTACAAAGGCTTGTTAAATCAGATGTCTTGAAGGTTGTTTACAACATTAACTAATTACACTGTTATAAGATCTCAGACTTACATTTGGCTGGTTTTTGTACTTGCAGTATGTGCTTACATGCAACAAGTATACAGCAAATGCAATAACAATAATAATAACAAACAAGTGGTTACTGAGGTGAATACCTTTCATACCGGAAAGTCACATGTTGTGATCTTATCTAACTGTTTTAAAGGCACACTATCTGGCTGGTCTGGAGCTGTACAAAAATATAGCTGCCCACCATTTCTTTTAAAAAAATGTGACCAGTTCAGATAAGTTAGCCCTACACATTAACTGGCATACCTGGCACAAAGAAAGATGATGTGGTTGTTGGAGGTCAGTCATCTCAGCTCCACGTCAATTCTGCATGAGTTCCTCAGGGTAGCATCCCAAGCCCAAATGACTTCAGCTTCATCATCAATGACCTTCCATCCATCATAACATCAGAAGTGGAGGTGATCACTTATGATTGCCTAATGTTCAACACCGTTCATGACTCCTCAGATATTGAAACAGTCCATGTCCAAAGGCTGGAAAACCTGGCCAATATCCAGGCTTGAGCTGAAAAATGGCAATAGCAATTGTGCCACACAAATGCCAGGCAATATGACACAATTTAGCTGCTGCCCTTTTACATTCAATGGTATTACCATCACAGGGGGTGGGTGAATGTCTGTTTCAGCTGGATTGAGAGGGGTGTCAGGTGAGGAGGTGTGGGCTGTCACTTCACTGGGTGTCAGGTATTGAGAGAAAGTTAGTAGGGAGAGGTGCTGATTAGTGATGAGCTAGGGGACAGCTTGATAGTTAGTCAAGATTAGGGGTGGCATGGTGGCTCAGTGGTTAGCACTGCAGCCTCACAGCACCAGGGACCCGGGTTCAATTCCAGCCTCAGGTAACTACCTGTGCGGAGTTTGCACATTCTCCCCGAGTCTATGTGGGTTTGCTCCGGTTTCCTCCCACAGCCCAAAGATGTGCAGGCTAGGTGGATTGGCCATGCTAAATTGCCTGTAGTGTTTAGGGTGTGTGGGTTCTAGGGGGATGGGCCTGGATGGGATGCTCCAAGGGGCAGGTGGACTTGTTGGGCCGAAGGGCCTATTTCCCCACTGTAGGGAATCTAATCTTAAGAGTAAGTTTTTAACCCTTTAAATTTTCCTGGGTCACTATTAATCTTCAGTGAGTCAGAAACATTTGAATTCTTCAACTTTAGTGGACTCTTTTAGTGTAATACAGACACTTTTGAAATTTAAATTTCCTGAGTTAAATTTCCCTCTTTTAATGTGTTGCTTTAGAAGTTACTACTTTAAAATAGTTCAGCAGTGCCTAGATGTGATCTTCACACCCAAAAAAAATCAGAATGATATAGTTATATAATGTAGTGTACGCAATGTACGCCCAAACCATTTCTGAAAAAGCAAGGTGATGGAATTGACTGACATCTGAATACAGCTAGCAAGTTTATAACACATAGAACATGTTTTCCACTATTTTTGTCTGTGCTTTCATCCAAGGATTGATTTGCCAGATTGGAGCTGCCCTGGACCTCATGGAAAACTGCCATTTGTTGAGTCAGACACACTGTGCTTATCATTTCAGAAGATATAGAGAGAAGGTGTACTCACAATTGTTCCTTCTCGAAAAAGGTTGATGTGTTTCTCTTTTGGTTTTCTGATGTGAACTTTAACTCTGAAGACGGTGGATGATGGGTGAAGGTTCAGATAAAAAATACCTCAACACATCTACCACTACTGCTATCATTTTGCTCAGCATTTAGTAATGACTAGCTGTCACCACCTTCTGGTGTCCACTTACTTCTACCATGATGGATATTCTTGAGTCAAATACCACTACCAGATGGTACTGGCTTGAATACTTCCCTATAGGTTAGCCCTAACAACATATGTTCAGTAGATTGAGTTCTTGATGAGATCGATATCTTGAAGTTTATTAGCAACCAAAACGATATAGATTATTATCAGACGTCAGACTTATATATGATCTTTTACGGACTTTGCAGAACAAACCTCACTAGCAACAATACTAATGGTATTAATGGCTATTGAATCTGACCAAGGGCCAACCTCTTATAGTGAAACGTCATTTTTTATAATGTCTTCGAACTGACTGGTCTAGAATCTGTACAATAATGCAACATAATGTAAGAATGTGTTGTAAGAATTCAACAAGACTTTTTCACTGCACCTTCCAAATGCGTAGCCTCTACAGCCTCAAAGGACATGGACAGCAGATACACGGAAGAACTATCACCTGCAAATTCCCTTCCAAGCCACTCACCATCCTGACCTGGAACTATATTGCCATTTCTTTGCTACCGCTAGGTCAAAATCCTGGAACTCCCTCCCTAATAATATTATGGGTGCACCTATACTAAATGCACAGCAACAGTTCAAGAAGACAGCTCACCACCTCATTCTCAATGGCAAATAATAATTGTTGGCCCAGCCAGTGATGGCTACATCCTGTGTATGAATTAGAGAAAACTATATTACCAACAACTTTACCACTAAACCATATATGCGATCAATCAGCAACTCAGAAAGTATCTTGAAATTCTCATTCCACACTAACCAAAATGTGGATGCCATGACACAAAATAATTTCAAGAGACAGTGCACTTAAAAAAAATTGACAATTGCTATATATTAAAAACAACTTTAGTGATTGGAACTTGGCACTCATCGAGTATGAGTTCCCTGATTGGTGTTGGTAACTTGGGCCAATCAGGGAATCATGCCTGACAGATATAAACAGGAGTGTCATGGATTCTCCTCACCTTCGAGACTGGTCCTCAGCTATATGGTCAGAGTCCATGTGCTGTGCACATGTAAATAAAGGGTGACCTGGTGACAGGATACCAGTCTCCGTGGAGTTATTTCAGTAACATTGATAACTTGACAACTACCTAATGAAGATCAGTTGTTCCTATTGGTAGATCCTGCATAGAAGAGACAGGAAGGAACAGTGAGTTAGTTAGGTTATCAGACAGAGAGACAGACAATTGCATTTCTACTTTGCAACAACATAAAAGATGGAGGCAAGAATGTTCACTATGTATAAAATAGGCTCCTGCAGGATTGCATTGAGGAAATCATTGTTGAGTTGTTGACGGAATCATTAGCGTAATTTAGGATCTTTAACTCTGGGTGACTAATTAGAAAATAATTTTGCTAAAAGAAGAACACCTTGTGGAGCCTGGAGGAACACAGTCTGCTCAGAACTTTCACAGACTCCGCAGGAGTCATGTCTGCATCCCACATCCACATTTCATAGGCTATTGAAGTTTCACAGTCACTGGACCTACTCGAAGGCCACCGCCTGCGAGATTGGTAGCCTAATACTTTATCACTTGAGCAAGCTATCATCAATTTCCATTGTTCCTTTAACCTCTTAGTTAAGACACAGACTGAATCAGCCTAGTTGAGTTTGGAACTAAAAAGAAAGCCAGATTAATTTCCAGGTGACAGTAGTTTTGTCTTATCAGTAATATATGGTTCTTGGTAAATTTACTGCATAATACTTACATTGGAGCTGCTGTCAGGCTTATGAAGCAGCAAGGCTTCATTAAATATCAGAACTGCACTCAGATTCCAAACTACACGAGTATCCACACACTGGGTCAATTAAAGTACTGAACCATTGAAATGGCTGAAAACAACAACATGAAAAGTATTAGTAATTTATACTTATCATTGATGAAATTTGTATGTAATAATACATTAGTTTTTAAGAAAGTGGAGATTTAGGGACATGTAAGTCAATTGAAGGCAAATGCTTTTGGTTATGGTACCATCTACAATTCTGTAGTGTAGTTAACAATAAGTTCATCATTGCTTTTCAATTATATTTTTAGTTAGTATTGTACATTTAACTCTTGGATTTGTCATCCACTTTCATAATTTGTTGTTCTGGCTCAGACATTGATCGATTGAGTCAGTGGTCAATAGCATAAAGTTCTCCACTTCCACTGATGACATGTTGAAAGGAAACGTCAGCTGATGACCCATGTTGTGCTAGAGTCTTCCAAGAGACATCCTCAAATAGTCCTGGTAGTCTGTAATCGATCATGACAGCACATTTTCCAGTCAATCAGACTGTTGTATTTTCAAACAATATACAGCTTCACAATGAGACACAATGAAAGTAACAGAAGATATCTTATCAGTAACATGGGATTATGGTAATTCTTTTATGAGTGTCATTGACTGAACCATCCTGCACAAGGACTGAAAGCGTGTCAATCCTTCCCATGACAGTCCTTCACTTGGTCTTTTACAAGGTGTCAATAGTGAGATTTTGATTTATTCAACAGTAATGTTGTTTCTGCCAGAACCTTAAGTACCCTTTTCACCGGTTTAAATTATAAATCCAGTGTGCTGAAGCATGTACAAAATAGTACTGTGAACAACAACATTGCAGTCAGATATTTTAAAGAGTTTCAAAAAATCTGAGCTCATTATATTGTTAAATATTATGTCATGGACAGAATGCATGTGCACCCTTGATGTCTGTGATCAGTATCTTTGATGATGAAAGAGGTATTTTCTCTTCCACAGAGAGTGTGTTTCCTGATTAAATAACTCCAGCAGCAAGCTTTTTGAGTATTAAAATAATGATAGTTCTTTATTTGCACATTCTTACCCCAATTTAAATGCAGCATCTCACACACTCTGGCACACACCAAGAGATAATAGGAACTGCCAATGCTGGAGAATCTGAGATAACAAGGTATAGAGCTGGATGAACACGGCAGGCCAAGCAGCATCAGAGGAGCAGGAAAGCTGATGTTTCGGGTCTGGGCCCTTCTTCAGAAAATGAGGAAGGGCCCAGACCCGAAATGTCAGCTTTCCTGCTCCTCTGATGCTGCCTGGCCTGCTGTGTTCATCCAGCTCTACACCTTCTTATCTCTGGCACACACCAAGATTGGATACAGGTGAGGATAATTTACTGCTACAGTTTATAATTATTGCAGTCTCTGATATGCAATCTCTGGTCTCCCATGACATAAGCATCTATTTTCTTGGATGTGTTTGCTTATTTTCCATGACATTCTTGTAAAGCGAAAGGTTCTCAGCAGACTGTGAGATTATTGTAGTTGCATTTTCAGGAGGTTGGTTCGCAGTTGAACTTGACGTTGGAATTCTCTCTGTTGGGATCCCTTACTTTCAAGCAATTGATGGTAATTAACTTTACTACTTGCTGACTTGAAATTAGTTCTTGGGCTAGCTTTCTGAGCATCGAACTGTTAGTTTGGTGATTTTCGGTCTGATGGAGCTGTCTACAAAACAGTTTCTAAGAAAGGAGACAGAAAGGGGAGTAAGACCATTAACCCCTAAACATGTCCTGCCATATAGCACAATCATGGTCGATCCATCCCAGGCCTTAACTCTACATTTCTGCCAGCTCAGCATAGTCATCAACTGCTTGATATTTTAAAAATCTATTTTCTCTTTCAATGTTTCCATTGATCTCCACAACCCTCTTGGGCAGAGAATTCCAGACATTTACTTCCTGTGGAGAAATAAATTCCTTTTCATCTCAGTTTTAAATGAATGTCCCTTCGTTTTCTAACTATATCCCCTATTTCAATCGCTTACAGGTAGAAATGCCCACTCAATATCTACCGTAGCAAGCTCCCCAGAACTTCGTACATTTCAATTGGCTCACATACTTCTGTGATCAAATGAATAAAGGCCTAATCTATTTAACTGTTTTTAATAAATCAACCTCTTCATACCAGCAATCAGCTTAGTGAATCTCTTTTGAACTGCTTCCAAAGCCAATGTATTCTTCTGTAAATATGGAGGCTAAAACTGTACAAGTACTCCAGGTGTAGCCTCACCAACACCCTGTACAGATGTAACAAGAATTCTCTGTTTTTAAACTCCAAACCCTTAACCATAAAGGTGAAAATTCCACTTGCCATCTTCTGCTGATGTTTAACGATGAAAAAAAAATGTTGTCAGTCCAGGTGGCTTTTCATAAGATCAAAGTGTTTCTGAATAGAGTGGTACTTATATTCATTCCAACATATTGAGTTCTGGCTTAGCAGCTTGGCGATTCACCAAGTCTAGTTTATATGAGAGAAGCCATCACAAAGTGTTGGAAGTTGATAGTATCCATTCATTCTTAAATGTTATCAATTCAGTTTAGGCCTCCCCTTTCAGGTCAGAAAAGCCTCAGAGATAAGTGGACTGGAGATTTCATAGTCATTTTATCTTAAACTGATCTTAAAAATAGATATGACAGAGAATCACAAGCATCACTTGCTCAGCAATAACCTAGTCACTGACATTAGTTTGGGTTCTTCCAGGATGACTTGACTTCCAAACTCCTTATAATGTTGGTTCACATACAAATAAATAAGCAGAATTTTAGAGGTGGGGTTAGAGTGATTGCCCTTGACATCAAGGCAGCATCGACTGAATATGATGTCAAGAAGTCCTCAGAAAGCCGGAATTGATGGGAATCAGGGGAGAATCTCTGCTGGTTGGAGTCATACTTAGTACAAAGGAGAATTGTTGTTGTTGTTGTTGTTGGAGGTCAGTCACGCTGGTCCATTGTATCACTAGATGAGTTCCTCAGGATAGTGTCTTAGAGCTAACTAACTTCAGCTGCTTCATTAATGTCATTCCCGACAATAAAATAACCCCATCCTCAATGAAGAGTCCAGCACATCAGTGCAAATGATAAGGTTGAAGCAATCTTCAACCAGAAGTACCGAATGGATCATCCATCTTGGTCTCCTCCAATGGTGCCCAACATTTCGGATACCAGTCTTCAGCCAATTCGATTCACTCCACGTGATATCAAGAAACAGTTGGAGACACTAGATCCTGAAAAGACTTTGGGCCCTAGCAACATTCCAGCAATAGTAATGAAGACTTGTGCTCCAGAATTTACCACTCCCCTGGCTAAGCTGTTCCAGCACAGTTACAACACTGACATCTACGTGACAATGTGGAAAATTGCCCAAGTATGTCCTGTACATAAAAAGCAGGACAAATCCAAGCCAGTCAATTAGTGTCCCATCAGTCTACATTCAATCATCAGCAAAGTGATCAAAGGTGTCATCAACAGTGCTATCAAGCAGGCCCTGCTCAGCAATAACCTGCTCAGTGATTCACAGTTTGGGTACTGCCAGGTACTCAGATCCTGACCTCATTACAACCTTGGTTCAAACATGGACAAAAGAACTGAATTCCAGAGGTGGGGTGAGAGTGGCAGCCCTTGACATCATCAACTGTGGCATCACGGAACCCTAGCAAAACTGGAATCAATGGGTATCAGGGGCAATCTCTCCAGTGATTAGAATTATACTTGACACATAGGAAGATGATTATGATTGTTGGAGGTCAGTCACCTTAGCTCCACGACATCTCTACAGGGGTTCATCAGGATAGTGACCTAGGCCCAAACATCTTCAGCTGCTTCAGCAATGACCTTCCCTCCATCATAAGGTCAGAAGTGATGATGTTTGCCAATAATTGCACAATGTTCAGCACCATTCGCGACTCCTCAGATACTGAAACCATCCGCGTTCAAATGCTATGAGTTCTGGGCAATATCCTAGCTTGGGCTAAAAAGTGGCAAGTAAAATTCATGCCACATAAATGCCAGGCTATGACTATCACCAGCAAGGGACAATCTAACCATTACCCCTTGACATTAAATGGGGTTGACCTTCAATGAATTCCCCCACTATCATCATTTTGGGAGTTATTGTTGATCAGAAACTAAACTGGACTCGTCACATAAACACAATAGCTATAAGAGCAGGTCAAAAGCTAGGAATATTGCAGACAGTAACTCACCTCCTGACACACGAAATCCTGTTCATCATCTACAAGGCACAAGTCAGGAGTGTGATGGTGTACTCCCAACTGACTTGGATGAGTGCAGCCCCAAGAATCAAGAAGCTTGACATCATCCAGGACAAAGCAGCCTGCGTGATTGGCACTGTACCCACAAACATCCACTCCCTCCACCGCTGACACTCAGCAGCAGCAGTGTGTACTATCTGCAAGATGCATTGCAGGAATACACTAAAGAATCTCAGACAGCGCCGTCCAAACACATGATCACTTCCATCTTGAAGGACAAGGGCAGCAGATATATGGGAATACCACCTACTTCAAATCCCCTCCAAGCCATTCACCACCCTGACTTGGGAATATATTGACATTGCATCACTGTTGCTGGGTCAAAATCCTGGAATTCCCTCCCTAATGGTATTGTGGGCCAACCCACAGCAGGTGGACTGCAGTGGCTCATGAAGGCAGCTCACTACCACCTTTTCAAGGGCAACTAGGGATGGGCGATAAATGATGGCCAGCCAGTGATATGCCCACATCCCACAAAATGAATAAATAAAAAACAAGCAGAAATAGAAATGCTCAGTGATGATGGGCAACATTATTTGGGACTCCTCAAGTACTGATGCTGAAGTGCAGCAGGATCTGGACAATATCCAGGCTTGGGTTGACAAGTGGCAAGTAACAATCTTAGCACGCGAGTACCAGACAATAACCATCACCAGCAAGAGGGAAGTAAATCACCATTTGATTTTCAATCGCACTATTTCATTGTCAAATTCACAACTATCAATACCTTGGGGTTTTGCATAGACCAGAAATGGAATCAGACTAACCATATAAGTATTATTGTTACAAGAGCAGATCAGAGGCTAGGATTTCTATGATGAGTAACTCACCTCTTGACCCCCTAATCCCTGTCCATCATTTATAAGACATATGCCTGGAGTGTGATAGACTAACCTCCACTTGCTTGGTTACATGCACCTCCCACAGCTCTTCCTTCCTTAAAGAAATATGAGACCATTCAGGGCAAAGCAGCCCACTTGATTGACACCACATTCATAAACATTTATCTTGATATGTAAATCTAGATGTGAAGAGTGAGGGCTTGAAAATTTTAAATTCTGGACACCTTTTCAGTGCCTTGAAATAAACTCCTACTCCTGGTAATTGGAGATTTTGCCAAAGTTAGCCAATAAGAGTGGAACAACCTAATGAGTCAGGCTGGGAAATGATTCCTATCAAGGCAATGGAAAACTGAACAAGCATCTTTGAAGTTTGCTATTTGAATGTGGGTTGGTGGGCCTGGTGGTCTGGGAATCTTAATGTATGCTCATGTGGCCGAGTGGGGAGCTCATGCTTCTTGACACAAAAAGAATCTTTGAAAGTTCAAAAAAAAAGTTGGGTTTCTTGTGACCAAGATTCTATTTGCCTAACTGCTTGTCTGTCCTTTGGATTATGTCGGTGCCTCAAAGCCATAATATCATGGGCATCCTGATAGTCATTATTGGAGTGTGATGTCACCATATAAATTATGGCACTGTTGCTCCAGGTGGTGGATTGCAATGTTGACTTCAGGTAGGTTAAAATGGAAAAGGCATGGATGGTGTGGAAATCCCATACCATTTTAAATCCACTGCATGCGGAGCTCTGCCAAGCACAGAGATGTTACTATACCTCATCCTGTGCTGGAAATGATACACCTGAGGAAAATGGTTCATTTATTGCATGTGAGGCCAACAACAGCTTGTATTTATTTAATATTGTTCGTGCAAGAAAACCCATCCTTAGCACATCACAGAAATGTAACTAGACAAATTTTAAATATCAGGCCAAGCAAAGTGGTAAATGGGAGTGTGACTGAAAGCTTGGTCGAGTACATAGGTTTTAGCGAGGGTCTTAAATAAGAGTGGTTGAGAGGCTATTGCAGGGAATTTCAAAGCATTGGGCAGGGACTGTTAAAGGTACGGTCACCTATTATGGTAAAAAGTGAATGGGTCACAAATAAAAACTGGAGGAATTCATGATTCTTAGAGTTTGGTCAGACTGAGGACAAAAAAGGGATAAAAAAGGGGTGAGGACACAAAAAGGTTTGAACACAATGTTCTTGGAAGTACTGTGGAGCCAGGGTCCAATATAAGTTATTGAGCAGAATAGCCATGTGTTCAGAACACCGTGTGTAACCTTCCCAGATTTATAGAATTAAGGTTGGAGGTAGGGGAGGAGACAAAGATCAGAAATCATCCATCAGCTTGGCTTCCTGCTATGTTCCCACGTACAAATGATATTACTGGCTGGGGTCTAAGCAACAGTGGTTGGTAATCAATTAAGGCCAGTTAAGGACACATTAATGTCAAGATGCAGTCAGCAGACTGGGCGGTCAATTATTCTTCATCACCCGGCCCCATTATTGAGCCATAGTGATCTAAAGGCTATCTCAGCTACCCCCATTCACTTGGAATGCCTTTCCTTTCACACCAGTGGCACTAAGATGTGGAGGTCTTCCTTGTGTTAAAATTTTTAGCAGGTTTCTGAGGCATCTCCACTTTGAAGTGCCCTTCCATACTCTTGCTGCTCCATGGGAGTCTGTTCCCCCAGAGGTGCTGTCATCTATCAAGTGACGTTACCATCCTTCAGCTTCCTGACTTAGGAACCCAACCATTGGCCTTGATTACACAGCAAATGTGAGGTGATTTCTGAACTGGTCTGCATGTGGTAGCAACCCAGTGAGGGTCTCAATGACTGCAAATGTTCAAAAATCAGAAGAATCTGCCAATAATGCGGTTCAAGCTAAAGGCAGTAGAAATCATAAAGTTTCTGAGAAAAGAGATCGATAGACCATTTAGGAGTGCCATAGATTCATGAAATATGAGGTGCCAGTCATAGGTGAGCGCTGTCAGTAAAAAGTCTTAGGGAGGAGCAGAAAAGGTTGTTGGTTTAGAACTGAGACTTTGTGGTTGATTGGATAATAGATGAGCGCTTAGCTTGGTGCCATAAAAGACACAGAAGGGAGTTTCTATCAGCTTCAACCTCAGACATAGGCCTGGGAGGGGATTAAATCAGAAATGAATGTTAGGAGGTGACGATTAGCTCAAGGTAATGACTTTATCCTTTGTAACGTTAAGTGAAGCAGATTGCATCTCATCCAGAAGTGGATGTTGGGCTAACTGGCTATTAACAGAGACAGGAGAGAGGTCATAGGCAGTGAAGAAGGAGTTGGACACCTCTCGTGGGAATGAAATCTTGTCTTCAATTGACCTTGTTGGGGGTGCAGAATAATTGAGGAAGAAGAGGAGTAGACTGTGGGGCACTGCATAATTAACAGTATGTGGTTAGGCATGTAATTTAAAAAAATGATGTATTGGTAATCTGATGTCCAACACATATCATAGTATGAACTTGGAAGTACCAGTTACTTGGTTTGGACATAAGTTAAAAAAAGGACATACCAGATTTAGAAAAAGCATATCCATCACCTAATGCAAAAGTCTTGTTAGTTGAAGTTAGCTCATAAATTCTGTGGAATTTTGTATAAACAAATTCAGATATTCACAATGCCACATGTCTAGAATGAGAATGAGCACCATTTCCTGTTCATGCCAAATTTATTTCTTCATTTTAAGTTATCTCTAACTGAACCAAATGTGTAAGCATACATTGGTACAGCAGTCCTTGTACAGGATTAGGGATTTTGTTTTCATTAGGAATGCCAGGATATGCACAGTTACTTTATGACTTAAAGCTTCATTGAGTGCTTTTGACCCATACAAAGTTTTTAAGTGTTTGGCTAAACATACAATGACTTGAAATTTAAATACAATAGATCTGTCTCTACTCTACCATCATCTGAGTCTCTTGTGACTTTAAAACAACTCTACAAAATACTACCAGATTCAATTATAAAACAACAAGGCTAATAATTGTAGGTATTAAAAATAAGATCAAAAAGGAGAGTTAGCTCTGGTTTGGCTGAAGTGTTCATCAAAACAGCCAATTATTTAAAGTACATTTTCCATTCTTTCTGCATGTTCCAATTTTCTTTCAACAATTCACATTTTGATTGTATGAATTAAGCAATGTTAGTCCAAGTAATTTCAAAATATGAATCATCTTAATTAATCCAGGTTGGCTTGATGCACGTTTTGTTCAGAATTAGTCCCATTTACATCAGGTTTTCCCCATGTGGTTAGAATAATTTAAAGAAAACAATTCAAGCAGTTCAAATCCATGCATAATACAAAACTAGTCATGAGAGCGAAGTAAGAAATTCATAGGTGCCTACAAAAAAAAATTAGCTGAATTTGTAAATGGAAAGAACAATAACATGATTTGTTACAGATCTGTGCAATTGGGATGTTATAAGCATTACACAGGTGGAGGAAAGACAGTTGCAGTTAGTGGAATGGAAATCAATAAAATCTGGAATTCTAAGTGTACTGATGAGTAGATCTAGAATTAGGTTTATTGCCACATGTATTCATATCAGTGCAGTGGAAAATTTACAAAGTCACCACTTGTGGCGCCATCTTATGTACAAAGGTACCTAGGTACAGTATCTTAGGAATGAATTAGAAAAACGGAGAATTAAAATGTTCAGCATTACAGTCCATCAAGCAAACCGCATTGGACCTTGCCTCCAGACCACGGCGGGACCTCACCTCCGCGACCCATTGAATTGCCAGTGTGGGCCTACTGCAGCTCTGCCCTGGGTACCAATCTTCATCAAAACAGACAATCTGTTAGGTTCCCGAGTCTGGACTCCGGGCCTACCAAAGCCAGGAGCCCTTGATCCTGCCACCACTGCCACTGTCAACCCTCCAACACTGCTCTGGCGTCCCCATGATGTCATAGGATGAGAAAAAAGAAAAGGGAAAGAAAAAGGTGGGAAAGGAGAGATAGAGATAGTGAGAGAGAGAGAGAAAAACATACGGCCTGTTCAGGAGCCCTAACACTCCCTGCCATGCCGGCGCCACCATCTTGAATTAATTATCTATGAAATTGTTATCACTTTTTGTTAAAGCCCACTTGGTTTATCAATGTCCATTTAGGGAAGGAAAACTGCCATGTTTACCTGGTCTGGCCTACATGGCTCCAGGCCTAAAGCAATGCTTAAATGTTTAACTGCCTTTTAAAATGGCCTACCAAGCTATTCAATTATATTAATTGCTAAATGTCTCAAAAAAGGAAACAACCAGGATAGGCCACCCAGCATTGATATAGGCATCAGAAACAGCAATACCAAATGTATTCCTGTTGACCCTGCAAAGTAGACCATTCCAACACCTTGGGACTTGTGCTAAAATTGAGAGAGCTATCTGACAGTTTAGTCAAGCAGTATCTTCGCATAGTCACACTCATAAAATCATTAAGGAATTGCAGGAAATTACACATACTGCTCTAAAACCATAACCATTTCACATTTGCCCTGGGGTTCTAGAACCCATGAAATCTCATTACATCACATCAAATATGGGCAAAGAAACCTCCTTACCATGCCAGGCTCTCCCACAGCTGATGAATCAGTGCTCCTGCATGTTGAATGTCACTTGGAGGAGGCAATGAGGGTTGCAAAAGTGCAGAATGTACTCTGGGTGTGATACTTCAATGTTTATCACCAAGACCGACTCAGCAGCACCACTATTGATCAAATGGGTAGTCATAACTGCTAAGTTGGGTCTGTGGCAGTTGATGACGGAATCACAAAGAAAGATAGACATACTTGACCTTATCCTTATCGATATGCCTCATGCAGAAACATCTTGGCATGATATTATCAATAGGAGACATTACCACACAGTTCTTGTGAAGACAAACACCCCACTCAACGAATTAGAACTAAGCTCTGCAGCCCTGCCACATCCAGTTGTGAATGGGGGCAGACAATTAAACAACTCATTGGAACAGGAGCCTCGACAAATATCCCCATCCTCAGTGATAGAGTGTCCAGCATGTCAGTTCAAAAGATAAGATTGAAGCATTTGCAACAATCTTGAGGTAGAGGTGCATAAAGCACAGATGCCAGTCTTTGGCCAATTCAATTCACACCACATAAGATCAAAAAATATTTGGGGGCCCTGGATATTGCATATATGCTGCAGACACACTGTGCTCCTAGACAAGCTGTTCCAGTACATCTATAACCCTGACACGAGTGATTATTTAGAAAATTGTTCAAGCAAGTCCTGTATACAAAAAGCAGGCCAAATCCAACCCAGCCAATTATCAGTCCATCATTGATCATCAGTTGAATGCTGGCAGGTGGCATGCACAGAGCTGTCAAGCAGCATTTGCTTTGGGATAGCATGCCCACTGAAGGTCAGTTTGGGTTCTGCTAGGGTCAGTCAGCTCCTGACCTCACTACAACCTTAATTTAAATAAGAGCAAAGGAACTAAATTCCAAATGTAATGGGAAAATGACTGCCTTGACATGAAAGCTATACTTTACGGATTAGATATCAAGGAACCTTAACAAAATGAGTCAAAAGGAATCAGACAGACAATTCTCCACTGGTTGGAATCATATCTAGCACAAAGCAAGATGGTTCTGATTGTTGAAAGTCAGTTATCTCAGCTCCAAGACACCTCTACAGGAGTTCCTCAGGGTAATGTCCTGAGCTCAATCATCTCCAACTGCGTCATCAATCATCTCCTTCCATCATAAGGTAGAAGTAAGGATTTTCATTGTACAATGTTGAGCACCACATGTGATCCCTCAGTTACTGAAACAGTCCTTGTCCAAATGCAAGAAGACCTGAACGATATTCAAGCCTGGGTTGACAGGCCCAAGTTATGTAACCTGGCAAGTAACATTCACATCACATTGCCTGGCAATGACAAACACCATCAAGAGAGAATGTAATGATTACCCCTCGGCATTCAGTGGGATTGCCAACACTCAAACAGCTGCAATTGATAAGAAACTAAACTAAACTAAACTAGAGTTTTCATCACAGTGAATCTCCCAGCAACCTCTTCACATTCTTACAATTGTGTGCTGACCAGAAGTGCACACAGTATTCCATTTGTGGCCTAACTGAAGTTTTATAAACTTAGAAGAAAACTTTCTTGCTTATACACCATTGCTAGTGAAGGCAAGCGCTCTATATGCCTTCTTCACCACCTTGTCTACCTGTTCCAACTTCTTCAGGGATCTATGGACTTGTACAACAAAGGTCCCTTTGTTCCTCAATGCTTACATAGGGACCTTCCATTCATTGTTTATACCCTTCCCTTTTAGGCCTCCCAAAATGCATCACATCACACTTATCAGGATTATATTCCAACTCCCACTCCTCTACCTAATTTGCCAGTTGATCAATAGCAATCTGAGGCCTGTGACCATCCTCCTCCCAACCAACAATGCCCTCAATTTTCATGTCATCTGCAAACTTATCAATTATCTAGACTTTAATATAAAAATGTGACTATTGGATATTCAGGAAACAATTGTCTGATTTATGAAAGGGAAATCATGTTTGACAAACCTGAAGAGTTTTTCAAGGATGTTGCTTGCAGAGTTGGTAAGCAGGACCAGTGAATGTAATGTATTAGGATTCTCAGAAGGCTTTTGATAAAGTCCCACAGAGGTTAGAAAACAAAATTAAAGCACATGCAATTATGGATAATATATTAAAATGGATTGAAGATTTGTTAACAGACAGAAAGAGGAGTAGAAATAAATGGGCTTGCTGGCTATCTGTGATGAGTAGGTCCCAGCAGTTCCCCATCTATATCAGTGATTTGGATCTGTGTTCCAACTGTAATATTTCCAAGCTTGCGAAAATGTTAACCTGGGTTGGAATGTGCATCCTGAGGATGATACAAAGAGGCTTCATGGGGTTTTAGACAGACTGAATGGCCAAGAACAGCAGATGGAATGTAATGTGGATGTGTTCAGTTATTGACTTTGATGGGAAGAACAAAACTGCAGAGCATTTCTTAAATGGGGAAGGATTGGATGCCTAAAGATAGTTCTGTGTCCTTTTTCATAAATCAGTGTACGCTAGGATGTAGATGGCAATTCAGAAGACAGAGTGGATTTCAAGTGGATATAATTACAAGAACAAAGACGTGTGGCTTCAGTTGAATAGACTGTTGAGATTCAGCCTGCAGTATTGTGTGTTATTCTGGTCTTCTCACCCCTGGAATGATATGCTTGCTATAATGGGAGTGCAGAGGAGGTTCACCAGACAGGGTGACCATTTTATGGAACACTCAATTCATTTAATAAGAATGACCCTATTCTTCTAGTTATTTGTAATTTCAAAACATCATCTTGGTCATACGCTAATGTTTCTGTCCTGCTGCAGGGACCTAGCAAAGACCAAATTAAAACAAAAAGTTTTAGCTTTTTTCACACTAAGCTGCAGGAACAGTACCTTGTTTTCTCCTTAAGTACTTTGGGCTTCATGACTCAACATTGAGTTCCACAACTTCAAGGTGTAAATACTGTCCCCCATTTTGTTTATACCCCTTTCTCAAGTGTATCATATCATGGGTTTGCTTTCAGCAGATCTGACATCTCTTTTGTATTTGTCACCTATCATTTACACCTATCCTTCAATTACTAATCTATCTACCATTGGCACACTATTAACCTTTTACTCTGGGCAACCCCATCACTGTTCCACTTGGTCCTCCTCCCCTCATGTCTACAGCATAAAAAGCAACACTTTCCAGCCCCCTTCAGCTATGAAGAAGAATCTTTGATTTTGAAACATTAATTGTCTCTCTCTTCACAGATGCTGCCAGACCTGCTGAGTTTCTCCAGCACATATTGACTTGTTTTTATTTCAGTATTTTCTTTTTGTTTGGTAAAAACTGAGCTGTTTGCAAGATTCGCCAGGTTTTCACCTAGCAGTGCCACAAGCTAGCTCAGGCAACTGACCTGCTTCTTCGATGTAAGTTTTATGTAGACATCTGTTTTTAATTTTCCTCTTTTCTCCGCTTTGCCAAAAGCCTTTTTTTTTGAAGACAAGAGCTAATGTCTCTTCCCATAGATTTTCAAGCTCTACTCCTTAATTAGCTGACGGAATGTTTGTGAAAGGTTGACCTGCCCTGTTTTGGAATACATCAAAGTAATGTTTAATATTCGGTGCATTGCTCAGACACTGGTTTTGGCACAACTTAGCACAATTCAAGCATTTCTAAATAAACTTAAAACGACGTCATAAAATCGATGTTGAATTTCCAAATGAAAATAGAAAATGCTGGGAAATGATAGATGTGCTATCAGAATCTAAAGAGAAAGATGAGTTAATACTTTGAGTGGAATCCTTCTCCAGAAGTGTTGTTATTACCTGGCCACAGTATTGTATCAGCAGCAGTTGCTGTTTAGTTTCTATTTTGGGGGTAATAATTTAGAGACTTAGGCTAAAGTACTACAGACATGGGATCAAGACCCATCATGCCAGTTGGTTGAATTTAAAATCAGTCGAAAACTCTGAAATTTAAAAAACAAAATCCAGCCTCACACATTGTGATTATGAAACCATTGTTTGTTGTAAAAAAAAAATCATTTGGTCCACTCATTTTTTTTGGGAATGGAATATGCAGTCCTTGCCTGATCTGGGCAATATGTGAGTCCAGACCCTCAGAAATGTGTTTGCCTGTGAAATACTTGTGAAATGTTCAGCAAGCTGCTCAGTAGTATCAAAAATGTGATGAAGTCAAATAGGAATGAAACCAGACAGACCACCCAGCATCAAATATAGGCACACAAAATGACAATGGTGCTCCAAACTCTATTGACGCTGGGCTCTTCCTTACTACAGTGTTAAAATTGGGAGAGCTTTCCCACAGCAAAAGCCAACATAGTCATGCTCACAGTAATGTACCTTAGAGTCAAGGTCCAAGGCACCACCATCACCATTGCAAGCTGTGTTGGATCCCACTGGCAGGGCACACACATCAGGGTTTGCAGCACAGCACAGCTGGAAGTGAGTTGCTCTGGGAACCCTCAACATTAAATTTGGACCCCATTAATTCATAGAGTCCTAGTCATAGAGTTGTACGGGACGGGAACAAACCCTTTAGTCTGACTCACCCATGATGACCCGACATCCTAAATTAATTCAGTCCTGTTTGCCAGTGTTTGATCTGAATCCCTCTAAACCCTTCTTGTGGTATCTTGGCAACATGGGCAAGGAAACCTCTTGCTGATTACTGCCTGCTGTCCTCCCTCAACTGATGAATTGCTACTTGCCTTTTAACTTAAGAGGTCAGATGAAAATGACTGTTCCAAACATTGAAGCAGAATTTGACTAAGTGACACATCAAGGAGGCCTTACAAAACTGATCTCGGTGGGAATCAAGGGCAAACTCCCTGCCAATAATAAAGTGTGAAGCTGGATGAACACAGCAGGCCAAGCAGCATCTCAGGAGCACAAAAGCTGACGTTTCGGGCCTAGACCCTTCATCAGAGAGGGATGTCATCGGTGGGGTCTCCGGCCGTGTCCTCATGGTCAATGGCGGCGGGTGGATGGTGGGGGAGGGGCAGGGACAGGCTGGGGATTTGGGAGGTGCTGGAATCCTCTTGTGGATGGCAGGGGCCAGTGAGTTTGTTGTACTTATGATTTTTGGTGTCCAGTAAAGCTGAGTAGAACTGGGTGTTCAGTCTGTGGATCCTGCGGAGGATAAAAAACAGCAGAGGTCCTTTGCAGGTCTGGGAGAGGGAGGCTCTGAGCTGGGGCAGTTTGGAATGCAGTCCCTGGAGGTGCCGGCGCATGGCTGCGAGTGTCTGTTTCAGGACTCGCAGGGAGAAATGCTTCTGAAGGGTCTGAATTTTCTGGGTGTAGAGGTGGTCACGGTTGGGGCCAAATTGGGAAGGCTTGAATGTAGACTGTAGTCCATTGGGGATGATCCGGTTCCGTAGGCAGGTGCTGAGGAAGGTGATGTGGCTGTGGTACCTGGTTTGCTTCAGGACATGGTCGAGCAGTTTCAAGGCTGAAGAGATTACAAGAGAGTTGTAGTGGGACAGAGATTTCCTGAGGTTGGTCTGGAGGGAGGAGGGTAACTTCTTCAGGTTAGGTATCCCTGGAAGAGGCTTTGCAGTGGGGTTAAAATTGTATCAGTGATAATGGGAACTGCAGATGCTGGAGAATCCAAGATCAGGAAGTGTGAAGCTGGATGAACACAGCAGGCCAAGAGCATCTCAGGAGCACAAAAGCTGACGTTTCGGGCCTAGACCCTTCATCAGAGAGGGGGTGATCTGGTTCCGTAGGCAGGTGCTGAGGAAGGTGATGTGGCTGTGGTACCTGGTTTGCTTCAGGACATGGTCGAGCAGTTACCCTCCTCCCTCCGGACCAACCTCAGGAAATCTCTCTCCCACTACAACTCTCTTGTAATCTCTTCAGCCTTGAAACTGCTTGACCATGTCCTGAAGCAAACCAGGTACCACAGCCACATCACCTTCCTCTTGGATACTCCAGCATCTGCAGTTCACATTATCACTCAAACTCCCTGCTGGTTGAAGTCATGCCTAGGACAAAGACATTAGTTTCTGGCTGTTAGAGGTAAAACATTCGGTCTGAGATGTTGCTGTAATTCCTCAGTTTAGTATTCTTGCCTCAAATATCTTTGCTTTCACAATAGCCTTCGTTCCATCATGAAGTAGAAGTAATGATATTCACTGACGATTGCAAGATATTCAATGTCTTTTGTACCACTTCAGATACTGAAGCAGACAGTGTTTAGGCTTGGGCTGATTCATGGCAAGTGACATTTCTGGCACACAAGTTTCAGGCCATGACAATCTACAATATGAGAATGTCTAACCATCTCCCTTTGATATTCAGTAGCATCACCATTACTGAATCCACTACTGTCAACATTATGGAAGCTTCCATTGAACAAAAACAGACTAATCCATATAAGAGACTGGTAATTCTATAGCAAGTAGCTCACCTTCTTACTCCACAAAACTAGTCCAAGACTTCCAAGACACAAGTCAGGAATGTGAACGCATATTTTCCACTTGGCTGGATGTGTGCAGCTCCAGCAACATTCCAGAAGCTCAACACCACACCGGGTAAAGCTGCCACTTTAATTGGCATATCGTACAACGTTTTAAACAACCAGTCTCTTCATCACTAATGCACAGCGGCAGCAGCATGTACCTTCTGCAAGTTGCACTGTAGGAAATCACCAAAGCTCCTTTGATAGTAGCTGTAAACTACAACCAGTGCCATCTTGAAGGACAAGGGCAGCAGACATATGGGAGCACTACCACCTGCAATTTCCCCTACAAGTCACACACTATCACTATCATGTATTATCAGATCACTTTTGCCAAACGAAACTCCCTCCCAGACATCATTAAGCGTGTACATGCACCACACAGTCTACAATGGTTCAAGACAGCAGCTCTCTGCCATCTTTTCATGTGCAATTAATATGGGAACCAAAAACTGGTGGAGTCAGTGACATTCACATCATGTGACTGAATAAAAGAAAATTTTCACTTTGAATCTCAGAATTGTCCCCTTCTTATTACGTTAAGGGTTTCAACTTAAAACAATACGATATGGAACGTTAAAAGTGGATAATATCACTCAAAAGGACATATAAACTGAAAGAGTGCAACCTCAAAATTGGAAGGAAACATATTTATTACTAAAATAAAAATCAATGTGACAGCTTAAATTATTTGAAGACAGGAATGAATTATTTAAAAGTATACAATAGTTCCTTTTTTAACAGAACTTATTCAAACATGATCAATGGAATCTTCTATTTCTGTATATTCCAACAATGCTTTAGAAATCTTACAGTTAAATTGTTTTTTGAATGTGCTGGAAAGGTTGCATTATTGTTCATACAACATTACCTCTAAGAAAACTTAGTAATGGGTTTTCAGCTTGTATTGCTACAATTCTTGCGGAGATGGTTTTCAAAACTTTGGTTGTCATTTTGATCACCAAGGTTTGTTTGTGTCTTTGATTCAGTCTTCTCAGCTGTCACCTTCAAATCAGAACAGTACCTTTACCTTGGGCCTGAGGTAAGAATTGAAGGAGAAACAGCAGCAAGAGCAGCAGAAACTTTCTCTTTAGACACTTTACTCTCCATAGAACAGAAGGAATGATCAGAGATCTCCAGGATAACAAAGTGTGGAGCTGAATGAACACAGCAGGCCATGCAGCATCTTTGGAGCAGAAAAGCTGACGTTTTGGGCCTAGACCCTTCTTCAGAAAAGGGGGATGGGGAGAGGATTCTGAAATAAATAGGGAGAGAGGGGGAGGCGGATCGAAGACGGATCGAGGAGAAGATAGGTGGAGAGGAGACAGACAAGCTAAAGGGGCGGGGATAGAGTCTGTAGAAGTGATTATGTGGGGGAGGTAGGGAAGGGATAGGTCAGTCCGGGGAGGACGAACAGGTCCATGGGGTGCGATGAGGTTAGTAGGTCGGAAATGGAGGTGTGGCTTGAGGTGGGAGTTGGGGATAGGTGAGAGGAAGAACAGGTTAGGGAGGTGGGGACGTGCTGGGCTGGTTTTGGGATGCAGTGGGGAGGGAAGATTTTGAAGAGATCTTCAGCTTGGAAAAAACAATACTCAACACAGAATATAGAAGCAATGGATTAGATTTATGAATGTGTCTGAATACTGGTGAGTCAGAAGATGCAGATTTTGCTGATATTTGCAGCTTCTTAACAGAACTCCTTTCTGGTGGACCAGGTAATCACACATGATTAATAGTGGTCAAAAGTAGCAAAAATCCAGAATTTCTTCAACTCCATTGATGTTCTGCTAATTGTAACTACTTAAAGATTATAATGAATGTCTATGCAAGATATTGTAAAGCTACCATGATATTTTCATTCATTACCAGTCAAGTTTCTCACAGATATCTCTCTCTCAATTCAAGTAGGGTCAATGAATACATCTATGAAGATAAGGGCTACCCCTCCATGGATGTGACTGCTGAGAATGCCTTTCACTGATGCCCAGGAAGGTTTCAGCAGAAACTATGTGTACGTAAATGTGGTCATTAAGGAAGATAATGAAATGCAAATGATGCAACTCTGGTGCCTAGGCAGATTTGTGGGTATCCTTCAATACACAACAGTAAGAGTGTCTAGAATGATAACCATATGCCATGCTTTGTTTTTATTCTTGCATGGGGTGTGGGTGTTGTTATAAAAGCTGACATTTATACACGTCCCTAATTGCCAATGAACTGAGTGACTTGCCAGGCTATTTTAGAGGGCATTAAATGTCAACCACATTATTCTGGGTCTGGGGTCTCATGTAGGACTGCCCAGGTAAGGACAGAAGATCTCATTCCCTTATGGCCATCAATGAACCAGATGGGCTTTTGCAACAATCGTCAATGGTTGCATAGTCTTTATGAGATTATTTTAATTCCAAATATTTTAAAATTGAATGTTGCCTAGCCTAAGACATTAGGGCAGACTGGAACTGCAGCAGGGAGAAAGTGTCATGACTTGAATAGGAGGAATGTTTCGAAAATTGTGCTCCACTATTCCAAAATCACCCCAAAATGTATAAAATTTCAATGAAACCATCAAGGCAACTAATTTACCTGACTGACTGTTGCTCAGTCAAAAGCAATTAACAACAGATTTTGTCAGTAATTGTGATACACAATTTTAACAAAAATACAGGGGAAAGAAAAGATTTCTAATCTATACTATGCAACTTAATTATACCCCTTCAAAACTCCCAATACCCATTCATGGTTAAGACAGACAAAGGATATGCAATTGGACACAACTAACATGAGTGGAGAAATAAGGAACAAGATTCTGAAGATTACAAGACCAGATTTCAAGGGTGGGTTAAATTGACTCATACAGTCTTTTTTTTGATTTTCAGCAGAGATGACAAGCTGTTGTCTCAAACATAAGTGCCTCTCTTTGATTTAATTGTTGATTGTGGGTCTTTTCTTTATTTTTAAGCTTTGTTGCTTTTCTGTATATTTCCCACTGTGAGTGAGTGAGACAGAGAGAGAGAGAGAGAGAGAGACAGAGAGAGAGAGAGACAGAGAGACAGAGAGAGAGAGAGACAGACAGACAGAGAGACACGCAGAGAGAGAGAGACTCAGAGAGAGAGAGAGACTCAGAGAGAGAGACAGACACAGAGAGAGAGAATTTCCTGAACTCAAAAGACTCATATTCTCCCTCTCACTGCTCCAAAAATCAACATTGTATTGCATAGTTCAAGAGTTATACACCACTTAAGTTTCAAGGTGTAAAGTACTTCAGGTATTTCAGACTAATTGTAGTGCAAGTTCAATTTCAGTTTACAGTCCGTCCAAACAATGGATCCTCGAAGTAGGACAAGGAGAAGAAGCTGTCACAAGAGAAGAAGGAGGAGACTGAATGGGCCAGAGAGTCTATAAGCACAAATTTCCCTTCACGAACAAAGTCATCCAAGAGAACTTCAGCTGATCTCAGGTTGGTCAGCTATGTGGCAACCAGGACTGAATGCATTGTGAACATCTGCAGCCCTAGTACAAACTAGTCTCATCGTCAGCAATTTATTCCTTTCATTGATATCTATTTTTTTTGCTCATCTGTCATGCCTGCTTCACCATGCAGGTGGCCATTCCCTACATCAGCACAGATACTTGAGTCATCATGGCATTTAGACTTCTGCATTCTCCAATGTTGTTAATTGCCTCTGGTGATGCTGGCAGAATCTCACACATTGTCTTCTGCTGCAGCTACATAATTTTCTTTACCACTAACTTGAAAGGTTCAAAATCTGTAACTGGCTGAACAGATATGGGAGAGTTCTGTGCCTTCAAATGGAGCCTCCCAACTGTTGAATGCATCTCTAACACAGGTATCCTAGTCGCTATATGACAAGTTGTCTTAAAGGCCCAAACGATATCTGTGTGTTTGATGTTGGTGGGGGTACATGACTCATATTGCAACGTTTCCTCACAGTACACGACCTTCTCTGAGGAACCTTCCTTCTCCTCTGGCGCCGGTTCCTGCATGATGCTTCAAGGATCTGTGGGAGATGAAAGACATAAATTAGAATTGACAAGGTGAAAGATTTGAAAGTCAACATTGTGCAGATCATCATATTACAGTGACTGCTGACATCAAGTCAACATCAATGAATATTCTGTTACCATTGTGAGGTTTGTAAGATTATTTTGGAAATCTACCTTTAAATTTAGGATAAATGAAGTTGGTTTTGTGACCTGTTCTGCAATCTGCCTGATAGCAAGCCGATGTGATTTTGTTGTCAGAGATCAGAGGGATGCTTAGGTGTGCTACTGGAAGAATGTGCAAGAGACAATAACAGCAGTCTAAGATAATAAAATGTGAGGCTGGATGAACACAGCAGGCCAAGCAGGCCTAACCTGAAGAAATAACAGCAGTCTATTAGCTCACAGCAGATAGATTCTGAGCCGCCCAAAGGCCCAAAGAAGTGTTACATCTACTGAGTTTGTGAACAATTATGCTGTGGATGTTTTAATTAAATATGTTCAAATATGTTATGACACTTACCTCTGGAACAAATAGGACTTTGAACTCAATACTTCAGACTGTGAGATAGGGACGCCACTATTGTGCCACAAGATCCCTACTTTCAGTTAACCTTATCAGATGTGTTATGACACATCTCTGGTCCAATGTTTCAATTCAGCTCAGTGATTTTCTTGGTTTTATATGAAATTTGTAGTTTTCAAACACATCAATAAAGAGCATATAGGCTGAAAAAGCAGCATTTAGTCCCACTGATATTCTCCATTCTAGCTGAGAGTCCACAGTTGATTTCGGTGTTGAGTTCCCAGATATTTTAAAAAATAATTTGTTCATTTGAAGTCAGTGTCACTGGCTGGGTCAGGAGTCATTGTCCATCACTAATTGCCCTGAAGAAAGTGGTCATATATTTCCAAGTTAGGATGGTGTATTGCTTAGAGGAGAACTTGCAATTGGTAGTGTTCCCATATATCTGCCGCCCTTGTCCTTCTCAGTGGTAGCTGTTGCAGGTTTGAAACATGTTGCCTATGAAGTCTTGATGAGTTATTGTAGCGTATCTTATAGATGATATATACTGTTTTTATTGTTCATTGGTAATGGATAGAGTCTATGCTGAAGTTGTTAGATGGGGTGTCAATCAAGTAAGCTGCTCTGTTGTGGATGTGTTTAAGCTTCATGAATCTAGTTAGATGAGTAGTCATCTAGCCAAGTAGGGGATAATCCATCACACTCACAATTAGTGCATTGTTGGTGGTGTACAGGCTTTGAGGAGACATGAGGCAAGTTAGTTGCCACAGAATTCCAACCTGTGACCTGTCTTTTTTTAGCCACAATATTTGTATGACCCCAGTCCAGTCTTGTTTTTGGTTAACAATATTGCCCAGAGTGCTGATAGTGGGAGGTTTACCACTGAACAGCAAGGGCAATGGTTAGATCCTTTCTTAATGGAGATGATCATTACCTAACATATGTGTGATGCAAATGTTACTTGCCACATCAGCCTAAGCCCAAATGTTGCCCAGGCCTTTCTGCATTTGTACATGGGCTGCTTCCTCATCTGATTAGTTTTGAATAGTGCTGAACATTGTGGACACCAGCAAAATCCCCACTTCTGACTTTGAAGGTCATTAATGAAGCTGCAGAAAATGATTGGGCCTAGGACACTATCCTGAGGAACTCCTACAGTGATGTCTTGGGACTGACTTCAACTTGCAGGAAATTTTCCCTCTGACTCCCACTGTATTTTCAAGTGATCCTAATGCTGTAATTAGTCGATGGAAGTTATTATTACCCCGCCTCTTGAGTTTAGCTTTTCGCCATGTTTGGGCACATGCCGTTTTGAGGTCAGGAGCTGGGTAGGCCTTTCAGAATCCAAACTAAGCATCAATGGAAAGGTTATTGTTGACAGAGTATCACAATACTGTTGTTTTTGGAATCTTGTATCACTTTGAGAATGATTGAGATTGATAGTGTGGAAATTGGCCGGGTTGGATTTCTCCTGCCTTTCATGGACAGGGCGTACCTGGGAAATTTTCCACATTTCCTGCTAAATGCCACTGCACTGAAACAGCTTCAGGCATTCCTTGATATCGCATAAAATGAACTGCATTGAAATCTGTGATGTTGAAGACCTCAGGAGCAGACCAAGATGGATGATCCACTTGTCACTTCTGGTTGAAGATTGTTGCAAATACTTCGCCCATTTCTTCTGTATTTATCTGCTCGAATCCCCATCTTTGAAGATGGGGATATTTGTGAAGCCTTCTCCTCTAGAGTGATTGTTTAATTGTCCACTATCATTCACAACTGAATCTGGCAGTTAGATGTGTTCCAGGGATTGCGGGATCACTTAGCTCAGTCATTGTCTACACGGCCAACAGTGCGAGTAGTCTGGCGTTGTAACTTCACAGGTTGACACCTCATTTGCAAGTATACCTGGTGCTACTCTTGGCATTGCTCCTGCATGCCCTCTTGCACTCTTCATTAAAGTTAAGCATGACCGATGCAACACTATATTCTCTTCCCTCTCAATTTAAAAATAAATCAACCTGTTCAGACATGTTACACCATAGCGCTGGATCAGGAGTCATTTGAACCTTGACCTCTGTCCAAGCCATAGGAACATTACCATGGTGCCATACCCTTGTGAACTTGCATCATGCTATGTTCTGATGCAGGGTCACCAGATCTGAAACGTTAACTCTGTTTTCTCCTCCACAGATGCTGCCAGACCTGCTGAGCTTTTCCAGCAACTTTGTTTTTTGTTGCATCATGCTACGTTGATTGAGGTGCTGCAGATTTGAAGCACTGTAATCCAATTATTGGTCTTCCTTGCTATTAAGGAGAGACTGATTGCTAAATTGATACAGTTGTTGGCGAAAGGTAATCCTCATAAGATTTGCTCTAGCTCCCAACTCCATCCACTGAGATTGAGTACAGATATTTTAAAATTAGCATTACCTCCGCCTGTGAAAACCTATATAAAACTTACAGCGATTTTGATTGTCGATGGGTTTGAGGAGAGAGTTCCATATCTCATTTTTGAAGTGAGAATGTGAAGGTGTACTGTGTGGAAAGAGTAATTAGACAATTTATATTCAGGCAACATTGGATTTGTGTTTCCAAATCTACTGTTGTTCCAACTCCTGAAACAACCAATATAAGTGAATTTTGAAGAAATCTAAATTCTTACTTTTATTGTCGGTCATGATCTAAAATGCCCACTTGTAATATGGAATTAAGGATATTCCTAGGCCTAATTCTAGTTTTGTTTTATATCTTTAAAATCTTTATACATCATTCACTCCCCTTCACCGTGCTCCATCTGCACTAATTCACGTGCTCAGATAATTTGTTTTGCCTTTCAATATAAAAACAACCACTGTAAAGTGCCACTGTGATCTGCACAGATATCACCGAGATATGACTTCATTCCCTCATAATCTGTTAAAACTAGCTCAGTTAATTCCTCTGATCTGAGAAGCCTGAAACATACAAATGTCAGGCACAAGCAATTCCTCCATGAGGGCTTTTGACACACCTGCTTTGCATTTTTCCATGCAAGTCATAGGAGGCATGCCTTAATCCTCAAATCATGACATGGAAAAGCAATAAGGTATTCAAAGCAGGACGCACATACTAAACAAGTAATCTGAATGTGATTCTCTACTAATGAAAATGCACATGCAGCTTTCCAAAAGCATTTAGTTGTGAAATATATTGTTTTGAAACTATCAAATACAAATATGCAATTTTTTTAAAAAAATTGAAGCTTGCAATAAAATCAACATCCACGTATTTAAATGCATGTAGGCATGTAGGTGTGATGAAAAATCACAAAATTACTGGCCATAATTGTTATCATGTAATCTTTTACCTGCTGTTTGAAAAAGAAGTGTTGTAAATTAAGCCAGCCCAGCATTACACAGAATGTTAAATTCATTTATAAAGCCTTTGCCTGAGCTAGCTATTGCATTGAACAGGAGTTACATACTCTTTTTTCCCTAAAATCGCCTTTAAATTGAAAAGGGAGGATTATAATTACCGGCTTTCAATTTGATTCCAGCCTGTTCTTGCAGGATGAGATCATGGTAGTTTTAATTGCTTAGTCTTATTACAGGGTCGCCAAACAATTTGCAGATAGGGAAGGAAGTGGGCAGGAAGCAGCTGCCGCACTGTTGGTATTTAGGCCACCTTTTGCCACCACTGCCACTTGAGACATTTGACCATAAGTCCATAAGATGTAGGAGCAGGATCAGGCCATTTGGCCATTCGACTCTGCCCCACTATTCGATCATGGCTGGAATGTTTCTCAACCTAATTCTTCTGCCATCTCTCTGTAACCTCTCAAGGGGAGGCAATGTCCTAGTGGTATCATCGCTGGACTGTTAATGAAGAAACCCAAATAAAGTTCTGAGCACCCAGGTTCGAATCCTGCCACAGCAGATGGTGGAATTTGAATTCAGTTAGAAAATACCTGGAATTAGAAATCTAATAATGACCATGAATTGAACGTCGATTGTCAGGAAAAATCCATCTGGTTCACTAATGTCCTTTTGGGAAAGAAACTGCCATCCTTACCTGGTCTACATATGACACCAGACCCACAGCAATGTGGTTGACTCTGAACTGCCTTCTGGGCAATTAGGGACCGGCAATGAATGCTGCCTAGCCAGTGACACCCTCATCCCATGAATGAATAAAAGAAACCCTTGATCCCCTTACGAATCAAGAGCTATTTATCACTGTATTAAATACATTCAATGACTTGGCACCGCAGCTTTCTACGGCAATGGATTCTGGCCGACAAATTCCTCCTCAACACAGAACAGCATGGATTAGTTTCAGGAAGGTCTTAGAGTATAAAATGAGCCGCAAGGGAATGCTACCTAGGGCAAGGGAGGCCTAATCTTTCCATGTGGATCCTGGCAGGGTCCTCACTCTGATAAAATACACAAGTAGAAAACGTTAATCCAGGTTATCTCTTCTCATTTGATTTTGGAGAGTGATAAGACCAAGCTAGATCACGTTGGCCAGAATGAAAGTCGTGGTTGGGGTGAGCACCATTGTCAGACCCAGATCTGCATAGAAGAAAGATTCAGTCAACAAAATTCAGTGTCTTTACTGTTGCTCAGTGGAGCAGGTTACAATTGAAGATAATGGGATCCAAAGGGGATATTGGTGTTGGTGACCTGGTCAATTTTAATTGCTTACTTGCTTGGTGTCAGCTGAATGGGTACATTTAAAAAGAGCTCAGCTTTTTTTATGTTAATTAAACAGCAAATTTAGATTTGGAAAATTCAAGGATTTTCAGTTCTACCTCCTAATGTCAGCAGAAGGCACACTATGATAAGTTTGAGTCGGAAGAATAGAACCCAGAGCCGCCCTCAGATTACCAAAAACTGCAGCTATGTGGTCTTTTCCATTGCTCACATATTCCGACCTGGAAAGCCACCACTAAGCAGAATGATACAAGCAAAAATATGACTGCATCAGATCTGTTGCTGAAAAAAACATCCATTTGCATACACAAATAAGGAGCCTAATTCTTGCCTGGTGCCACTGATGGAAAGGGACATAGAAGCATAGGAGTAGGCCATTCATCCCCCTGAGCTTGCTCTGATACTCCAGATTATGGCTTTGCATCATGACATCTTGTCAATGTTATCTTCCTGTGGTTAACCCTTGATATCATTGGTCGACATTGGTTGATCTTTGTTTTCCTTACTGTTCTGTTCTGAAACTACCATCTTGATAAATTGTTATGATCTCTCTACCTTAATTAGCTTATCCAGTTTTGGATTACTTATTGCTTTTGTTAGACTCTTGGCATGTGATTCTTCTATGTGTTATGCTCTTCCAGTGTTTTGGTTTGTCTCCAGCACCACCTTATTTTGAATTTTTTGTAATTATCTCTCTGTCTCATTTAATCGGATTTTATGTCATCCCTTTACTCAGCTGTCGACGCTCACAGTTCGACACTGTTGTTCACCTGTAGAGACTTATTATTTAATATTTCACTCACAGCAATCATTTGATCTCCCTGCCCTTGATCTCTCTGCCTATAAATTCTGTGTCTGTGTGTTTCCCATTCACTTCGCCTAAAGAAGGGGCTACACTCTGAATGCTTGTGATTTCAAATAAACCTGCTCAACTATAAACCTGTTGGTATCATGTGACTTCTGACTTTGTCCACCCCAGTCCAACACCGGCACCTCAACATCATGATTGCCTGTTTTGATATAGTCAATAAGTGAGCTTCCACAGCTATATGGGGTAGGGAATTCTGAAGACTCATTATCCTCTACGTGAAAAAAACTTCTTCATCTCAGTTCTGAATTGCTTATCATTAAACTGAGACAGTGTACCCTTATTTTAAAACAGTGCACTCTCCCTCTGATCCACAGCCAAGAGAAACATCTTTTCTGCATATATCCTTCCTGTCCTTTAAGAATATTCTAAATTTCAATTAGATCAGCTGTCACTCTTCTGAACTCTGAAGCATATAGCCTTAATATCCTCAATTTCCTCTCAGAGTCCCCTCAATATTGGAAAAATTAGTCTAATGAACATCTGCAACACTTTTTCTTAAAAAAAAGTCCCATCCATCATTAGGCAAGCGAATCAAAACTGAAGCCATTGTGCTCTCACCAATGTTCTACACAGTTGAAGAAAGACAGGTTTATTCCTGTATGCAAATCCTTTTGTGAGAAAGGTCAAAGTACCATTTGCCTTCTTAGTTGCTTGCTGCACCAGTAATTCGCCTTATGAAAAAGGCACCCGGGCCTATATGGACACCAACTCTTCCCAATACTTCTCCATTAAAAAAAAGTATTTGACACATTTGTTCCTCCTAGCAAAATGGGCAGTCTCACATTTATCTCCATTGTATGCAATGTTCTTACTTACTTAATCAGCCTGCCCGAATACCTTTGAAGTTTTTTGCATGGTGCTCACAGCACACACTTCCTCTAGATTTCTATAAACTACAAACTTTGAAATATTGTACTTAATCTCCACATCCAAATCATTCATGTGATGCCTGTTAATTTTCTTTACCAGCTTCCTGTGTAGGGCCTTATCAAAAGCCTTCTGGAAATTCAGATACGCTACATTCACTGGTTCACTCTTAATGTTCTCAGCTTGTAACATTTTCTTTAAAAAAAGTAACTAGTTTGTTAATGTGATTCCCCTTTCATAAATCCATTTGACTCTGCCCAATCAAATTATTATTTTCTGATTGTATCACATCATTAATAATAGACTTAATTTTAGAGTTTGCAACATTGTCATACTGGGTTGCCTTGAGGTAAATAATGTGTGTACGAGCTACATTCAGGGAAAACACAACCTACATTTAAGTTGAGATAATGGGAACTGCAGATGCTGGAGAATCCAAGGTAACAAAGCGTGGAACTGGATGAACACAGCAGGCCAAGCAGCATCTTAGGAGCACAAAAGCTGATGTTTTGGGCCTAGAAAAATTCTGATGAAGGGTCTAGGCCCAAAACGTCAGCTTTTGTGCTCCTAAAATGCTGCTTGGCCTGCTATGTACATCCAGCCCCTCACTCTACATTTAAGCTATCAGTTGATTCATAAAGAGAGTTTTTAAAAATATAATTATTTGAATTTTTGAGCCAAGAGGAGCTCTTTCTGGATCCATATTAAAATCACACAGCTTAGTTGCAACAACATTTCCTCTACCCATTCAGGTCTTGCAAATCCCTGTCTCAGCCTTCACCCTCATTGATTATCCTAACTCTCCCTGATCACTCTCATCCTATCTCATCACACTCACATGTTCTGATCACCTTCATCCTCTCTGATGATTCTCATTCTCGCTGGTCCTTCACCTTCCTGAATTACCTCGACCTCCCATGTTCATTTTTTCTAATTTCTGTTACTCTTCGTTCATGCTTACCCTTCCTAAATCACTCACACCTTTCCTGATCACCTTCACTCTTCCTGATGACATTTATTCTTCCTGATCTCTGTCTCCAGCCTCCTGATCTCTGTTGTCATTCAGTCTCTCAAACCCCCTGATATCCTCCTCATGATCCACATTGATGGTTACCTTCCTATCCCAGCCATTTTGATCACAATAAGGTTCGAGTCTCAATACGTAACTTACCTCAAAGCTGCAGAGACAAGCACAGAAACTGTACACTATGGCCTTGATTTTTGAGTATTTTTGAACTTCCATCCCCATTGGTTTGGTTTGGCTGCTTTGGCTTGAAGAGAGCAGTGGCCAATTACATGGTTCTGAGTTGGAGATGAACCTAAGTACCAGAGTTTAAAAGCCAAGATAACAAAGTGTGGAGCTGGATGAACACAGCAGGCCAAGCAGCATCTCAAGAGCACAAAAGCTGACTTTTTGGGCCTAGACCCTTCATCAGAGAGGAAGATGGGGAGAGAGTTCTGGAATAAATAGGGAGAGAAGGGGAGGCGGCCCGAAGATGGAGAGAAAAGAAGGTCGGTGGAGAGGAGAGTATAGGTGGGGAGGTAAGGAGGGGATAGGTCAGTCCAGGGAAGACGGACAGGTCAAGGAGGCGGGATGAGGTAGTAGGTAGGAATCCCGCCTCCTTGACCTGTCCGTCTTCCCGGGACTGACCTATCCCCTCCCTAACTCCCTACTTATACTCTCCTCTCCACCTATCTTCTTTTCTCTCCATCTTCGGTCCGCCTCCACCTCTCTCCCTATTTATTCCAAGAACCCTCTCCCCATCCCCCTCTCTGATGAAGGATCTAGGCCCAAAGCATCAACTTTTGTGCTCCTGAGATGCTGCTCGGCCTACTGTGTTCATCCAGCTTCACACTTTGTTATCTTGGATTCTCCAGCATCTGTAGTTCCCATTATCACAGAGTTTAAAGGCCAGTCGGTTTTAATGGACAGATTATCGTACTATTCATTCCACTGCCAATGCAATGCTTAAAATATCTGCCAGAAAGCCTGAACACAGTACGGGTATTCCCACTCTTTCATTATTTATTTGGATTTAATTGGACGAGAAATCACAGTAAGCAATAAAATATGCTACCTGTTCCAAAATTTGACAAAACTGTGCAAAATTAATACATACACCTTACTCATTTTTCACACTATTTCCAGCTTCACAACATTTTTGAATGGCACAAAAAATATAATACAGACTAAATCAATACTTGTCATTGTTATTATTGAGCAATGCTATTGGACTGTGTGAATCAGAATACAGCAAATATGTCAAGATTATTATACTAGTGGCTTGTGGAAAAATATTGGATTTATGGCATATGGATTTTCTTTTAGTTAGAGCTGAGTTTTCACTTACAAATCATGATACAATTTTAAAAGCTGAAATCTAATACAAATATCTACCACTTCTAAAATTTAATACACATATCTTCTATGTCTAAAGTCAAGAAGATCTCCATTTAAAAAAAATAAATAACTCCTGTTTCTACTGATTATATATCTGTGAAATGTTTTATTTTCCTGAAAAAGAGTCTTGAAACAAGGAAGCAGATTTGAGTTAAAACAAGCTTGGAAGACTGATGAGCAACATATGTATTGGTCTGAAGGGAGGGCAGACCCTGTAATACAGGCTTCATTCAGTCACTAAAACCATCAGTCACATTCTAGTTAGACCACTGCAGAGATAGAGGGTCAGATTTATGAAGCAAGGATTGCCAAAATGTCTTCTGGCTCCAAAATTCATCTCTTCAGTGATGGATTAGAAGGGAATGTCCAAACATGTCTTGTGGCCTGTGGTGATAAAAAGGGGGGTTGGGCTGGACTGAGTGATTCAACACGTTATATAAAAATTAAAAAGAAAACAGTGTACAAATAGTTCTAGCATTACAGGGAAAAGCTCATGCTATACCAATTAAATGCTTCAGATTTTCATTGAATTCCCAGAATTTGTGCTGGGAGTGAAATGTGATGCACTTGTTGGCAATGCTTTCCCAGAGGGAATAGCAAGACAGACTTACTCAAGCTTCACTTGAACACAGAAATGAAAATCAATAAACAATTTGAACTTCTCAGAAAATATTTTTTTTTTCTCCTCTAATGAATATACAAGCTTTGTTACAGCTTAATTCAAAGATTGAATTTACTGTTTTTCTTCTCTCTGTGTGGAGAGAGCTCATGACAAACACAAGCGCAAAGTGACATGTCTCGAAGGGAGATTATGGACTGTGCAGAGAGAGAAAAAAAAAACACAGATGGCTACTGGAGTAGGAACCATTGATTCAAAAATGTTCTCCGGGCTTTCTTATCTTTGGAGTGGCATTACAGCTTAAATTAACCTTAATGAAGCCGCAATTAAAAATGTAAATATAAACTGGCTGCTAGTAATACCTAAAAATGGTCCCATATGTATTGTTTTTAAAAGCAGGAGGTGAAATTTTGTCTTAGATGGTAGCACAAAATGAAGAATAATGCATCACAGTCCCTTATACCCTGCTCAGTATTCAGTCCAGTGAAATATCAGCTTTCATGCAGTACTGTCCAAACCTATTTCTACACCACTGATTCTATGGGCAGGGGTGTAACTGCCAAGGGGTGATGGATCCAGATTTGGGTGTGATGTTAAAAGCTCAAAAAGTGATATCATGTCAGAAACTGAACGTGATCCCTCCTCCCAATCCCCCCAGATCAATAGTTAAAATAGTTTACTCCCAACATAGCTGAGGATTTAACCCAGAGTTCTGCCTTTAAAATGCCAGTAGACTTATTTCTCAAACTGAGTGAAACTCCCTGGATCTGCGAGGTGGAAGTATAGCAGGGAAGCTTAATCAACTAAACAGCAAGCTGGAAGATGGCAGCCATGATCCACTCCCACCCACCATCCCCTGCTTGCTAATGCATGGTCTGTATGCAGAAGATAAACTCTTACGGTTCATGTGAGAACAATGCCTAAGGATGGTCAGGCTTTCAAGCGGTTTTGAACCTGAGAGCTGGAGAGCAGCCTTCCTTACATTCAGTATTCTTTTCAGTCTTGTGGTAGTCAAAGTCTTAGGAACAATGATCAGTACAACCATTAGTTGCTGGCAGAGGTCCCTTTAGTTCCTGCTTTAATAGATCTGGTACATCATCGGACTGGACCTGTCATCACTTAGAAAGCAGAGAAGCTGACTTAAGCAGGCATAGCATAAACTGCTTCAGATACAAACAGATTTCTGATCCACTGCTGTGCCTCCATTCTGCATGTAGGTCTGCAGGTTCCATGGGCAGTATCTTCTTGAGGTATCAGACACCTTGCCTGCCAGCTGTAGAGTTGGCAATACCCACAGAATTGTGTGCCAACCATATGGTGATGAGGCCATTCCTGGGCCTTTCATTGAAATGAGGGGTCTGGGTAGTACCTGACCCAGAGCTACCAAAAAAGTTCGACATCAGCTGCATTGCTCAAGGGCTGACGGATGTTGGTGGAAGAGGAATGCTGAAGTCTCAATAAGACCTTTCAATGCTGGAGTTCAGAAAGAAAAGCAGAAATGATTGGAGAAATTCAGAAGGTCTGGCAGCATCTGAGAGATGGAAGCAGAGTTAACATTTCAAGTCTGATGACTCTTCAAAGTTATTGATGTTGTTGGAGGGAGTTCTTGGGTTGGTGGTGATGGGGCGAGGGAATCAGACGGCTCCCTGCCCAATGTCCAGTCACTCGATTAGGTACAGCTTGCTAGTGTTTAAGAAGCTGCTTCCCCATGCCCAGGTAAGAAGTTGCAGGGTAGCATTGAATGTGAATACTGCATGGCGACAGGCATGACTGTAGCAGGGTTATTCCCAATAGTATTAGGCTAAGGCCCTTACATAGTCAGAGTGAGCCATGTGGAGGCTTCAGTGAGAGGTGGGATGATTTACCCTGAGCCTTGCTGACCAGAAATTGATTCTGCTTGAGGCAGGAAGGCAGTGAGATTATACATGGTACTACTGTCACTGTTGTCAAGCTCACCACCTCAGGGAGCAGAAGTTCCTGCTTAATATTTTACATTGGCATTCGAGGATGTATGATGTCACCTAGTTAGAGACATTTATTTACATGCTTCTTTCCTTTTTATTTGTCTTTTTAATTGGGTCTTACTGGATGATAATATACCTCATTTAAAACAATACCAAGACCCTAGAATGCTGATTTTACAGCACTATTTAATAGTTCAATTCTCTTGTCAAAGAAGTATTTAGCAGAAACTATTATTAATTTGAACAATTATCAAGTTTCATTTGCCCACTTACATCTTTTCATTAATTTAATACTTAAGTAAATCATGACCGTCATCGTATAATGACGTTTATCGTAATGAGTTATATCAGGCATGAATTAAAATGCTGTAAATGTCTTGGCAACAGCAGTGAGTGGCACCAGAATGTACAATTAACAACACATGGTTATATATGGCTAAGAAAAACTGGCCAACTTTATTAGTATGGTTATCTGTAGACTAATTCTTGATATATATTGAAAATGAGGTTTGTGTAACTTTATCTAAAATGATACCAGACATTTTGTGTGAGTGTCTTTGGAAGCCATAATTTGTTCTCGGCTGACATTTTGGTGGATCTCCATCAGATAGGTGCCCACCAATAAGCATCATATATTTCTTATTTTATATGTATAGTGTATGTATGTGCGGTATATCTGATGGATAAACTCCCAAACTAGGGTTATCCCCAAATGAGCTGACTTTACCAGTTTCCAAACTAGCCCTTAGTTTTACATCTCTTGTCACACAGTGGCACTGTCTCTCCTTCTCGGCCAGAATGCTCTGGACCAAGTCCTACCTGCAGTATGATAAATCAGAGGTTGTGTGCATCACACCATCACTGTGCACTGAATTGGTCTGTGTATGTTAAGCAATGTTTTCTACTATTGATAAATGGTGACACTTGTTCAGTGAAAAAAGCTGGCTAGACCTTGGCTGTAATGAGATTGTCAGTTTTTTTCAATCTTTTCTGCACCCTACAATTTTCCTCAACAATGGAGAATATTAATTTATTTCAATTTATTCATGGGATGTGGGCTTTGCTGACTGACCTAGCACTTACTGGCCAACCCTAATGGCCCTTGAGAAGGTGGTGATGAGCTGCCTTCTTGAACTACTACAATCCATTTAACTTGACATAAAAATACTTACTATTCTTAGCTTAAGCTCTTGTTTGAGCCTTTGGAGTAAGTTTTACCTCTAGGCAATATTTAAATGATGGGTGGCTTACTGAGTTGGAGTTATTGAACCATGAGGAGGCAAAATGTTTCAGAAGAATTTATTCAAAATGAATTGTACTGCTATTATTACATTAGTTGGTTTTAGACTAATCATTCATGGGAGTCCAGTGAGGCAGCAGTATAGTGGTAATTTTACTGGATGAGAAATACACAATTGCTGGTAAATGTTCATGTCTCATCAAAGCAGTCAGTGAAATTGGAGTTCAATAAGAAGCTATTTTAATCAGGATCATATAAACCACTGTTGATTGTCATAAAAACCTGTCAGGTTCACTAATGTCCTCCAGGGAATGAAATCTGCCAATCTTACCTAGTCTGGCCTAATGTAACTCCAGATCTACTGTCAACTTCCATTTGAGCAATTAGGTATGGGCAAAATATGATGGCCTAGCCAGCAATAATGGGAGTTCTGACAGTGTGGTGGTTACATGGCAGATTTACTAGTTGGGGTTCTAGGAAATCGAGTAGATGTACATTTTGTGAGAAGCTACCCAATAAAAATTCAGGTGGAGCAAGTTAAATAGAATGTCCTATTTCAACAGGGAATTCAGGGGTATTTGCCAAGCTATTCCAGTAATTCCATCTCATACAGGCCATTCTCAGCATGAGTCAGGAGAATTGATGGCAATTCAGAGCCACTGCAAATTGTATGAAGCCACCAAGAAAGGTTACAATCAGCAAAAGTAACTGATCCCAAAGGCAGTTGACTTTCTTAATCAGAATCCCAAATAAGTTAATTACTAGACCTTCCTATGTCAGTGTGAGGTTCACTGATGTGTACTTAGACAAATGGATTGTTCACTTTGGAAGGAATCTTATTGGACCTTGTATGACATGGGCCAGGGCAAAAGAAAATTATGAGAATTGTACCTGAAGTCCAGTGAGGCCTTTCTTAATGTTGAGAGCAACTAGTTACATTTTCTGACAGAGTTCCTGACGTCAAGGTGAAATTCTCACTTGGGAGCAGTGAGGCCTATTGATGGGGATTATTGCTTGTAGTCACCCTTATTAACTGGAAATCCTTGCCTCATTCACATTTAGTTTACTATCATACACAACAGGATGGGGATAAACGAGATTCCAAGAATTCCCAAAATGAAGGCCAGCAAGATGATCCCAGCTTGTCGCTTGTTCTGCTGGGCTGCACTTGTGGGTGCCTGGTATCAGAGTGACAGGGAATGGTCCAGCACAGTGGCCATATACACCTCATGTCCATGGATGCTAGCATCTGACAAATACCAAATCGTCTGTGTCATCATGACACATCTCAATGCACTTGCACAACACTACTGCACTTCAATGCTGCGCTTAGGGGTGCATTGGCAACTGTTACAGGAATATCACTGCCAGGATGCTTTTACACACAGGGACAGGCACCCATCTCCTGGACGGGACCAGGCTGCATCTTACGGTTTTTCATTTGCTCTCTTATTAGTCACTCACTTAGTACCTACCAGAAGCCTACAACATCCCTGTCCTTGCCTTGCCTTTTAGCATGTTGGCACATCAGCCAGAGCTTAAAAGTTCACAGTATTGACTTGCTGTTTAACACAAGCACAGAGCCAGGCTAAATGCCATGCTTGTGAATAATGACCAGACCAGGGGTGGATATCACGCTGGGTCGCATTATTCTACATCAATCTCACACTACGAGCTCATGTCAGGTGCTTGCACACCAAGAACATGGCATGTGCTGTAACCCAATGGCCATGTCAGAAGATCAGTTCACCTCAGTTGACTCAAGGTGTGTCTGGGGAGTACCAGTCAGGGGCAGCGCCCACACAGAGTCCAGGAGCTTGGGCACATCGGTCATCTGTTTGAGGCAGTCACTGTCATGGGCTCCTCCATGTGATACTTGGTCAATTTTTTTCTTGATGCCAAGGACAGTCAGACCAGCCTCATCTCATTTCTGAAATTCAGTTCATTTTCACCAAGGCTGTCATGAGATCTGAAACAAAATGGTTCCTAGAGGAACCCAAGATGAGCAGAGTGAACAGTTAATTCTTAAATGTATTGCTTAACAACTCTCTTGATCACTCCTTCCATCAAATTTCTTATATTTAACTTTAATGAAGTTAAACGACTAGTTGGATTTTTTTTTCTGTTGTTTTGGATAGAATAGACTTGGATAATTTTCCACAATACAAGGTTAAAAATTACTTGAATAGCTTGCTTAGTAGCCTTTGTAGTGAGAGAGTTTGAGTGCAGGAGTAAGATGTCTTGCTGTGACTACACAAGTCCTTGGTGAGATTACACCTGGATTGTAATACGGAATTTTGGTCTCCTTATAGAGTCATATAGTCAATTAGGATAGAAACAGACCTTCGTTAGAAGGTCCATGCCGAACATAATTCCAAACAAAACTAACCCCACACATCTGCTCTTGACCATGTACTTCCAAACATTTCTTATTCATGTGCATATCTAAGTGTCTTTCTAACTGCGGAGGGAGTACAACAAAGGATTACCAGGCCAATTTCTGGGATTGTAGTACTAATATATGAAGAGAAATTAGTTCAGTTAGGACGACATCACTGGAGTTTAGAAGAGAGGGGATCTTATAGGAACCCATAGAATTCTAGCAGGACTAGAAAATGTAAATGCAGGAAGGAAGGCCCTAATGTTTGGGAAGTCCAGAACTGGGGCCATAAGTCTAAAGCATTTGGGCATTTCAGACTGAGATGAGGAAATCTTTCTTCACTTAAAGAAAGTGTCATAGAAAGCACTTAAGGCCAATATATTGAATGTTTTCAAGAAGGAGTTAAAAATAATCTTCAGGACTAAACAGATCAAATAGTATTTGGAGAAAGTGGGAACAGGGCACTGTGTTGGATGATCAGCCATGGTTATTGTTGAATGGCATAGCAGGCACAAAGGGCTGAATGGCCTTCTTCTGCTCATATTTTACCATTTTTCTGATTACTTCAGTATTGTTTTTAAATGCATTTTGTAACAATACCTCGTAACTTGGCACTATAGAACCCAATGCAGGATTATCGATATGCATGTCTTTAACATCTAATCAGAATAGCAATAAAAGTCGTCTACTGAGGATTTTAAAGGTTTTATTGAAGTTGCATTCAGTAACATAAGGCTTAACATAAAAATTAGTGTGATATGTAAAATAGAACTTCATAACAAATATAATTTCATAATGTTATATGAAAGATAAGTGATATTTCACAATGACATGACATTAAAAGAATGACACAGCAATTACATGCTATAATCACTGGTAAATGTTTCCAGGAATTCAAAGTTGTAAAGATAACTTTTGTATTGGTAACATTGAAATGCAATTAAAGAAAACTCATTGAACCCAAAGATAGGTCTTTCAATTCTGTGTCACATTATTACAGGCATTACTATCTTTGCACTAATGCCTCAATGCCAGTTCTCTTGCAATGAATTGAACCATTTAACCTATAGCATAACTCAACCTATTTTTCGCTTATTGAAGAATGTTAGTGGTACCACGCACAATGTCTCCTTCCTTAGCCATTTGTCTAGTTCCTCAATATAAGAAAAGACACACCCTCCAGCTTCAAACTGAAGTTCAAAGTACCCTTGAAGTACCCATTCTTCTTTAGGTGTGCCCATGAGCATGCTGCTCTCATGATTCTTGATGAAAGTTTCGGTAAACTTGCACGTTGGGTCAGTAGTCAGGAAGGCAAATGTGATATTGGCATTTATTTTGAGAGGACTTGAATGTAAAAGCAGGGATATACCGAGGCTGTATAAGGCTCTAGTCCGGCCATATTTGGAATATAGTGTGCAGTTTTGAGCCCCATTCCTCAGGAAGGATGTATTTGCCCTAGAGTGGTTTCAGAGGAGGTTCACAAGAATGGTCCCAGGAATGAAGCGTTTAACATATGAGGAATGTTTGAGGATTCTGGGACTATGTTCATTGGAGATTAGAAGGATGAGAGGAGATCTAATTGAAACTTACAGAATAACCTGGACAGAGTGAATGTTGGGAAGATGCTTCCATTGGTAGGAGAGTCTAGGACCTGAGGGCACAGCATAAGAGTAAAGGGAAGACCTTTTAGATTGGAGATAAGGAAAAACTTCTTCAGCCAGAGAGTGGTGAATCCATGGAATTCACTGCCATAGAAGGCGCTGGAGGCCAGGTCATTGAATACATTTAAGGCTGAGATAGATTGGTTCTTGATTATCAAGGGGATCAAGGGTTACAGGGATAAAGTAGGAGAATGGGGTTGAGGAACATATCAGCCATGATTGAATGGTGGAACAGACTCAATGGGCTGAATGGCCTAATTTCTACTCCTATGTCTTATGGCCTCAAGACATTACCTTCTGATGCACCACAATGTTGAATACTTATTTTGATGGAGAGTTGAGATTATCAGCATTCCCAATATAAAGATTTGAGACTTCTGTGATAAACACACCAGGCTTATCCCAAAGAAAACCTGCAACAAGTCTGTCAAGTTTCCAAATTGATGCCAATAGATTTATTCCAGTAGATCTTTGTGTCTTGAATTGCAACAGAACAGTTTCTGGAAGGAATGCTTAAATTCTTGGATGACCTGGACTTTGTATTATGGCACAAGACAACTTAAATTTAGTTGTATTTTAAACAGAGAATAAAAAAAAACTCAAGGATTTGTTCTCAAAAGTCTGCACTATGGTTTTAAAGAGGTTTAATAGCAGAGGCATTAGATTTGCACAATAGAAGAGGAAATAATGGTATAACAGATCTTGAAAATACGTTTTGCTAATTTTAAAATAAATATCAAATAGTTGTATCTTTGCAAAGAACCTCTCCAGATATTGTAGTTTTCTGATGAGTGTTTTTTAATGTAAAAGCGTTACTGTCTTTGAAAACCAAAGCACCTTCACCAGTTGGTACAAAGCTGTGTTTTTTGTGAAGAAGCAGAATCATTATGAAGACACTAATGTACAAAATGGATGCATCAAGAAGCCCAATAACTTTGTCAAATCCAGCTCATTCCAAGGCAAGTCCATTCCATATGATTACATATGACACAGAAAGTAATCCATGCCAGTTTTTATGCTCCACTCAAGCTACTCCCGTCTTTTCATATATAAATTGAACATCGTAATCATCTATTCCCTTCTGCCTGATGTACATTTCTATTACCGACCACGTCCTTTTTTCTTCACAACAATGTAATCTCCTGAGAGAGGCAAATAAAGAGTGAAAACATTCAGGATAATATGGGGAAAAAGCTTTGGAATAATCCTCTCCCACACAATCAGAACATCAAAACCTGCCTCAGAAATGATACTAACCAAGTGTTTTCTGTAACAACACATAACCTTTACTGATGTGATCTTTGTCCTAGTGTGGAACCAGTCCAACTCCCTTTTGAAGGCGTACAGAGAATTAGCATACTACACAACAGCTGGCAACATATTTCCAGAGGTTCACTGCTTTATGTTCCTATTGATATCTTTGGATCCTCCCCAATCTCTTAAACTGGTATAATGCTTTAATTACTTTATGGGTATATATCAGGTCACTGTTAATTCTTCTTCTTGAAACTAAAATATCAGCAAAATGTATTGAGCGAAGTCATGACCTAGGAGGTCTTAAAGGGGAATGCCAAAATGGAATATCATGGTAATTTCTAATTTGATCAATGAGGTCAAATTTGGCTCACTTATAATTCACCTAAACCACAGCATGTTAAATAGTGCATGAGTTAACATCATTGAATGGAAGCAATTACACTTCATATTTGAGGGTTTTGAGGTGGCATAACATCTCGATTATTGGAGACAATGCTGAAGGAAGTACATTGCTTCATAAACGTATAATGGTCTGAAAGGTTACCACTGTTGAGTGTTGTTAGCACCATTCCCAACAATGATGTCAATTGGGCCTGACAGGAAGAGCAGCTTTGTACCTTGAAGGAGAAAGTCTTACCATGCAGCTCCGCCTCATAATGTCTGTAATGATGTCTATCATATCAGTGTGATTTCTTTTACATTGCTAACTTGTGATAAACTTGTTTAAGACAAGAGCCTCTGCATATTAGACTGGCAAGTGATATCTCCCTTGCCACACCAGACCAAGTGCACCCTGTAGATGCCTGAACTAACAAAGTATGATGGAAGCAAATCTATCACATGGTGAGCAATAATGAGGATCACCACTACATGGTGAGCAGCAGTGTGGGTTCTATTTAGCTGCCTCATACCGCAGACTGCCAATGATGAAGATCTGAAGATTTCCACATACATAGCTTTAAAAATGTTGTTCAGGCAGACAGCGATATGAAAAGCCTATGGAAGAAAACCTTTCTCATCTTATACAACAAGCACGAATCCACAGTCAATTGTAAAAGCAGTCCAGACCTGGTAAGAGATGTGTTGTATCTGTGAGATAGCATTTGGAACTCCCTGGATCTGGATTTTTTTTGTTGCTTCAAGGCAGTTACACGTATCAATAATCTGCAGAAGTAGTCCTGAATCAGGGTTCAGCCGAAGGGTGAAAGGAAGCTGCTGACACAGACCACTTTCACAGGCATAGCAGGAAGTGCTTGCAATACGTAGTGTCCTTGTTGTAGGCATATTGGACAACTGATATGGGTTTGCTAATGAGTGTTTAAGCTAATTTGCAGACAGTTCTTGACTTCAATCAGTCACAAACTCGCTGAAATAACCACAATCAAAAGGCAAAACTGAGTATCATTGAAGTCATATTTAAAGAAAAATGCTGGCTTCCATGTATCATTGTTAAATTACTTGTTCACCTGACTCCATGGTTTATCACCACCAAAATTCTGATGAGTAGAAAGCTGAAGATTCAGCTGCCTATCTAATTAAAGGAGATGAGTCCGCATTTACTCCCACATGGCTATCAAGAAGTATGTAGCAAGACGCAGTCCCACTGTGCACAGCAGGCCACACAATATAGTAGGTGTCACTGTATAAGACAGCTGACACATTTGAGCCAAAGGCAGCAGGTGTGGACATGGTACAGGAAAGATACAGTCCTTCAAGGATATTGACAGCAACAGTGATACTACAGTATTCAAACAGTAGTGTTGTACAAAGTAATTTCAAGTATCTTATCCCATTGTGGACCAATCATCCAGCACTATTTGATTGGGGTGAACCCAACAAAACATTTCAAAATACAGGTGACTCATAGACATCACACTCTCTGCAACAGAATTAAAGTCAATAGTCTTCAACCCAACAATCTGTCAATCTTCCAAGTCTAAATAGGATACATTCTTAGAGAATAATGAAACCTGCAGATCATCTGAATTTGTGAAGTCGGAGACTGGGGGATAGATGGGGTAGTGTAAATGTAATTGTGTGCTCAAATGTATGACATCTATTAATGAGGAAAAGTTTGGGAGAGGTAGTGTCGAAAGTTGCAATGGTCTGAAAGGCAGAGTACAATGTGGTACCTCAAACACCACTCACAATAAATGGTACCAACCTAGAGGAAAAACAGCTTAGGATCTCAAAGGCAGATGACGTGTCATGCAGACCATCCCCAAAATTTATGTAACAATATTTACTATATTTGTGTAACTTGTACTTAGTTGCTAACGTGTATGAAACAACATCTTGTTTAAGGTAAGAATCTCTTCTCATAACATCAGCAAGTGATTTACCTCACAATTCCATACTGTATCAAATAGGCCCTGTAGATCCCAACTCAAAACAGGCAGCAAACCTATCCCAAACTGAGCAATAATGAGGATTGTGCATACTATCACATCTGTAGCTATTTTTTCCAAAAAATGTAATTGTTTGTTGACATAGCTGTTGAAAGGATCCTTGATACTGTGTTGCATTCAAAAATACAAGTACCAGAACAGAAAACTGAAATCTCTTAATTAATTAAAAACAGATGCATTTTATTAAAAATGTAAGAAACATTAGGAACTAAAGTGACCTCAAAACCTATACGTGCCATTGGTAGCCATTGCTTAGCTCCACTGAGCAAAAAAAAGTATAATCAGTTTCAGTGATGTAAGAACTGATGCCATGAAAATATTCATATTTCCTGACCAGCAATATGAAACAAAGACACATAAAATTTTAACTAGCTGTCACGTATATTTATGCTGATCAGTAAAAATAGAAATAAATGAGTTTTTTTATACAATATATTTTGAAGTACTCTAATAATAGACCACTGACTTTTTACAAAGGCACTGAGTAATATCTGCGTGACTTATCTGCTATTCTTAAGATTATGTGACATACACTCAGCTATCATTTGGTTACCAGGTTTTAAGCAGCACTGTGTTGTCCTCCAAATATTGAATTCTGTTTGATACACATTGTTCCCTTGAGGAAAGGAGAGTTAATAATTTTCAAGTGCAGTAATTAAGTTATAATGGACAAGCAGGAAAGTAATAGGTTATAAGTGAGAATGGCTTCATTGACTCAAAGCTGCCAATTCTCAGTTGCAACTGTTGCATATTGTTACTACATGCCTATCATTATTATATAATATACATTTGTGAAGCTAAACTAAAATCTAGTACAGCAGAATAACAAAGTGTGAAGCTGGATGAACACAGCAGGCCAAGCAGCATCTCAGGAGCACAAAAGCTGACGTTTTGGGCCTAGACCCTTCATCAGAGAGGGGGATGGGGAGAGGGTTCTGAAATAAATAGGGAGAGACGGGGAGGCGGACTGAAGATGGATAGAGGAGAAGATAAGTGGAGAGGAGAGTATAAGTGGGGAGGTAGGGAGGGCATGGGTCAGTCCAGGGAAGATGGACAGGTCAAAGAGGCGGGATGAGGTTAGTGGGTAGGAAATGGAGGTGCGGCTTGAGGTCGGAGGAAGGGATAGGTGAGAGGATGAACAGGTTAGGGAGGTGGGGGCAGGCTGGGTTGGTTTTGGGATGCAGTGGGGGGAGGGGGCGAGCTGGGGTGGTTTTGGGATGTAGTGGAAGAAGAGGAGATTTTTAAGCTTGTGAAGTTCACATTGATACCTCAATGATACCTGAAACGTCAGCTTTTGTGCTCCTGAGATGCTGCTTGGTCTGCTGTCTTCATCCAGCTCCACACTTTGTTATCTTGGATTCTCTAGCATCTGTGGTTCCCATTATTTTTGATACAGCAGAATCTGTCTTGTTTAGTTAAGACTAACATTCTGGCGTGTGACAATAATATAAAGCTCAGGTGTAATTTCATAATGGCAGTAAGATTTTTTTGTACCAAAAAATATTTGCTTTTCCAAGCACGCACTATTTCTGTAATTATCATAATTGAAGGAACTCACAGTAAGCAAATTAAACCCTTTACATCAAAGCTAGTTGCATATCGTATACATAGCTTTGCTTTTTATCCAGTCTGTAATACAACATTTCAAACTGGTCAAACTGATCAAACAATTAACCAAATGCATCAATTTGGTTGCATCATTTTAACATGTAGTGAGAGTTGCTATTTTTATTCAATTAGATCATATGTATATATATTTGTCTCCTATGATCTATTTTCAATACTTGTAAAGTATTATCAGTCTAGACTTAACTTTCTCAATAATATAGAACATGATGGTATGCCACCCTATCTTGAATCTGGTGTAGAATCACTGAATCACATTATTGGTAAACTCAGTCATATTGTTTACCTTCAATCAAAAATTAGAGGATAGAAATTAGGTCAAATTTAAATGAAGTGTGATTAAATTAATCATCAATGGACATCTGGCATTAGAGTGACATTATACTGATGTCATGCTGACTAAAGAACTAGAACATAAATTGAGTTTTTCAGCCAGTCATGCAGTCTTTAAACCAAGCCATTGTATTTTAGGTGTATTCCCAAGTGTCCATTATTGCCATCTGATTAGACACAGAGATTCTTTGGTTGGAATATAGAAGTGTTTCTTCCTTTCATTGGCTGGAGTAGTCAAATTCTTTAGTGTTGACTTTGTGAAGCAAGTGATTGAAAAATTGTTCTGAATGATATTTGTGCAGAAAGGATTAGAGGCAACATTTTAGTGATGTATATAAAACTCTTATTGGCTGATGCTGTCCCATGACTATATCCCTACATTTTACTGGTAACAGCATCTGAGTGTAAACGGAAGAAAGGTTAATTTTTCATAGGCACTGTTTAAATTGTGGAGATAATAAAATTTATCACCTACTGTGCAAACAACTGAGTTGAAAACTGAAACTCATTAAAGCCAATCTTTTACTTTTTTATTTAAGTTGGTGGAATGAGTCACCAGTAGCTCAAATAAAACTATAAAGGACTGTTGGTATTGCTAAAGTGCTTTGGGAAGGGAGATGAAGAGGGGAGTGGGTAAAGGAGAAGGAATACCTGCATATGATCATATTAGCTATACAGCAGAGTTCACACCATCATCTCTGAGTCAGAAGATTGTTGATTTTACAGCTATTTCATAGACTTGAACACACCCTCCCCTCTGATATCCCAGTAAAACACTGAAAGGGTGCTGCAATTTTAGGTGTTGTATTTCATTTAGGTGTCTGTTGTCTGGAGTTAGTGTAAAAGTTTCCCTGGCATTACTTTGAGAAAGATTAAAGAAGTTCCACTTGATGTTACACCACTATTTATCAATAAAACAGATGTTTTGATGTTCTTCATTGCTATTCATAGGTCCTTACTCTGCCATATTTCCTATATAATGACTATACTTAATAAGGTTTTATTTGATTCTAAAGCACTTTGGGGCATCCTGAAGGCTGCTATATAAATGTAAATCTTTCTCACTACTGAGAAAGGAATAATTGTACTCTTCACTGATAAATTAATTTGAATTCAGAAAACTTAATTAACTACAATTGAGCTAAATGCTTTGCAGTTATCAGCCACTAATAGTGCAGAGTCTCTCAAATTGAGTTTTATTATTGATGATGAGGTGGGAACAGGAGATGGCCACTGTTCTGCCATTCAATTGGACCATGTCTGATCCACATCTTAACTCTATCAATTCTGCTTAGGTGTGGAGACCTCAATGCCTTGGCTGAAGGAAATCTATCAATTACAATTTTTAAATGTTCTATTAGCCTGATGTGAACTGCCTTTTGAGTGAGAAAGTTCTCGATTTCCAATACCTTAAACAAAAAGAGCCAAACCTTAATAACATTCTTACTTATGGTGATGAAATGAAATTTTGCTACTTTTCACTGAAAGTGAAGATCAACACAGATTCTTGTCTGTAAATTCATCTAATTATGACCCATATAGAATACTAAGAGATAATTCAGATGGAGTGGATCACAAACACATAATTTTCCAACTTGATCTGATTTTGCATTTTGGACTATTTCTAGGTATTAGGTTATATCTCGATGTTATTGACAAACATCTCTTTCTTAGAGATGTGCAACAAGGAACAGTTGAGGTTTATATTGAAATAAAATTTCTAGTGCATTACTTTTTTGCAATGCAAGTAATGATCATATGTGTAACCTTTATCATCACTGTTATTTTTGGAATGTTGAGTCGTGTCTATGAAATAGTACAGTTTATGTATCAAAGACTGACAAACTTGAACAAACATTTGTTTTTGTTTTCAATCTACCCACCCATTCTTGTAAAGGGCTCCCCCGATAGTGGATATGTAATCCATCATATAGAAGAGAATATTCCTTTAAAATCAGTCTGTTTGTAATCTGTTCATTTTCTGTTCCACGAAAACTCACTTCTAAAAGTGGACGATAGTCAGGAAAACACATCATTTCACTATCCGGCTTCTAATTATGTAATTAATGTGGGTGGACATGTGGAAATATGTTAGGTATGTAAATAGCAAGATAGAGCAATGACCCCACCATCTCATCAGACATAGAAATCATGCCATTTAATTGGATGACCTGTCAATTTATATGAAATGTACATACTTCTGTTTAAAAAATGCTCCATGAGTATTTCAAAAATTTGGCTTTCCATCTACAAACCAGAGCTTAGAGTATCTCTGGGTGTACTATTAGACTCCCAAACTATTTCTGAGGAATTTCCTTTTAAGGGACAGAAATTTGCTGTTTCCCTTCTGAGGGTGCTGAAATTAGAGTTGATCCCGGTGCCTGGACCTCCATGTGCTAGCTCAGTCAGGACAGATTACTCGACCAGAAACCAGCTCTCTGAGCACAGCTACATCAAATTAGGTACAAATGGATCTGCAGTAATGATAATTGTTCCTGAAATCTTCGGTGTGTTTATAAATCAGCTTCCTTTCGATAGAGGCGAAGAAAATGGTCAACTGAGTTCAGAGAACAGTAGGCAACTTCTCTCTTTGAAGTCAGATACCGGGTATGCCAACTGCATGAAGTAGGCAAACTCAGATATGTGCCCTTAGAATATAGATGCCATACTGTAGGACCTACTTATTCCACTGGGGTCAGCACATAAGAATACTGGCAAGCAGGAGCCCATGATTGTGGCCCACTGAATTTCTGGGCCCCTATATTACAATTAAAAAAAACAGCATTTTCTAATAATTGACATTTTATTATCCTCTTTCTGTCACTGTAATAAATCAGGGAATCATTATGTAAAATAAAGTGGAAAGTATTTTACTTCTAAAGTTATCAATTCTGGAATTATTGAAGCATTTTATATAAATAGCAGTGCAAAATTGGTTTGAGATAATAAAAAAAACTATGAAGGCCCCAGGCAACATTCCTCTTATACAAAAGCACATGACTAGACATAGCTGGTGTAATATTAACAAGAACAGTGAATTCAAGAAAGCACATGTCCCAGTCATGAATATTCATACCACCCTCTAGCTTTAATGACATATAAAGAATAGTCGTGATGCTAAAGCTGCAATATATTACATTTACAGTTTCTAATGATCTACAATTTACATATATCAGTATAATAAATTTTCAGGCGCTTTCTAGTGAGCTGAAGTTATAGCAAGGTGTTGGATAAAGAGAGAACTCTTTTCAAAAGCTAGACAATTCTGCATACCTTTAGCTACTTCTTGCTGTGCTGAATGTCTTAATTGTTAATAATCAGTGGGGATTACTATGGACTTAAGCCAGAAACTGGCACTGGCTTAAACTGGATGAGTTTGGACGAAACATGCTCAAATTAAACTTTCGATTGAAAATTTGTGTAACTGGCAGGGAATTTTCTGAGTCGCCAATTTTTTTTTGCTTTCTTTCACAGTATGTCATGTTGCTACTGAAATGTTTGAATCAAATGTCACTTCCAGCACTGAAGATTGGCATTTTGAAAATTATACACCAGCACCAAAGTACAGAAAGCAGCAGTTTTGTTCCATGTGGCCGCGCAATATATCCAGGGATCAACATGTGTGATAAAAACCATAGCACAAGAATACCCTCCTTTGTCTTATTAGCTGCCCCTCAGGATTGAGGTTTGACCTGCTGCCACACGGGTTTAATGAGTTCAGAACGGCTGACAAAACCAACGCACAATCTGCATGCCTTGTCATTTCTGGGGAAAATGGTGCTTGAAAGATCAGGTGGATGAGCTATTTGGAGGGTTATTTGCTCTCTACAACACTTTGACAAAGCTTCTGCATATTCTTCATGACACTTTTTTCACATGTTTAGTATCTTCCCAAATAAAACTTCTCTATTGTGATCAGTTCCAAACCAATGATGTGGAAGGATGCTTGATTTTTCTGGAGATGGTTTGGACACTTCACTGAAGTGTTTCTGCGGTCGTCTTTGGAGTCTGCTGCTTTGACTGACTTCCGTCAATTTCTGTTTGTGTTCAAAAGAGAATGGCTGTTTCAGGAGTTTGATGCCCTTACTTCTAATTTTTTTTAGGCAGCAACACTAATCACTCCAAACCAGCTCTACTGGCAGATGTGATTTGTCTAAGAATAACTGGCAGTCATTGGGAAAAAGAGTGCAATAAGAATCCAAGTGGATATTGGTAAAACAGGTTGTTGCCAAGAAGAAATCTGAGGGGAGCATTGAATTTTGTGGACATATTGTGTTTTGAAATAATTCAACTTGAACATGAGTAAGCCTAATCATGGTGTTGCCTAAATGGTGAGAAGTTCATAACTTTGTAGAATAAGGAGATTTAGGGCCTCAAGTAAAGAACTCACTAAAATCTCATTTATTAACATAAAATAATTTATACAGCTAAAGGAAATGTTGGTCTTTATCTCAAGAGGGCTGGATCACCAAAGCTTGTAATTTATGTTACAGTTCCACAGTGCCTTGATGAGACCCTATCTGGTATATTGTATTCAGCTCTGGAGGCCACACATCAGGAAAGCTATATTGGAGGGAATTCATTAGAATGGTATGGAGGCAAAAATGTTAGAAGGGAAGGGTGCAAAGACTAGGTTTGTACATAAGGTTTCATTTCCATTGCATGAGGGAGATTGAGAGGTGTTTATTTGACGTGTCTTAAGATGACATTTTTTTTTGACTGAGTAGAAAGAGATTGGAAAATCCAGAAGAAATGGCTAGGCCATTCAGCAGTGATGTCAGCTCATTCCTTCAAGCAAATGTTAGTTATAAACTGGAATTCTTTTACCCAAACTGTAGCTTGATTGAAAATTTTGTAAGTAAGATTGTTAGATTAGCTTTGTAATTAAGTCTACTAAAGGTTATAGAGCCAAAGTAGATCAACACCTTGTGTTAAGATAGAGATCAGCCATGATCTAACTGAATAGTGAAACAGGCTGATGGAGCTGCATGTCATCTACCAATTCAAGTGTTCCAAGAAGAGTAGAAAGTATCTTCAAGGAAGGTAGAAGATGTTAACTTGTAAATAATCATAAGCAAGGCAAAGTTCTCTGGATGATGCATATCTGAAGCAAACACTGAGATTATTGGAGAAACTAAACAGTCTGGTTGCATCTGTGAAGAGAGAAACAGAACTAGTGTTTCAATTCTGGCATGACTCTTCTTCAGAGTCCAGAATGAGAGGCAGACTAGTCAAAGTCACAAAGTAAATACACATGAGAAAGTCATTTTTCCCAACTTTGTTAATATCGATAGAAAATGGAATCTTGTAGAGGTGATGGGTGTGGTGGCCACTGGCAGCTCCATGTTCCCCTTTTGGCAAGCCTGTCATATAACATGTTGCATCTTGTCAGGGCAGTGGCAGTCATTCTCCTGGGATCAAATATCCTGACTGTTGAAGTCCCACCTGCCAAGGGACATTAGCCAGTCAGAGACCAGTAGCTCTTGCTTAGTACTGTCGCTTGGGAGACAGTGACTGCTACTGATTCTACATTCAAGTCAGGTTTTAGGTCACGTAGAGTCCCAGGCAGGCGAATGATGAAAGGAAGGAGGATAGTAGGTTGAGGGCCAAGAGGGAAGAAGGATAGGGTTGGCAACAAGAATAACACACACAAACACTCACACAGACACACACAGGTGCACACACAGACATACACAGACCCATGCCCATGCCCGTGCCCACACCCACATCCACATCCATGCCCACTTGCATGTGCACCCTAGGTCCTTCAATAATGCGCTGAGGGCCTTTGAGTGACAGCATCCTCTTTGGAGAAGGGAAGGTGGCAGGGTCCCCAGCTTCCTGCTTGATTGACTGATTGCCTGACTGGCAAACTCAGCACAAGGTGGGGCTTATGATTCTGCCCACACGCACTGCAATTCGCCAATTCAGAATACCAATACAACCAAGGCGGGATTATCTACTGCTGTGTGATTAATATGGCAGATCAGAAATTTGCTGGATCAGTGTTATAATTAAAGAATTATTACCAATCACAGATGCACTAATGGCTTCCACTGTTCGATGTAATCAATCTATATCCAAAGACTGTCAAAATATATATTCAATTCCTCTTGGGAAGTTTTCAGTTGTTTATCATCTGAAAGATGTGCAGCATAACAGAGGAAAATCTGATTGGGGCCCCTATTTAACCATCTGATTCAATTTTCAGACATTCCCATCCAAAGAAGGCCAGAAGCCTTTAAATAAAAACCAAAAGAACTGCGGATGCTGTAAATCTGGAACAAAAAGAAAGTTGCTGGAAAAGCTCAGCAGCATCTGTGGAGGAGAAAACAGAGTTAACATTTCGAGTCCAGTGACCTCAGAACTTCTGAGGAATATTCCTTCCAAAATTACAACATCAAAGTATAAATGGATGGAGCATTCATTTTGATTATTCATTCTAGAATATTGAGCACCCGAATTAGTTCACACCTGGGAGTGTTGGGGAGGCTGCTTAGGACAAGAAAAACTTTAGTTTTTTTTCAAATAATATTGAACATTCCACCCAAGATTCAAGTGGCCCTATCATGTGAAAATTGTCCAAATTATACCATCTGAAAGTAATGAACAAAAGTGGAGATCTCCTGGTGGTGTTTAAAGATACCAGGGGTACTAAAATGAGATCCAGATTTGAATGTGATTCGGGCCTTTTGTCTTTGGACCTGAACAGGTGTTGATTTTTCACTTCTGTTAGGCCAAAAATAAAAATTATTCTCAAGTATCTTGCACGTATACAAGACAAAATGGCCTATATGTTAGAGGAAGCAACTGACAATAGAAAATAAGGATAAACATTTTGGGTGCAGATCTTTCACACAGCAAACTCTGTAAGCAACTTATAAGCAGATTTGACATATACACTGTGCTAACTGTGATTTGTTCCACACAATTAGAGGCCAGTTTGTTGTGAACATCAATCTTTGTCTTTTCAGATATTGCTGTATACTTCCAGAATATTTTTGTTTTCATTCCAAATTTCTAATGATTCCAGTTTTTTTGCCCTTTGCTTGAATAAATGCATTACCTAGACATTTATAAGATACAGACTTATTTTAAAAACTTAGACTAAAATGTTTAAAGTAATGACACTGATTTGTTAAAAATAATGAATTTTAAGAAAATGAAAAATGCTAATTTTTATTTGCAAGGTACATTTATAAAACTTCATGACACAAAGAATAGATTTTTTAATTTATTTCTAGCAGTTTTCTAATAATGAGATTTTTGTTGTTTTCTCCCCTTGACTTTAATACCTCCTTCTAACAAATCTAATGAACTTAGTCTCTGTGGAGCATTAGTAGTTACTTCACAAAGTTTGGAATGGGCAATTTTTCGTGCACTGGTGAAGTACAGTGGAAAAAAAGCTCTGCATTATTAAATGGTACTGTACAACATACAGAACTACTTTACTTTCTCATCGCATAGTTTTTCTTCTGCCTGTGACACTATTGAGCAGTCTGCTGAAAACAAACATTGTTAAGTGGATAGAAGAGCAGGAGTAGTCTAATTCCCTATTGCAACATTTTCAATGACGAACGCTTGGTAAATGGATTTAGCTTTGAAAGAAAGTCGCACAGAAATTTGATGTGGCCTTGTGACCCTGAGTAAGCACATGTATCTTCAGCTGTCACATAACACACTACTGCTTGCTTACTTTTTCAGCAAAGACTATTGATTTTGCTCATTGGCTGCAGGCTAGTCCATAAAGAACAAATTACAAAGTCAGAGGTCTATTGCTACTGATAGCTTGCATGATAACAGGGGACCCATTTCCCCATTCCTTCTTACAGTACTTGAACTCATTTATACTCATGGTTGAGGAAAAAAAATATAACATTAATAGCATAGTCAATGGAAGTAAGTTCACCACATTAGCAAAAAGAAGAATTTTACATTGGGGAGTTAGAAACATTTAATTAGCAATTGTTTCAGCAATATAGAATCTGGGAGGAAAGGATCCTGCTGGCTATAACACCAAAAGCACTGAATCCCTGGGTTAGATCCCAATCTTAACTGACATTTCCATTTAGGATTGCCCCAGAAGGTGTGTTTGTTAATCTTAAACTAGGTTGTGCCCGGGAAGAAGAAGGAGGATCTGTCTGAGCACTGCTCAAGCATCCCTTTTTGCAGAATATAGATGTTTATCTTCTTTAACCATTTCACAATTTAATTATAGCAACTATAGAATTCCTGAAAGATTGGAGCATAAACTTCTCTCTGACTAAGAAAGTGTTTATGATCAGCCCACAGGAGATGCACTTCCTGCAAAAGCTCTCAGTTTTTCATACTCATCGCACGACACTCCACCTAGCACCCTGGCAGAATACAAGAATACTTTTCAACAGTAGAAGGTGTGTTTGATTGACAAGAGTCCCTGCGGCTCACATCTATGATGATTTGGTTGGCAACTGAGGCTTCAGTGTACGGACTTCCCAAATAATGTTTGAATATACTGACCCACTTGCCTGATCAATGAAAACACATCAATTTAACTATCTCCGATACTGAGATATTCTAGAACTTGTTTTGGTATCTATTAATATGCTGAATTCAGTGATTGCAAATCAGAAATGTTTTTTATAAGTATGCATATCTAATAGTGATTCACCACCATTACATATCCAAACTAGGCTGATGGACACATATATAGGATAGAAAACAAAATTAATCTGAATATTTATAAGAAGAATTTCTGACTTTTAATTGGGAAGTGTGACAAAACTGGACTGAATCTTCCTCGACCTTGGTTCAGTTTTTGGGAGTTGCACAAAGGATTTCTCTCCATGAGCCATGATGATGTTTCTCATGCAATCTTCCATTGCTCACCACATTAGGTATGCACCTGGGCTCCACACAGCACCACTCATTGAATCTGCTGTCATGGAGGCAGAACTAACATCTGGATAACAAAGATACCAACATTAAGCTCCTTTTTATTGACTGCAGCTCTGTCCTCAGCACCATAATTCCAAACAACCTCATCTCTAAACCTAGGTCTTGACTCCCTTCCTGTAACTTGATCTTCGACTTCCGATCCATAGACTGCAATCAGTAAGAATAGTCGACAACACCTTTTTTACTGTAATCCTCAACACTGATGCCCTGCAAAGCTGTGTACTCAGCCCCCTATTATACTCCTGATATACTCATGACCGTGAGGTCAAATTCTGCCCAGCTCTGTTTAAAAGTTGTTGACAACCCCACCATTCTAGTCTGGATCTTGATGAGATAGAATGGCATGGTGTGAAGACAACAATCTCTCCATTAACATTAACAAAATGAAGAAGCTGGTCATTGACTTCAGGAAGCGGAGTGGAGGGCATTCTCCTGTCAGCACTAATGGTGCTGAGGTAGAGAGGGTCAAGAGCATTAAGTTCCTTGGAGTATTAATCGCCTACAATTTGTCCTGGTCCAGGCTCATCAACATGACTATCAAGAAAGAACAAGAATGTCTCTATTTCCTCAGGATTTTTAGATTTAGTTTTAGGTTTTATTGTCAAGTTGTACTTAATGGCATAAATGAGTGCACTGAAACATAGGTAAGGAAACTCAGCGTGTTCACATTGACTCTAACCAATTTTTATAGATGCACCATAGAAAGCATCCTGTCTGGATGCATCACAGCTTGGCATGGCAGCTCCTCTCCTCAAGACTGCAAGAAACTACAGACAGTCATGAACATAGCCCAAACCATCACACAAATATGCTTCCCATCCATTTACTCCATCTGTACTTTCTGCTGGCTTGAGAAAGCTATCAACATAATCAAAGACCCGTCCCACTCTCATTATACTCACTTCCACCCTGTCCCAGCTGGCAGAAGATATAAAATTTTGAATACATGTACAAATAGATTCAAGAACAGCTTCTTTTCACTTTGATTGGACTTTTGAACGGACCTCTCAACTGTTAATTCTGATTTCTCTCTCGGCAGCTTCTATGTGGCTGTAACACAATATCCTGCACGCTGCTCTGCTACCCTGAAGCACTTTGTATGGTTCGATCTGCCTGTATAGCACGCAAAACAACACTTTTTACTGCATCTCAGTACATGTGGCAACAATAAATTAATGAATATCAACAACACCGCCAGGGCTTTACAGCACTGATGCCACGAGCAGCATATTTAAGCCCCAGCTGTGCTCAGCTTAAATGCTGCAAGCCAAGAACTGCGAATTGATGCCTGCTGCTTGGCCACTATTCTTAAGGAAACCATTGAGAAAGGGAAATTGGCACCCCATTGTGGAGGAAGGAGTTTGGCGATAGGAAGGCTGGCCTTGTTGTTCCGAATGGAAAAGAAACCATGACCCCAGATGCTGCCAGCCTGAACAGAGATAACCATGTGGGTCAGTGCAGTGTCCTCTTTGAGGAAAAAAACATCCAGCAATGTAAGAAGAAGGCCAATGACTTTCTCCTCTCCACAACAGCAAGTGACCACTATTGTTTCTCAGTTACCTCACACCCACTCTAACTCTGCCAACTAAGTTAATGGTCCACCACTCTCACTACTGCATGTAGAACCTTTGCTCAATAACTGTCACCCACCTCATGGATGTAGAAAGAATGTTTCCTATTATGAGAAAGTCAAGAACTAGGGCTCATAGTTCAAAAGTAAGGTGTTCCCCCTTAAAGAGAGAACTGAAGAAGAGAAAACATCTCTCAGATGGTTAAAGCTTTAGAGTGGCCTTTCTCAAACGGCGCTGGATGCAGAATCTAAATATTTTTAAGGCAGAGGAAGATGGATTTTTGATTACCAAGGAGATGAAGGTTTGTCATGGGTAAGCAGGAATGTAAACTTGAGTTTTAAATCAGATCAGCCATGATTGTTTGAATGGCAGGTCAGGCTTGAAGGGCAGTCTTGTTCCTTGTTCATATGTTCCTATCCTCCCAAGCCTTTCTGCGCTCTGCTCTGCCTATTCACCCACTGACTAACTCACTCAGGATACCTCACAATCTGTCATATCCCTGCACTGTCACTGACAGTTTTTGTCTCCCAGTTCTTCCTTTTGCCAGGATGGTGTTTATTTGCAAAAGACCTCTATCCCTGAGTATCTGCTGCCGCCTACGCTTCATCAGACCTGACCTTTATATTTGGAACAGCCATTCTCACCTCTATGACCCAGTGTACTGGCTCCAATCCATGCACTTCTATTCCCCATTTTCTGCAATGCAGTCAGGTCTGGTGTCTGATAACCCGTCTTGAAATCTTCTGCCCAAATGCACAGTCACTGGCCTATGAAACCCTTCCACTGACCAAGCCCACCCCAGACTGATTGGCAAGGACATCCCAGACTGAGAATAGACTGGATCCCCTGACTGATGTCTCTACATCACTCTGACTGATTGACCTGTAATCCCTGGACTGGATGGGCTGTGGGATTGACCATGGCCTAATCCTTGGATTGGATGGATACATGTGTCTGGACCCTGATTGCACTAAGCTCACTAGTGATTGTGAGCAACCTCTTGGGCAGAGATCAGACAATGCTCTTGAATGGAGTAGCAATAACCTCTGACTGAACATAGACACCCCTAACTGGACTGAGGACGACTTCCCTGTGCAAAGCGAGTGGCTACTAAGGAAACAACCCGAGACCTTTAAGATGCATACAGTGAGATTGATAAAATGGGTATGTGTCCCTGTGTACAGGCGATAGGCGTGGAAGGCAATGGCCTAGAGGTATTATCACTGGACTGTTAATCCAGAAACCCAGGTGACGTTCTGGGGACCTAGGTACAAATCCCAGCGAGGCAGATGGTGGAATTCGAATTCAATAAATATTTGGAATTAAGAATCTAATGGTGATTGTTAACCCATTGTTGATTGTCGACAAAACCCATCTAATTCATTAATGTCCTTCAGGGAAGGAAACTGCCATCCTCACCGGGTCTGTCCTACATGTGACTCCAGACCCACAGCAATGTGGTTGACTCGTAACTGCCCTCTGGGCAATTAGGGATGGGCAATAAATGTTGCCTAGCCATGACGTCTCTCATCCCGTGAATGAATAATAAAAGAAAATAATGTGACCTCGGAGCATTGCAGTGCAAAATAGTGGTAAATTCCAAAGTGTAGTATTGATGTGGTGAACTATATAAAAAAAAGTCCAAATTGTGCCATGATGATGTGGTGAGGCTGGTATTTTTCAGAATTGTGAACTGCGTAGAAATGAGGTCAGATTAGCTAATATTGAAACCCTAAAACATGCAAAAGGATCCTCATTGCTTAGTCACAAGATTCTGATTGATCTATTGAAACCTTAAGGGGAAAATAATGCCTTCATCTAGATGTTAATTCTTCATGCTATTTGTCATGTTTTCATGTTCTCTCACACCTCTCATTGTTGCCCCGCTGATCAAGAGCCAGGGAGATTCCGTCAACTATTCCAAGTCTTGAAATGACAAGTTGGAGGTTTAACTGTTCCATTTGATATCTTGATTAATCATAATGGTTGTGATTGAATATTTAAGACTTTAAATTGATTCACATGATTCCAGGTTGGTAAATTGAAGTATATAGATCAGGCAGTTGAACTAATTCAGAACTAAAATATTTGAAGCAAATCTTAGAAGCATTCTCAATATCATCATTTTTTTTTCATCTGTTAATAGAATTTGGACAGATTTCCTATTGTTGCTTTAATTTGTATTATTTCTGTTTTAGTCTCCATAATAAATTACTCCCTGTAGTGCACTTTCTTTCTTTTGGATGACATGGCTGGCACCAGTGCCTGAAACTTAAGATATGAGAAAGGAGACTGTTCCTGTTTGTAAGTTTGAAAACAATACATTGAGTTAAAATCTTCCCACCCTTGAAAATAATTGTATGCAGGTTCATATATTCAAACATCTTTATACAGAAGCAGTCAAGGTTATTATGCTGATGAGTTTAAAATTGCACATTTAGCAATATCAGAGGCTGTTGAATCATTTGGATTGTTTACAAATGGATAAAAAGAAATGTAGAGAGTAGAACTGCCAGGAAAGAGAAAATGATAGAAAGAAGAAAATTAGGTTTTATATCTGAGTCCTGGAAGATAATACATTATTCATAATGTGTTTTAATAAAATTAAAATATACTTTATAATGATATAGTTTTACTTCTACAGCTTCTATCACACTTCAATCAGAGTAACGCTTTGTTCCGGTTTTGTTTTAATCCTTTGCAAACCGTTGAAAATGACTGGGAAAGTTTAGCTTTTCTTCTGCTTGTTTACATTACTGGAAACTGAGAATGCATCACATTCATGACAGACACATTTTATAAGCACAATTCTTTTCTAAGCACAAGTTTCTGAAATGATTGTTGTAGAAAAATAAGATTACACTCCATAGTAAGCAATTTGAAATTGAAACTTAAATTGTGTCAACAGAAATGCCCTGACTAGAAGAAGGTATAAATCATAAAATTTATACAAAAATTGACAGGTGCAAAATAGTTACATTACAAAGTCATTAATTAATGTTTATTCTTGTTTTAATAAAATGATATAAAGCTTTACCAAGAAAACTTGTATTTTTGCCTGGTAACAAGATATAACCCAATTTTAGTACCAAGTGTAGGTAATGAAATGATCATTAACTCACAAAATACAATTAGCACTCAATATGTTCTCACTTTGGATACTGCTCTGATACACTCTCCTTCTACAATCTATTAAAGGCTGTGCATAATGTAACTGTGTGCAGAAACGATGGCAAGTTGAGATTACTAACTTTTGTTATAATGCATGTATTAGCTATGACGCAAAATGGGTTGGTAGATTGTCATTTGTTTATTTTGAAATACCTTTGTGTGTTTGTCATGTTTTTAAATGTATCTGACAGAAGTTGATGCTCCAATGCACACAACCAAGGGATGGCTGGACATAGGTTATTGGAATAAATTCCACATACATCAAGTTGCAGATTCCAGAAACACCGCTCAATGGGATGGAGAGTGAAAATAAAGAACTTAACCCTCCAAAGAGAGTGAACCACTTGACTTTTTTTCAAACAGCCTATTGTACATGTTAATACACATGGAGAAGACAGATACATGGGAGTGATTTGAATAGAAGATGCTGGTAGGAATGGATGAAAAACGCTAGGAGCATAAACACTTGAATAGACCAGTTGGGCCCTAGGTTTTATGCCATACATAAAAACAATGGTAAATTTGAGCTCATCCAAAACTCTGTTACTTGTGTTCTCTCTCACCAAGTCCCATTTCCTACTGTTTAAGGCATTCATTTATGAAGTGTTGTTTCAATTTTGAACAATATCAAATCAGTGTCAAAATAAGGACCTATTCCAACGTAAAATTGTTGACAACACACCCTACTGGCTGCTTTAAAAAGTAAAATCTGAACATGTGCAGTACTGAAGCACTTTAACATTTATTTGATATTGACAAAAGTGAGGGAGAAACCGCATGAAAAATATCAATTTACCATCTTTAGAAGATAGTGAAGCATGAAGCCCATTTCTATAGCAGATGAAGTCTTCAGAATTTATTTAACTAATTTTACACAGCAAAGGAATCCAGACAGTGTTCATACTTATCCTAAAATAGTGACAGAAATGGGTCTGTACTGGTTAAAATATTTAGACAGATAAATAAAATGCCCCCATTATAGAAAATAGATGGTGTCTGGCCTGCCATATTTACATAAGACTGTTTCCATGTTTGCAAAATGAGCAAACTGTCAGCTGTGTAGGGGATGCCATTTCAATGAAATTTTAATGCTTCAGGATCAGACAAACCACTTCAGAAACTATTGGGCACGAAGCGGCTGGAAAGAATTGGTCACCCTGCAGAGCTGGTGTAGCTGAGTCCAAGTTTTTTTCTCACATGGATCATGAGTTAAGAGATCTACTGTGAGAATGCTATGCAGCAGCTGTAGAGGGAATATAATCAAATATGGCCAGAAGCGCGTGTACACCGTGCCCTCAGCTTGTGATGTCAAAGCATTTTCCAGCTTCAGACTAGTTGTGGGCACAGATCATATGACCAAAGCCACGCCAGACCTCATCACTTTTCATAGGGTTAGAAAGCTGGCGATGGTAATATGATTTTTGCTGATGACACATTGATAAAGATGATAAATACACGCATTGGCGAGCTATCCATCTGAGGAACGCATATGAACTAAATGACACAGTCATAGCTGGCACAAGTTTTTAATATTTTCACAGGAAATGTGTGGTGTTTGTAATCATAGATAATCTTTTGAGGCAGGAATAGCAGCATTAAATAACATTTTTGTTTGGATGTAAAACTGAATTTCAATGCTAGTTTGTTGAGAATCAGTGAAGGCACCCAAACAAAAGGAAACTCAAAGGAGGGGCATGCACTCCAGTTTTTACTCCTATATACACAAAGATTATTATCGTCTGAGTATTTCAGTGATCAATTTTACATCAGAATGATCAATTGAAATTTTGACCAGTCCGAGTGATTTGTTATCAAGTCTGCAAGTAAATGCATTTATTAGCTGATATAAAGCAGTGATAATAGAAAGAATTCATGTAGGTTTTACGTACCTTTTAATAACAACAGTAAATGCTTCAAGTACAGAGCATGTTGGTTAGTATTAGAAATAAAAACAAGCAGTTGGTGCAATTGTAACCCATGAATCACTAGCTTATTTTTTGCTTTCTGGTGCTGATTGATCTTTCATGAATGTTTTGCTTTTGCTAATGATTTCAAGCTAGTGCTGTCTTTCTTTTGATAAATGCTGATCGTTCTTTCATTTAGCTAACTCAAAACAATAAGCCAGCTTCATACAGTGATTTTAATAAGCATAGGTTTTAATGTAGATCTGTAATCAACACATAGTTACAATGAAGAAGTTAAACATTGCTGACAAAATATTTTGTATTTATGATAGTGTTTTGGTTGTAGGAGCACTGATGTAAACTAAACTAACATCAGCTTATTTTAATTTTATTTCTGTGTCTCTTCAGTTTTGTAATCTTAAATATCACCAGGGACCCATGCCAAATTGGATGGTAAATCATATTTAATTCTTCTGTCCAGAGATGTTTGACTGTTGAAATGTTTATTATTTTCCACCTTTGCAGTCCTTGGTTATAGCAACACTATTAAACTCAAAAATTCAATCAAATTGAACTGTTCGTTTGGTTTTTGTCAGTTTATTCTTTATTTTCCTTCAGCGATCTCTAATTTATTTCTCTAATTTGTTTTCTTGCCTGCTCTGACATAGTTTTTCTGTCTTGCTCAGGCATATGGAGAAAATGTTAGGCTGTTTATCTCTGAATATTTCTATGGAGTCAGTTCTTCAATCTGCCATGTCCATCTCTCACTCAGAGGAACATTTATAATGGTTTCAGAGATAGTAGGAACTGCAGATGCTGGAGAATCTGAGATATACAAGGTGTGGAGCTGGATGAACACAGCAGACCAAGCAGCATCAAGGAGCAGGAAGGCTGATGCTTTGTGCCTACACCCTTCTTCAGAAGAGAAGGGTCTCGGTCCGAAACGTCAGCCTTCCTGCTCCTCTGATGCTGCTTGGTCTGCTGCGTTCATCTAGCTCTACACCTCGTATATCTCATCAAACATTTATAATGCATAGGTGCAGTCATTTTTTTTTGAAAATTGCACCTACATCTTCACATTGAGATCCATTTTCAACATTATTGTCTTGCATGTCTCTTCGTGTGATGCCAAAGATGAAATTAGAGGTTAGTGACTACATAAATTCATTTCATGGCCTGGACCACATGACAGGAAAACAATGAACAAAAGCAAAGTTGCTAGAAAAGCTCACAGGTCTGGCAGTATCTGAGAAGGAGAAAGGTCCAGTGACCCTTCCTCAGAACTGGGAATCCTCGGTTGAGAAAGAATGGGCATTTCGGAATCCCCCTTGTCAAAGTTGGCTTCATCCGAACATACGCGATGGAGACAGAGGAACTGAGAGAATGGGATGGAGTCTTTACAGGAAGTGAGGTGTGAGGATGTATAGTCCAGGTATCTGTGGGAGTCGGTGGGTTTGTAATGGATATTAGTGGTCAGTCTATCCCCAGAAATGGAAACAGAAATGTCGAGGAAGGGAAGGGAGGAGTCAGAGATAGACCAGGTGAAAGTGAGGGTAGGGTGGAAATTGGAGGCAAAACTGATGAAGTTTTCCAATTCTTGACAAGAGAGGGAGGCAGCACTGATGATATCATTGATGTATTGGAGAAAGAGTCGTGGGTGAGGACCGGAATAGGACTGGAACAAGGAATGTTCCACGTACCCCACGAAGAGACAGGCAAAACTAGGGCCCATGCGGGTACCCATGGCAACCCCTCTTACCTGAAGAAAATGAGAGGAGTTGAAAGAGAAGTTGTTGAGTGTGGGGACAAGCTTGGCCGAGCAGAGAAGGATGGTGTTGGGGGGGTGATGGTTCAGGTTTTTGCTCCAGAAAGAAGCAGAGAGCCCTAAGACCCTCCTGGTGGGGAATGGATGTGTAAAGGGGTTGCATATCCACGGTAAAGAGGAGTTGGCTGGAGCTGGTAAACTGGACGCTTTGAAACCGGCGTAAGGCATCAGATGAATCATGGATATATGTGGGTAGGGATTGGACCGGGGGCAGGAGTCAAGGTAGGAAGAGATGAGTTCTGGGGGCATGAGCAGGCTGAAGCAATGGGTCTACCTGGACAGTCCTGTTTGCGGATTTTTGGCAGGAGGTAGAAATGAGTTGTGCAGAGTTGGGGGACTGCTAGCTTGGAAGCGGATGGGAGGAGATCACCAGATGAAATGTGATTTTTAACAGTAGTGGATACAATGGCCTGATGTGCCATGGTGAGGTCATGGTCTGGGGAAGGTGGGATGAGGTATCTGAGAGCTGGTGCTCAGCGTCTGCAAGGTAGAGGTCAGTAGGCCAGACAACAACAGCACCACCCTTATCGGCAGGCTTGATGACAACGTTAGGGTTAGATCTGCGTGCATGGAGTGCAGTCAGTTCAGATGGAGATAGTTTGGATTGGTTGAGAGGGGCAGTGAAATTGAGGCGAAACTGATGTCATGTTGACAGTTCTCAATGAAAAAATCTGGCACAGGTAAAAGGCCAGAGGGAGGGTTCCAGGCGGAGGCAGTGTTGGAGTTGGACAAAGTGTCTGTGTGACAGGGAGAGGACTCTTGTCCCAAGAAATGAGCACAGAGGTGAAGACGGTGGAAGAACAGTTCAGCGTCATGTCGTTCCTGAAATTCGTTAAGGTGAGGACACAGAGGGATAAAACTGAGGCCTTTGCTGAGTACAGAGTGTTCAGCATTGGAGAGTGGAAGGTTAGGAGGGATGGTGAATACACGACAGGAAGTGGGGGTGGGGGGTTGGGGGAGGGGATAGAATCAGAGGGAAAGGAAGGAGAGGTAGGTTCCAGAGAACCGTGGGCATTTTTGAGTTGGTGCATCTTGTGGGACTTGATGTCTGAAAGAAAAAGAAAAAGATTTTTGTTAGCATGATGAATGAGCCGGAGGATAAAGTGGAACTGCGGAGTGGTGCAGCCCCGAGCCAGCACTTTGTGATGTTGTTGGAGAGAAAGGCTGAGAGTGTGCGTATGGCACTGCATGGCACTGAATGTGGGTCTCAGTATGCAGCGAGCGCAGCTGTCCGTGGAACGTTGAACATCGTGGTGGTGTCTATGATCCTGGGAGGATTCAGAACATGAGGGATGAAACTTGAGTTGGAATCCATATGGGGTGATCTGAGCTGGAGGCAGTCACTGAGGAATGTGATAAGGCTGTGGAAGCGAGTTTTAGCAAATACCTGGTCAGACCCCACGAGTGGCAGTGAAATTAAAGCCGGTGGGCAAGAAGGGAGATTGAAACGGAAATCCAGTTGGAGAGAGGAGAAGAATTTCTTCAAGGTGGGCACGCCTGGAAGAGATGTGGCAGTGAGTTAAATACTAAATAAGAACCAAAAGAACTGTGGATGCTATCAATCAGGAACAAAAACAAAGTTGCTGGAAAAGCTCAGCAGGTCTGGCAGCATCTGTGGAGGAGAAAAAAGAGTTAATGTTTTGGGTTTGGTGACCCTTCCTCAAGAAATAATGCCTTCCTGAGATTCATTAACAAAATGAACATTTTGTATAGGCACAGAAACTGATTGTCCATTTTTCTGATGCATTTAAAAGTAATCTAACTGCTTTTTCTGACTCTGGGAATTGTACATATGTAGGAATGATTTTCTGATTTGATAATCAGTTGGCCCTCTAAGGGGAGTAAGGGAGTTTGAAAATCTTTTGCTCTTAGAATAGACAGAATGATTAAGAACTCCACCAAATTGCGTATCATAACTGTGTAATTTATACATACTTGCTACATTGTCTATAAACAAAAAAAAAAATCAGCCAGAAAATTAAGCCAGAGCAGCATTTTTTTCATTTTAAATAATAGAGAAAGAAGGGGGAACATTTTTGCTATCAAATAGGTGTTTATTTTGTTTTCAGCATAGTATAAGATTCCTTCTGGGTCTCTTCAGCTCTGAAGAGTTTGCCAAATAATCATATGGTAACAATTACCTGGTTGATCTGTGACTGAGCCCACTTTCAACTGTCTGACTGACTGATTTTAAAAATAATCTAAACTTCTGAAAACAACGAGAAAGGCTAAACTCAATTTAGAATCTCGATGTTATTCTAGCATGGAAGATATTTTCACATTTAGTGACTTACAGAATGAATCTAGTTCTCTGCCAATGTTTGGAATTTTAAAGCGAATTGATTGTCTTCCAAATTGTAAGGGTAGAGTGTGGTCAAGAGGCTAATGTCAGGGTAGGGTATGCCTCCAACTTGTTAGCTCTCAGTTGGATAAAGCACGACATAGTGTTTCAGCTCAGGAGAGGGCAACAGACAGTGAGTAATGTGGTGTAGAGTTGGATGAGCTCAGCAGGCCAAGCAGCATCAGAGGAGTAGGTTAGGGAGGTTACCGCTTTGCAGAACACCTACGCTCTGTTCGCACTAAACAACTGCACCTCCCAGTTGCGAACCATTTCAACTCCCCCACCCATTCCTCAGATGACATGTCCATCATGGGCCTCCTGCAGTGCCACAATGATGCCAGCCGAAGGTTGCAGGAACAGCGACTCATATTCCACTAGGGAACCCTGCTGCCCAATGGTATCAATGTGGACTTCACAAGTTTCAAAATCTCCCCTCCCCCTACTGCATCCCAAAACCAGCCCAGCTCATGCCCACCTCCCTAACGCGCCCTTTCTCCCACCTATCCCCTCCTCCCACCTCAAGCCCCACCCCACCTCCTAACTCCTAACCTCATCCTGCCCTTTTGACCTGTCCGTGCTCCCTGGACTGACCTATCCCCATGCTAACTCCCCACCTACACTCACCTTTACTGGCTCCATCCCTGCCTCTTTGACCTGTTTGACTCCTCTTCACCCATGTTCTCCTCTATCCATCTTCTATCCGCCTCCCCCCCTCTCTATTTATTTCAGAACCCTCTTTGCCTCCTTCATTTTTAATGAAGGGTGTAGGCCTGAAACGTCAGCTTTCCTGCTCCTAAGATGCTGCTTGGCCTGCTGTGTTCATCCAGCTCTATGCCTTGTTATTTCAGATTCTCCAGCATCTGCAGTTCCTACTATCACTGAGTAACGTGGACTGTTCGAATTGCACCTCCTCCTGACCAGTCACAGCATGGCATTGATAATAGATGTGGATTCATGATCCATATAGACCACCTTGGTTGGAAGAAGGTATGTAATCACAAGAGGTGACAACAGGCAAGAAAGAAAGAGTCAGGAGATATTACTTTTCACATTATTTTCTTGCCTCTATGAAGCTTGCTCACCTCTACACATCTGTTATACACTGGCACCCATGATTAAGTGACCTGAGGTGTGCTTTTGCATTTTTAGTACGGAATCAGGGCAGCTGTTCTTCTGTCCTTTCTGATATACTTCAGCATTAATGTGTGAAGCAATTTTGGAGGATGAGGAATTTGGGACCCTGTTCATTGTTTCTGCGATCCCAATTGGTGCGATCCACAATTTTGGAACTGTCGGATCTCTCGGTTCCATTCTAGTAATTATTTTTGCTCCAATTTTGGTAACTGCATATTGCAACAATATGACATTTCCCATTGTTTCCACCAGCCAAGTGTAGCATTTGGTTAACACTAATTAACATAAAAGTAGTTCATTCTGTGGACTAAGGAGTTCTGGCAACTGCATGTGGGCTGAGGGCCATTTGCTGGCTTTTAGATCAGGTATGATTGAGGTGTGCCGTTTGAAAGGATTACACAAGTGGAAAGTGAAGGAGTCTTGAGTGAAAGAGTGCGGAGAAGGCAAGAAAACCCGCACTGAATAAGGGAGAGAGAAGTTTAGCAAATACTGGAATCAGCAAAAAAACACCCTTAAGGTAGATTTGACTTGCATTAATATTGTGTTGGAAAGCAAATTTTCAGCAGTAAAGGGAATTCAGACTTTGCCCAGCTTTGGAGAGATGGTTCCAATGAAAATGAAACTTAAGAAACACTCCCACAATGATATTTAAAGATAAACAAAGACTATTGACGTCAGACAAAGTGACGCATTAATGCCTGTGTGTTTTGTAAACTAGTGTGGTATTGTACAAATTCATCTTAAAAAAAACAAAACAGTGGAGAGTTAATGTAGCGTGGAATGCTTGAATAGGGGTTTGCATTCATGATTCTTCACATGATAAGCTTCCTGAAGCCAGTTGTGCCATGATGGGAAGCATTCAGTTGAATGCTGACATAATTTTACAGGGGGGTGAGAAGGGGAAGGGGAGCAACAATAAGGAGAGATAATTCAGGCACAGCTTGTTGATTCTGGTGAGTCTGTGGACAAAGAACATGTTGCGCCACTTTGTCAGCCCAAGATTCTGTTGACAAAGGGAGTGGAAGGAAAATAAATATGCAAGGAGCATTGGAATCAGTTCCTGGGGGAAAAGGCATCTATTCAAAAGGGATGAGTTGCACCTCTACAAGTCTGCAACCAAAAACTCCACACGAGGTGTTGTTGGGAAGAGATTAAACCAAATTTAAAGAGGGATTGGCTCTAGCAAATAGGAATTGAAAAGAGGTATAATGTGCGCACAATTAGAATATTGGCAGTGCCGGAGAACAGAGTAGTTCCAGAATAATAAGTTCTTAGGTAGGTTCGAAGTATGGGAGAAAGTAAAAAAGAAGTCTAAAGTAGAGTTACTGTGCATGTGATTGTGCTGAGTGTGGTAAATAAAAATTGTGCATAACTGACGCAGATAGCCAGGTTGAAAGAGGGTGCCATGGTGATATCAGACATCTGGATGAAAGAAGGACAGATCTGCATCCCAGATATTCCTGAATATCTTGTTTTCGGCAAGTTATGATGGAAGAGAAATAATGCTGGAGAGACAGGATGTCCTAAAGGAGTTAAAGATAGATTTCATTTGACTAGACCTTAACAGCAATTAAGCTGCAATATTCATTGTAGTGTAGAGGCGAGGGAAAAAGATATTGAGCAGTTATAATGGGGGTCTTTATCTGAATATAGATTAGGATAGTTCTGTAAAGGGCAGAGAGGATCAACCGTTCCTAGAGTGTGTTCAGAAAAACTTTAGACAGCAATGTGACATAACAAGGTGTAGAGCTGGATGAACACAACAGGTCAAACAATGCCAGAGGAGCAGGAAAGCAGATGTTTCGGGTATAGATTTCTGAAGAAGGGTTTAGACCCAAAACATCAGCTTTCCTGCTCCTCTGATGCTGCCTGACCTGCTATGTTCATCCAGCTTCACACCTTGTTGTCTCTTATACAGCAATGTGATTCTTCATCCAATACAAAAGGTAACACCAACATACCTGGTTCTTGGGAATTAGTTGGGCCATGTGGATTTAATGTCAGTAGGAGAATATTTAAGAGACAGTGATCAGTATGTTTAACTTGATTATGGAAAAGGACGAAGAACAACCCAGAATAAGAATAATTAACGTGGGGAAAGCCAATTTCAATGAGGTGAGAATGAATTGTGCCCAGATCAATTGGAATCAAATATTGGCAGGAAAATTGGTATCTGAGGCTTGGGATGACTGTAGAGATAGGTCATGGGTTGTCAGGTTTTACTACTGCAGCTTTTCACGTTGTTAAAAAAAGTCCTGAGAATAGGATAGGAAAGTCCAAATAATTTCATTCACCACTCTCTCCATGTATTTATTATCTGTTCATTTTGAGAATAGTTAACTAGTAAAATGTTTTTAACAACAACAACAACAGTTCTGAGGAAGAGTCACTGGGCCCAAAATGTTAACTCTGTTTTTTCCTTCACAGATGCTGCCAGACCTGCTGAGCTTTTCCAGCAACTTTGTTTTTGTTCCTGATTTACAGCATCCACTGTTCTTTCATTCTTTATGTAGTAAAATGTCTCCTCCTCAAAATGGATATTGACTTAGAAATTATATTTGGATTTTCAAGGATAATTGGGCAACTGACCAAAGAATACTGATTGAAATTTGCAGAAATTCTTTGTAATGCCCTGAATAGATGCTTAACAAACTCTAACAGTAGAATTATAATTTCTAGAATGGTACTACCAGATTCAAGAAATAAAACAATGTGACAGGGTCACAAATATAAATACTTATTTCAGAGACTCTAGTGCTTCTGTTAGATATCAATGTGTTATTTTTCAAAGGAGCTTGCTTAGACCCTGACAGATGCATAAGGATCAGGAACATTGAAGTCGCCAGATGAATGCAGGCCAAGGCCTATGCAATTGACATTCTATAATCCTGAGACACACCTGATGGAATTATAATGGAACTGTTGAGGAATCATAGCAATAAATTTTGATCAATTAGTCAGCAACAGATCCAGAAATGACACCAGAAAAGTTACAATGGTGCAGAGCATTGAGATAGTAGTAGAAAAACACTTCTTTCTCTGTCATGTAAGATCTTTACTGTAGGCAGAATCTTAGTTTCCTGCCAAGGGCAGGAAAGCCTGGAAGTTGGCTTTGGAGAATAACACGTTGGGTTGTCAGCTGTTAATGTTTCCAGGGCATTTTTATTCCACACAGGGCTGGGAGTGCCAGGGTGAAAACTATCTGGTGCAAGAAAAAGATGGTCTATCAATCCTTTTAAATGACCCATGAGGTAACTCAGTCGCAACTCAGCGCAATTTTCCAATCAAGTCCCCAAAAATTGGAAATCAAACACAACAAGATTTGATGAACACTTTTTGGTGCCAGAGCAGAGCAGACCAGGGCTCTATCTTGTCAGAGACACCACCACGCTGCACTCAATGTGGCCAAGGGCCAGAACTGTGACATCTGTTCCAATATGCACCTCCACACAATATCCTGCTTTGTGCAGCCTATTTTAATTTCTTTTAGCCTTTTTTTCAGACAGCACCTCCACCATGCCACACTCCTCGCTCTGTCTCTTACATGCATTGGCAGTTTCTGCCTTGCCCCATGGAGCTGCCAATGTGCCATTAGAAAACCTTATGTTGGCTATCCAATCATGGCATCCCACTTTCCACCCTTAATTGGACTGAAAGCATATTCCTACAAAGATTGGACTGGGATTATTTCACTAATGTAGTATGGGGTCAGGACCTGGGATTTCACTCATTGTTACAGTCTTATTCCAAGACAAATATCCATCACTTTGTGTCTGGCATTAAATTACTCATACGCTGTATGGTATGATGGCGCCTAAGAATGGCAACACTGTTCCAGCAGCAACGGATATGGTTGGCCATGGGTACCTGATGGCAGTGGCATTCCAACTGCAGCAGAATGCGGGGATTCAGGGCATCTGAGTGTTCACAGACTGAGGGATTGACTTTTGGCTTTGACTTTCTGATGGGAAAGATTGACGGCAGAGGCAGGGGAGTGATCCAGATGTTTCCTTTTCTCTTGGCTGTTTCTTTTACTTCTGCTTCTGTTTTAAATCCTGCCTGTTGTACACTAAATTGGTGCCAGAGAATGACTTTCTACACTTTTCACTGTACTCCTGTGTTCCTATACTCGAGTACACATGACAATAAATCTAAGTCTAAATCCAATTTGCATTCAAATGACTTAGTTGGATAGTAAATCACAATACTTTTTTGGTCTGGCTGGTGAGCAAGTACCATAGTGTCCAGGGATGTGCAGGCTAGATGTATTAGCCATGGGAAATTCAGAGTCACAGAGATAGGCTCCGGGTGGATCTGGACGGGATGCTGTTTTATATTAGATTCCCTACAGTGTGGAAACAGGAAATTCAGCCCCACAAGCCCACACCGCCCCTTGAAGTATCCCACCCAGACCAATCCCCCTTTTAACCCACACACCCCTGAACACTACGGGCAATTTAGCATGGCCATTCCACCTAGCCGGCACATCTTTGGACTGTGGGAGGAAACCGGAGCACCCGAAGGAAACCCACGCGGTCACGGGGAGAACGAGCAAACTCCTGTTTGTAGGGTTAGTGTGAACTTGGGCTGAATGACCAGATTCCACACTGTGGGGATTCTATGAAGTTGCCATCGATACAGATGTATAAGCAGCTACTGCGTTCTTTTTAATCTACATTCTCTTGGGAATGGGTTACACAGCAGATTAATATTCGTCCCTTCACCCCTATGGCTTGAATCCAGTCCAAGATGCAAATCTCAATTTTCCAACTGGAAAGACACTATAAAAAGCTGAATTTCAAAATTCTAAACCAAAGTTCCATACATCACATATTTCAAAGCCTAGGCTACATGGTAACACTCTCACCTCTAAGTTACGATTGCTCTTGGTTCAAACACATCCAATCATCTGAGAATGTAATTTCAGTTGAGCTCGAGAATGGCACTGAAAGCAGGCCAAAGAAGTTATGATCAATATTTATCTTTCAACCAATATCACTATAATAGACCAATTGACTTACTATCTCATTGCTGTTTTAGGGATCGTACTGTGTGAGGAATAAGTGCTCTGTTTTCCTGAATTACAGCAACAATTACATCTCACTATTTGTCTATAAACATTGTTTATTGTCTATAAGCATCAAAATATCCTGAGGATGTGAAAGGAACTATATGTATGCAAAACTGTTATCTCTTGCAGAGATTGCTGGCAGAAAGTACTTGAGAAGAATGGGTGTATGTGAAGTCAAAATGTCATAATTTGGATAACTGAGGAAAAACTCTCATTACTTTAGGAATTTTAAAATCAGAAGACACACATCCAGCTAAAATCAAAGCACTCTGTCTCTGCCATTTTGGTGATTATGTTTTCGAACAAACATTGTCATATTTATTATCATCAGTTTAATAGATGTCTTAATCTACATATTACTTTTGATTAGTTTTCACAGAATATTGCCATCACAGTGCACACCCAACTAGCATCTCATAAATTCATACCCAGTCTGAAACTACATCTAGGCTTTTTCTAAGATTGAAACTAAAAGCAGGAAGTAAAAAATTGAAACCAGTGTATTGCTAGCTTTCACAAACAGTTTTAGTGATATTATTGGAAAAAGACTGCATTGAAAGAATTTACTTTGTAAAGTCATGATTTAAATCAGTTTTACACAGTTCCAAAAGATAGGAAACCTCAAAGTAACATCACAGCACAAGGAGGGCCAATGAGTATGTTGCCAGATAAAGCATTTAAGTTAACTCCTGATATCCTCATTTGGTGCAAGAAAAGGTAGTTATAGAACTGGATGAGTTTTAAATTGATAATGAGGGTAGCTGGCTGTACTTATTGTTGACAATTCACCTGGATCAGATGGAATGTATGAAGGATGCTGAGGGAAATAAGGATGGAAATTGTGGAATTATTGTCCACAGAGTTTCAATCCTCCTTATACCCAAGATTGCTATCATTTCCATCCAGTTTATATTGGCAATTGTCACTCAAACAGTGATAACATGTTAATATTTCTGATTCCAATCATAGGTTTCCATAGAACAGTGAAATCTCACTAATGCTTGACATTGTCACTTCAATAGCACCCTCCCTCCAGTTTATGAACGGTGGCTTCAGCTTCAAGTGTGACTGGAAATATTGTAAGAAAATTACAGTATTAGATTTACTTTATATTAAAACATGCCTTATATTAAAATGTCAAGGGGCTGGAAAGTTTCAAATGTTCTTGGTGAATGAAAGCTGTAAAGATAAACATGACAACTAAAGACTGGTCTGTTCTGAGGAAAGGTCACCGGACCCAAAACATTAACTCTGTTTTTTCCTTCACAGATGCTACCAGACCTGCTGAGCTTTTCTAGCAATTTTGTTTTTGTTCCTGATTTATAGCATCTGCAATTCATTTGTTTTTTTTTAAGCAGTCTGTTTTACCTTGGTGGTGGAAAAGCTTTTAAAAAAGATAAATCAGGCAAAAATAATAGTTTCTTAGTCAGGTGTGGAACAATTAAGATAACCCAGCATAGATTTTACAAAGGCCAATCTTTTCAACTAGTTTGATTGAAACTTTTGCTGAAATAACAGAAAAGTTTGATGAGGGCAATGGGGTTGCTTTATAAAAAACATTCAATTAATCATTACATGAGCGAATTGATAGCCATGAGATAAAGGAGAATGTGGTGACACAGACACAAAGTAAGCTGATTGGCTTAAAAGAGAATATTTATTTTTTGAACTGGGCATCATTATAAAAGTAATAACTACACCTAGGGAATTTGAGTAGACAACATTGTCCAGTGGAGCTCCCTAGGCGTACATATTACTTTTCTTAAAAATGATCTAGACTTGGATGTACGAGTCACAATTTCAAAATTTATGGAGGACACAAAACCTATCGAAAAATTCTCTATGGTACCTATCCTGCAAGTGTGAGAAAACTTTCCAGTTCTGTGCCTTTATGTTTATGCCCCATAATGTGGACAATGTGTCAAATTGGCAATCATGGCAGCACATCTTGCTCTGGGTTTTTGATTGAAACTGCTGGAAGAGGCTGAAAAGTTAAGTGCTTTCTTAATTTTATCTTAATCCCCTGTGCTGGAGAAAATATATACAGTTTTTGATTACATACTAGTAATTCAGAATTGGCTGATCCAAATTTCAAACCTCTGAATCCCTACTAAAATCCGAACCTTCATCATGTATTATGATTTCCAGTTAGATACTGTTATTCACTATCTTATGTATATTATGATGGAATATAAGAATTGGAGATGTATTGGACACATCTTATTATTCCTAATAAAATTTAATACTGACCTCTTGAAGCTGTTCGGCTGTAGACTGATTTGAAAAAAAAATCTATATTGACCTCATCTCCAACCAGTTTATATCGGCAGTTGTCACTCAAACTGTGATATCGCGTTAACATTTCTGATTCCTATCATAGGTTTCCATAGCACAGCGAAATCCTGTTAACTTCTGACATTGTCACCTCTATAACACCCTTCCTCCAGCTTATGAACAGTGGCTGAACTCTTCAGCACTGTGACTGGAAATGTTGTTATAAAGTTACAGTGTTAAATTTACTTTATATTAAAACATGCCTGGGCAAACCTGACAATTTAAACATTGCAATGTCTGTTAATGTTAGAAGAGCATTAAATGATTTATTTTCAGATTTGAAAAGTGAAGGTTACTGGTTAAACAACAAAAATATACTTTTCCTTTCTATGCTTACAAACCATTTTACATTTCTAAAATTGGAATTTGTTGCAATTTTTTGAGGTTCAATAGATCTATAAATAAAAACAAAGCAATCATATATATTGGTTTACTTAAAGATGCATCGATGAAACAGAACTTTATAACAACCAAAGCTCCCATTGCAATAAAAAGTACATTAGTGTAATCACAAGAGAATGATGAAAGGGCTGAGGTCCCTGTGTGTTTCAGTCGAATAATTAACCTTTAAATCTCTCATGAGATGTAATAGAAAGTTTTGGATTTTACAATAGGTTGAGAAAAGGAAGTATGGAGAAATCTTGCTCAAGTAATGCTGTGAGTTCTGTCTGGAGCCATGTAATTTTATTGCAGTGAAAGACAAGTGTGGACAAACTCATACATGTTTCAGGGAAAGAACTGGTGCCACTTGTGCACAATTTACCAGTGTAAACATTTACAATCAAGCTGCACCAATGGTATGGATCCATTTGATTCACGATGTACTTGGATTCCCTATCAGCCTCTGAAATCAATGTTGAAGCAATTTCTCTATGCTAAAAGGTCCTTCGATCTGTTTTTGGAACTTTCAGCAAAACTTTGAAAAACGAGGCAGAACACACAACAGCCATTTGAAGCCTAGAATTAAAAAAAGCTCTAAGACTAATGACCCACAATGAAAATGACAGAAAGAACCAAGAAAATTTTAGGGACAGTCTTTACATGTAGGGGCTTGCATTTATATATTATTATTCACAAACATCAGAGTCTCAAATCTCCTTTAATAGCCAACAAAGTATTATTTGAAGTGTAGCTGCTATTGCAATGAAAAAATTGCATGAGTCAAGATTTGTCCCACAAATTCCCGAATACAATGATAATGATAATGAGATAATGTTTTTGTGATGTTGTTTGAGCTATAAATATTGCCCATCACACAGGGGATAACTCCACTGGTGGTCTTCAAGTTAGTGCAATGGGATCTCCTACATTTGTGTGAACAGACAAATGGACAGTTAGTTTAACATTTAATGTGATAACCAGTGCCTTGGACAAACATTCAAAGCAGAAGGAGCAGAAAACCTCTCTTACTGCCAAAGCATTCCTGTACTATGTCCAATCCCATTTTCCTCAGTCCAAGGCCTCCAGGTCAGGCCACTGCCAGCAGAACAACTTGTATAAATATGATTTTTGTCATTGTGCACTGCCTTTAGTGACACAAAAGCTGCTGAAAGACACTATTGAAATGACGCAGAAAGTCTAATTTTGAGTGAGAAGGCTGTAGCCTGTTACCTCTTTTCAGGTTCAAAACGAGCTGGAGCTAATTATCTGCAATAACCCATACTCTAATGTTAATGAGAATAAAATATTAGAAACTTCAAAAAGATCTTTTTTCTTCCATTCAGAGTAGTGCCCCAGTAAGTCCAGCGTTTAATGCTTATCCATAGCTGCCTTTGAAAATGTGGTAGGGAATTGCCTTCTGAAATGGCAGTAGCGTGGGTGGTGAAGGTACTCTCATAGTACTGCGAGTGAGGAAGTTACAGGATTTTGGCCCAGTGGTGATATTTTCTGAGTCAGGATCACAATGTGCTTTGGTGTGAAACTTAGTGTTGGGAATGTGCCTTCTGGGTGGTGAAGGTTGTGAGTTTGGGAGGTGTTGTTGAAGCAGTTTAATGTTGACCATCTTGCGTACAGAACACACTACGTGGCAGTGGCGGGGGTGAATGAACGTTTAAGTTGGTAAATGAGCTGCCAATTATGTGGTGTTAGGCTTCCTAACTTTGTAGGAGTTGGACTGATCCAGGCAAAGACGATCTATTCCATCACTTTACAGCCTGTTGCCTGATGGATAGGAGATGGGCTTTGAAAAGTCTATGATATAAAACCTATTGTAAAATTCCAGATTCTTCGACCTGCTTAGGTAGCCACACTATTTATGTGGCTTGTTCATTCATTTTTTTGCTTCCTTGCCACTGTGAGGCTGCAGTGTTAACCACTGAGCCACCGTGCTGCCCAAGTTACGGGAAGTTGTATTCGATTCTCAGTTGAGTAGGATTATCGTCTAGTATTTGTATGGTGAGACTATTATATAATTAGTACTTATTGGGTGAAGTCTTGTTGCATTTGGGCCTGGACTCATTCATTTTCTGAAGAATAGTAAATGGAGCTGTACAATCATCAGCCGATACCTCCACTTCTGTTCTTAAGATGGAGGGAAGGTCATTAATGAAGCAGGTAAAGATGGTTTGGCTTACAACATTGCCCTGAGAAATCCTGCAGTGATCTCCTAGGTCTAAGACTGACTGAGCTCCGATAGACATAAGCATCTTGCTTTGTACTCAGGGCACCATTTGTCTCTGTCTGCCTTCAGTTTTACTCAAGGCTCTTAGCAGCACAGTCAGTCAATCCATATCTCAACGTGAAGTGCAGTGACTCACGCTTCTGGAATTCAAGTCTTTTGTCCTTCATAACATTTCTGCCTTGTTAGCTCTGCTGATGACCTCTTCCAAAACATTACTTATAACTGATTTGTTTGATGGGCTGATAGTTCCTAGATTGGAATTTTAAGAGCAGTATATACCTGGAGAATTCCCCACTTTGTTGCCAGAGTTGCAGCTAAGCTGGGATGCTAAAATAGAGCTCTGGCTAGTTCTGGAGTATGATAAAGTACCCATAGCTTTCATTGTATCTAGTTTGGTCAGCTATGCTTTGATATCATGGATTGATTCAAATTGCCTGAAGAATGTTATGGTTGGGCCCACGGGTCAGAGGGATTATCTGAGTGAATATGGTTGGTACACTTGTTTTCCAGTTTAGTTTTGATTTTTGCACTGATGTGCTGAACCTCTCCCTCACTGATGATGACAATGTTCTTGGAACCACATCTCTTGTTTGTTGTCCAGTTGTTCACCACCATTCACAATTGGATATGACACAGCTGCAGGTCTTTGATGTGATCTGTTTATTGTAGGAATGTGAAGCTCTGTCTATGACATGGTGTTCTGCTGTTGATGTAGCTTCAACATTTTGACACCTCACTTTAAATATGGCTGACACTAATGCTGGCGCCTTCTCTACATTCTTCAATAAATTAAGGTTGGTCGTTTAGCTGTTTTTGTTAATTCATTCACAGGACCTGTATTATGCCAGTCCAACACTTATTGCTCATGCCTAATTGTTTAAAGAGCAGTTGAGGGTCTGGAGTAACGTATAGGCAAGGTAAGATTAGATTTCATGGTCATCATTGGGCCAATTAATTCCAGACTTCTATTTAATTCAAATTCCACCATCTGCCAAGGTGGGATTTGAATCTGGGACCCCAGAACATTACCTAGGTTGTTAGATTATTGGTCTAGTGATAACACCACCATACCATCTGCCCACTCATCCCCAAAAGTATTGGCAGTTTATAGCAATAATAGTGAGATTCATGTCAGGACATGAGGTTACACAGTGTAGTTGAATACAATTCTGCCACTGGTTATGCCCCACTGCAGTTCATGGATACCTAGTTTAGAGTTGGATTTGTGCTGGATCTATCCTAGTCTGAGAAATGAAAACAAAGGATGCATCATGTTCTCCTTGAATACAAAACATTTCTTAGCGCTTAATGTGTTTGAATGTATCAATAGCCTTGTTGCTAGCTTATCTCATTTTAAAGTCACTTCATTGCTTTAAACATTTAATGATGGGAACTGTGAAACTGAGATACGCATTAATAAAAATCCAGGAAAAAAATAGTCTTTCCTTCCAGTAGCCTCAAAGATCTGTTACATGGAAAAATAGCTTCTTAATTTTTCACCTAAAATTTGTTTCTATCATAATGCACCTCTGGGTAATCAACTTCCATCTCATTTTCTGTTACCCTTTGTGAGCAGAAGGTATCTCAGGTCAGATTTAGTGACAGCCATTATGAACCAAATAAGCATGACATGTGATCTATCATATTATTAGTGTGGGATACTCCTCAATTTTATGTCATGGAAAATTCTGTTTCGTTTTGTAAAATTCTGAAAACTATCTTTTATGAAAAACCAACAAAATAAGTTATAATCATGATTGAAACAGGGTTCTGTCACACACACTAGGCTACACAATGCATTACTGACCAGCCTGAGTTAAAAAAAGCATTTCTCAGCATTTGATTTCAGTGTTGCATGAATGGGTATTGTTACTGCTATTTATCTCATTTTGAAGTCTCTTCATCACTCCTAAATTCAATTAAATTAATTAACAATGTTGAAACAAACTTCTTGACATGGCACTGTTTTTGTCCTCCAGGATTCAGCATTGTCTACAGATCAGCTTGTTAAATTTCACTTAATTTACCTTAATGACTGGGGAATTCATGAGATGAGCGTTCACATGAACTCTGAGGAAATGGGAATTTTCAGACTGTCAGGTACAAAGCACTTCAGACATTTTGCAGTTAAATCTATTCACTTCGCATGGAACGAGTACAGTCTATTTTAAAACAAGAGCAGAACGTTCTGGAGAAACTCAACAAATCCAGCAGCATCTGTAGCAAGAAAAACTGAGTTAATATTTCAAATCCAATGGCCCTTTGTCAGAACAGTACAGTCTATTTTGAACTCCCCTGAATTCTATCATGTACCAAGCATGACTGGCTTCGTAAACTTTTAATCGGTCAAAAGTTGTGTGTCATAGTTAGAGGCCCATACATCGGCTGGGTTGAAGTTAATGAGAGGTGTTCCTCCACTTCTCAACCTTTGAACAGTAGTGACACTGAGATCCTCAAGAATGTTAACCAGCTCAATATCACCATTTGTGATGGAGTGCCAAGTGTGTACAATGTGAGGATTGCAATTTGCAATTAATTCACAACCTTTTGAGGTGATCAGGTAGCATACAAGTTTCAGGTTGCCAACTGGATGACTACAGAAGGCAGCGCTATGTTAATAAGTGCTGCTGAATGGCTGCATGTTCAGCTGGGTGTCCTGGTGTATGCAGGATGAGCATGTGATAAGTCAGCCCCATCTTCCAAAAAGGGCATTTTGATGGCAATAGATGTTGAAACTGTTTTTGAAGGTGTTTACTAAGAATGACAATACAGCAAAGGGTTGGAAAGAGGCATCCCTCATTCTCCAATGCAAAAAGTCTTACCTGGGGATGAGAAGGAGGTGGGATATGGTTCCGCTGTAGGTCACAAGGTTTTCCTGGCATTCTCTGTAAAGGAAATGGAAAAAAAAACCACAGTCTGGCCACAATTACCTGTGGTTGATCAAAATGTTCAACAACCTCTCACAATTGTTGAAGTCGGTGAATACATTTTCAAATGTTATGTTTGACCCAATACACCAGCAATCGTCCACATTGCTCATTGCACCACACCTCCATTACTCACTTTTCCATGTTGTCTATTATTTAGAACACATGTAAAGTTCTAAGTTCCAATTCACCCTTACATAAAATTGTTGCAAGCCACACATCCACATCTCACAGCTTCCAAATACTTTCTACTTATTCAGCTAGAAAAAGTACATTACAACAAAGTCATGGCAGTCTTTTCTCTCTCTTCTAAGGAAAGGTGACACATAATAGGAGGGGTGCAGTAGGGAATCAGAAAGGGACAGATATTGCTGTACCACCAGAGCTCCTGAGAGGAAACGGTGCTCTGCAAGATTGCACGGGTGGCGACTGAAACCGTTGCAACCCGTTTCACTGACACCGTTCAGAACAATGATGTATTCTGTTTTTTATGCAGTATTCTCAAATTCCTACCTCAATCATATCTTACAATTTGGCAGGAGTTACAATAATCATATGGTGTAACAGTGCACTTTTGGCTCTCAACTGCACCCCTTCACCACCATTACCTTTACTTGCTGCAGCTGTGCATTTATCCATTTGGATGCCCAAAAACTGACACCTGATCAGCTGGTGCATTTATATGTCAAAACATGAGAAGGCCATATGGTTGATGAAGGAAGCTGTTTCTTAATGTAGCACTGAGTCACCAGCACTGCCACCAGCACTACATGTATTTCAGAGAGTGGCATGGTGATTGAATCTGAACATTGTGATTCACTGGGTGTGACTGGGCTGTAGTAAAGCCAAGCGAAGTACTGTACACAGGTGGGCTCGCAGAAGGCTATCGTCACCGACGTGTTCAGCCATGGAGGTCTCAGGTATGGACTTCAATGTGGAAGCAGACAGAAAAATGTTGATGGTTCTGCATTGGTTGACCTGAATAAGAATCTGTTATTCCTGATAAGAAACACGGTTGTAATCTGTCTCTATTTTGATTAAGGTTTTTGTACGGAGCTAGGAGCCCATCCTTTTGAATATTGAGGTGCTGATCAGCTCCATGGCAGCACGTGCTGAGCCAGGCTCAATCCAGGATCTGAGGGACAATGTCTCAGCCTCAATTGCAGCACAAGCAGAAACCACCCAGTATCTGAGTGCTGCGTAGAGAACATGGACAGCAATCTTGAAATCTGCTTTTTGCCTTGCAAGGCCAGACTGTTATCATCATAGTCACAGATAACAGTGTTCAAGGGGGATTAAAGGTTGTCAAAACAGCCCGGCAATTTGCTCTATAATGGATTACTTGGTTTGCTGGGGTGTTAGACCAGGGACGTAGCAGGGGTCCCACTGGGTCCCTGTTCTAGGGCAACAGCCTTCATGCTTGTCATTTAGAAGTGCCCGTATCAGCCAGCTAGCCCAGCCTGCTGCCACCTATGCCAAGGTTTTTCTGTTCAAAGCCAAACCATAGACCCAGATCTGCTTGAGGTGATTCTGCACATTCTTTGATTGAAGGTCAATGGAATTCTTCCAGTCACGAGCAGCCAGAGGGTTAACACAATGCAGGAGTATTGGGCAGACAAAATTGGGACAAGGTTACAGCGTTGAGCATTCTTATAGGGCATGACAGGGTCAATCTGAATGAGATGATTTCCCTGGCTTGAAGTAATCCATCTAGAATTTGGAGACAGAGTCCAGTGAGGATTGGTGGGCTCATACCCAAGGCTCCAGACAGATGGAATCACTGTTTGGGAATTAAACAAGCTTGTGCCAATGTCTCCCTCATCAAGGCACTGGTCTTGCTGTGCAATCATCCGTCATGTGTAGTTGGGAGACAGACAAGAGTCAAGACTCACGTAAAGCATTTAGTTCTTGTGACCAAACAGTCATGTCATAGTTCAAAAATGCCTGGAAAGTTGACTGGTAAAGAATAAAAGCCTGGAAACATTTAGAGACATGATACATTATGTATAATCACATGCTAATTTCACATTCACATAGTGAGGGCTGTGAAGTTGCATTTCTTTGAGTAAGTGGTCTCACGACCTCCCTTGAGCACCAATACATTGCAAAATGGGCAATATGTTTGTTGTTGCCTGCTTTGGCTTTGGAATCATTCACTGCCAGAGAAATTGAGATCTATAGGACCTAGGCAGCTACTGGTCATCAATCCTTACTCTGCTTCCTGGCTGCAGCCCAATTGGAGGAGGTTTCACCGTTCAAAAACTACCTCTGATGTATCTTAATTGGTACAGACTCTGCTTTTGTCTACAGTAGAAATGCTGACACCATACCTTCTACAAGTTTCCTTTCTAATCTATTCATTAACCCAGGTCCCCGTAAAGGTCCAATGTCATTTCCTTCTGACTCCCAGTGAATTGTGTGATTTCCTCCAGTAACATAATATTTCAAATCTCTCTGCAGTAGGGAAAGCAAGTCAGATCATCTTAGCTGAATTTCCATGCTAGTCCCTTTAAACAATATTCATTGGGTTTCACTTATACAGCTGGGAGTGGAGTGTGGTCTACTGGGTATGTTTAAGAGAGGATGGTAATGTTGAACCATGAATTCCAAAAAGAGGAACATTATGATCTGTCCCCTCTGAGTGGTCCTTGCTTATGCATGTCCCATCCATGCCTGCACTACCACCTTTTCTCAAAATGCTATTGGCATTAGTTGCACCAGAAAGAGGTCTATTGCCATTTTTAGCCCCTCTGGAGTCCCATAATTCTGAAACCATAAGCACCAAGAAGTCCAATTTAGCTGTTGATGGGCTTATGTCTACCAATGAGGCACTTAACGTATTCATGCAGATTAAGTGATTGATCAAATGACCGCAAATTTAAGAGTGGGTTTCTAATATTTCCCTAGGCACAATGAGAGATATCACTCCTTCAAATCTCTTTGATGGATAGGTCTGTCTTTTGCTCACTGGATGAGTTCTGGAATGCCTAACCTGTCCTGAGAGACATTTGTAATCTAGCCCTTCAGGCTGATTTCTGCAAAGACCATCTGCAGAAATGGATTTCTGATCAAGGTAGACTTAACCACTTTCTTTAGAATTTAATTAAACATGTGCTAGCATGCAGCTGTTCTGGATATAGCACCTTATAGAGTACATCCTCAATATAACAGGGCATGGTATGATAACAATTTCAATATTAATGTCTTATTGGCATCAGAGCTGAGATATTATTATTGTATTAATGCCTGAATGTTTAACACATTTGTATGATATTCCTATGTCAGTTGGCAAGGGTTTAATATTCTTTACAAGCAGCATGTGGGTATTTGTCAAGATGAATAGCATCTTGGATTTTGGGATTCACAGAAGACTGCATTTTGGCAATAGTGGGTTAATACTAAGGGAATTTTAAGCAATAAGAAAAAGAGTTTGCCATCTCTGGCATCATTACTCAGTGAAAGGTATTTGAAATGTGGATGATCAAATACTTCCTGAATTCAAAATCAGACCTCCTTTCATTTTTACAAATGACATGTCTGGAGAAGATAGTGTTTCATTTCAAGGTGGAATAATGTTCTAATACAGGGATTCCAGTACAGCGGTTGATAAATTATCATTCTCAATGGATTGAACATTGATGCACATTAACCCAGGATAAAACTTAAACTATTAAACATTCTCCTTGTAAATAAATACATCGAACAGAGGCTGCTGAGAAAAGATGGGGTGGGGTATTAAAAGTTGACTGTGAAAGATAGGAACTAAGGCAATACTTAAACAAATGGCCACCAGAAGTGGATTGTGCCCCAGAAATCCCCAAATTTCCCTGAAAAATTCACCAAACAAGGGTGGCCAGCTAGGAAAAGGACACCCACCCTCAACAAATAGACTGGGAGGAAATGGCGAGGAGCTGCTCCTCCAATGACAGGCCAGTTTTCTCTTGGGCCCTGCTAATAAACTCACTTGGAAACATATCAACAGCAAGGCTGGGAGGAAAGCAGCCTGTGATTGGGAGAGCTGCAAGCATTAGGGAACGTCACTTTTGGCATTGAGATAGTTGCCAGAGGAATGACATTACCTGGAGCTAGTAGATACAGAACTTGGGCCAGAGGACCAAGAGCAAATAGGTTGACAGTTGAGAGCCAGCAATGGCCAGGACATGGGGCCTTTTGGCCGGATAATTTTTGCTGAGGCCAGAAGAGGTTTTTGGCAGATCCAGGGGTCCTGTCTACTGGGCCCTTGGTGAAGTGTCAGACAAAGAAGGTCAGAAGTAATAGTAGGAGGCGCTTGCAGGAGACTTTGATGAAGGAACATCAGGCTTCCAAATGGGGGTGGATGGCGGCTTTACAAGGAGAACGGTGAATGGGAGTGTGGTTATCAAAGGATGCTATAAGAGTAGGGTGGAGGATGCTGCAAGAGGGGTGTGAGATGAAAAGAAGGCAGGAGAGGTGGATGGAGATATGAGGGCTGCAAGAAGTTTAAGGGGGCAAGGAGGCTGAGATGTGGGGGTAGTGAAGTAGAATGCAAGAGGAATGGAGGAAGAGGGAGGTTGCAAGATTGTTGGGTGGAGAAAGGCTGCAAAGGAGAAAGAATAGTTTTAAATCATCAACAAAGAACAATCAAGCTAACTGGTATCCAAGAAAACTCCAAATCACTGAGGTAATGAATTCCTTGCAGCTGAATATGGGATACCAAGATTAGGTCTATGCTCATCACTGTACTGAAAAGAATATAGTAGATCTTATCGTAAGGTGCGCGGTCCATTATTAAATTTAATTCTGAGACTGATATCCAAGACGCAATAAACAGGATTGCAACTGCTTGTTTGAAATGTTCCAGCTCTGAGCATATAATCTCAGTTAGTCTGTGTAAAGTTTGATTGTGGTGATCGATATTTTTGTACCAAAATATGTCAGTTACTTTGAAAAAAAGACTGCAATGTATCATCTAATAAATGAATTAGGGAGAATTTTAAAAAGTAGCAATTAAAAATCAAAAAGTAGCCCTTGAGGAAAAAAAAATCCCATAATTTGGCCTAAAATAAAACAAAAAATTTTGACCCCGGAGCTAAGGTTTTAATAACCAGATAAGTCACATCACATGGGACAATGGGATAACTAATATAGGGAATTGGAACATATATAATGGACTGTTTTGTGTTGAATTTGATGGGCTTTTTTCATCCAAAATTAAATAAACATTGAGTATATGGGATTAACAAAATACTAATTTTTAAAAAATAATTTTATCTCACCTTTGACATGACCTTCATGCTGAGTCAATATTTAATGGTGAGACCAATGTTTCCATTTTACTCATTTTGGTCTATTGATGTTGCTTTCTCCAGTGACCACTTATGTTCTGCTAGCTCTCATTTGCTGTGTCTGGCCACTTTGTTCTCTCTTGTCCCAGTTGGCTCTTTCCTTCTGTTTCCAATGCCAGATCTTTCAGAAGAGACATCTGTCTGACATTAGGAAAGTACATCCCATCCTGCTGCATCTTTAATAAAGATGACTGGTTCTGTAAAATTTAACCTTTACTAAAATAATTTTTAAGATAACCATTCTAAGTTCACAAGTTCTACAATCATTCTCCTATTTACTATAAATACATTTTACTTTGTGATCTGCGTTAAATCTTTAACCAATTAATTCAATTTCAATATGAACTGAAAAAAATGAAAAGCATAATTGATTAGCAAGGTATACATTGCTCATTGAATCTAGGTTTCAACTTGGCACTCATTGAAAGAGTAAAATTCTCTTAGCTCTGCTAAGAGTCTGTGTAGAATAATTTCAGCCGGTTTCAACCCATAACAGGGATCAGAGCACAAAATTTTCCATCCTACACAGATTGACACTAAATTGCTAGCCTCACTCAAGCAGATGATAAGGGCAGTCAATGTGAGAAATGGAAAAGCTCATGATGGTGTTCGGGTGTGCTCATCTGAGGTTGGGATTTTAGCAACAATTTAGGGATGGTGCACATTGGCTTCAGATGCATGCCAATTTGACCTTGAATTTGATGCAGGTAAATCCTCCATTTGCCAGTATTCACATGCCTCACTTTAAAAATGTGATAGATCACCACAAGATTCAAAATCATTCTCATAGTCCTCATGTTTAACTCTGACCATCTTATTGAAAGGCTGTGCCCACAAGGGAGAGGTGAAAACGTTTACTATTTGAGTTTTCAATATTTTCTCCCACATCCTTACCTTATCAAAACTGGCACTAGAAGTATATGAAAATAATAAATAATTTCAAAAGGTATGAGAAAATAGTTGGTTGACCAGTTGTCAGTTTGAACTACTGATCTTGCTTTAAAGGTTATTATTATTAGCGTGTCCCTGTACATTTTACATAGGAAAGGTTAGTCAATAAAATTACAATAGTGTAATTTGTGTCAAAAGAATACTGCTTTTTTCAGTCTAGTAAAGGAAACAGCTTGTGCTTTATAACCTTCTTGTTTGTAGTGTATTTGTATTGATGGTCATACGTTTTCATTTGGTATTTATTTCCTCGAGTTGACAAATGGTTAAAAGTATATGCAGTATAGCAAGATAGGATTCATATAAAGTAGCATAAGCTATTCAGCTTCTTTCAATATTCAGCTGGAATCTTAATTTTTAATATCCAGCCTTAATGCCAAACATTTTATGGAGCAATAAAAATGACTGTGGCTGATATTTGCAGTATGTCCCATATTTTAATATGTCCTATTGCAGTAATGGACCCATATTCTACCATTTTTCAGAGTACACTAATGATTGCTGTATTTGTCATCTACAGGAGATGACATGTTATTTGACGTAAAGGATCTTCATTTGTTGCTATTAATGCTAAAATTGCTGATTCTCAAGATTTCAGCATTCATGTGTAGAATACGTGACCAAAAAACAAAGTTTTTAAGTTAATTACTTGTAGACCCTCAGACTTACTGCTGAGTCATGGTAGCCATTTTGGTTACTAATACAGTGTAGAGTATAGCTACGTGGTCCGGCCCATTTGAAGTCCAATCCTAGGACAGGGCACAGGAAACTGCGACTAGTTGGAATGGAATTAACCTCTCAGCGTTTAAAGATAAAATCCATTTTTTCAGACTGAGGGGAGAAGTAAACAGCATTCTCATTCAAAGACCAAACACATAATTGACATCAGACATCAACCCTTAGCCTGAATCACATTTGCTTTTTCACATGGAGAAATTATGCTTTAAATACATGATACTGTGGGTGATTTGTGGGGTAATGGAGGAAGAATATCCTGTTCAGGAGTCAATTATTTAATGTCTGGGTGGGAGCAACTGAGTGATTAGGTCAGTTTCAAATTTCCCTCCATTTGCTTGCCAATCCATACATACACTAGCAGCAGCATTCTAAACAGAGCCACAATGTGTTTTGATGCACAGGGCCTTATGATGTGACAATATATAACAGACACATGATGTAATCATTTAATATGCATAACTATAAGTTGTACAACTTTGATAGAAAGACAATGAGGAAGATACGCAATCAATAGAGAAATGCTAATGGGTGTGGATGAACTGAGACTCAGGAGTTCTGATGTGCAATTCAATGCAATAGTTGAAACCATAAAAAAACTGAATCAAATAGCATTGCCTAGAGAGGTAATAATAAATTTCCATAAAATTTTGGTTTGAGAACCATAAGAATTTGTCTTTTTTTTATATACTCTAGACAATATATCAAAGCCATAGCAAGTACATAGCCTAAATTCAATAGTATAGCAGGGATGGCAGTAAAACCATGAGTTTGAGATACCAGAGTCAGTAATAAAAGCTGAAATTTTACATTTGCAAATCAGGACTGTTGCCATCCTCTGCGTGAAAGAAATCAGGTGAGGTGACATTGGGTTATAAGCACGATGTCAAATGCTGGTTTCCCATAATGCAGTAGGTGGGAAGGCCATGAAATCAGAGCCCACTCTGCCAATTATGATTTTTTCTTAGAAATGGAATCAAGCTTGTTAACAAACCAATTGACTTAAATATTACCTTGCCCATGCCATAAAACAGTGCCCACAGTCACATAGATGTGAGTGAAGAGTCTACATTATCATGGATTGAGGTAAAAGTAGAAAGGTTGGGGGGAGGTCATTCTTCAACAGGAGGTATCCTGCATAGATTAGGGGCATCAGCCATCCAAGATTGTACTCTTTCTTTATGCTCCCCCTTCTCTTCTCCAAAACATGTCACCCCATCCACTTTACCTTCTTCCAGAAAGTGCATGATCCTTCCCTGTCTAAAAATATGGGACTCATTAGAATTTGGTATTCATTGTACTCTACTGTTTGGTACTTCTTGCAATCCCAGCAGTGCTCTTTACTGTGTCCTAGCACCATCGAAGCTGCTAGATCTACCAGGCAAAGCTTTTGACTGACATCTCATTTCCCTGAGGGGCAGATATCTTACTCTCTGCTTCTTTGGCCTGTTTTAGCTAGTTATCTTTACAAGGTGGCCCTACAGATGAGTTGCAAGAAATAGAGAGCACCCCACACCCCCTGTTCTCACATCCTGTAAGTCCTAGCCCAAAATATTATCATTTAACTAAGCCCCAAATTTAATGAAACTTACCGAGTTGAAATCACGTCAGATTTTACACTCCACTGACTTCTTTTAGATTCTCTGCATCCAATGGTTGTTCACTGAAAGGAAGCTGATTTACTCAAGTTCTGATGAAAAGTCACAGGCCTAAAATGTTAACTCCATTTCTGCCTCTACAGTTGCTGGCAGACTTGCTGGGTGCTTTCAGCATTTTCTGTTTTTTTTTAAGATGTGCTCAAGTCTCTGGATTGAGCCCAAATCTTCTGATTCAGAACTGAGAGAAGCACCACTGAGCTTATATCGCAAGGCAATGACAGCTGATAAGTCATCAGTGAGTATAAGGTCCATGACAATGCAACAAAATAACTGTCCAGTGTTACACATTTGGAATTTCTCCGACCACAAAGATTTCTGAAACATATTTTCATGTAGACCAGCAGGGCGGAGAGACACGCTTGGTGTTTTTTTTCCATCATTCGCCTACCATATTGGACCCTTGGCCTCCTGTTTCACAGTTGAAAGGCAAGTGCAGCCAAGTTGCACACTCTTACAGGAAGTCAGGATCAGCAGGAATATGAGCTAGAGATTGTGCTACAACTTTTAGCACTAAATATTCACCTTAAGCTCTATTTGATTTCAGTATCTTGTAGGAAAGTACGTTCTATGAACTTAGCTTGCCCTGTGCAGTTGTGTAGTCTGTTGTGTAACTGACTTGATCTCCTTTTGAAACAGATTTATGTCAGTGATGGATGGTCTGGTATGCCTGACTTTAAAGATAGAGGAAGGATCTAGAAGCTGGAGTAGGCGGGAGAAATTGCCAGAAGAGAGAGGGAGTGGGCACTATACAGAAGAGGAGAATCATGATAGACCACCACAGTAGAGCATCACATTTTTAGTGTCAGCTTTACTGAGGAGTACTGTATGAGATTTCTGCACTTCAGCAAGGAAGCTGTCAGTGAGCTGTATCCTCCACGGCAGCCAGAACTTGATGCCAAAGACAAGTGATGGGGAATCCTGAAATGTACAGCTTGCTTGTTATCACAGACAGGTCTATGATCAGTTTCTTGGCAGAAGTTGTGGATGTGGTTTTACCACAACTTTGAATCAATTTGGCAGTATTTGCCTACTTTTATACTCAATTCCATTTGCAATAAAATTTCCAATTGGCTTCTAACCATTTGTATGATCATGTACCAGGACACTGGTGTCCCTCTGTACCTTAGAGTCCTGCATGCTCTCTCCATTCAGATAAGGTATTGATTTCCGATTCTTGCTGGCAAAGTGGGCAAGTTCACATTTTTGCACATTACATTGCTAACATTTTTGCCCATTTGCCTAATAAGCATTCCTTCATATATTTTCTATCTTCTTGACAATTTACTTTCCTATCTACATTTGTGTCATCAACAAATGCTGCTCCCATGTTTTTGGTCCTCTCAATCAAGTAGTTGGTTTAGTTTGTAAGTAGTTAATGTGTGAACATCAGCTCCTATGGCACTCCATTAGCCACAGCTTGTAACTTGAAAATAACTTATTTATCCCCCTGCTAACACCATGTGTTCTTACTTTATGTTGTAATATTTGATGTGAAAAATTATCAAATGCCTTTTGGAAATTGAAGTACACCATTTCTACAGGTTCCCCTTGATCCACCTTGCTTTTTATTTCCCCCAATAATTTTTGAAAAATCGGCCAAACATGATTTCCCATTCATAAAACCGTTGTATTGTGATTTTCTCAATGTTATTATAATGATGTTGTTCTAACTTTTTATGAAAAAGGAAATTTCTTCTTTTAAAATGTGTAAATTAAATAAAAATATGGCACTTTCAGGTGGAGGGCATAGCAGGCCACATCTGTTACACTGGTCAATTTCATAGCCTTTTGAATTGTGTGATCCTAGTATCAAATCACAAAAGGGAAACATTTACAACTCAACAATCCTCGGCCATGGAATGGGTCCTTCCAAGGTGGAAATAACTCTTACTGCCTCAGCAGCCATCAGAGTAGAAGCCACTCAAGTTGGTAACAAGGATATTTGAAAAGCTGAAAGGCAGAGAGGAACCTTGCCCAGACCTGGACTAATCAGCCTTTCTGGTTGGAAAGATGACCCAACAGTCCGGGACAGACATTTTGAAAGTCAGAACTTTATAAATACTAACTGCACAGGCACCTGTGTAGAACTCAAAGAAGAGATAATTGGAACTGCAGACGCTGGAGAATCTGAGATAACAAAGTGTAGAGCTGGATGAACACAGCAGGCTGAGCAGCATCTTAGGAGCAGAAAAGCTGATGTTTCAGCCTAGACCCTTCATCATTTTCTGATGACGGGTCTAGGCCCAAAACGTTAGCTCTTCTGCTCCTTAGATGCTGCTCAGCCTGATGTGTTCATCCAGCTCTACACTTTGTTATCTAGAACTGCAAGAAGTTGACTTTGAGAAACACCACTCTGGGGATAGTGTTTGATGGAGTGATGATAGAGAGAAAGGCACACAACAGAGTTTGACATGATCAGCGAGGGGCATTTATATACTTTTTCACTTAGATGGGGGAAGGATAAGCAAATTTCAGAAAGATAAGATTTCGCACAACAGCAAACCCAGGAAAATAAATCAATCCAAAGCAATGTATTGATTATTTAAATAAACTGGTTACTAAAAACTAACACAAGACAGTGCAGAGCAGCAGAGTTAACTATTTTTTACATTTTTTTGCCTCTTTGTCTCTCTCTAATTCTGCTTTTTAAACTGACAAGGCCCTAAGTCACAATCACCAGGTAAGAGATAAAGAACCAGGGCAAACCTAAGGAGATGTTTTAACTAGCCTTAACTGACCAACCTTGTGTTTGCTTCTTGTTGTGCACACTCTGAGCTAGCTTGGGCAGAATACATACAATATGGAGGTTAAAAGTGGGTTGTCTTCCAGTTTGGGGTTTTCTCCAATCCCAACCTGCTTTGTAGCTAGTTTCTTTTTGGGGCAAGACAGGAGTAGGAGGAAGGCAAGGGTTGTTGTGATCTGGTGTACTCTTTTGTGTTCATACACCCTCACTATCTTCCACTCAGGTGTATACTTTCTCCCTTTCCCACTTGCATGTACACTCTGTCTCTTATCCATTGCACAATCATGCACACACTGTCTCTCTCCCTTACATTCACAGGTGCGCATGCCTCCTCCCTGAATCTTACACCTTCCCTTGCATGCTCCCTCACCCACCCTCCCTTCCTCTCCCTCCCTCAATCTCTTACTTCCTTCTGTCACCAATCCTCCTTTACACACTCTACCTCCATCACTGATCCACCCTTTATCACTCACTCTCTTTCTATCACTTAGCCCCTCTCTCCATTACTCAATATGACTCACACACCTTCCCTTCCCCCACTTTTCCTCCTTCACTGCCCCTCACTCAAACACTTTGAATCACTCTTCCCCTCCCTTACTACCTTCATCTCACCTCCACTCCTCTTCCCTCACATTCCCTTACTCACCACTACTGTCCCTTACCCTTAAACCCTTACTCAATCTCTCCACCTCCCTCTCCTTCACTTTTCTTCTCTTCCCTCATAATCACTCAGTTATCTTCCCATCTCCACTCACTCACCCACCCTCCCTCCCTCTCTCACACATACACACTCCTTCCCTCATCCTCACTCCCTCACACAATAAGTAACTTTCCTTTATTTCAAAAATATATTTTATTCATAAAAATACTTTTATATACATACAATGTCACCAAAGCAGTTTGTTTCTGTACAGTAGTTTATGAAGAAACAAATAAACATTGGAGGATGACTCTATCCAGCAATCAAAACAAAGGCATTTCTTACAAACCAAAGGCATTTCTTTTGTACAAGACAATATTTACATATATATGAGGCATCAAGACGATCCAATAACTGAACAGATCCCCATTCAACTTCGGCAGAAAGACCTTAGATGGTGGTTTTTCCTCAATATACTCCCTACCCTCTCATGACTCAAGAAGCTTGCTCCACCAGTGGGACTGCCTTTTTCAGCCATGTTGGCTATGGAGGAAGGGGGGAAGCCTCATCTTTCCCTCTACCTGTTTCTTGACGGAGACTCTCTTTTGGCCCATCAAGTCCACACTGGCCCTCTGAAGGGCATCCACCCAGACTCACCCTATTCTGTAACCCTAAATTTCCCATGGCTCATCCAACCAAGCTGCATGTCCCTGAACACACCGCCTAACCTGTACATCTTCGGACTGTGGGAGGAATTAGAGACCTGGAGCAACCCATGCAAAGTTCACAAAGATAGTTGCCCAAGGGCGGAATTGAACCCAGCTCCCTGGCATTGTGAGGCAGCAGTGCTAGCCACTGAACCATCGTGTCATCTTGTAGTCTTACTGCCAGAAGGATCGTCATCACTCGCCCTGCACAGGCCTCAGCAAACGTGAAGTTACTTGATGTTTGCACAGCTCACTGCTCCTTCAGTCACAAGCTTTCTCTTTCCTGTGTTGTTGCTGCTCGGTTCACTCATGAAATTGCAAGAGAGAAACACCCTTTGATTGGAGGGTCAGTTCAACGGTCGGCTCCATGGACTGTCTATTGGACAAGTCTGGTCTATAGAAATTAAATACAGTTGCAGGAAAGTCAGACAGTGTGAAAGTGCTAAAACCCACAACTAGTAAAGTACTGGGAATCTCCACTCTTCCCCAAACTCTGTTGACTGTCTGTGTCCACCTGTACTAGCAAACACTAACCATACTGTTACTAAAATAAGAGCAGCAGCTAGATCTGACATGTTGTGTTAACCTTTTTCATTCAGCAAGAAGTAATTCAAGCAATGGGCTCCAATGATATTTCATAGAGACTTATCAGGACCTTTCTTTTATAGGTATTTTTAAAATCTGTATTTGTTTTAGTCCTGCTATCTGGAAGTTTTTAGTTACTAACTGTATCCCTTTATTCTTAAAAAGCCTTTGCCAATAGCTTGGAATAAGCAAACCTTTAGCCTGTTTGAACAAAAATTGTATTCTGGTATACCTTACCTTGTATCATGAAATTTAAAAGGGAGCTATATTAATCCACAATTTAGTGGCCATACTGGAGCCTCCTATATTGGTAGTTTCAAAGTTCTGCTCTTACCTCCCTAATGGATTCTCACATTTTTGCAATGATGGATGTTAAGCTAACTGGCCTGACATTCTGGATAGTGCTGGCTGCACACCTAAACAATGTCAGTGAAGGCCCAGCATTAATTTCACAAGGTCCCTGGGCCCACAGGAGTATATTCAGGCAAAGGTGCCCTGTCCTCAGAATGGGCTATATTTCAATGAGATTGAATTCTGTTGTCAATAAATTTAACATGTTGGCCTATTTTATGCCCCACGTTACATTGCCATCTCATGAAACCGACACATCCATTGTGACCATATGACAACCCAGTTTTTACTGTTGGTAGGGGTAAAGGAAGCTTTTTTGAAGGCTCAGAACTTTCAGTAAACATTTCTCCAAATTTTTCTTTTGAAGGAGGATAAGATTCGAGAGGATTATCATTGTGCCGATCACATCCCAGTGACACATGATCAGAGACTGTCAGCAATGCTACGAAGAGGAGTGTAGCATGGGGTCTGGCCCAATGAATGTTGCAATCTTAAAGCTGAGAAGGGCATATGGATTTCATGTGATAAATGGAAACGTTGGAGAAGGTATGGCAAGTAGCAAATCATGAACCTTGCATCGTAACAACGAGGATCTTTACTTTCTAACCCAGGGTTCATTACGATAATGTATGTCATTTCAGCCTTCAGGTGGAAAATTATTGGAATTGCAAGTGAGATGATTAAAGTATAATCTGTGAACTGTCTTACTCGCTACTAAGTATAACAGAGGCTTGTTAATAACTTGCTTGTCCTCTATAATCTCACAAACGAAAACTAAACTTGACTGATTTTTCTCATGATATTCATCATTCCAGCCCCAAATTTCCCCAAGTTCTTTTCCAGGTTTTTGAAGTTAAAATAAAAATTATATAACACTGAAAAATTACAACATGGCTTTCAACAAGAAACGTATTTGTCCTTAACACACAGCAATTGGCAGAGTATGGCATCAGTTTGGGGGATAATTTTCTACTGGCTGGAGTCATGCAGAACACAAAGGGATGGTCTCAATCTTAGGACATTAGTACTTCGGGGTAGTATCCCAGGCACAAACCTCATCATCTGTTTCATCATTGACTTTCCCTCTGTCAAAATGCTTGAAGTAGGATTGGAATCATAGAACCACAGAAATGATACAGCACGGAAGGGGGGCATTCAGCACATCTTACTCACACTGACCCAAAGGCAACCAAATGCCCTTCCTAATCCCATCTTTCTGCACATGGCCCATAGCCCTACAGTTTACAGCACAAAACGTGCAGATCCAGGTACCTTCTAAAAGAGTTTAGGGTCCCTGCCTCCACCACTCAGGCAGCAAATTCCAGACACTCACCATCTTCTGCATAAAAAAAGTTTTCCTCACGTCCCCTCAAAGTCTTATGCCTCCTAGCTTGAATCTATGATCCCTGGTTTTTGACATTTCTGTCAATGGAAAAAGTTTTGTTCTATCAACTCTTATCTCTACCCCTCACAATTTTGTCTACCTCAATCATCTCACTTCTCAGCCTTCTCTCTTCCAAGGAAAACAACACCAATCACTCCAAGATACATTTGTATCCCCCACGCAGATGACCTAAAAGCCCTCCGCTTCTTCATCTCCTGCAGGGCCAATCACCGACACGCTCATCCGCTTAATGGAGCTTGCCCTTACCCTGCACAACTCCTCCTTTAACTCCTCCCACATCCGACAGACTAAGGGGTGGCCATGGGTACCCGCATGGACCCAAGCTATGCCTGCCTCTTTGTAGGATACATGGAACACCCCCTCTTCTGCAGCTACACTGGCACTATCTCCTACCTCTTCCTCCATTAGATCGATGACTGTATTGGCATTGCCTTGTGCTCCCACAAGGAGCTTGAACAGTTCAGCAACTTTATTAACACCTTTCACTGAACCTCAAATTCACCTGGACCATCTCTGTACCCCCTTCTCCTTCCTGGGCATCTCTATCTCCATCTCTGGCGATCATCTCGAAACTGACATCTATTTCAAGCCAATGGCTCCCACATCTACATGGGCCACACCTCCTCTCACCCACCCTCCTGCAAGAATGTGATCCCATATTCCAAATTCGTCCACCTCTGCTGTGTCTGCTCCCAAGAAGGGGTGTTCCATTCTTGAACATCCCAGATGCCCTTCTATTTCAAGGACACCAATTTCCCCTCTGGTGATCAAAATTGCACTTAACCGCATTTCTTGTGTTTCTCATATCTCTGCCTTCACATCCCTCTGTCCTCAACAAAAATAAAGACAGAATCCCCCTTGTCCTCACATATCACCCCACTAACCTCCGTATCCAATGTATCATTGTCTGCCACTTCAGCCACCTACAATCCGACTCCACAACAAAAGATATATTTCCCTCCCCACCTCTATCTGCCTTCCGTAGGGACTGGTCTCTCCACCACTCCCTCATCCGCTCCATACTCCCCACTAACCCCTCCACCTCCGGCACGTTTCCGCGCAACTGTGGGAAGCGTTACACCTGCCCCTACACCTACCCCTCCCCCCCCCCCCCCACCTTACCTCCATCCAAGGACCCAAAGCAACTTTCCACATCAGACAGGGGTTCATCTACACATCTGTAAATGTGGTTCTACTGCATCCGCTGCTCCAAGTGTGGTCTCCTCGACATCGGTGAGACCAAGCAGAGGCTCAGAAACCATTTTGTAGAGCATCTGCTGTCTGTACATGACAAATGACCACACCTTCTGATCACATTTTAACTCCCCCTCTCACTCCCTGAGTGACATGTTCATCCTCGGCCTTCTCCAGTGTCACAATGATGCCAGCCACCGGCTGGAGGAGCAGCTCCTCATTTTCCACTTCAGGACCCTACAGCCCGATAGCCTAAATGTGAATTTCACCGGTTTTAAAATCTCTCCACCTCTGGCCTCATCCCATGACAAACCCTCCCTCTCAATCCCACATTCTTGACTTGACACAACTTGTCCATATTCTTTCCCAACTATCTGCCCATCCCACCTCATTGACCGATCCCTACCATTCCCCGCCTTCACTCACTCATCACCATCCCACCTAGCTTCCCCAGCCCCACCCCTCTCTCTATTTATTTCTGAGCTCCCTTCCCCCTCACCATTTCTGAAGAAGGTTCCTGACCCAAAATGTCAACTTTCCCATTCCTCTGATGCTGCCTGGCCTGCTGTGTTCCTCCAGCTCCACACTGTGTTATCTCCAATCACTCCAATCTCTGCTTGCAGCTACAATTCTCCAGCCCTGGCAACAATCTGGTAAATTTTCTCTGCCTCTTTCCAAAGCAATTACTTCTTTCCAGTAATGTGACCAGAACTGTAAGTTATAGTCCAGTTGTGGCCTCACCAGTGTCTTATACAGTTTCATCATTTTATCCTTACTTTTGTAATCTGTATCTCTGCCATTGAAGGAGCGCATTCCATATTACCTTCTCTACATACTTACCCACCGGTACTGCTACCTTTAGGGATCTGTGCACTTGCACATCAAGATCTCTCTCTTCATCTATCACTCTTAGTATATTCCTGTTTATTGTGTATTCCTTTTACTCTTTGTTTTGCTGATTACAGCTTTCACTTTCACTTGCAAATAGCCACATTCCGGCTAGGATTTCATGATGCACAATGTCTTGAAGGTGCTACTAGTGGCAGCGGTATAAAATTGAGAAGGTGGCTTTGTTTCAGGTCCCTGATACCAATACTCAAGGACACAATATGATGCTCAGCGTACAATCTTCATTTTATTTTGAAATCAGCCATTAAGAATCGATTGAGATTGTTATAATGTCAATACAAGCCAATTTTATGGATCACTTCAAATTTTTCAGTAAATCCATGCTGGCCACAGGTCATAGTTACTCAGAATACTGCAGGAAGTAATTCACCACCCGAGTCCCCAAAGCTTGTCCATTATCTACAAGGCACGGGTCAGGAATGTGATGGAATACTCTCTACTTGCCTGGATGTGTGCAGCTCCAACAGCACTGAAGAAGCTTGAGACCATCCAGGACAAAGTAGTCCGTTTGATTGGTACCGCATTCGCAAACATCCACTCCCTCCACCACCAATACTCAGTTTCAGCAGTGTGTGCTGTTTACAAAAGTAGCTCAGAAATTCATCAAAGGTCCTGAGACATAACATTCCAAACGCATGACCACTCCTGCCTGGAAGGACAAGGGCAGCAGATATATACCACCTGTAACTTCATCTCACTCACCATCCTGAAGCGTAAATATAAGGGATGGCACAGTGGTACAATGGCACAGTGGTTAGCACTGCTGCCTCTCAGTATTGGGGACCTAGGTTCGATTCCAGCCTTGTTGACTGTCTGTGTGGAGTTTGCATGTTCTCCCTGTGTGTGCATTGGTTTCCACCAGGTGCTCTGGATTCCCCCTATAGCCTGAAGATGTGTAGGTTAGGTGGGTTAGCTAGCAGCATTAGCTATGGTAATTGCAGTGTTATGTGGCTAGGGTATGAACGTGGGTCTGGGTGGGATGCGCTTCAGGGAAGTCAGTGGAGACTCCATGGGCCAAATGGCCTCTATCTGCACTGTAGAAATTCTATATCATGTTCTTTCACAGTTGCTGGGTCAAAATCCTGGAATGTCCTCCTCAAGGGTACGGTGGCTAAACCTACAGCACATAAACTGCAATTGTTTTAGAAGACAGCTCACTACTGCCTTCTCAAGGGCAACTTTCGATGGGAAATAAATGCTGGCATTGTTGAAAATGAAAAGATTTGAAGAGGCTTAATAGGGTAGATCCTGGTAGATGTTTCTTCTTCAGGGCAATGCACAACTGAAAGGCACAGTGTAAGAACATGCGTCTCCTATTTAAGACAGAAGTAAAGAAGATGTTTTTCTCTCAAAGGGTCATTTTTTTTTTGAATTCTCTTCCACAGAGAGCAGTGGAGGTTGTGTTACTGAATTTGTTCAAGGTTAAGCTGGACAGATTTTGGATTGACCAATGAGCAGAGAGTTATGGCAGGAAGGTAGGGATAAGGTGACATTAGATTAACATGATCTTTCAAACAGTGCAGCAGACTTGGGCCACATGGCCTAATGTTGCTCCTATTTCTTATGATATTATGTTTGCTGTGCCTTCAAGGTGTAACCTCTCCAGTTTCCCCAATAAACTGAGTCTCCTGTCTTTCTTTCTTTCCTCCTTTACAGGTTGCTTAAAATCTTCTTCACTAACCACACTTTTTGTTATCTATTCAAATATCTCCATACGTGAGCTCAATGTCAAATATTGTTTGCCAAGTTTATTAAAGGAATTATGTAGTTGTTGGTGCAGTAAATTTGTGGTAGTAATTCAGAGTTCCAGCACTCAAGATTTTCTGTTTACGTCTGAGGCCTGTTTGCTCCCAGAATATGTACAAATTTAGTTTGGTATGTGCTGGTTTATATTTCTTCCTTTCCAATTTCACATCACATCCCTGAGAGGATGAAAATGAATCCTATGCCAAGATTCCAGCAATGTGTTGCTCTGTAACTGACTGCTAGAAGGCATGTGAAAGCTGTCCAGGTTGGCTAACCCTTCAACGTACCGTTCCATCTTTTTTAAAAGTGTCTGGCAGTGTGCAGTTCCTCTGCTAATGATGCATCTCAGACAGTGAATTCACAGTGTGGTAAGATATATGGCCAAAACCATGTCCTTCCACCTTGGGCCAACACAAATCTCATCAATATACCACCAAAAACCCACAATCTCGAAAAAAAAGCCAAAATATATGGATGTACTGCCAGATGCACTGCTGGTGAATGCTGAAAAATATCAGTTTAATTCTTACTGAGTCAAGCAGCAGTTGGGATGCTACAATTAGGTTTGGTGCTTTAGAATAGAAATAAATTAATCAGAGTTTCTGCGTATAAGTTAATCTAATGCTTTATCTTGGAATATGTGTGACATTGAGTGAGGAGAGTGTTGAGTTCCATGGTGATGTCCTTCATAGATGTTTAGGTTCCCCCCATTCTAAGTTCACACATGAAGGAGCTGCATTGACAAATTATTGAGCTCTACAGAATAGCAACTTAACAGGAATAAGTGCCTTTTGAAAACAAGGAGCCTGTTTAAATAATTTCAAGGCTTTTTTAAATTAAAGTTTGAAACAAGATTGAAGCGATTGGACACATTTTTATTTTCAAATTTGACAGTATCTTGCAAAATATTTTAGTTGACACTGTCAATATGATTATGGAGAGCAAACTAAGATTTTTGTTGCTTAAGATTCTGATAAATTACCTCCCTCAAAAATATTTTTTCAGTTTGTTTTTATAATCTGCTTTAAAAATGGATATTTAATATATTAAACGTAGCATTTGTAGTGGAAAAATTAAAAAGACGTATTTATCTTGACAGATGAAAAAGTAACTTGATCCTCAAAATGATTAATTATGAAGTGAAGGTTACAACACACTTCTTCAAATGTGCATCTAGTTCATTTATTTGTGAACATGCTGCCAAAAATGCATTAAAAAAAATACCCTAACTTGTTTCAGGTTTTTCAGCTGGGGGCTCTAGTATAGCAGTATTGTCACACAACAGAATTTGGTGAAAGATACAAAACAGACCTTTTAGTAAGCAATCCCCCTTAATCCAATTCTGGCATACTGCTAGGGATACTGAGGTTTGAGAATAGTGACATTTGAAAAGAACAGTCCTGATGAGACAGCTAAGATGTTTTTGTCCCTGCCAAGGCTAGTGGAACCCTATTTTCCATTACCTTGTCAGAATTCATCTCCTGCTGTCACGATGAAGAGATAAGTGTGAAGTGATGGAAGGTGTTGATCAGCTGGTCAGAGAAAGAAGACAGCGGTAAATGGATCAAGGCCTTTTCAAGAAGGATACAGTTGTTCTCAAGCTCTTAATCCCAACTAGTGGGCTTTGGCAGCACGAAGGTTTTACTGTTGCATTCAGAATATTACAATGGTTTTCTTGGAATTTTAAAAAGTGCTCCAAAAATTTGATATATTAGATTGTAAGTCTGTGAACTAAAATTCCTTCTAGATGGTCTTTAATTTACAACTAAAAAGTTTTAGACAAACTCAAAAATTAGGGTAAATAATATACATTTGTATTCAGAAAATGTTTACGGGCAGACCAAGTGGATCTTGTTTATATCAGCATCAATAAAGTATGCGTTAATTCATTGCAATTCAGTACATTGCACAAATCTTAGTTTTAGGGTAGTTTTGAACTTCATATTGCTTTATAAATATAGGAAGGGTCATAGTTTAAATCTGAATTAACAGTCAAAGTACAGTTGATAGTGATTTCAGTAGACTTTTATGACCTATCCATTATGTTTGGTTGTTTTTTTTCCCCTCCTAATACTATATGTTTTATGAATTCTGGTAATGTGAACTTTTGTTGAATAATTCATACATTACAAGAGCAGTAGAATTTTTAAAAAATTTGGCTATAAAGCATTCTCATCCTGAAATTGTGAAAAACTCTATAGAAATGCAAATGTTTCATCTTATCTCTCACTTGTATAGCCAACTAAAGAGCTCAGTCATGTGATTCTGTGTGCGGTTAATTCCAAACCACATTCTTATAATTCTGGGCAAGTGCCAAATGGAGATTAGGCATTTCAGCAGCGAACGAAGTTTCACAAGTGTTTCCTCCAAATTGATTTTTGTTTTCAAATTATCGAAACTGCCTCTAAATTAATAATGCGACAAACAATAAAATGAAATCAACTCCTTCCATCTGCAACCTGATATCATGCTTGTAAGCAGATTTTTTGTTTAATTGTGAAGAAATTGTTTGGTGCACTAAATCAAGAATAGAGGAATAATTGTGACCAAGAAAGAAGCAACGTGCTATTCATAGAAGAGAAGAATTGTCATGCATGCCTTTTTAAAAACCAATAATATAGGTATATAATTAAGCCATTCATCCCATTGAGTCTGCTCTACCACTTGATGGCTAATATGTTTCTCAACTTCATTCTCCTGCCTCTCATCTCCACGCAATCTTTGATCCCTTTATTAATAAAGAATTTACCTGTCCCCGTATTAAATTCATTCAATGACGACTTCCATTGCCTTCTGTGGCAATGAGTTTTAGATTCACCCCCTCTGACTGAAGGAAGTCTTCAAGGGCCATCCCTTCTCTCTGAGGCTGTAATCTCAGTTTTCTAGTGGCCTCTGACAAACCCTTAATCCTGGAAATTGTTCATATAAACCTCCTCTGGACCTCCTCCAAGGCCAGCATTTCAATACTTAGAGTCAGGGCTCAAAACTGCTCGTGATGTTCCAAACATGATCTGAACAGAGCCTTAAACAGCCTCAGCAATACATCCCTGCTCTCATATTTTTGTCCTCTCAAAATAAATGCTAACAATGCATTTGGTTTCCTAACTGATGACTGAATCTACATGTTAATTTTGGGATAATCCTGAACTAGGATTTTTGAAGTCTTCCCTCTTTTTAGAGAACAGTCTATTCTTCCTACCAAAGTGCACAATCTCATACTTGTTTACATTGTGTTTCACTTGCTACTTCTTAGCGTGTCTCCTCACCTGTCCAAGTCCTTCTACAGCCCCCTTGCTTCCTCAACATGATTGTTTATCCACCTATCTTTGTGTCATCTGCAAACTTAGCAACAATGCCCGCAGTTCCTTCATACAGTTCTTTAATGTATAAAGTGAATAGTTGAGGTGTCAACACTGATCCCTGCGAAACTCCACTAGTCACTGGCTGCCACCCTGAAAAATACCCCTTTATAGCCACACTCTGTCACTACCAGTCAGCCAATGCTGCAACTATGTCTATACCTTCCCCTAACACCATAGAGGGCTTTCTTATTTAACAGCCTCTTGTGAGATAACTTGTCAAAGGCTTGCTGGAAATCTAAATAGCCTATGTCCAATGGCTCATCCAGTTCTGATGTGTCTGCTATCTCCTCAAAGAATTCTAATAGATTTGTCAATTTATCCACCTTCAGACCTTTCAGCTTATCCAGCACTTTTGCCTTAGTGATGGGCAGCACCCTTCCCTCTGCCCTGACTCTCTTGAAGCTCTGGTACGCTCTCTTCCACCATGAAGACTGATGCAAAGTATCTAATGAATCATTTCTTTGTTCCTCTTCGTACTTCTCCAGACTCATTTCCCAATGGTCTAATGTCCACTCTTGCCTCTCTCTCACCTTTGATGTATTTGTAAAAATCTCTTGCAATCTTCATTTCTATTACTAGCTAGCTTACGCACATATACTTCTCCTCACATTGCTTCTTTTTGAAGGCTGGTTTTTGAAGGCTTCCCAATCCTCTAGCTTCCCATTTATGTTTGCCACATTGTATGCTATTCCTGATTTCCCTTGTTAGTTGTAATTGTTTCATCCTTCTCTCAGTATGTTTCTTCCTCCTTCGGATGGCTTTCTGCTGTGCCTCCCAATTTACACTCAGAAACTCCTGTCATTGCTGCTCCACCATCTTCCTGCTATGTTCCCCTTCCAATCAACTCTGGCCAGCTCCTCCCTCATGTCTTTGCAGTTACCTTGAATCAATTGTAATACAATTACATCTGATTCCAGCTTCTCCTCCTCAAACTGCAGGGTGAATTCTATCATGTTAAAGTCACCACCTCCTGAGGGTCCATTTACCTTAAGCTTCCTAATCAAGCCTGCTTCATCACATGTCACCAAATCCAGAACTGCTGACTTCCTAGCAGGCTCTACCATGAGTTATTTTAAAAAATAATCATCATATAGACATTCCACAAATTCCTTTCCTTGGGATCCACTACGAAACTGATTTTCCAATTCCCCTTGCATATCATAAGGTCCTTATGATTATTGTAATTATCTCCTTTCTTACATGTCTTTTCTATCTCCAGATTTATTGTCTGTGCCTCAACCTGACTGCTGGTTAGGAGGCCTGTACGTAACTCCCACCATGGTCTTTAAAATATCTGCTTGACTCTGCAACATAACTGGTGTCTCTAGGATTTGCTCTGTTGCACATTATATTGAACACATTTAAATCTCTTAATTCCTGTAGGTTATTTTGAAAACAAAGTTCAACGATAAGGGCAAAATTGGCGTGTTAATTTTCCTCATGCCTCTTGTGAGAGAATTCCAGGTTTCACAAGGATGAGATTAAAGGTTCAGCATCTGGTGAATCATAAGCATGTATTGGAGTTTCCTTTGTATCTGTGCAGATGTTCCCATTGAGATGAATGACCACGAAGAACATCACAATTCTTTCCCCTGCTGTGCTGCAGATGACAGTACAACATTGCTATGCTACTGTTTAAGAGGTTGCATTCCTCGGCATTCTTTCCCACAGTGTTGCGTTTTAGTGTACTGTTGGCAATATCGTGTCACAATGTGCAACTTTCAAGGCACTGCCTTGGTGTTTAGTTCTTTAGGGTTTTAATAATATATTTTTCTTCATGTTACAGTACATCACATGAATTTACTGCATACATACAGGCGATTTGGCCCAATCAGTCCATGTCAGTGTTTATGCCCCATGCAAGCCTACTCCTATTTTCATGACCTTTCAATCCCGTGTTCCTCACGGTGGTGTATTTCAGTTCACTCAGAGATATCCAGTTGGGAACATTCACTTTTAATGCACGTTGTAGTCTGGAGCTAGATATGACAGTTGGGTCTTCAACTTTATTTCGATTACATAGATGACCAGAAATCTTTCCAGCTCTTACTGCCTGCCACTGCAGTATGTTAGAAGGATTTTCAGGTTGATATTCAACCTGTTTGGCCATACTTGAACATGTATTCCTTGGCTATCAAAACTCATGGTGAGGTTTAATCCAAGATCCACTGGCACAGGGGCTTGGAGGCTGCCCCAGCACCACAACACTTGCTTATATATTTATATAGTCTCCCCTAAAATGCACCTGCATTATTCGACTGTATTTTTTAAAGATACTTTCATCTTCTGCTCTTCACATTATTATTTTGCTGTATGACTTTAACAACAATTGAGCAGTGAACTTTAGTGATCAGAAAAATGAAAACCAAAAGTTTGATACCATTATTAAATTTGAAAACAATTGTATTATTACATCTTTGCTACTACCTCCATTGTCAAACTGATGTTTTTATTATTATGCTCAGTCTCAGAACAGTATTATTGCCATTTCTGTGGGAAGCAATCATGAATGAGATTGGCCTGAACTCAAGTCTCCATTTGCCACTAAACTCTAAATTAACACTGGCATAATTACACCTCAGGCATAGGTCTTATGGCAGAATCAATTTGGACAGATGCAGGTGCATTAGTAGCATAAAATCCCAATGAATTCATGACTTGAATTTCCACATGGCCCTATATATCCCTCTTTCACTAAAAAAAGGTTATTCACCACTTCATCCCTGTCCACGACCACACACTAGCAGTTTAGCACCATGAAAATTATTTATTGAAATTTATTCCATATATCCACATGCTGAATAATAACGTGAGAGCTTTAAACTGCAGACTTTCTTTTAAAAAGAGGCTCATTATAAGCGTAGTGAAGTTGGGCAATGGTATAAACGGACACACTAATCTTCTCATGGATTACAAGAGTAGGTCTCAGCATAAATGAAGTATTATGGATCAGTACCAAATCAGATTTACGACCAACGCTGACCCAGTTCGATAATTTCTACTTTTCTTTCCATTCTGAATCACTGAGGCTTTTGTTTGGCCTGTCTATGTAAATACACTGAGAGGCATGACCAGGATAGTTAAAAGAAAATTTGTTCTAGTCCCAATTAGGCTCCTTCCCCATCTCTTTTCCTGACAAATTAATTATGGTATTTATGCTATTTCCTGTTTTCTCTTTGAATTTGAAGGTTTCATTGACATTGTTTCCAATTTCCACCCTTCTCTTACTTTCAAACGGCCCATCTTCAAATCTTCTTTGTCTTTCCTCAAATTTCCTGCCTCCTTTTCTGGGGATAAACTATGAAGAAATATTCACTATAAGCCTACCACAGCTACCAGTATCCTCGCACCTTGCTCCCATTAAGGATACCATTCCATTATTCCAGTTTTTCCATTTTTTTTTGTATCTATTGTGATGATGCAACATTATAAAGCAACACTTTTGATATAGCTTGCTTTTTCTTCAACAAAGGATCACTCCATACCATAGTTGATAGGGCCCCCACCATGTTAGTTCCATTTTTCACGCTTCTGTTGTCACTCGTTCCCCTATCGCTCAGAACTATGATAGATTCCCCCTTTTCCTGACCTTCCACCTCAGCAGCTTCCATATTGAACAGATCATCCTCCGAAATTTCAGCCATCTCCAGCATGATGTTACCAGAAAACTTGACTTTGCCTACCGTCACCTTTCAGCTTTCTTAAGAAAACCTTGCCTCCAGAGCATCCTCCTCCATTGTTCAATTAATCATAATATCCTCATCCATTTAAGTTGGGATAAGGAGAAATTTCTTTTCTCAGAGCATTGTTCATCTTTGAAGTTATTTACCAGTTACCAGTGGTGTCTGGCTCATTGCATGTATTCAAGGTTGAGTCAGACTGATTCTTGATGCACAGGAGGATGAAATGTTATGGAGTGGAGGCAGGAAAGTGGAGTTAAGACCACAATTGGACAAGCTATAGTGATGAGCTCACAACCTCCATTCATCAGGCCCCTCACCTGCCCACATTCCTGAAATCTATTACGCTCGGCCATGGTGTAAAGTGAAAAAGGAAATGAGCCATTACGATGTTAACACATTGCATTAATAATAAAGTACATCATATAATGATATATTATGCTTAAATAAAACAGCTTATTTGTACCGGGCTCTTAGATCAACATCGATCCCAAAAGCCATGTATTAAACCACTTTAATCCCTAGCATGCACTGCATGAAGCATTAGGAGAAAGTAGAGTTGGGTAGTATTTATCTAGCGTCAGCATGAGACCTGCAACTAATCAAACACCAACATTTTTTCCCTTATATATTGTTCATTCAACAATTTGTGTTTAATATGTTATTCATTCCAAATGTGCAAGCTGTTAGCTTTTTCTATTAAATTCACAATCACTCGCATAGAAACAATGGGCCAATCTGCTCAGAAATGGGTAATATTGCATTTCAATTTAACAATATTGGCAAAACTTTCTGTACAATTTGTACACATCTCCTGTTCTTTCTTTTGTTTTAGGTAAGATGATACATTTCTATTTATAAGTTGTTGCAGTGGAACCAAGCAATGAATGATGTTTATGGAAGGTATATGTTTGATTGTGTTTAAGATGTTCTGGTCAGTTAACACAATTACAACATTAGGACATCTTTGCAGGAGTTCCTCTGGGAGTGCCCTAGGCCCAAATATTTTCAGTTGCTTTATCAATGACCTTCCCTTCATCATTTGCACAACATCTGGACAATATTCAGTGAGTAACTCACATCCTGACTCCCTAAAGCCCATCTCCCATCCAAAAGGCTCAAGCCAGGAGCATATGGAATACTTTCCACTTGCCTGGATGAGTGCAGCTCCAATAACACAAAAGAGGCTTGACACCATCCACAATCCATTTGATCGGCACCACATCTACAAAGATACACTCCTTCCAATACAGGCAGCTGATGTACCATCTACAACATGCACTACATAAATTCACTAAGGCTTCTCAGACAACACCTTCCAAATCCATGACCAGCCGCATTTAAAAAGACAAAGTTAGCACATAAATGGTAACTCCACAACTTGCATGTTCCTTTCCAAGCCACTCACCATCCCGACTTGGAAGGTTTGTCACTCTTCCTTCAGTGTTGCTGAATCAAACTCCTGGAACTCCCTCCCCAACAGCATGTGGCTGTGTTTACACTGAAAGGAATGTGACAGTTCAAGAAGAGAGCTCACCACCATGTTCTCGAAGGCAACCTGGGATGGACACTAAATGCTGGCCCTGATAGAAAAGCCTACATCCCAGGAATGAAATAAAAAAACACAATGAGTTTACTTAGAAAAGTTGAGATGACTCCATGCATTAAACTAAGCTGTAATTTTTTTTCCCCAACAATCAGGACAGCCATATAACATGTACTAAAAGTAGAGCTCAATGTCGGGATACTTGTTTAATTCTTTGTTTATTATTGTTCCTAATGATCTGTGAGATTTAGTTTTAAAGTGGAATAAACCATGATATTGTTATTTTTGTATCAAAAGAAGTTATAGCCATTAAGTTATGTAAAACTAGGTTTATCAGTGGAACTGTGATTATTTAATTCATGACAGATGTGTTTAAACAGAACATTACAATGAATTTCTATTAGTGTATATGATTAGTTATTAATAAATGCTTGTGTGTCCAGAAATAATTGTATTATTATGTATTAAATCTAAGTCAACTCTGTTACGTCACTTCAACCTGTACAAATGAATGCCCTGGTCTTTCTTGTGATGTCAACAAATATGACATGTCATTAATCCATAGTAAATTGAGACAGAGCAGGTCTCCTCTCATAATTTAAAATGTTTAAAATGCATTCAGAGCTACGGTTCCTAGATTCATGTTGTCCAAGTGTAATTTTACCCGTTTAACAGCTACTATTAACAGCCATATCTAAATATATCAAGACATGTGGAAAGTGTGGCCTTCTGCATGTATAAAGAAATGGACAGATTTCAATCAATTTTCAAATGCAAGTGGCAGGATAGGCCATTGGCAAAAGCAGAGCACTAGAGAAAAGGCTAATGCAGCTACAAAGAGCCATGCACTGACCCAAACTGACCATGTACAGGGAGAAGTGATTGACAAACACGTTCAAACCATACTATTTATGGTAGAAGAGAACACATTTGGTACAATCAAATCAGTCAATGATCTCCAGGGATATGACTGGAGTGAAATATAAGCCAGGTACCAGGTGATTAAAAATGACATGCTGAACAGGTTATCCAATTAGTGCAAACACCAAGATATTCCTCTGCATCTACATGTTGATGATTAAGATTATGACGTTAAAGATATTTTCAAGTTTGGTTCATGACATTTTGTCTGAAATCAGTGTGAACCATTGCAACTGGCAACTGCCAAATGTTAGCATCTATATGAGTTGAAAAAAATGATTATCCAGGAATGGTCTGACAGTTATTATAAAAGTTTGTTCGTTTTGGTCATGTGAATATAAACATGGTATATCTTGACAAGTTATTTTCAAAGGCAAACAAGAGATCACAAGGTGTAGAGCTGGATGTACACAGCAGGCAAAGCAACATCTTAGGAGCAGGAAGGCTGACGTTTCGGGCCTAGACACTTCATCAGAAAATTCCCTTTTCTGATTCTCTGATGAAGGGTCTAGGCCCGAAACGTCAGCTTTCCTACTCCTCTGATGCTGCTTGGCCTGCTGTGTTTATCCAGCTCTACACCTTGTTATTCCAATACAAAACCAACATGCCAAAAAATCATGTTCATATTCATGTTACACCAGGGACAAATGGATATTGAATGCACAAGACAGCAAACATGAGGAAGTGTGTAATTGCCATGGGTAAATCAGGACATTTAATAATTTGCAAAGTATTGCCATGTGTGTCAAGTACAGCAACCAAGTATAGCAGGGAATTTTTACATCCTCAAGCACTTCCATTCTCTTCTTGGATGAAAGTATCAACAGCCCTATTCACAATGCACGAGGAAGATCACATCTTTGTGACAGACCATTATTTGGTGATTTAGTAACACAATTGACATATTCATGTTACACTGTTTGTTTCGAGTTTTGGAACAGATTGTGTCTGACAACAGATAGCAATTCGCTAGCAACAGTTTCAAGATGCCTAGTGAGAGTGACCCACATCACATTGTCACCTGACTATCCATACTCAAAGTAACAGTTGAGCAGAATATTTGAGATGTATGATTAAAATCAATCACCATCCATGACAGATCAATATAGCATGATTTCATTTTGAATTGTTGCATTTTAATCCAACATCAATAGATAAGGAAGTACTAGCACTATACAAATAATGCTCTAAAGGAAAGTGTGAATAATCTAGCCCTGCAATTAATTGTCTAATCATTCTAAGTGATAAGACATACATTTACAGAGGAGAATGAAAGAAATATGAGGCAAGCAAGGTACAGAATGTGAGTTAGAAATGCAAATGTTTGAAACAAGTGAAGTTTTCTATAATATGCAGCCAGCGCAGATCATAAAGAATGATTACTGATCACAATGCTATAGTATGAAAGTACAGATGCCAGGTACCAGGTGATTACAAATGACAAATGGAGACCAACACTGTACAATCAAGCACACATGAAGAGAGTGAGGAAGAAAAATCCGGTGATTTTTGTCAAGATTGTGAAAGATTCTGTTTTTGTCCAGATAAATCCCATATACCCCACAACCCTTACCATATCTTTTACTCACTTATCTTCCAGCATAAATAAAAAAAGAGACATTTATTGATCCAATCTAATCTGTGTGAAGGCATGCTGATAGAATTTGATTTGGAAATTACCCATTAAAATGCTGCAACCTTATTTTTGACTTATGTATTCCTCCATTTAAAGTGTGAGATTAGCGAACTTACTTTGAAGAGTTTGACAAGGTAATAAAATGACAGAGTAACCGACGGCAATAGAGAGAGAGAGGCACATAAATAAAAACATTGAGTGTTTCAACTGGTTTCAGTAGTAACCTATGCTTATAGGAAATTCATGGGATATGGATGTTGCTGGCTAATAGCCCGTTCCTAATTGGTCAGTGGGCAGTCAAGAATCCACCATATTGCTGTGGCTCTGGAGTCACATGTGGCCAGAACAGATAAAGAGGGCTGTCCCCTTTCCTAAATGACATTTGCGAACCAGCTAGGTTCTGACCTTGCTACTAGCTCTCTCATCCCATGAAAAAGAACATTTAAAAAAGGTTCTGCAGTGATTAATAACCCTAATTGAATGATATTTGCTGAAAACTTGATTTGAATGAGATAATGGGACAACAAGAATGAAAAATAACCTGATCCCCACCCCAGTTAAAATATTCAGAGATATTAGTCAGAGCAAAACACACAAATAAGCATTATTTATGTTATACTAAGTAAATAAATCATATTTATTTTGTTTTCTAATAACACACAATATATGTTGTGCATATACACAGAGACATTAGGCGACTTTTTAATGTTAATTTAAATTTGGACTTGTTCATATTTCGGGATTTAATCATATTTATATATGAAGCTAATACTTAGAGACAGATTTTCATCTTCAACATCTGGGCAGGAAGCAGGTGAAGTGAATCGCCTGGCCGTTATAAAATCTAAAGCCAATTAAATGAAAACCATCGATTCAATAAAAGGTGACTGATTCACTTTGCCAGATTAGCGCCCAGGTGATGGAATCAAAATCTGACCTCTTGATATCTCCATCTCCAATCTAGACACAAACACAAACATTGCAGAAAAGTCAGTATGGTCATGTTTTACTGTCATTCTTTCCATAATGGTTATAAAACAAACTTTTCACTTGTTGACTCCTCATAGGAAAGTGAAAGATTTAAAAGATTTCAAACAATTGAGGCTTTTGACAACTTGCTGCATTTTCACTATTTGGAAAGGGAATTTGCTATATTTAATCAATAAAACAAACGTTTGAAAAAAATACTTCTTGCTGGTATTAGAATTTTTATTAGGATTCTAATAATAACATTTAGTCACACTTAACAGTACCTCGAGGCTGAATTCTGCTGTTCACGCTTAGTCATGGTGGTGGGTAGGATGATTTAGGGTATTGCTTGCTATGTAGTTTGAAATAATGGACTTAATTTTGCCTTATAGGGTTTGAGACTCCAATGTGGGACAAAATGGAATCTTGAGCCTACATTTGCTGGTGGTGAAACCAGTGGAACAATCTTTTCGACAGCTGGCATCCTAGGTGGCTGCCTTGGAGCTTACCACCCTACTAACAGTGCCAGCCCAATCAGAGGGTCTACAACTCTTGTGGCCTCATCTGCTCCATTTACAGTTGAGTGCTACTGAGATAGATAAGTGCCCAGAAATGTACCTCAACATGGAGACATCTTCACTGCTCTTCACAGTAGCCATAAAGTTATATAACACCTTTCTGTCCAACAGTCCATGCCAAGGATAATCCCAAACTAAACTAGCCCCACCTGCCTGCACTTGGCCCACATCCCTCCAAATATTTCTTACTCATATATTTATCTAAATGCCTTATCGTTGTTGTAACTGTAGCTGCATCCACCACTTCCACTGAAGATTCATTCCCACAAACAAACCACTCTCTGGGTTAAAAAGTTGCCCCTCTCATCTTTTTAAATCTTTCTCCTCCAACCTTAAAAATATGCTCCCTCTCTTGAAATCCCTGACCTTAGGGAAAAGACTCCTGCCATTCACTTTATCTATAGCTCTCATGATTTTATAAACATCTATGAGGTCACCTCTCAACATCCTATGCTGGAAAACAGCCCCAGCTTGTCCAGCGTCTCCTTACAATTCAAACTCTCCATTCCTGGCAACATCTTGGTAAATCTCCTCTGTACCCTCTCCAGCTTAGTCATTAGATAAGCTGGATCTAGACTAGCAGTTACATCAAGATGGGGGGGTGGGGGTGGTGGGCAGGTGTGGGGGTTCATCCCCTCCACTGGGTTAGTCTTGGTCAAACTTTTAAACCTTCTTGAACACTACCCCTGCTTTGTAGCATTAATGTCCTGGTCTGTCAGCATTAGAAGTGCAGGGCCCCTTAAGGGTCAACCAACATAAGTGTAGAGTTGATTGAGGGTAGGTAATGCTCATTGGACATCCTTCATAACATATCTGAACAGGAAGGAGTCTTGTGGCACAATGGTATGGCCCTGCCCCTGGACCAGGAAACCTATGTCTAAATCCTACCTGCTCCAGAGAAGTGTCACAAGATGTCTGAACAAGCTTTTCACAAAATGAAAGGTCTAGCCTCTTCTCCACTGTGGGTTACTTTATGGGCAAGAAAGGGGTCCAGAAGAGAACTGTGTAAAATGGTATTTCTGCTGAACTATGGTCTTTCAATAAAACTCTTGTAAGTATTTGAAAATCTTTTGTTGCCTAATCTGATGCATGGATACTGGTCTGTTAATTTGGCTTGTCATAGAATACAGCATCAAAGGAGATGGTGGACTTTATATTTAGCAGAGGCCATTTTGTGAGTGGCAAAATGTTGCATTATTGCCCTCGTTGAAGCCTTAGCTACAGTAATTGGCTGCCTGCCTCTGTCAACTAGACAGACAATCCTCTAACCTACCTGCATTTGGGGAAGTTCCATCAAGATAGGAATGAGTTGAGGAGCCATCTTGATAGGGCTCTGTTGTTTTCCTGGCTTCCACCTCTTCTCAAAACAGATCACCCTGTAACCTGGAAAATCCAGCCCAATTCCTGAACTGAATTGCTTTGTTGTTAGAATTAAGGGCATGTAAAAGTGGAAAGGACAAAAAAAAGTGACAGAATATATTTTATGTTCAGCAAGACATTTTAAGTTCAGTAGAGACTGTTATTCCCTTAAAAACATATTCTTAATGCAATGATTTGTTTGCGATAATTAATTTGATGGACTGGATCATCCAATGTCAATAGTAATTACACTTTGTGTCTCTGAGGAAGTCACAAGTTTATATTTCCATTGGGCAGAATTAAGCTGCCCAGATCCCAGCTAGAATATCTTTGGTAAAACAAAGAACTGTGAATGTTGGAAATCTGAACACACATAAACAGAAATTCCTGGAGAACCTCAGCAAGCATGGCAGCATCTGTGGAGAGAAAACAGGGTTAATGTTTCAATTCCTGAAGAAGGGTCACTGGAATCAAAATGTTAACTCTGTTTTCTCTCACAAATGTTGCCAGACCTGCTGCATATTTTCAGCAATTTCTGTAGAATATCTTTGATACTGAACTTCGTATCACAGCACTTTGTCTTGATGTCCTGTATGTATCACAGGACTTCCCTCCTGTATATTTTTGTTGCTACTTATAGATGAATGATCTGGATTAACAGTGCTTAACAGCAGAAACTGTATCAGGAAGGCTTAAAAATGTATTGAACCTAAACCTGAACATTCAATACTCACCCATGCAGTGGTATCATTGCTGACCGAAAAATCTGGGCCTTTGTTTTCGACGTGTATTATTTCCTGTCCATCAACATTAGTATTCATTCTCACAATGCAATAATTGTTAATATACTCATCTGGCATACTGATTGTTAATGCCTCCTACTGGTGAGTACAGGGCTCATTCTATTGTGATCTAAATGTTTTTGGCCCACAGACTGTAATGGGGTCTTGATTCAAGTATTACTTCCATGAAATTATTGTATAATTCATTGGAGATTACCACAAACAGCATAAAAGTAAAATTGAGCACTCAGGTTAAAATAACAGCCTCTTAATTGGCTGCCAGTTATGCCTCACTTTTGTGGCTATTCTACTGACTGTCAACCAGTCGTTAACTTCACCAAAATATGCTTTGAAACGCTTCAAATACTTTATAGAGAAAAGAAAGTAAATGAATGAAAAGATGCTGTTGTTGACCACAGGGATGCAACGCAAAATCTAATCACAGCAGTGCCAGGAAACCTGAACTGTCTAAAGATATCTGCAGCTCTCAATGTTTAATTGGTGATGATGGCTACAGGTCAGTCATGCATGACAATGTGAGTGTTGCATTGCTTCATGTCCCTTCTTCGTGTCAGCTTTCACTCCAGGTGATACTATTAGAGTCTCAGTTCTCTTTGAATCTTTGTTCTAATAAAAGAAACCTGAGGAAACATTAAAATCACTTACTCTGCTATCTACAAACATTGAAAGGAAAAGGGACCAAAGGAAATCCATGTATATAAGCCAGAAATTGCATAAAAATATTCAGCATTTATTGGTAGGTAATGTATGTTGTTTTATCAATATTTTGTAATTCGAGTATAAACATGTGTAACTTATCAATCTACTACATTTTTCCTATTTCAAAAGACCTTTTCAATCATTAATCTAACTATGTGATCTCAAAGGGGACATTGATTTCTGAGCACTGTATTCAGAAAGTGCAAGCAATAAGAAAATAAACTGGAAGCTAAACAAAAACAACTCAGCAGGTCTACAGAAAATAGGACTTTCTTCCCTGCCTTAACTTGCAACTATTTAACTAACATGATTAGGCACATTAATCAATGTGTTTTTCTTTGGCTAAGACTTTCAATAAAAAAATGTTACCCTATAGTAAATGCCTGCTGTCTCTGACAGCTTATTGAATCAGCTGGAAGCCTGAACATTAGGGTCTGCGATTCAGAATGCAACCCACATTATTGCAGAATTCAAAGATCTGAAAGATGAAGCTCACATTTCAGGTTCCTTTGCAGAAAGAAAATAATTATTACTCAGAAGAGGATCAGCAGAAATCATATATCCTGGCATTAAGTACTTGCCTTATTGTCCATGGCTGCCTTTTTCTGGTTTAGATGCTTAATAAGGCTGAATACCAAATACCCTCAGCCAGCCTTACTCCTAAACAGCTTTCTGTGATTTCACACACCAACTTTATCTGAAAAATACAGGGCTTTGTCAATATTTCATTTTCTGTGCAAACTCTGTGGATTACTTTGATTTTGGCTGAACTTGCCTGAAGAATGCTGAAACATTCAAAGATGATATGAGAATCACATGGTTATTTGTTTAAATATGTTTTCTCACACTAATGTTTCCTTTGTCAAATTAATCATGTTAGTCTCAAATTATTGTCAATAATACTTTCTCAAAAATATAGAAACTCAATTAAAACAAATTATCATCCACATCCAAAATTGCTTGTAGAATTGCAAATCATCTGAAACAGCCTGAATAATTTGAAGTAGATTTAAATTGTATTTCACAAAAATATGCAGATGTTCCTACACCAGCTGGAAAGTCTTTTAGAACTCATTTGTGCATTCAGGGTCTTCCATATTTTCACAACGCTCTGTCATTTGTGCAATATTGTGCATGCAATTCAGTGTAGGTTCATACAGTTAATCTTTTCAGTTTCAGATGGTCAGAGGCTGAGATCCCTTAAGCTACCAAACAGAAGACATATCCTCCCCATATGTTCAATCCACACCAGCAGATGTTGAACCTGGAGGCCAAGGAAACACCTCAAAGGGAACCACTGCAGCAGACAAGTCCAAAGGGCTTGGCATAACAACCTGTTCACTGTGGGTCAATAGCTTTGTGCTAAGCTGTAACTCACTCATTATTGACCCATTTTAATGAAAAGAAAGTTTTGAGAAAATCTTAAATATTTCAAAGAATCACTGAACTGAGGATTTTAAAAAAAGACAAGTTTAATATAAGGACCTTTTTTTCAAATGCATCATCATTCATGCAGCACAATTTATTTTTATTTTTATTTTTCCACCTGCCTTCAGTTTAGTCCCAAGAAATTCTTACTATATTCAGAAGCAATCTACATAACTAGTGCTTAAAAAATTGAGAATGTTTAATTTCCATTCCTTGATTGTTTTTTAGTCCCCCATTGCTCATCAGTGATTTATTCATTAAAATCAGAAGTGGGCAGGTTTGTTGATACTTGCAATGCTCAGTTCCATTCCTCAGATAATAATCAGCCTGTGCCCATATGGCTCAAGACCTGTCCAACATTCAGATTTGGGCTGATCATTTGCACCATTCCAGTGAGGCATTGACCATCACCAAAAGAGAAGAGTGTAAACACCTCCCAAAATATTTAGTGATGTTCCCTTTACAGAATGCCCATTATTAATATCTTGAGTTGGTTGAGAGGGGTGGGCAGAGTACGGTAGTTTGGCACTACTGATCAGAAATTCAATTTGTTAAGTGGCATAGGCAATTATGAAAGCACCTCAGGGATTGAGTATTCTTTATTCTGCAATGCTTCTCCACCACCTACAAGGGTTAAGTCAGGAAGGCACAGCTACAAAACCTTCCAGAAGTTTTACACTATCCAGGACACAGCAGTTTACTCAGACAGCAGCCTATTCGAAACATTTATGCTCCTCATCATTGCTACAGTGTGCAATATGCATAGGACGCATTGAAGCAACTCACCGAGACTTATTTCACTACTTCTATTATCTGGAGTGGCAAGGATCATTGTTATGTAAAAATGTCATCATCTCAAAATTTCACACACTATCTTGACTAGGAAATGCACTGTTGGCTCTTCCATTGGCGCTGGATCAAGATGTTGGAACTCCCTACTTTATAGTACCGTGTGAGTTCCTGAACTGCTGTGGTTCAGGATCACAGCTTAACACCATCCTCTTAAGGCCAGCCAAAAATGGGCCGTAAATGGTAGCATTGCCAAAGTCTCAAGAATGAATTAACCACCTTCCACACTCAAGTTTAATACTTCAACATTGGCAAATGCATTCAATCTGTCTAAGAGTTGAATAGAAACAAGTGAAAGGCGCAGATATTGATTGATTTTATACTTGGCCATGAGAATTATAATGTACAATTAACCAGGACTTACACATTACAATGTATACTGCATGTTAGATGATTGCTGCTGCAACCAACACTACCCACAATGATAATACACTGCACATATAACCAGGATACCACACTGATGGTTATTGCAAACAGTGCCTTCAGGTTCCTAGGTCCCAAGCTCTGGAATATCCTTTCTTTATGTCTCCCCATCGCTTCTCTGCTTTGAGAAATTTCTTAAGTCTTACCTCTTTGACCAAACTTTTAGCCATCTGAGCTAGTCGCCTGAACTAATATCTCCTTATCTGGCACTGTACCATATTTGGTTTTGTAAACCTTTCATGCAGTTTGAGTCTTATAGCCCAGATTTTCCATTTGGAACGTAATTTTTGTAGTCAAGAGCTTCTGCAGGAATTGCCAAAGAGGTTGAACCCTCCAAATCAGTCCTCAACTCTGAGTTAAACACAGAGACTTCTGATTGGTCCAACTCACTTTTCATAATACTTAAGGAAGGAAAAGTTAGAGGAAAGAAGGGTCTGAAAATGTGAATGCCAAGGAGTGCTTTAATCATTATGTACTATAATGATGTTTTATGGGCTTGGTGGAGGAACACTTCAGGACCTTGAAGGAGTGGGAATTTCCTCTGGCGACTTCCTTATAGATATTCTATTATATCTCTGTGACTTATGCATTGTTGCTCTCATCCAATAAACTACATCTCATTCAGAAAAAGTCTCTTCCCTATAGACACTGGTTTTCCTCCACCACTGTGGATTCCTGATGGGAAACAGGATAGTGGCAACAAATCTACCTTTGAGTGAGCAATAGTACATCAAACTCATACAGCATGATGAGAATCATGGGCACAGATTTGGCCCTTAGTTTTGAACATTTGTTGTAAGGATAACATTTAAAAAGGAAGCCCAATTAACTGTTATATGAAAGTAACACATGACAGATTTATTTGGCAAAACTTAAAGCATTGAGTTATTGCATCTTTTCTCCAATTCTCTTATTAATGTGCTATACCATGAACACTGGCTTTTGACCTAGGATCCATGATGAGAAATATTTGAGTTTTTTTTTAATGGATAAGTGTTTAAGACACAATCCCATATATGCAAACAATGTAGTGGCTTCAATAAGGAAATGATTTTGCAGATAATGCTGAAGCGAGATCTAAACAAGGCAATAAGTTTAAGGCTAAATCATATAACATTGTAATTTTGTTTTATAGACAATACAAGTATCTGCTGACTTCCATACCACTGTTATTCTTTCAATTTACATTAAAAATTCCTTTCAGGCATGTAATAACCTCTACGTAAGTATTTTTCCATCCATAGTCTTCCTGAAGGAAACATAAGGGAATCCATTCTTGTTAAGCAGAATGAAAAGCTTTCAAAAGCAGACATTCTCCTATCCTCCCTGTCATGAATCAACAAGATTTCTTGAGCCAGCCTCTTTGCTAGTATTCAGTATGGCAGCCAGGTTCTCTGAGCTGGGTACAGTTATAGTAAATGTTGGCTGTGAAAAGAATGAATTAAACCAGACTGATGAAAGATCTGCATATCCCACAGTTATTATTTAATTCATATACAGCTGTGAAATAATTTTAGTGAAACACACTCTGTGGAAACATATGCTACACAGATGTTGGTTAGGTGGTATGTAGTAGATTCTTTGGTTTCTACTGACAATATCAAGGTGATGCCTTCTACTAAGGTAACTCGTTTTATTGTAAACATGAGATTCTCAAACCTCAGACTTCTGTTCTTGAGGTGATAAAGTGGTTAAGATAGCTTCTATTTCATGCATCAATGCTTAGCTACTTCTCATATAAATTACACCACACACTTTACTAAAGTTCAGTTCCCTCCTGCAAAAACAACACAAAAATCAGTGATTTGTGTGTTGGGAGCCATAATGAACGAAAATGAGTGAAAGGGGGTTATTAGTAATTACGTAGAGTCAGTGGTCAAGGAAGGAATTCAGCACAAACTAAACTCGAGCAAAAAATATACTGCTGCAGCTCTCTGTGCTGTGAACAGCTTATAAATATTAATTTAAAGACTACGAACAAGGACAGTAAACGGATTTGAGCATAAAACTTCTAACCAAGAGTGATTTACGCCCAATAAAAGTGATAGCAGGATGGAGATACTTTCTACTGCCAAGTTTATGACAGCCATTGAAGCATTGCTATCAAATAGATTGGCTAGAAAAAGGAAAGTAAAGATTTTCTTATATCCTGTCTGCTTGTTGCTCTATGAGTTGAGTTTTCAATTCTTCTATGTAATTTCTTATCAACTTTGTAATTTTATATATAAAGTAAGTTAGTATATTTACAACATGGAAAATTCAACATCTGTGCTATCCAATTTCTAATAAAACAGTTTGAAAAGATACCTGCAATTGAGTGACCCCACCTGTAATAATTTACAGAGTTCTTGCCTTGGTTGAAATCTGCAGCCAAATGAAAATCCTCCAAAGAAAATCAACAGATTTTTAAAAAATTAAATTCACTTAGGAGTGTTCCATCAGACAAGTGGAAGATGTTTATTTCTGTAACAGTATCAATCCTCAGTGAATCATCTGTTCTGACAAAAGCAATACAAATTATTTTCATCTTTGATTTTTCCCCTGTGAAACTCATTTACAGAAGGTAACTGAGTTTGAAGGAAAATCAAAGCTGTGTCTCAAGTCTGAGTTCTATGAAAGGCTTTCAAAGCAAATTTGTGTTTCATTTCTTCCAGTTTTCTCCCTTCTTTTCTTGAAGTGCTGACACATGCTGTAGTATAATTCCACAACCTCAATTAATTTGTGCAAACCAGGGATCAAATTCAGCTACCTTCTGGTAACTCAGCCTTGTGACTATACTTCCCGTTTTAATGTTGACAATGAATATTAATAGATGAACATGGAAACAACATGCTGAATCCAGTTCTAACTTCACCTGATATCCATACACTTACAGTTTCCATTAAACATCACTTGGCTAAGAGCGAAAGTCCCAGTTACACAGATGTGAGCTAAAACACTCTTGAAGAATATTACCATACTCCAATAAAACTGAGTGGTCTTCTTATTATTTTGCTTACACCAAAATATATCAATAGACAATATGTAGCATTTTGTCAAGTAAGTACAGTACAAGATAGTAATCATTATAGTATACCAATATGGATTTTTACAAAATCAACACTTTGACCTGTATACAAGATTCTGATTGTACAATTTTGCAGCCTAAATTATAGGTCATATTTGAGATTTGCATATGGTTCTGATGGACCTGAGTAGAATTTTAAAATATAGCTGCACCAGGTCTGTTTTGTTTGTTTTTTGTTGTTTTTGGGGTCTCTTAAAAGGATCATAGGTTTATGCTTCTTTTGGGTTCGTTTGAGTTTTTAAGCACATTTGGCTACATTTTGTTCAATTTTACGTCGAATGGAACTTCATTTTTGCAGGTTCTGCGCATTTCATTATTTCTTGATTTTCATTACCTTTAATGTAGAATCTCATAAAAGATGGGTAGGATAACACTTTTGTGACTCTGAATAGACTACATAATTAATGTTAGATATAAAAACAGAAGCTCGATGCTTACATATCTGATAACACTAGTCACAGCCTTAAAATCCACATCAGAGCATATCAGCATATATACAAGGTCATCAGCCAAAACGTTGCCTGTTTCTTTTTTCACAGATGCTGTCTGACCTGCTGGGCATTTCAAACATTTCCTGTTTTTATTCCAGAGCAATATTATCTTTGATGCCTCAACTCCATATGATATGCTGTAGAGAGTTTTGCCATTTCCTATCCAATGACTTGCATACACTTTTATCAGAGATAATGTTATTAATCTAAAAATCATTGTATATTCAGCATAAAAAGGTCTTCCCTTCATGTCTGTATAAGGCATTCCAGAACACATCAGTAACATCAGTCGAACCACAGGTGTCCCCTTCACTGGACCAGGACAACACCACTTTTGCCAAAGTTGGAAATTCTTGACCTTTATCAATATTAATTAATAAGAGGGCTACAAGGGGATAGATGTTATGCTAGAGGTCAACAAATCCCTGGTTAGAGCCCACCTGGAGTACTGTGAGCAGCTCTGGGCACTGTACCTTCAGAAGGATATGGTGACCTTTGAAGGTGTGCAGTGTAGATTTACCAGAATGATACCTCATCTCCAAGGACTAATTTATGAAGATAGATTACACCAAGTAGTTTTGTATTCCCTGGAATGTAGAAAATTAATGAGTAATTCAATCAAAAGTTTCAAGGCATTAAGTGGATGTGAAAGGGTGGATAGAGAGGCACTATTTTTACTGGCTGAGGCCTAAATGATTTGGTCTAAAAATTAGAGACAAATAGCTCAAGAGTGAAGGTAGGAATACAATTCTACATGCAAAGGATGTTAGAAGATTAGAAATCTCTTTCATAAATAAACCTACAATCAATTTGTTGGCCAAAGTTCACAGATCACATGAATTCATTGAATTGATGGATCAGGCCTGAGGGCTAATGACCCTCTTATGTTCTTATGTGAATTTAGCAAGGCAAGAAGAATGTGCCTTATTCCAATCATGATAATTTTATATTAATTAATTAATAATAACTGAATCTTCTCACTGTCTATTATAATAGGTACAGGTTACAAAAGACCAGGATATTAGGTTGCTGTAGCATGTTCATGACCCAGTCCATGGTGGCATGAAATAGAGGGATTAGCCCCAGGATTTCACAAATTCCAAGTGTTCGCTACACCAGAGGAGTGAAGAAGGAAAGTCACAGAGCCTTTTTTTTCCACCATCATCTCTACTCAAACTTACGGAACAACACTGACAGAAATTTGGGATAAAGTTACCCTCCTGTGAATGGAAGTACACGTTTCATAAGAAAAGAAAAACAATTTTGAAAGTTGTAGAATAATAATTACCAGCAAATACCACAAATCTTTGTTTTGGAAATTGAACTGAAGCAGAAAACAATCAAGTAATATTTCTTCCAACAGGTGACCCAAGCTAATTTATCTCTTCATTATGACATTCTAGCCTGGAGATATGTAGTCTATAGTTCTGATTAGCTGTGCTCCTGTTGATTGCCACTCTTGCTGATCAGTTTTTCCTCCCTTCAGACATGGACAACATTGCTATCTCTGAGACCAGCTACCTTAAGACAGAAAATATCCACACCATACCAAGCCTTAACATTCATGTAATGCCATTCAGAAATCTCTGCCTAATCATAAATGTAATTGGAGCACCAAAAAAAGAGATTTTTTAATACAAATGTTTCCATCAGTTATCATAGTGTTCCCGATATGATTTTTATTATTTGGGCATCTTTTTGAAATGTAAAACACCAATTAGACCTAACTGTTTATTCGTGAAATAAACACAATCACAACTTATAAAGAAGAGCAAACAAATTGAAAATTGTATAGAACTGGTTTACAGGCCCAGAAAGCATTATGCCTGAAAACGTTGCACTTGTTTGAAATGGAGCAGGCAGCGTGCAAACTTTATGCTACTGGCTCATCTTGATGATTGTTGTGTGCAGTCCAGTGTAAAGCATGCTGTTGACTGGTTGTATGTTCAGAGGAGAGTCCAGATGCATGCATGGCACATGAAGTGTAAAGTGGGCTGAAGACAGCCCGCATTTTTAAAGGGGCCTGCAGCCAGCCTCCAGCAGCTGGTGGAACCATCTCTAAGAGTGTTTCAGTACAAAATATGAGTCCCAACAGAGCAGCAAGTTAAAGAGAGCTCCCAGGTTCTCTGGTGCAACATTTGAGATCTTAGTCATGCATCTGTAGAGAAGCCATGTTCCCACAGAGGAACAGAAAGCCCCACCATGCAGACAATGCAAGGGAAATGAGAACAAATATCCTGAAAGATCCACTTCAGGAGTTTGACAGCAAGGGCCTAACTGCAGTGGTACAAAAGGTTCACTGAATTAACATAAGTGATCAATGTCAATGAATATACCTTCTGGTATGAGTTTGCCTCCATTTGAGTATTTTACCTAATATGGAAATAATTGTATTATCCCTTGTAACATAACAAACTTGGCATGGATAACGTGGCATTGAACAATCCAACAGATTTTTAATACAAATGATAATATATAAATATCACATTCACATCCATGTAAGTGCCTGGGCTAACATCAAACTCTTAGATTACAACAGAGCAGCATGCTTTCACTAGCTTGTGCTCCTTCAAGTGATCAGAGGTAAGTTGAAGTATGATACCATTATATGCTCAAGCTACATGCTGAGGTACAATGATTATATCATGAGCATGTCTTAAATACATGCTGACATAATGGTCTCTTATAAGTATACTGGTTTATAGACCATGCACAACGAAAGGACCTGTTGCTAATGCTGTCAAAGGAATGAATGGGACATTGAATAGGTATAGAGACCTCCTTCGCTGCTGGGATTGCTACATTTGGTATGCCTCACATGCATGCACAAACTGTTGAATATCTTGTTTCATCCTTGGCCTGTGTGCAGAATCAGCTGCTAGCCATCCTGTGTGTTCAATGCCCAATGACCTTGGTGTAACAGCGACATGATTCCTTGATTGAATGTTTTTGATATCAGGGCTCCCTTGCCCTTGAAATTGACACATTGTGGGTATACCAAGCACATCTCTGTATGGCCAAAGTGAATGATTCTTCTCAGTTACTACATTATTGCTGTCAGACCACCCCTGGATAATGATCTTTTGTAATTCTTGCAGTTGGTCATGTTTGGCAGTTGCCGATTGAAGCTGTTCACATGGACTCTAGCTAGAGTCGTCTACCTAGAGGGCATGTTTACTGTTATAGTTCAGAGCATCAACTTGTAGATCAAAAGGAATATTTGGTCTTTGTGTGGTATTTGGGTTAAAATTTTATTCATGCATTTGAAATTTTATCAGAATTGAATAAGAGTCACTGGACTCAACATTGACTGTTTGCTTCCCACAGATGCTGCCAGACCTGCTGAGTTTCTCCAGCAATTTCTGGTTTTGTTCAGATCTTCAGCATCTGCAGGTCATTGTTTTATTTTAGTAATTATCCTGGCAACTAGTTTGTGGCACTTCAATGTCACATCCTTGCACCTTGACAACCCAATGCTGAAGTTGTGCTGGTGCACTCATTAGTGGTTAGTGGCATATTATTTCTAGTGCCTAATGATCTGTGTCAGTGGGGAATTTCTTGAAAAATAGCCATCTGTAAACCAGCTGATTTTGAATAATTGAGCTAAAAATTCATGCTATATATTGGAGTCATTGGTTTGGATAGAATATAGGAATTTTGAAAAAAAAAAGCAACAGGTTTCTCATTTCATAAAATGCTTTTAGGGCTTTTTTTCAATGTATCCATCCATTGTGAGAACCATGGTTTTCCTGGAGTTATAATATTACAGTAGGCAGGATTTTGCTGACAGAATCTGCTTCAGAAGATTGACAGTGGTTGGCTTGCCACTTACAGGGGATATCTTTCTTGAGCAAATCTCTCAGTTGAAATACTTTGTCCTCAAAGTTTAGTAACATATGGCGTGAGAAAATTGTCACATCTGAAACATTGTCACAGATAATCTTGAATGATGGGGCAGCATTTTTTTTTAAACAACTTCAATCTTACTATAGAGCAAGGAGGGACTAACTTCACTCCTAAACAAATATAGCATCCACTTTGTCCTGAGACTGCAAAGAGTTTGCAGGACACCCACCAGGAGCTATGAACTGCACTTCAGCAAGGACTGCAGGATCTGTGTTAACTGGCTGCCAGGCAACAACAAGGACATTGACAGAGTGACAATGGTCAGAATATAAATGCCACTATACTGAGCGAGAGATCAGCAGGCCCATGTTCCTGGAGATGCCATCGCTATCCCAAGCGATGCTGGAGGACAGCTTACTGGTTTGCTGTGACACCCTCTTTAAACCTAAGTGTTCACAGCCATGATGGCTGCAGCAATGATTTCGTTATGGATAGATAGGGAGTGATTTTAATGGAACTGTTGTCTGATTGACCACCCAAGAATTGCTTGGCCTGGAGTGCAAGGTTCCAGAAGCTTCATACCTTCCTGCTCCTGAAGTCCTCAACAAAAGCAAAGGGTGTGCCCTCCTGACATTCATGTTGGCTAGTAAACAGCAATCCACCACCAACCTGGGGTTTCAAGTACTAGAGGGCATCCTACACAACACCCCTCCCAAGTTTACTAAATTTTCGAGATAATGGAACCATTTCTTTTAGACGGCAGTGATTTGATCCACAATGATGCTGGTACCAACATGGCTCTTATTGTACATGAGCTATAACAAATTGATTTGGCGGTGGAGGGGTGTCATTGAACAAGTGCGGAGTAAGTAACACTTTAAGAGAGTGATTCATCTCAAGGTTCCAATAGTTTTCTTATTGATATGCGACACCACAGAGTCACATGCGTGCAGCTAACGGATCCCTGCATCATAGGAAATCCCCAATACTGATAAAGCCACATGAATATTCTTCCCAGCTCCCACTGACCACAGGGAAGAATTTGAAATACTTTTTTTTGCATTGTTGTTATCTACCTGACACATTGATCCACAGCTATTTAGGGAATGTTGGCAATAAAGCCTATTCTACTCCATTAACATTGGAGTTGATGATACAGTGATCTCATGGTCACTGCCAGCACTGTCCTCACTCTCCTACAACAGTAGATTTAATTGGAGAAGATGACATAGTTCAATTTTCAACTCACCATAAATTGTAGCTTCCTTAGACACTGTTCTTTCCTGTGGTAAAGGAAGACAAAATGCTCTTGAAAAATCTTAGATAACTAAGTGTGGAGCTGGATGAACACAGCAGGCCAAGCAGCATCTTAGGAGCACAAAAGCTGACATTTCGGGCCTAGACCCTATAATCTTCTATCAAAAACCCCCCTCCCTCTGTGTACAACTTACCCTCACTGCTGCCTGTGTTCCATTTTTCTGTCATGTTGCACACATGGGAAGGTAGCTATTATAGCCATCTGGACTGGGAGTAAGTTTTCTGCTGATGAGTTTTTAAGCAACATGTCAACTCTTTCGAAAACATCAGTACCACTTCCTTCTGACTCCAACAATTTTTCTGAATTCTTTCCAAACCAACATGCAATACGTCCACTGACTCTGCTCAGAAAACATTAACAATTTACATTTATTTGATGCTTTTAAAGTTATGAAATGTCCCAACGTGCTTTGCAATTTCTTGGCTGAAATCCCAGGTCTCCATTAGACTGTTGAAACAATTGATCCTCATAAAAAAGCTTCGCTTGATTGACAGTTCTGAGTCCCTGATGTCTTACATCAATTGTATTGTATTTATTTACACAAGATATTGAGTTTCACAAATAGTCATTTTGTTGTGCAGAATTTGAGTATTCTTGAAAAAGAGGCATATTGTTAAAGATTTATATATTGGTCCCATTCAGAAAATTTACAAGAATACCAATTCAAGGAGAACAGTAACATTTAGACTGCACGAGTTGATTGGCATATTGACAAGTGGACTCTGCTTGGTAAAGGCATTGCCATGGAGAATGCACCAATAAATGATATTAACAGTTAACTACTAGGCTTTGCTTAGATATGAAGCCAGGCAGATTGACTGAGTAGTCAGAACATTGTCTTGAGAAATTAACAAACAAATGGCTGTCAACTATTTTGTTAGGTTGAAACAGAGGCAATATATAGATGTGAAGCTGGATGAACACAGCAGGCCAGGCAGCATCTCAGGAGCACATGTGCTCCTGAGATGCTGCTTGGCCTGCTGTGTTCATCCAACTTCACACTTTATTATCTTGGATTCTCCAGCATCTGCAGTGCCCATTATCACTCACCAATATATAGATGTTCTTTCTAACATTCAAGAATGAGGCCTTGTGTATTGATTTATATACAATCCAGTATTCTCCAAGCCCAACTGACAATCCCTAATCAGTTGTCAGTGTAATTCTTCACACAATTTATGATAGTCAGGCTCACAGTGTGACACTCCTTCACCTACCATAGAGTCTCCTGCTTCTAGGAAAATCCAGGCCGTTGTATCCAAATCTGTGTACCACCTTTATGAGTATGAAGGCAAAAGAGTAGAATATAGATTTGTGAGAATTATTCCAGAATGAGATCCGTCAGTTATGTAGATAAATTTGAGAAGCTGAATCTGTTCTCCTTATTGAAGAGAAAACGGATAGTAAATCGATTCTCTGTATGGACAGTTATGATGGCTTTTGGTAAGGTAGACATGAAGAAACATTTCCCATTAGTAGAATGATTGATAACTGAAGGACACCATTTTAAAGTGAATGGCAGAAGAATAAATGGTAACAGGAGAGAAAATCTTTTTTTACATATTCAAGATCTTATTGTCTCAAAGAACATGTTAGGATTAAGGGACCCCATTCTTTACTATAATTATCTTTTTAAATCTAAAGAAACCCCTGCTGAGGCCTTGAAATAAAACTGATGGTGTTCTAATGAGAGCATTTAGGAGATGGCATTGACAGGACATATGAGGTCCAAATGTCAAATCGGAGTTGCAATCTGAGTGGTGTCACATCCTGTCACTCTGCATGTTCCTCGCATGTTCACAACATACATGTACTAATACCCTTCAAGATGAGCAGCAAATTGGTCACCATTTCCAGGACTCTGCGGTCCCTCAATACTGACACCAGCAGTGTTATATAGCTTAATTATGATCCAATGATGTTCTGAGGAAGATGGCAACATTCTTACACATTGCTTAAATTAGAGATAAAACATTGCAGAAGGTTTGAGTTAAAATTGAAATAAGTAGCATTATTCAAATAATTAAACTATTTTCACCTTCTATATCTGTAATTAAAGATTTTGAATATAAACTTGGCTTACCTCATATTATTTGACATCAGAAGCTTAAAAGATTCCAAAGAATAATGGAAAAATCCATTTTCATGTGAGCATTACAGTAACGGGTATTAGTATGAAGTTGCTAAGCTATAGAATGTTCAGTTCAGACAGATATGGGTGTCCTGATACATGAAATACAAAACGTTAGTGTGAAGGTACAGCAATTAAATAGGAAGGTGAATACAATATTGGCCTTTTATTCCAAGAGGGAAATAATATAAAAGTGTGGAAATGCTGGCGTAAGTGTGCAGTATATTGGTGAGGCCACATGTCGGGTACTGAGTAAAGTTTAGATTTCCTTATTTAAAGTGGGATACACTTGCAATGGAGGGAATTCTGAGAAATTTCACCAAGTTGAGTTCTGGATGAATGGATGAGGAAAGACTGAGCAGGCTGATCCTATACTATTTGGAATTAAGAAGAACCAGAAGAGATCTTTTTGAAACATGTAGGATTTTAAGCGTGCTTGAGACGGTTAATGTTGAGTACATGAGAAGTAGCAATGCGAAGAATTTACTTTCTCAGTGCGCTAAGCATCTATGGAATTTTCTGCCCCAGAGATCTGAGCAAGTTGAGTCCTTGAATATATTCAATGTTTCATAGACAGATATTGGTCTCAAGGAAGTTTTGAAATATAACATAAAAGAAGAAAAGTAGAGTAACACTGACAATTGCCACAGAAACTCTGCATCTTTGGAGAGGGAGCAGACCTAATATGTCGAGTCCAGTTCTGAAGCGGGTCCACTGGACTTAAAACGTTTTCTCCAACAATTTCAGTTTTTGTTACAGATTTCCCACACCCACACTTCTTTGTTTTAATTTAGACTAATATCAAATCAGCCACAATCTTATTGGATGGCAGAGCAGGATTAAGGAAATAAATGCTTTCCATGTTCACATCTCTTATATTCGTAAGTTACTTTTTTGTTTTAATAAGTACCTATAATTCATACTAATTAATAATTTCCTCTATTAAATGTTAAATTTCAAATTATATTTTATTCAGTTACTAAAATATATATCTACTTATTTATCTACCACTGTATTTTTCAGCACAGACAAGGAGGCATCTACACAAGCTTTTCAAAGGTAAACTTACCAGGGATATGGCACCTGCGGTCAATTGGCCTGGGTTGACTGAACTGTAATGCAACCAGAATGTCAGGTTTGTAAAGGACTGTAAAAGTCACATTTCTGTTGCCTGGTGACTTACTGAAATGCAACCCCACCAATGCCCTGGCTCTTGGTTGCCTGCGACACTCTGCTACTATTGCATCATGGCACAAATTCCAGACCAGTCACGTCTTTACTTTTAAAATGGTTACATGACATCATGCGCTTCAACTTCAGTTACACTCTGTATCATAGTCAGCATAATGTATTCAGTTAGTCGGTTATGTGTGTATATTGTAGAGTAACTTCAATAAGCTTAGAATCCAGACGATGCGTGTAAGTCTGTGAAATTGTAGCCACGTAAATATTTACTGTTGCCAATAAACTTCAAGACATCTATCTCAACAAGAACCTGACTGATGTTTAAAAGAACAAGAATAGCATCAGTTACTCTACTCAAAATGAAACCACGAATGGGTGCAAGCCTTCAGCCATATGATCCAAAAATACAATGATATTAAAGAACATGTAAAAGTGAAAAACAACTAACACCAGAATGTTAACAGAGCTCATCAAAAACAGTTCAACGTAATTATTATGTCACTAACCAATATAATCTTCCCTGATATTGACTGTCCAAAACAACATCCCTCCCAGTCCTCCTATCCTCCAAATAAGGTATTTCTGGCAAAGAGTAACATGGGCAGTGACAACATTTGGTATTGCAGGATCAGCAGACACTGCAGAAATCCACTTCAGAGAGGACGATAAATTCAAGCAGAATACAATATCAATGCTTCACATAAAAGTGAAGAGCACAAGGCTCTCAGCGATCTTCCTGCCCGGCACAGCACAGGTTTGGTCAGGGTGAATCACCGACTCCAGGACAGACCTGACCCGGTTGGCTATGACCTTGGCCAGGATTTTGTAGTCCATGTTCAATAGTGAAATGGGACGCCAATTCTTAATTTCTTCCCTCTCCCCCTTCCTCTTATAAATGAGGGTGATGATGCCCTTCCTCATGGACTTGCACATTTCCCCTGCCCGAAGCGCACTATCGGACACCTACAGCAGGTCCTGGCCAACCAGGTCCGACAGAGCGGAATACAGCTCGACCGGTAAGCCGTCGCTCCCAGGAGTCCTATTCCTCTCCAAGGACTTGAGGGCTCTGGTCAGCTCGTCCAGTGATATCGGCCGGTCCAGCCACTCCCTCATGCCGTCATCTAAGACTTCCGTGATAGACGACAGGAACAACTCGGAGGCCGTGCTGTCCGTGGGCTTCACGCCGTACAGTCTGGCATAGAAGGATCTGCTGATCTTCAAAATATCGGGCCGAGACAACGTCACCGAGCCGTCGTCCTCCTTCAGCCGGCTAAGCATAGAGCTCTCTTTGTGCACCTTCCAAAAGAAGAAACACGAGCATATCTCGTCTGCTCCACGGAGCGGACCCTGGACCGGAAGATTATCCTGGAGGCCTCCGCAGCGAAGAGCGAGGCTTGCTGGCCCCTCACCTCGCGGTGGTCCTCCGTGACATCGACCACCCATCAACTGCAGAAGGAGCAGGTTCTGCACCCTTTTCTGGAGTCGCGACAGCTTTCCCCGCCTCTCTACTCACCTTCCGAACACCCTTGAGGACAAAGAACCTCTTGATGATCTCCTTCACCGTCTCCCACCAGTCGCCTGGAGACTCAAAGAGGGGCTTCACGGTTCTCCAACCGACGTACTCCCTCTTAAGCTCCTCGACGTTCTCTGGTGTCAACAGAGTCGTGTTGAGTTTCCACGTCCCCTTGCCGGCCTGCTGGTCGTCCTATAAGTGACAGTCGGCCAGCAGGAGGCAGTGGTCAGAGAAGAACACCGGCTCGACGCCGGCGGATCTGACTGAGAACGCCTGTGACACAAACAGGGAAGTCTATCCTTGAGTGGGTAGACCCGTCTGGCCGCGACCAGATGTACCTCCGCTGCGCTCCGTCTGCAGGGGTGCTGAAGACATCGAGCAGCTTGGCGTCCTTCACCGTGCCCATCAGGAATCTGGACATGACGTCCAGTTGACTCCCCTCACCCGCTGCCCCCACGCCGGAGCTTCCATCTGCATCGATGATGCAGTTGAAGTCTCCGCCTAGGATGACCGGCCTGGATGTAGCCAGCAGGGGTGGAAGCTGCTGCAGGACGGCCAACCGCTCACTCCGTACCGCTGGGGCGTATACGGTAATCAGCCTCAGGGGAGCGTTCCTGTAAGTGACATCAGCCACTAGGAGGCGCCCCCCACCACGTCCTGAACTCGAGAGATGATGAAGTTGTGCCCCCGCAGCAGAATAGCCAGGCCCGAAGACCAACAGTCGTTACCCCCCGACCAGATCGAAGGCCCACAGATCCAGGTGCCCGGCCATTTCCCATACCTGCTGAGGTCCAGTATTCCACACTCCTGTAGAAACAGGAGGTCTGCCTTGATGGTGGTCAGGTTGGCCAAAGTGGACACACATCTTGTGGTGGACTTGACGCTGTGCACATTAATGCTGGCAACTCCTACCCACATTGTGGGCAGTGACTGCAGTACCCTCCCCAACTCCAAGGTCCAGCCCCTCCATCTGTCCCTTCATGCCCATAGCCCAGGCTAACTGCTGGACGCTCTTCGGGCTCAGGAAACTGTCCATGCTGCCTTCCGGGTGGCATCGCCCTGTCGGGGGTACGGAGGCAGGAGAGTCCAGCTCTGGGTCAGGCTGGGGACACGCTGTTTCCTCCTTCCCGCCTGAAAGTTCCAGGGGGCCCTCCAGGGCCCCAGCGGCACGTGACTGGGTGTCGGAGGGAGCCTCAGGACGCCTCCTGTCATCTGGGGGCGGGGTGCTGCTTTCCTTCTCTCTTGAGGTCTTTAGCTTCTGCTTTGGGCTGGCCTCCTCTGAATTTCCCTCGTCAGAGGAGCTCTTATAGCCCTCCTGTAGCTGCCTCTTCCCACCTGATGGTTGCAGTGCCTGGGCCCGCCGAAGCACCTTTCTCCTTGCTTTCCAGACTGTCGTCCACTCCCCTGGGTCAGCTCTCACCTCCTCCATTGACTCCGGGTTGTCGGGGGAGAGCGGATCCTGCAGGGGCGCTTTGCTGGCCTCGGGTCCATCCTGTGGGGCTGGGCCCTCCTGCACGACCTGGCCCTCCTGCACATTAGGCGGGATTCATGCAGGGTCCTGGTGCCTTCCTCTCCTCCGGGGGAATTGCCCCGCATTGCCCCTGCCAGCGACCTGGGCGTAGGTGGTCCCCCACTGCAGGCATGCCCTATAGAGGTGGCCCACTTCCCCACAAAGGTTGCAGCTTTTCTCTTGTGGGCAATCCCTTGCAAGGTGTCCCTCCTCCCTACAGTTCCTGCAGATGGTGGCTTTGCACACATGACCTGACCTACCACAGGCATGGCAGACTTTAGGTTGCCCTGCATAGGTCAGGTAGCCCTTGCTCCCGCCGCTCGTGAAGCTGGACGGTGGGTGTACAATGTTCCCGTCCGAGCCCATCCTCAGCATCACCCTGACCTGCCTCTTACTGGTCCAGATCCCGAAGGGGTCCATGATGTTGGTTAGGTCCCCTTACACCTTCACGTACCTTCCAAGGAAGGTCAGGACATCAACTGCTGGCACATGCGGGTTGTACATGTGTACAGTCACCATACGGCTCCTCTGCGCTGGCATCACGAACAGCGGGACAGCGGTCAACACAGAGAGGGGGCCCTCACCTCCTTTCTCCTTGAAAACCTCCAGGAAGCGCTTGCAAAGCTTGGCACTCCTGAAGGTCACATCGTAAAAACCTTCTCAAGGGAAATCCTGCAGGCAGTAAATGTGCGCAGCAGCGAACCCACAACAGTCCAACAGGACCCTCTTCACGAAGAAGGTGCGGTCCACAGGTGCACCTTCATCCACTTTCTTCATGGAAACGCGGATGGTGTTCCGGACCCTCTGACCCGGGGCACGAGCACTCGCCACAGCCATCGTTGCAGGTTGGCTGCTCCCCTGAACCAGCGTTAGGCCAAAGCCAGCATTAAGATCCATCGGTTGCAAGGGTGCACAGCCAACCCGATGTCTTCCTTCCACCTCCAACACAGTCGCGCTCTCCTTTTCTCGCTCCACAAAAGTGTGGGTCTTTATTTTGCTCCGGATTTAAGCTGGTTCACTGAGCTGGGAGGTTTGTTCCCAGATGTTTCGTCACCATTCTAGGTAACATCATCAGTGAGCCTCCGATGAAGTGCTGGTGTTATAATCCCGCTTTCTATTTATCTGTTTAGGTTTCCTTGGCTTGGTGATGTCATTTCCTATTCTTTTTCTCAGAGGATGGTAGATTGGCTCCAAATCAATGTGTTTGTTGATGGAATTCCGGTTGGAATGCCATGCCTCTAGGAATTCTCATGTGTGTCTCTGTTTGGCTTGCCCTAGGATGTCGTTTTGTGACATGACCCACTACCACTAATATCCTTACATACAGATGAGGAAGGACACCACTTCGATTGGGACAACACATCCATCCTAGGACAAGCCAAACAGAGACACGCACGAGAATTCCTAGAGGCATGGCATTCCAACCGGAACTCCATCAACAAACACATTGATTTGGAGCCAATCTACCACCCGCTGAGAAAAAGAACAGGAAATGACATCACCAAGCCAAGGAAACCTAAACGGATAAATAGAAAATGGGACATAACACCAGCACTTCATCGGAGGCTCACTGATGACGTTACCTAGAATGGTGACAAAACGTCTGAAAACTAACCTTCCAGCTCAGCGAGCAATCTCACATCCAGAAACTCAACCTGAGCTACAAATCTTCTCAAAACTCGCTAACATAAATTGTTACTACATATGGGGTTTTCTGGGGTCCTGGGCAATAATGTACAATCTGATACAATATGAATGAGAAAACATCAGATAATAAAGCACCTGTCACAACCTTAGAATGCTGCAAAGCACTTTATAGGCAATTAAATACTTTTTGAAAGGTAGTCACCATTGTAATGCAGGCAGCGTATATGCTGGCTCATTGGTAACATAACTGCTTTCTAGGTTTTGAAGCAGAATACAGTAGGTAAAAATCCTACTCTAGTGTCTTGAGATTATTTGGCACAGGGAGCTGCTGGCATTTCCGTCTTAAGGATAAAATGTTAAAGAGCAAAGGAAGCTTCCCATGTCACTAATCAGAGGACAGCAGGATTTCTTTAGCCCCCTGGATAAACATTTATCATTGACTAAAGTTACTAAGTATAGATTAACTTATTATTCATCTCATTGCGGCTAGTAGAATCTTTCTGTGTGTGAATTGGTTGCTTTCTTTCCCTATTTTACAATAGAGACTTATATCTGTGTCTGAAATAACAGATTGATTGCAATGAGCATTACCTCACAGTGATGGTATCATAGAACCCCTACAGCACAGAAAAAAGGCCATTCAGCCCATCCACTCTGCACTGATTCTCCTAAGAGCATCCTACCCAGACCCAGCTCTCTAACCTATTCCTGTAACCCTGCAATTCCCATGGCTAATCTACCTAGCATGGGCATCCCTGTGACACTATGCAGAAATGTAGAATGGCCAATCCGCCTAACCTGTGGGAGGAAATCTAAACACGTGGTGGGAACATATGCTGACATGGGGAGAACATGCTAACTCAACACAGACAGTTACCCAAGGCTGGACTCAAGCCTGGATCTCTGGTGCTGTTCCATCATGCCTCCAAACATAGGTATTTGGCAAATAATGTAAGACTCTGTGAGAAACATACATAAGGCTATGTCCTCCTAACAGTCTCTGTCATAACGTAGATCTTGTTATTTTAACTATGAGCTGTTGCAAAGATGCAATAAACTACATGTTGTTTACTCCAAAAGTCTTTTCTTACTAGATAAGAAAATGGCTACCTTCAAACATACACTTGACCTCATAAGCCCCTAAAAAAATTATACATTTAGAAGATATGAATGGCAATGCACACAACATGGTGATAAACATGTGATCTGCAGATCTAATTTAGTAGCACCACTTCAAAAGAAGCAAACATGCTGGTAATCCAAAGACTTCAAAAAAAAAGGTATTGACAACTGCTGAAACCAATGATCTCTAAAAACATCATGGTACACACAACACTAGGAAAAAGCTCAAAGAATGACAGGAAGTATTTCATACCTGACAGTCAATGTGATGAAATGGAAGAAATCTGCAGCTCCAAAGTCGAGGAACAAGTTCCATTGTGAGGTGATGGTCTGTGGAAGTGGTCTCAAGCCTGTGTTTAGCCAGTGACTGAAGAGACACTGGAGATTGCAGGAGGCTAAACTAAAATTCAGCAGTGCAAAAGGGAAACTAAATAATTCAGGAAATTTGAATTGAAAATTGGAGAATTTTAAAAATAACTTGCAGCTCAGACCAGGCATCAATGGCACACCATATGGATAACATGAGACATAGGTGGAAATAAAGTGATTAACAGGGGCAAGGGAGGAATACATAAAGTTTGGGAGTGAAGAATTGAGAAATTACAATTACAGTCAATTTAAGCAGGTGAGTTTTGGGCAATATAAAGAAGTGAGTGATTCTCTTGCACAGGTTTGTTTTTGGTAGACTGCATTACAGCTAAGAAAGATAAGAATTCACCTTTACATTAAAAAAAGGAAGTCCTCCAATAAAGCCTTAAAGTATAGGAAAATTGACATTGCAGCCACAAAAAATGAGAATTCTTCATTACAACTTCAAAGGTATGGAAATTCTCAGTTAAAAATGAAAGAAGAAATCCTTCAGTACAGCAACAAATCACAGAAGAATAAAAATATTGCAAAATAAAAATCTTTAAAGAAGATACCTATTCATGTAGAAATCCATGGCACTATAAATTATATCACTAGGAGAATTGTTATAGATATTCCTGATGACTCCTTGTCAGATTTATTACAGACTCAAGAAGACTTGACTATTGTAACCATCATTCCTATTGTGATTGAAGCATGAGACTAGAAGCAAGACAAATTAATCATGGGGGAATCTATTTTTTTTTAAAAAAGCAGAAGCACAAAAGAGACGCATGATAAGCTAATGTACTGAGCCAGATAGACACCAGGATCTACAGTTTTTGCCGATGCTGTTGAGCAAAGAATCCCCACACAGTGCTCTGCTCATAAATCTAAGTGCTTTAATTATAAAATAATAGATCACTTTCAGAAAATGTACCAAAGCAGTATTAAGCAGGAATGAAACAAAAGTCAAAAGAATGATATATGACAAAAATCCCAATGGAATCAGATCATATGTTTTGGCAAAGTGACATTGATGTTAATAGGCATCTCAAAAATTCCAAGTTAAACACAGAATGAAGTGTCTTTATCGGATAATAGGTTTTGGCTGTAACAACAGTGTTTACAGCTGACAGAAGTTCAATAACATTGTCCGGGGGCAATGCACTTAATGATAAAGATTTGCTACAAACACCGTCCAACAGAGAGGATGCCAAATTTTAGAAAACATACAAGCACTTCACAATTCAGAATTATACTTGTTGAATAGAAAGGCCTGTATTGACCTCAATTTCACTCAAAAGGTAGAAGAGGTTAAGCAACACAAGCTTAAGTGTTCCTTTGAAAAGATGCATCCCAATTTATTTAAAGGGTTAGAAAGGTTAAACACTTAATGTCATATTACAATGAAGAAAGATGTGAAACCCTTATTCACTAAAGTACTAGGAAGATACTATATCCCAGAGGTTGAGACCCAATTGCAGAAATTTCACATATGGTTGTTATTTTCCTCATCACAAAAAAATCAGTAGAGATTGAGCATAGTTCCCAGGCTGAATCATAGTATTAGAATTTTTATTGAACTCTCAAGAGGTGGCAGTGAGAGAAATCTTACTTTCATAATTGACAAGAGTCTAGCTAAACTATCCACAAGCTGAGTTATCATGAAACAAATAGCGGATTATGGCAAGTGCCATTGGATGAATAATCAAGATTTGTTTCCTTCCATAACTCCCTTTGAAAGATTTTGCTTTATAGGATTATTGTTGGGAATTGCATTTGCCCAGGGGTTTTCAATAGACTATATTAAATGTTTTGCAAGATCTTCATGTGTCATTTACCATAGGAATGATTCATGGGCAATGGTTGAAGAGCATGAGCGGGATGACATGAAGTATTACCACATTTTAAGGTAGAGGGCCATAAATACAATGACAAGTATGAATGCTCCAAAGAATCCATTTTATTCTTAGTACACATTGTCATTAGCAAAGGTGTAATGGCAGATTCTCAGAAAACTAAAGCCATTATGGAGATTGCCACTTCAGTATCAGTCAATAATCTTCAGAGTTTTGGTTATAGTGAATTCATTGGCAAAGCGTTTGACTAACCCAACAACCATTACAGAACCCTTGAGATAATTGCCCAAGAAGACACAAAGACAATGAAGGAATCCCCATCATGAGAACACTTTGCAGGAGATTTTAAAATCTATTGATGTTTGCAGAGGTTTTGGCACATTAAAATCCTTTATTTCCAGCAATAATAGCAGCTGATGCTTCAGCAGCAGATTCAGGAGCGTTAATCTTCCATGAGAAGCATGCCTCTAAGTGTACACAGATTGTAACTCTGTCTCTTGAGCTTTGCTTACAAAACAGTTTACTTTCAGGAAAATGGCAGATGTCAGCAGATGCACACTCCAGAGTGACAGTTGAAAACTTTAGCAGCCCACAATGTCAATTTCACCCAAGAGGTCGAGTCACACAAATGAATATTTTGGTCCACTGTAACTTTGGTCATCCTCAAATCACAAATTTACTCAGAGCAGCCAAATGTCAGGAAGGGCTCTTGAGCCAAGCATCAAAGTTCCTGTTTATAAAAAAAGCTATTCTCGACAGTAGTTATAGATAACTCAACCTTTACCCAGTCTATATTGCTTTGTTAATCTTCATTGGCATTGTTCAAATCCAGTAGGTATAGAGTTAATTGTACAAAAAAGGAAAAGCTCAGCAGGTCTGGCAACATCAATGAAGGCAAAAAACAGAGTTAATGTTTTGGGTCCGGTGACCCTTCCTCAGAACAGGTTCAGAGGAAGGGTCACTGCCCAGAAACGTTAATTCTGTTTTTTCTGTTGTAACTCCTGCCAGACCTGCTGAGCTTTTCCAGCAAATTTATTTTTGTTCCAGATTTACAGCATCCGCAGCTCTTTTGGTTTTTATAGAGTTAATGGCAGTTGTCTTTGCGCTAGGATGGGGATTTCAAGACTACAGGGCAAATTTTTAAGTTGAAAAGAGAGGGGGGAGATTTTTTTACACAGAGGATAGTTTACTTGTGGAATGAACTTCTAGAAGAAGGTGAATGTGGGTACAATTATAATATTTAAAGGACATTTGGATAAGTACATGAACAGGAAGGGTTAAGACGGGTATGGGGTAGGAGCAGGCAAGTGGTGCGGGTTTAGGTTGGAATTATGTCTGACATGGAATGGTTGGACCAAAGGGTCTGTTTCTGTGTAATATGACTCTATGGCTCTGTGACTCATAGGGCAAAGTGGTACTCAATCCCAAGCTCTCTGCAAAAGTAACCTACAAACAAGCTTTGGTTTTACCACACTGCCATTGCATTTACAACAGGACAGCTTATCAGCGAACAACACAGCAAGGAACCATTTAGCCCCAGCACATCATCACATGCAGGCTCCTGCATATGGAGGAAAAGGAGTTTTTTTTGTATGATTATTGGGCAAATTTAGATTTAATGGCTGCCAAATGGCACTTATATACAGCTATGTTTTTATTTAATATGCCTAATTTGCGCATTTTAAAAATGTTCAGGTAAGTTCCCTTTTTGTCAGTTATTTTTAAATCATTAGTACTCTACAGTTGAAGGGACTGGGTGATATTTTGGAATGTTCTAATTCCATGCTTGGATTAGAATTCTGTTTGCTCAGGTGTGCATTTATTTGAAGTGGACTGTATTTACAGGAAATATAAAAATACAGTAGACTTTTTTGAGTGCCATAAAAGGCACAGTGTGACATACTGCTCCGATCATTAAAAGTCGCAGAATTACCTTTTATTGAAGAATAACTCCACTGAAAGAGCTTGGACTCATTTAATAAGTGAAGAGCTAACATTACTGAAGTGTACTTTCTTATTAAACTGTACAGCACTCATTTGCAAAGCACATAATAAAAAATTGTACTTCATGGAGGAAAAGTATAAAGCTTTCATTCCCAAGATCCCCGGTATCACTCATACAGAGTGTGTCAGTCAGTGGAGTGCAGTCAGAACATTAATGCAACAGCAATATTTCTGTTCCCAGTGCAGCTTTACTGCACTTATGAGATTCAATGTTCTTTAAACCTTTCTCATGCTGCTGTCTGTTGAAACTTTATTGTTCCCACTGTGATAAAGACTGAGATCCAGGAGCTGAGACAGTGATTAAGAAATTACATTAACCTCCTGGGACGTTTTAACAATAGTAACAGTAAGATGATATCAAAAAGGAAAGAAAAACTTTCACGAAGTACAAGAGGAGTTACTTTCACAAATATTTCTCCACTGAAACAGTACTTTTTTTATTTCTAAATAGCAAAAATGATTTGGTTCATACCTAGCTTTAGGTTGAGTTAATTTTCATTTATATCATTTTTATATCATTTAACTTTTGCAACAAGTTTATAGTTCAATAAATTAAATATTTTAATTGTGATTAGTGATGATTTGTTTATCCTGTGGCTCTGTTCAGTGCACTGATGATATAATATCAACTGGGTAACATCTCAGCATTTCTTATGGGGCCAGTGTGAGTTACCTTATTAATTCATGATGCCATCAGTTACATTGCTCTTTAAACTACAGCCTTCAAAGGCTGACATTTCATACCATCTCTGTCACTCTATTTCCTCTGTAGCCCAGTTGCCTCATAATTATAGATACCCTTTAGCTCCTCAAAATGGTCCAGATCTTATGAAAAACCAACATCATTCCAATTCCTTTGACTACCAACCATCACAGCAGTGGCTTGCTTCAAGCTGCTTTTAGGATTTTGTATAGTAACGTAATAAATTTAAATCCCTCACCGAACCTTTAACATGATTCTCGTCCAATTATGACTTTCAACAAACTCACACATCATTTTATGTCACTTACAGTGTGAAGCTTCCATTTTGTTACATGATTTATATTTTTCATAATGACAGATTCCTTCAATGTCTAACACTGCTGCAGGAGACAACTACTTTTTTTCACAGGATTATACAAAAATTATGACCTCTTTAAGGGAGTTGGTGATATAATAGCAATGTTGCTGGCCTAGCAATCCAGAGGCCTTTATTAATATTGTGGGGATAGGAGCTTGAATCTCATCAGGCTGTTGTTGCAAACTAAAATTCAATTGAGAAATTTGGAATTAAATTCTAATCTCAGTAACGGTGATCATGAAACTACTATATCTACAAGGCACAAGTCAGGAGTATAAAGAATGTTAGACTTGCCTGGAAGAGTGCAGCTCCAACAACAGTCAAAAAGATCGATGCCATTCAAGACAAAGCAACCTGCTGATTGTAACACCACCCACCACCTTTACCATTTAGTCTCTCAGATTCACATGGTAGCAGAGTGTACCATCTGTAAAATACATTGCAACAAATCATCAAATCCCTGACCATGGTTCTTTGCAAAACTGCAATCTCTTTCAGACAGAAGGGAGCGGAGGAGAGGAGTGCCACCACCTTGAAAGTTGCTTTTCAAACCACTTGCCTTGCTGGCTTAACATAGAAACATAGAAGATAAGAGCAGGAGGAGGCCATTCACCCCTTCAAGCCTGGTCCGTCATTTATCATGATTATGGCTGATCTTCCAGCTCAATGGCCTAATCTTGTTTTCTCTGCATAACATTTGATCCAATTTGAACCAAATGTGACATCTAGACGTCTCTTGAACACATATAATGTTTTGGCATCAACTATTTCCTGTCGTAATGAATTCCACAGGTTTACTATGTTTAGGTGAAGAGATGTGTCCTCATCTCTGTCCTAAATGGTCTACTCCGAGTCCTCAGACTGTGACCCCCTGGTTCTGGACACAGCCACCATCAGGAACATCCTCCCTGCATCTACCCCATCCAGTCCTGTTAGAATTTTTTAAGTCTCTTTGAGATCCCCACTCTTTTATCTAAACTCCAGTGAAAATAATCCAAACCTAGTCAATCTCTCCTCATATGTCAGTCCCACCAGTTCCAGGATCAGCCTGGCAAACCTTCACTGCACTCCCTCAAGATCAAAAGCATCCTTCCTCAGAAAAGGAGACCAATACTGCACACAATATTCTCGGTGTGGCCTCACCAAGGTCCTGTATAACTGCAAAAACACATCTCTGCTCCTGTGCTCGAAGCCTCTAGCAACAAAGGCTAACGTACCATTTGCCTTCTTTACCATCTACTGCACCTGCATGCTTACCTTCAGCGACAGGTGTACAAGGGCATCCAGGCCCCGCTGTACAATCCCCTCTCCTAATTTATAGCTATTCAGGTAGTAACCTGCCTTCTTGTTTTTGCTTCCAAAGCGAATAACCTCACATTTGCCCCAATTATACTGCATCTGCTAATAATTTGCCCAGTCACCGAACCTGTCCAGATCATGCTGAAGGATCTCTGCATCCTTGTCATTGTTCACTCTCCCACCCAACAATTTGTTTTCTCATCCAAATTGTGAATAGCTGGGGCCCCAGCACCAGTCCCTGTGGCACCCAACTAGTTACTGCCTGCCAATTTGAAAAGGGCCCATTATTTCCTCTTCTTTGCTTCCTCTCTGCCAACTAGCTTTCTGATCCATCTTAATACACTTCCCTAGTTCCATGCTGTTTAATCTAGTATAGCAATCTCTTATGCGGGACTTTTTCAAATGCTTTCTTAAAGTTAAAATATACCACATCGACTGGCTCTGCCTTTTCAACTCTCCTAGTTAAATCTTCATAGAATTCTCACAGATTTATCAAGCATGATTACCCTTTCATGCTGACTGTGTCTGATCCTGCCACTGCTTTCCAAATGCTCCGCTATAAAGTGCTTGGTAATGGATTTGAGAATTTTACCCACGACTAATGTTAGGTTTACTGCTCTATAATTCCCTGTTTTCTCCCTACCTCCCTTTTTGAAGATTGGAGTGACATTAGTTACCCGCTAATCCGCAGGGACATCTCCAGAGTCTATAGAATCCTGGAAGATGACCATCAATGCATCCATTATTTTAAGACCCACTTCCTAAGTATTCTGGGATGTAGACTATCAGGCCTTGGGGTTTTATCCACCTTCAATCTCATCAATTTTCCCAGTACCATTTCTCTACTAATATTGATCTCCCTCAATTCTTCCCTCTCACTAAAACTTGCATTCCCAAACATTTCTGTTATTCGATTTATGTCCTGTTTTATGAAGACAGAACAAAAGCATATATTCAGTTCATATAACTAGAATCATCATTATAGAATCCCACAATGTGAAAACAGGCCATTCAGCCCAACACGTCCACACTAACCCTTTGAACAGCATCTCACCCAGACCCATCCCAGTTGCTCAGCCATTTGTTTGCCCCCTATGAGACATTCCTCTGTTTCTGCCTAGAGGGGATCAACATTTGTCTTAAGCAATCTCTTTCTCTTCACATATCTGCATAAACTCTTAGTGTCAGTCTTTATGTTCCCTGCAAGCTTACTTTTATTCTCTATTTTCCCCTTCTTAATCAATCCCTTTGTTCTTCTTTGCTGAATTCGAAACTGCTTCCAATCCTTAGACATATTATTTTTCTTCGCCAATCTGAATGATTTTTATTTGGATTGGGTACTATTTCTAATTCACTTTGTAAGCCATGGATTGGCCCTCTTGCTCATTTGCTCTTGTGTCAGACATGAAAAAACAGTTGTCGCAGTTCCCCCATGCATTCCTTGAACGTTTGCCATTGCCGACCCACTGTCATCCTTTTAAGTAACTCTCCCCAAACTATCAAGGCCACCTCACATCTCATATCTTCATAGATGTCTTTATTAAGATTCACCACTCTAGCCTCCGAATCAACTACCTTACTCTCCATCTTGATGAAAAATTCCATCATGTTATAGTCACTCATCCCCAAAGGGTCTCACACAGCTGGATTGGCAATGATACATTTCTCATTACACAGTACCCAGTCTAAGATAATCTGTTCTCTAGTTGGTCCGTCCACATATTGGCCAAGAAAACCATCCTGTATATACTCCAGAAATTCTTCCACAATAGCAATATGGTTAATCTGATTTGCCCAATTTATGTGCAGATTAAAATCACTCACGGTTACCGATATTCCCTTAACTCATGCATCTCTAATTTCCTGTTTAATGCCATTCCCAATATCGCCATTGCAGTTTGGGGTTTATATATGACACCCATTTCACTCCTTACTATTTCTCAACTCTCCCCATATTGACTCTACATTGCCAGAGCTAATATCCTTTCTTACTACTGTGTTTATTTCCTGTTTAACCAGCAATGCTGCTCCGCCACCTTTTCCTTTTTGCCTGTCCTTCTGAAATACTGAATACCCTTGGACATTCACTTTCCATCCTTGGTCACCCTGCAGCATGTCTCTGTAATTACAATTATATCATACCTGTTTACCTCAGTCTGCAAGATTAGTTCATCCACATGTAAATGCTTTGTGCATTAAGGCACAAAGACTTCAAACTTGTCTTTTTAACATTGTTTGTTTTGCTCATATTTTTCTCAATAGCACTGTTTGAATTTTGTCCCTGGTTTCTCTGCTTATCACTTTTCTTATTCCTTTTTCTACCTTATGTTTTAGTCATCCCTCCTCTGACTCCTTACATAGGTTCCCATTCCCCTGGAGTATTAATTTAAACCCACCCAACCTGCTCTAGCAAACATTCCTCCAGGACATCAGTCCCAGTCCTGCCCAGGTGTAACCTATCCAATTTGTGACTTGGAACTACATTGCCATTCAATCACTGACAATAGGTGAAAATCTTGGCTGCTCCTTGCTAACAAAAACTGTGGGTGTGCCAACAGCAGATGATTTAAGAAGGCACCTCACATCCTCTTTTCGAGGAAACTTTGCAATGTACAATAAAATATTAGCTCAAGTAGGAGGACCCACACCCATGTGGGTCGTGCGATGCAAAAATATTCTTCTGAGGTCTGAAAAGAAATCTTTGAGAGTCCTCTGCCACAACATTCCGTTCCCTTCTGTGTGACCATGATCATTTTCAATTGCTCCTTAACTTGCTGTATCCTTAAGTGGCTGAGCAGTCACAATATTTTCCCTTTCCCATCTACCTGAATATTCTTAGCAAGCCTAATATTAGAAGGAGCAAAATTCTCCCTTTAAATCGTCCTCCACAAGATGAAACAATCTTCCATGCACTGAAGTGATTTGGTAACTATTCCCACACAACCACATTAGTAGGTGTTAGAAGATGGTTCTGCATGATGAAACATCATATACGATATGGAGCACAGAAACAGTTGGTCAACCAGTCCATTTCCACAATAAACGTAACAGTTAAAAATAATTCTAACGTAAAAGAAACAAGAAAAGTTTTGAAACCTTTCTTAGTTTTGAATAATAAGGTTGATTTTCCAAATTAGGAAGAAAATTGACCCAGAAATTCATTGTGCACTTGTACTGTTAACTCTGGTCTGGTTTCAGTGGAGATCACATTTATTTTGCGATCAGAGATAATGGGAGCTGCAGATGCTGGAGAATCCAAGACAACAAAGTGTGTAGCTGGATGAACACAGCAGGCCAAGCAGCATCTCAGGAGCACAAAAGCTGACTTTTCGGGCCTAGACCCTTCATCAGACAGGGGGATAGGGAGAGGGTTCTGAAATAAATAGGGAGAGAGGGGGAGGCGGACCGAAGATGGATAGAGGAGAAGATAGGTGGAGAGCAGAGTATAGGTGGGGAGGTGGGGAGGGGATGGGTCAGTCCGGGGAGGATGTACAGGTCAAGGAGGTGGGATGAGGTTGGTAGGTGGGAAATGGAGGTGCGGCTTAGGTGAAAGGAGGTGATAGGTGAGAGGAAGAACAGGATAGGGAGGCAGGGACAAGCTGGGCTGGTTTTGTGATGCAGTGGGGTGAGGGAATGAATGGGCTGGTTTTGGGATGCAGTGCTCTCCCCACCTATATTCTCCGCTCCACCTATCTTCTTCCCTATCCATCTTCGGTCCGCCTCTCCCTCTCTCCCTATTTATTTCAGAACCCTCTCCCCATTCCCCCTCTCTGATGAAGGGTCTAGGCCCGAAACGTCAGCTTTTGTGCTCCTGAGATGCTGCTTGGCCTGCTGTGTTCATCCAGCTACACACTTTGTTATCACATTTATTTTAATTCATTCATGAGATATGGGTCTCATTAGCAACAGCAGTATTTATTTCTCGCCTGTGTTTGCCCTTGAGGCATTGGTGACAAATCACTTTCTTGAACCATTGTAGTTAGGGGTGCAGATACACCCACAGTGCTGCTAGGTATGGTGTTCCAGAATTTTGACGTGGGGTGATGATATATTTTCAGATCATAATGGTGTATGGATAGGGGGCAGGGTTGCTAATGGTAGTCTTCTCATACATTTGCTGTCCATGTTCAGCTAGACATTCAAAGTTGTGGCTTTCAAATGAGATGTCTAAGGTTGAGGTGCTTGTATCCACTGTGGAAGGAGTGAGAATTCTAGGATGATCTGAGCATGACCATAAGGATGATTTGAGGATTGAGCATGAAGGGGAAGATCCAGGTTTGTTAGTCTCCTCTGTGTCTGCTGTTACTCAGGTTTGGAGTCCAATTACACAAGCCTCATTCAAGAGGCTAAAGCTTTGGCTTGAGAGGATGATGAAGGGAGATGATATGTTCCATGGTCTCAAGACTCTATCCCACATGATAAAAAGCCATCCACAATGGGCACCAAGTAACTTGGTGGCGCAGAAAGAAGTGGTCAAGATGGGGCACCTACATTGCCGAGTGATGATCTGATCACTTAGCCCAGCTATGCCCTTACAACTACAGAAGTGTCAGGTATCGAATATATGCAATAAGTCACCCTGGGGCTGAAAAGTGAGTCAGGATGCATCATTAACAGGATAAGGGAAGTAAATTTTCAAAACCAAATCATGAGGATCCCATTGAAGAGCAGCAGCCTGCCCTGACACATTCTTATCACTGAAGTGATGGTAAGAGAACAAGTTCAGGAAGCTACCAACACAAACATTACTATTTCACTGAGGCAAAATACCCAGCAATGAAACATTGAAGGATTCGTACATAACCTGAGTGGGGCAACAAATAAAACACGAATACATTGTAGATTTATTTCCAGAATTGTTGCATGAAACTTTGAGCCGACAGCAAGGAAAGCTTCAATTCAGCAGAATATCTTTTTTAATGGAATCACACATTTAAAAAAATTACAGAACTGTTCACAGGAGCTACTGGTGGAGTTTCAGAGTGACAGTCCTGTCAACTGGTGATTGACATACCGAACTTGCTGTTTGTTTACTAATCAAGTTACGGTAGACAATATAACTTTGAAATACCTCTTCTATGAACCAGGTTTGATAGCCTGGAGTTTCCTCTGCATAAACAATCCAGCAGTTAGAGATGAAATTGCACCAAATGTTGGCTCTATTTTGCTAATATCAAGTTGCACCAAAGTATCATTACAACTTAAATTGCATCCGTCCAGACGTAAAAATGTTTTCCATGTAAGAGTCCTGAGGTAATTGGAACAGAGCCAATAGAATTTCAAGGTGCAATGGCAGAGGATTATAAAAGTCAAAGAAAAAACAGTTTTCCTTCAGAGTGAGGCTAGGGAATGCAAGGTAAGCAAGTCCTGTACATTTTAAAATTAATTCATTGAAATTACTCTCTTGAGAGTCTAAACTGCCTCAAATATCTCCCTTCTCACAGATGACTGATTCACAAAAGAAGGTCAGGAAGAGAGCATTTAACTTTGCTGATGAGAACCTACAGGCCTTTTTGGATAAGACAGAGAGAAGGCACAATCAGCTCAGTCTTTCCTTCCTATCTCAGCACTCATGTGAGCACAGGAGTTGGCAATGGACAAAGGTGGCAAAAACACTGATTAACACATCAGTAACTCCCAGATTGGCCATGGACTATCACAGAAATACTCAAACACCTGACTGGAGCAAGGAACATGAGAAACTTGCTCACTTCAAGTACCCTGCTTGGGTGAAAGAAGCTGATCGTTGACCAGTCGGCTAACAACAGCACCAACCCCACCTCCAACCATCCCACCCACTGCCCCACTCCCAAAAGATGCAGAGCTGTAGCTCCAGATTCTTAAAGGGCTACAAGCTGAAAAGTATCAGTTTTGGATTTTAAGCAAGACTGCATAAAGCATCTACTGTTTGGATCGTCTGGTTGCAAACTCTGTTGGGGTTGCCTTTTGTCTATAACGCTGTATAGCAGGCTAATCTATGCTATCCATTCAGAAAGATGCCTCCTTGTAGGCTTGCAATGTGCCTTGCTTGGGCTTCAATACATAAGCCCCAGCCTGTGGTAGCTCCAGTCCTTGGTGTGTCAACTATGACAATGATAAAGTTGGACAGGGCATAAAACTCCATAACAATTCTTGTCACACTCTTTTATAACGGGTGTATTGAAAGATACCACAGACTTATCCAAGTACCTGAAACAGCTCTATAACAGCCACAATGATTCCCTCAATTAATTAGCCGGTATACATATGAATGTGATTACACTTTTTCTCTGCTTCAGCCTGTGGGCTGCAGGGGAATGTTGTCAGTCACAGCATTAGGTTTTCAGCTTTGTCACCGATTATCTGTTCTTCCACTAGGTACTTATCCCCAAGCATTCATGGTGGCAATATTCGAATCCCTAACACTACGGCAGTTTTAAGGGCACGGCTGAGTGGAGAGGCCATTACCCAGCAATGTAAGTGCCTCATCTGGACCTCTTTCTCCTATGCTACCAAGTTACTTGGCTCCCATTGTGGATGACATTGTATCATGTGGGAAAGAGCCTTGAGGCCACGGAACATATAGTCTACCATTATCATATTCTTAAGCCAATTCTTTTGCTTCTTGAATGAGGCTTGCGTAACTGGACTCTAAACCTGAATAACAGCTGACACAGTGCGGGCTAACAAACCTGCATGTTCCCCTCCACCTTAAATCCTCAAGACACATCCTTAGATCAGAGATGGTAAGAACTGCCGATGCTGGAGTCAGAGATAACACAGTGTTGAGCTGGAGGAACACAGCAGGCCAGGCAGCATCAGAGGAGCAGGAAAGCTGATGTTTCGAGTCAGACCCTTGTTCAGAAATCACATCCTCAGATCAATCCTGGAATTCTCATTCATTCCACAATGAGTCTTCAACCTTAGATTTCACCTTCCAAAACCACAGCTTTGAATGTCCAGGGGAGCAAGCAGAATACATAAAGAGACGTTCATTCAATTGCTGAAGGGTAAGTAACTCAAAAGTACAAATTCAACTTGATTTGCATCTAAAAAAATAATATGAGGAATTCCATTTTACCTAGCCAGATGGTTCAGCTTTGGAATGCGCTGCCTGATAAGAAAGGCTGAAATTCAAAAGTCATCTTCAAAAAGGAACTGAATAAAGACTTGAAGGATAGAAAAATTGCAGATATAGGGATAGAGTGTGATTAACTGCACTGCTATCCGAAAAAGACACAAGGTTGGCTGTGTGCTGTGTTAAATTGTGATGTGAAAATCATAACAGGATGTGCAGCTTTATATCACAATTTGCAATTCTGCAAGTTCTGATGGAAAACATTTACTGTCATGTACATGCTTCAATCACACAGAGCACACCAGGGGAGGCAACTAGTTTTCTCTGCTGTTACTTCGCTACATATTCTCCAGGTGAACAATATTGTGGGAGTGTCTACGGTCCAAGAATTGCAGGGCTTCAAGTACGTAGTTCATCGTCGTCTTCTCAAAGGCAATTAGAGATGGGCAATAAATGCTGGCTGAGCCGGACGACGCACACATCCCCATGAATATTTAATTTATAAAACTCCCCAGCTGTATAGAATTGGTACTCAATCACTTTTTGAATGCCAGTCTTTGTTTCCTCTTACTAATCTGACATTGGTCTGCTGCAGATGCCTGAAAGGATTCAGCTAAAGTTTCTTCCATTTCCACTGTTATGGCTAAGCAGCATGAAGACTGAGACTTGGAGTGATCATGGAGGAAATTGTTTCTGTACTGTAACACTATTCATGATTCAGTGATTCATCTTTGTAGGTGCAAATGTGGAGGAAACCCTAGGCTGATATAAACAGGTCTCTATAGACATGACTGAGTAGCTTTTCTGGGTTTGCTAATGTGATTCCTGGGCCAATGCTGAGTGAGTGCCAGATGCCTGGAGAACAATTGCAGTTGCCTCTCTTCCATCTGCCTGAACTATTCCTCCTCCAAACCGTAACAGTAATTGGGATGCCCAATCAAACACTCAAGCTGAGCAATCTGGTTAGAACTGTGGTTGACAGCTGGTGAAAACAACTTTGCTGCAGCTTGACATCTGTGCAAAATAAATCTGCACTGTAAAACTTCATCAAGAAATAGTTTAGAAAAGAAAGGCAAAAGCTATAAACCCTGACTGTCTGCAGATAAAAAAAAACATGCTTCCACTGGGGTCACATGTCAGTATTATCCAATAATACTGGAGTTCGTGGAATCTGAAAAATGCAAATTTCTACCACTACAGGTGCAATTCTGGTTTGTACCTTTCACGTGCAACCAGCAAAGCTTGGGTCCTACTCCCCACTTCCAATTTACAACTCTTCATCAGTATGCTTGCCCATCCCAGTTTGAAGGCACACACACTTCATCAGCCCGCTGTTCTTGGATTAGGTTCCAAGGGTGCTTGGAAGCAGTTTCCTCGGCAATAGGAAGATTCTGTCTCTGGGGGTTAGGGTGGTCAATCTTTGATATCCTAAATGTGAAGAAGGACTCTGGTCTCTGCAAGGTTGGCTATAAATTGTAGGAAACAGTGGACAGTTGACCTAACTTAGTCTTCTCATTTTCCAGTATCTATAATTAATATTTTAAGCAGATAGAGAATCATAATGCAGCCAAACTGATATGAAATATAAATAAAGGTAACAAAATTCACATCACCATTAAAAGGCAGCCATAGTTTAAGAATATCAATTTGTTAACTTAGGTTCCAAAAACACAAGTTTTATACAGTGAGACAATGCACAACGAGCAGCCAAGCTAACCCACATGATTTAGTAGTGTCACCAATCAAATTTAATTTGAATGAAATTTTAGATGCATTAGAAACAAGGTATCCTCTCAGTGTCACTCTTAAAACCTTAAAAAGATTATGGAAACAATCTGGCGGTAATGTTCAGGCCGCCATACCAGGTTCTGTGACATGCATATGTGCAAAATATCTGGACATGCTCTGTGAGATCTGAAATTAGCTGTGGATTATAAGGCATCATGATGGAACATCAGAGTACCAGCTTCTTGCAGTTGTCACCCAGGAGTGGGGGTCTTGGCCTGGCATGGCGGTGTTCTTCAGTGGAGGCTTCCAGCCTAGTATCCTGCAGCTTGGCATGGTGGTCTCGCAGGGTCGGCTGCATCTTCAGCGTATTGTTTCTAAGTTGGTGTTGCCCAAGGCCAGGAGCCGTTAACTGAACTGTGATGAATTTTGTCTTAATTTTACTTTGTTCTATTATTACATATGACTTTTGTCATTGATGTAGATGCTGTGGTGGGGCAACTTGTAAGACGCTTCGCTGCATTTTTCATGTAGAAGTACATGTGACAAAAAGTTTCTATTCTATTCTATACTGTTCTGTTTCAGCAATGGCCCTAGATTTGGCTGCTCAATTGAGACAGGCTTAACTGAAGAAGAGGAGTGGTTGTGAGCCATGATTATAAGGCATCAATTTAATCAAGAGGTTCTGATGATACCATAAACTATGATAGTCACAACTGAATCTGAGCTGGTCCATTAATTAGATAACAGCCTCCTGAATCACTCCTGAAATGTTGTGTATGCACATGTTTATAGTTAATGTATGTTGCTTGTTTTTATTATTCTCCTTCTCTACTGCAAGCGTCTACTTATGCTGTGCTATGCTTTTGTAAACACAAAGTGCTATCTGGTGCCTTGTTAAATAAAATATTTTCGTGAGTGTACCCAGACAGTGAAGTATTATCAGGCTGTTTGATCCCGGGGATCATTAGTTAGATTTGATCCTATCTTTAACTGGTGTTTACATAAACGTACTTTCCAACAATGGTTATTGGATTACAATCAAGAATAGAAACTTTGGCTGATTTTCCCTCTCTCTAGCCAAGGCATACAGTGACCAATTTTCCCTTTCCTTTGCCATCCTTAATAAGAACAGTTAAGTTGGCAGAGAGAAACCCGAGTCCTCCCTCTCTTTGTGCCTCACTTCTACTTTGGCCAGTGCATTTACTAAGTCTTTGGGGGAGCCCCTTGCTTGGATCTTTATTAATCACTCGGTTGGAAGAAATTATTTCATAGAGCAGCAGGCATCTCAACGGTTCAAAGGCAATTGCTGAGACAACTCTGAAAAGCTGGTGCCAAACATTGATTCAACCCTGATTGCCAAACTGTGCTCACTGTTACCAAGAATTTGGAAACTCTGAAAGCAGAGCTTGGCCAAAAGTAAGGGAGGTGGAGCAGATGTTTCAGCTGCAGGACTGATATGTGCAATCCAGAACCCATCATAATGCCTCCAGGTTACAGAATAGCTGTAATGAAACCAGAACATTCCCATATAGCAGCCATTTGTAAGCCTGGCACACGCACACAATACTGTAATCACAGTAAGAATTCATGTGAGGGAACAAAATAAATAGTTATTTATTTAGTAGAAATCAACTCTGCTTTCTCAGGCCACGGGCTTATTATTGATCCAGAAAATGTGGCCCTCGGCCTCACTAGTTTGGCATCATGTGAAGACACAGTGATAAGTTTGTGGATGATGGCAGCAACAGCTGCGGTATTCCTACCCTACGTCTGGGGTGAGCCTATCAGCGCAGCATGCCACTCTCATCTGCCGAGCAGCTTGCATCTCCCAGCATTGTGAAGCTATGATATGATTAATGAAGAGATGTCAGAAAGATAATTCTTTGTATCACGCAATGGTGGACAGAATTGTTTCCGAGGGTGAAAAAAGTCTGTCTTCCTAGAGCTGCACTGGTGGAGTAATCAGCTGTCTTCAGTCTTATAAATAGCAGCACAGATGTTGACAGAGAAATGCTCCCTTAATTATCATACAAACTGCTTTACTTGAGTGAACAGTTTAAACCGGCCTCCAAAGGAAATTCACTCAAGCAATTCCACAGATTACAGCTAATGAACAATATTTCTTTGTGCCTATTTAGTGCTCATTAAAATGTAAAAGCCTTTCATTTCAACAGGCCTGTAATAAATATTCCTTTCCGCTATGCGAGTTGAATGAAGTGGGGCAAATAAGTGGTTGAAGCAGCATCAGCCAATTCATTATCACTGCCTGTTGGGCAAATGGAGACCATTTGTATTCGGGCTGGTGGATGTGTGCTGCATTTGACTGCTAGAAAGTAAAGCAATGTGTAGCTTCAACCTTTGAACTCCTACCTCTTCCAAGGTAGCAAATCATAGGTTTCACAGTTGGCTGGGCACACAGTAATGTTTAATTTAAAGCAGAGGGTCATATAAATTCAATGAAAAATTCCAAATGAATAGTTGAAAACTGTCCAAAAATGGAAATAAATGTTTATTAAAACAAATTGCAATGAAATAACTAGGTGTTTCACCTGGCAAAAGGTAGTTGAAATTCATTTTATTTTGTAAACAATTCATATGATTCCTTTGCACCTGTTATGTTTATATCAATCTAGCATTTGGTGAAGGTGCAGGAAACCTGGGTTATACACAGCTAAGATAGTTTGAAAATCTGAACCTTTAATAAATTGAATCTGAAATTTTAAAACTTGCATTAAAACAAAATGTTTTCAATCTTCCCACACCTCATCCCAGGATAAAAACGTTTTGATAACATTGTGAAACCCATATTTATACGATTCCAAAATAATTGTAGTTCATTGTGTGCTGGTCATTTTTCTGTTGCAAAAATTACATTCAGATTCAATGAAGAAAACAATGAATATGTAATGTCTGAGCATCTTCAAAATAAAATGATTAAAAGTCTACTGATATAGTTTGTGAAGCTTCAATCTAAATATCAAAATTGATAAATACCTACCTGTATCTGAATAAGGGATCCCTATGGATAGGTGTTATCTAATACTGCACATATGTTGATCAAATGTACTGGTTGGTAGTGTGACCTACCAGCTGAAATGGGTCAATGCTTCATTCTGAAACTGAAGGTTGAGAGTTTAAGCGTCAGGACTATATGGTATTTGAACTCACTTGCCCTAAATAGGTGACTTTTGCATTTCTTGGCTCAGACTCCAGATAAAGTGCCATATGGAGGCAAAATGTCCATCCCACTTATTTAAATGCTGCTTTGTTACTAGTAAACAGACCAAAGTCTATGACAAACGCTGGCTTATTTCATTTCCAGCTGGAACATAATGCAAAGTAATAAATGTAAATGGAAATGGAGGAATATGAATGCATATACACCTTATTTTACGTTTCATTTCTACTAACAAAATATCATTCTTTTTTCCGATTAACACACTGGCTTTGTCAAACACTTACAGAGAAATAAACATTATTTTGCATCATTTTATCATTATGTTATTTGACGAACTGTTTAGCATTTACCATAAATATTGAGGCTATGTCAAAGCTATGCAGGTTTGATTTCTGACACTTTCAAAACACTGCCTTTGTTTATACAGTTTCTTTAGTAGCTTACTAGCTTCTTTTCTGATCACTTCAGCACCTAATGGAAGATTCAGCAATGACTGACAATTCCAACTCAATATCTCCATCATTGATAAGTGACCCTCTTGAGATATGGATTGATGTCTTTTTTTTCTTTGGTGCTCTCAAAGGAAACGAAGACAAGAAGAGTATTGCTGAGTGCTGGAGAGCTTGCTTACGTTTGCGTGCCTGCAGTGGTTGGATGCCAATGATGGCAGTCTATCAGTGCACCCTGCCTGCATATGAACAACAGATTTGTCAGCCTGTGACAGGCTGACAGCCCAGCTCCGAGCCGCTTGTCCACTGTTATTAAATCAGTACCTCTTCGGAGCATGCAGGCAAGAGGCAATCTGCTTCCTCCATTTGCGGAGGCAAGTTGCCAGTCAAAACCAGATCATTGTCTTGAGGCTGTAGCCCCAGTATTCCAGATAAAACTGAAAATGTTCACAACTTGCTTTGTACTTCAGGATTAAACAAAATTTTTAACTGGCTTGCTGAAGAATATTGCAGCCATAGTAGAATTTATTGAAAGTAATAAATGTGAATTCTAAGTCAACAAAAATGTTGCACTAACAAATTATGGCAAATCTCTGCATTGGAGGTTGGTCCCTGTGTACAACACTGCAAATAAGCTGCATAGTTGTGAAAATTATTAAAAAACTGATTCTGGCCTTAAGCATAGTGTTTCTTGTTAGAAAAAGAAGTCCAGGGATTATATGGAGATCTTTAAGTAATTTTTGCTCAAGCTTTACAAACTAAGGTTAATTCCATTCACAGCTGTACATTACCACAGCTTGAAATATTTGAGCAAACATGAAGGAGAACTTCAGCAAATAACTAACTGCTGATTGGAGCTCTAGTTAATTATTTACAAAAATTAAAATTAGGTTATCACCTTCCTTTAAAAGCATAGTAGCCATTTAGAAGGTAAGCCACTTGCACATAACATCACAATGGAATTCTGGTATCTGTTGCTGAAGCCAGTAAGTTCTATCAGCAGGGTGGATTGAATAGAGAACTGTTTACTAAGTGCAGCTGGGTTAATCTTTTCACAAGCACTTGATAAGTGAGAAAAATACTGCCTTTTAATAATAAAGCTACACAACTCTTCAGTGTAAAATATAACAGATTCCATCAGACTCACTATTCTCTATCACATTTATTCAATTGAAATTGATATCTTAAGACTAATTCGAACAGACTTCAATGTGGACAAATACACTTAAATGTAATGAACTGTGAGGCTGGATGAACACAGCAGGCCCAGCACCATCTCAGGAGCACAAAAGCTGACGTTTTGGGCCTAGACCCTTCATCAGAGAGGGGGATGGGGTGAGGGTTCTGGAATAAGTACGGAGAGAGGGGAAGGCAGACCGAAGATGGAGAGAAAAGAAGATAGGTGGAGAGGAGAGTATAGGTGGGGAGGTAGGGAGGCGATACGTCAGTCCAGGGAAGACAGACAGGTCAAGGAGGTGGGATGAGGTTAGTAGGTAGGAGATGGAGGTGCGGCCTGGAGTGGGAGGAAGGGATAGGTGAGAGGAAGAACAGGTTAGGGAGGCACAGACTGGTTGGACTGGTTTTGGGATGCAGTGGGTAGAGGGGAAGAGCTGGGCTGGTTGTGTGGTACAGTGGGGGGAGGGGACGAACTGGGCTGGTTTTGGGTTGCGGTGGGGGAAGGGGAGATTTTGAAGCTGGTGAAGTCCACATTGATACCATTGGGCTGCAGGGTTCCCAAGCGGAATATGAGTTGCTGTTCCTGCAACCTTTGGGTGGCATCATTGTGGCATTGCAGGAGGCCCATGATGGACATGTCATCTAAAGAATGGGAGGGGGAGTGGAAATGGTTTGTGACTGGGAGGTGCAGTTGTTTATTGCGAACCGAGCGGAGGTGTTCTGCAAAGCGGTCCCCAAGCCTCCGTTTGGTTTCCCCAATGTAGAGGAAGCCACACCGGGTACAGTGGATGCAGTATTCCACATTGGCAGATGTGCAGGTGAACCTCTGCTGAATGTGGAAAGTCATCTTGGGGCCTGAGATAGGGGTGAGGGAGGAGATGTGGGGGCAAGTGTAGCATTTCCTGCGGTTGCAGGGGAAGGTGCTGGGTGTGGTGGGGTTGGAGGGTAGTGTGGAGCGAACAAGGGAGTCACTTAAGTGTACTCCTTTCCACGTTTGTCAGTCTCAGCAGGGAAGGGAATTGCTACTGGATGTTTTGAAATTTAAAAGAAATGCAAGGTACTGCTGAACTTAGGTGATAATTTCCAATGTTCCAGTTACCTTTATTGACTAAACAAAAAATTTCAAGAGGCTACTAGTTTGTAGGTGTTTACATGTTTAGTTTTTGTCAACCATCTTTTCCTTTTTCATAGAATTAACCAGCATCCTCAAAATATCTGCAAAGATCATTGTGTGCTATTGTTGCAGTGTGAACTTCTATAATAATTGACCAGAGAAAGTTCAACCCAAATTACAGAGTCAGAGGATCATAAAATTCCTGTATATTGATCTATATAGATTTAATTTTTAATTTTGTTTTAAATCCAGTCCAATTAATATCTTGTGGGGGATTTTACCATTGATGGTAACTGAAGGCAATGTTACCACAGCCGTTATCCAATTACGTACCAACTGGTAGCAGCCAAAAATTTTACAATAGGCTAGTTGATTTTCTCCCTCTCTGCAGTGACAGTTGTCATCATCAAAAATGAAGGAAGTTTGGATTGATGTACAAGAGAACAGAAAAATGATCATATTGATCCCACATTCAATTTTCCTCATAGTGTGCTTGTGTAACTGATTGCAACTGGTTTGAGTAATGCCTGTAAGATTTGATTTTTAGAGCAGCATTATCTAATGGAAAATGTGGCTGCATTAGTGAATGGTACCGGTACAGCATCATTCTTAACTCTACCAGGTATAGTGGTCTACCAGATATATAAGTCTTCTAGTGGATTCACATTTGTGTTCACTTTAGGACCTATCCCAGATCCAGACATTATTCTTTGGCCAAGGTGGGAAAAGGCAAATGAACTAAATCTCTCTGTAACCTACAGTAAACAGTCTATATGTATAGCTAAACTTTTAGTTTTCTTTCTCTTTCTTTCCCTCTCTCTTCTGTCTGCATTTTGCTCTTTAAAAATTCATCTCCTAACCTGAAAAGGTTGCAATTGAGAGCTCACTCTGTTAGGTAAGCAGAAGGAGAACACTGCATCCCAACACTGTGGCATGTCAAACTTGTTGTGTCATTAACTGCCTAGGCTAAATTGTTTGTTCCAACTTCAACAAAATATGAAGAAATAAACCACTTTACCATTAAAACAATCAATTACAGAACATAACAAGCAATATTCACACAAGTGATAAACAGTTAAATGAGTTTATGTGAAAAAGCTGGTGTGAATTACATCTGAGTTTTACACTGTAACTATCCCTTCTTTCCCCTTTCCGTGCTCAAAGTTAAGTTACAACTTGATCTCTGTGAGTTTTAGTAGATTCATTATCTTTTCTACTTTGAGCTTTATTTTATTAATTCATGGACTGTTGATATTACTGACATTTATTTCCCATCCTTGTGTCCTGGAGAATGTGGTGGTGAGCTGTCTTTATGAAGTCTTGGAATCCTTGGGATGTACAGGCACACAAAGTGCTGTTGTGAAGAGAGTTCCAGAATTTTAACCTAGTGACAATGAAGGATCAATGATGTTCTTCCAAATTAGAACAACATCAGCCTTGAAGGATAACTTGCAGGAGGGGGTGTTCCCACATGCACCTACTGCCCATGTCCCTTCAGACAGAAGAGTTCATTAGTTCAAAGATGTTTCTGAAATGAGGCTTGGTGAGTTACTGTATTGCATCCACAGGCATCAGTGGTGAAGGGATTGAGAGTTGAAAGTGGGCAGTGAGGTGCCAATCAAATGGGCTGCTTTCTTCTGGATGGTGGAGACAGTAAAGACCGCAGATGCTGGAAACTAGAGTGCATAAATGTGGAGCCGGAAAAGCACAGCCGGTCAGACAGCATCCACAGAGCACGGAAGTCAACGTTTCGGGCCAAAACTCTTTGTCTTGCTTTTCCAGCTCCACGTTTATTGACTTCTTCTCGAGGGTGTTAGGTTTTGAGTGTTGTTGGGGCTGCAACCACCCATGAAGAAACAGAAATTGCCATTACACCCCTGGCTTGTGCCCTGTAGATTGTATATAGTCTTTGAGGAGTCAGGCAGTGAGTTACTTAGCACAGAGTTCCCAGCCTTTGACTTGCCCTTGACAGCACAGTTTTGATCCAGCTCATCCAGTCCTGTTCTGGTCAATAATAATGTCAGGATCTTAATTGTGGGGGATTCAGCAATTGTAATGCCATTGATCATCAAAAGGCAATGGTTATATTATCTCTTGTTGGAAATACTCATTGTCTGGCACTTGTGTGAGGCAAATGTTGTTTTCTAATTGTCAGCCCAAGCCTGGATGCTTCCATTTCTTGCTGCATATACAGACAAGCTGTTTCAAGATCTGAGGAATGACAAATGGCACTGAATACTGTGCTATCATCAGTGAACGTTGCCACTTCTGACCTTACAATGGAAGAAAGGTAATTTAAGAAACAGCTGAAGATGGCTGAGCCTGGGGCACTACCCTGGGGAACTACTGCAGAAATGTCCTGAGGTAAAAGAAGGAAGAATAATTCCTTTAATGCACTTCACCATATTTTGCTAATGCAGCAGAGTGAAGTACTAAGCATATAAGCATTTGAAAGTTACGATTTATTACATATCGGTAAATATAAAGCTTGATTTCTTGCCAAACTACAACTGTGCCACAACATCAGCTGTCAGTCTGTTGTCCCCACATACCCACTGCCCTGTTATCAGGGCCCTATCACACTGTCTATGCATGACCTGCTTAGAGATATGGCACTGTACTATATTCCTGAGACACAATTTTAAACAGACACCAAAACATGCTCGTGTAGATGTATTCCTGCCTATACATTGGTGTTGTTTGTCATTATCTGGAAAAACATTGACAATTTCCTCCATTTGCTAACCATCTCAACCAGAAGTTAATATGTCTACAAGGATAGGATTTACTGAAGGGCTAAAATTGATGTTGATTTTTGACAGCTGCATGATCTAAAATGAGTCCTGTAAAAATTCCTAGACATGCCAAAGATGGCACAGTCAAAGTTTCTTTTCAGTACCTGCTCAGCTTGCTTTCTATACTGGCAGTTTATTATGCTATAAAAGAGGGAGAGGTTTGCTCCAAGTTGTCGAATTTACCTTGGACCATGATTGCAAATGGTGCCAGCAACAACCTCAGCCTCCGTTGATTGAGGGGTTCCAAGTGGGCAGAAGGGAGTGAGGCTTATTGGGTTTTTTCTCTCTTTTTCTTCCTTTTCATTTGCTTAGTAAATGTTTCTTTCTCTTCTCATCTTTTATTATTACTCATAAATGTTCATATTTAAGCAAATTACTGCTGTCATGCCTTATCTTAACTACATTTAACTGAATCCAAAAAGAACCACATGGATACATCCTGTGATTAAAGACATCTTTGGCGATGAGGATGGGATTCAGGAAAACATTTAAGAGAAGGAAAAAGCAACCTGATGCTCTAGAAACCTTCTGTCTTCCAAGGTGGAATGGGGCAGACTTGAAGGTGTATCTGTTGCTAACATGTTAACACAATTAAGAACCCCAAAAGGATGGGGGTACAGTTATAACTGGAAAAAGAGAGAATTAGAGTCTAAGTTTCTATGCTGTGCAAATGCACTGAATATTGTATGAGTTTGTGGTCTGGCTTGAATGGACTTTTGTTTGTTGGTTGTTAAATGTTGTCTTCTAAAATTTGTGTGTTTTTGTTCCCTGGAGCTTGAGATCTGGAGATACTTTGAAGTTAATTCGCATTTTGGGAATGCTTGGTGATTTGAAAGTGTGTGTGTACCCATATCAATATAAGAGATGTATAGTTGATGTAATGCCCTTTTAAGAAAACACCAGTGATTGTGTAAAGCAAAAATCTGTAAAACATTGATTAAAAAATTTCTTTGCAAATGTACCTTTTCAAATTGGCTGAAGGTTGTGTTTGGCTTTGGGTAAATTTTAATTCCAGAAATTACCATGTTTGGAATTTCATTTTCTGGCCAGAGTGACCTTCCAAATAATGTTTTAACACATGATGGAATCTTTAAATCTGAATGATAAGATTGACTCATTGTTAATATCCAAGTGATTGGGACACTGGTATGTTGAAAATGCAACTTCCCGTGTGAGAGGAGTTTAGGAAAGGCAAATTTAACAAAGGGGTAGGCTTTTCCTCCCTTCAAGTAGGAGAAGTGGATGACATAATTACATACAGGAGTCTACACCCCACTCCCTTCATTGAATCCATGCTAGCTTAATAGTAGTTAACCGATTCTGCTTGTCGTGGAGCTTGTTTGGTTGTTTTTAGAAATTGGTCACAATTGGTCCCTTTGCAGAATTTCAATGTCACAACACAGTGATGGATGCCCCACCCTCAACCCATTAAACCATTCATCAATAACACATTTCAGTGCTGGGGAAGTACTTTGGAAATATTCATTGGAGTGAGTGTCAAGAATTTCAAAACCACTGAGCCTGGGTACATTTAAGCACATCATGGCAAAATCTATGTTAAGACTCACATGCCCTAGTATTCTGAAACATTTAAATGTACTAGTTAACTAAAATTTAAAGGGATTCTGGGAAATAATAAAGTGCTTGCACATAATCTCAATGGTTTCAATATATAAAAATGGTTAGTGACTTTAACGAAGTAAACAGAATATTGAATTTGGATAAATTTACATCACGATATATCAAATAAATGAGTCATCAAATAACTTTTAAAAATGTGGGTCATTTTAGACAAATAACAAACAAAATATGTTGTGCTTGAATCAAACAGAAATGTTTGACTTCTGTTTTAAAGTATTATAAGATTATGTTTCCTGGACTACAAATCTCTACAGATCTCTGGTTTGAGATATAATGGTAACAGTTAAATTGCAAGATTGGAGGAGATGAGGTAATTAAGGGCAGGGACTTGTGGCAGAAGTAAAGAAATTAGAATAATGGGTTGAAATGGCAATCGAGATTAAGATGCATTTTAGTGAAATGGAAGTTTGGATAAGAGTACCAAACTGACAGCTTTCTCTTGATGACGTTTGTGTCCATGTCTTTCTTTTAAGAAAGATTGAATTGACGATCAAGCCACTATTCGAGGCATCGGGAGCATATATGGAGAAATAAATAAAATATCATGGACCATTTGATAAGATCATGTGGGAGTCAAGAATGTGTGCCATGAGCTTGAGATACTGATGTAAGTGTGCAAAAGTGAATGTTATCTCGGAGGTAAGATATTTGAGACCATACGAAAACATGCACTGAAGAATGAGTCTCAGGCATGTACACCTACTTAACAATAGGAATAGTGTGGCTTGGAAGAGCACAAAAACGTAGGTTAAATGGTAAGACACTGACACAAAATCAGTAGACAATAGACAATAGGTGCAGGAGTAGGCCATTTGGTCCTTCGAGCCAGCACCACCTTTCATTATGATCATGGCTGATCATCCACAATCAGTATCCTGTTCCTGCCTTATCCCCATAACCCTTGATTCCACTATCCATAGTGAAACTGACTTTATGACAATGAAAGTAGCATTAGTGAGAGGGATCTAAAAAGAATTACAATCAAACTAAAAAGTGTGATTGGTTATTATGTCAAAATGGTACAGAAATGAAGGAATGTGGACTCTGGGAGGAGTAATAGTGGACTGAGTGAATGGGTCCATTGGATGATGTGCAGATACCCCATTTTGAGTGTTTGTATGATGCATGTACTCCAGTGTTTAAATAAGTAGGTGAAATTATAATGGTTGAACAGTTAATGTGTATAAAAAAGGCTGAGCTAATACTCAGGTGTTGCAGGAGCCTGTGATAAAGGAACCCCGGAAATAATACAAGGCAGGAAGGATAAGTTGAAGCTAAAGCCTGATGAGCATTAGAGCTGTATTGTTTGATCCTATGTATATTGTAGCTCAAACGGGGTACCGACATATGGAAGTTATTACCACTTAATGCTACAGTCATTCATAAAATTGCCAAGGAAGGAATGTGTGGAAGAAGAACAATCCTCAAGATGGATATGGAAGAAGACAACTTGAAGAACTTTGAGACTATGTATGAATTTATTTTACCATTATTGGGTCAAGTGATCTGTGGATAGAGAACTGGAGGATAAAAAAAAAATCACAAATTAAGGAACCTGAATCTGGAATATACTAAATTTCAGAGCAAGTTATTTAAATAGATTAAGCAGAAAAAAGCATGCAGATGATATTCTGGTTGCCTCAGTCAGGTGGCGCAACTTGTTGGTTTCATCACAGCCTTGACCGAACATCAGGGATGGGATATATATTTAAGGGTTAGTCCCCATAGGCCACTGCGATCATTAATTTGATGACGCACCCTGTTGTTGTACTGTTTGTATTGATGATAGTTATTTCCATTGCAGTTTTAATCTTCTAGTGTCAGTTATATACACCTATTATACATTCTTGCGCAGCTATATCTGTTTGGCATCTGCACTTGCAATTGTAACATGCACTGTCAAGTATCACCACAGGCAGATTGTATAAGATGGGCTGAAGGACTAAACTTGTTAATGATATTTGATAGCTGCATGATATTGAATGAATCCCATGAACATTCCTATACATGCTAAAGACTACATAACCAAAGTTGCTTTTCTATAATTGCTCAGCTTGTTTTCTGTACCGGCTGCTTATTACACTATGTAAGAGGAAGAGTTTTGTTTCAAGTCATTGTCTTCATCTTGGACCGAGATCATGAATGGTGACAGGGACAATCTCAGCCTCCAGACTGGGCATAGATCGAGGGGAACTCAATGGGCAGAAGGATGTGAGGCTTATTGTTCTTTTCTTCTCTCTTTTTCACCTTTTTATTTACTTAATTATCATTCCTTTCTTTATTTCATCTTTTATATAAATGTTCATAAGTAAGCAAATTGCTTTTGTTGGGTCTTCTCTTAACTGTACTTAATTGAATCCAAAAAGAACCACTTGGATACATTCTGTGATCCAAAAGAAAAAGCACCTACACTTCTCTAATATCTCGTCAACATGCCTATTCTTCATCTGTAAGTCTAAGTTCAACCAGGCAATTTGATGACAGAGGTAATCACAGCTGGGCCTATCGCTGTTTTGACCTGACAACTACAGAAATGTTCTTTTCAGAGAGGCCAATGAAAAGCAATTCTGAAACCAGAAACGTCAACAATTTTTGCCCTCACTAACTTAAAGAAACTAAAATTTTACCTTCTCAACTGTTGCTGCAACTGTGCACAGAAGCCCTTGATCTGAAAAGGCAATCCAATTCTCTCCTTCTCTCTATGGACCTGAAATGATAATATTGCTTTTCTCCTCACAGATGCTGCCAGACATACTGAGCATTTCCAGCATCTTTGTCTGCATTTCTTAGCATTGTTAATTGTAATTTCAAATATTATAGGTGGAAGTGGAGAAGAGGAATTGACACCTTTAAATTTAGTTGCATGTAAATATTCCTTGGGAAAATGGATACCATTCCTTTTCAAATGATGACTAACACAAATGTTTTAAGATTTCAAGAATGTCATCAATGACCACAAGATTTTGATTCTATAGTGAGAACAAATGCTGGATCATGCAGGCCTGTCTCAAAACAGCAATCATCATGCGTTTGTTATAAGTTAATTCTTGGTTAAGACCTTAGTAATAGACAATTCCTTCAGAGTCTAAAACCACCCGTCCCTCGCTCAGCCTAATCAAACAATTGTACGCATTGCTCACAACTGAAATACAGTGTGCTGTGGAATTTGTTTGAGTGAATGGGCGATTAATTTACTGTTGAGTAATTAATTGAATAAATTAGTAATTCAGTGGATGAACAAATAAGTGATGGATTTTGTGAATGAGTGATTGGTTGAATGCGCTAATGAGTGAATGGATGATTAATTAATTGAATGAGGATAGATTGAAAGAATCAGACATTGGGTGAATTGAGTAAAATAGCGACTAATTGAGTGAAAGTGTGATTGAGTGAATGAGAAATTGGCTGAGTGAGTGAGTGATTGAATGAATGAATGAGTGTATGAGTAGATGGTATTTTATGCATTACCCATCATGAGTTTGGAGACAGTGAGGGTAGTTAATCGATCAGAAGGCCCCAAGGACTTCCTATCCTACCACCAATTGAGATCCTTAAGAAGCGATGGGTGGCCAATTAAGTGCCTTTGCCACTGCCATTGGGTTTAATAGAGCAGCAATGGGCCTGTCACCATGCAGAAACACAATAAGTAAATGTGTCTGGTTGTTAGTGATGTTAGGAGAGGTTAGTTTGGCAGAGTTAAGGTGTAATCCCTCAGATATTCAGTCCCCGATCAAGAAACTCAACAATGGGAAAGGGGGTTGTGTGGTCCTAACAATCACCCTTCTGCCCTTGCTGCTGATCTCCCGTCCCTAAAAAAATCCCTCCGATCGTCACCTACATCTAGCCTGGTCACATTGTGATCCTGCGCCTTTGCAAGTGTTGTTCTAGTTGCAATCACAGCTGCTGACCAAACAAACACCTTGCCTCTGGTGAGCCAGCAATTCTTTGCGAGTGGGATTTCCCACCACCAGGGTTCTCATGCTATCACCTCCATAAAACTTGCTCCAGTGTATGAGTAAGTGTCTAAGTAACTGACTGATTGTGTAAATCGGACAATGGGTGAATGCTTGACTGTATAAATAAGCAATTATTGTGTGAATGAATTAAGCTATTGAATGAAAATTTAAAGAAGTTATGACTAGAGTGAATGTGTGATTTGTTGAGTGAATGAATCATTAAATGAGTGAATTGTGATTAATTAGATGAATGTGCGATTATTTGGGTGCATTAATCATTGATTAAGTAAATGAGTTGAGTGAATGATTGACTGAGTGAAAGTGTTCAAAGGAGTGAATGAGTGATTGATTGAGTTGGTGGTTGGATGAGTGATTAAACCATGGGGAAAGGATGCATTAGTGTGCCCTTGGGTAAAGATCCCCATTTCATCATACTCGTGTTCCACTGCGCTGCCAAGTTCTTCTATTTCTAGGGTGGCTGTTATAAAATGTTTCAAAGATAACATCCTTGATATGGTGTAATTATCAATGCGAAACAATATATGGAAAAATTCCTTTTATCCTGAAAACTTTGCCCATTTTCTTAGTATTATGGACTACAGACTGCTCTTAACTTGGTTGATGTCTTGACATCCATTAACTTCTCTCTCAGTTTCAGTGGCCCCATTGGATGACCAATGTAGTGTTGATCTTGTTTGGAGTAGCACTCTTGGATATGCTTCCATGATAAAAGTACAGGGGAAAGTGTTCCCACTTTTCTGCAATTCATGGGTATGCTGTTCTAAAACTACAATTGATAATGTAAATAAAAAGCAAAAGAACTGGGCATGCTGTAAATTGGGAACAGACACTGGAAAATCTCAGCAGGTCTGTCACCGCCTGTGAAGAGAAAATCAGAGTTAATGTTTCGGGTGCGGTAAACCTTCCTCAGAACTCTTCTGATGAAGTGTCACTAGTTCTGTTTTGGTAGTGTTCCAGCGTAATGAGCAGTTATATATCTTCAGGGAAAAATGTTTATTCTATAGAAACTTTTTTTTGGTTAAATCAATTTTGCTTTTTAAATCACTGTGGTACTGTAGGTCTAGATCATCTCGCATAATTAAGTATATACGGTTTGAGCTCTTTGCTGTACTGTCACATTTGCTGAAATTTGAATACTAATATATGTCACTAAATTGAGAAAATAGCCTTGAGCTCTTTATCTTTTCTATCTTTCAGATACACACATGTTCATGTTTTGGTCCTGGGACATACCACACTTGATTGCTCAAACTGAGCATTAATACTAGTTTACTGGGCGCAATCGTACTTCCAATTTAATCTGCAATTTCGGTGGTACAACAATGGTCACCCATTATGGAAAACTGCAAGCTGAACGCAAGTTCTCTAAATGTATTTGATGTAAGATTACCTGACTATAAAATGGGTATTTTCAGTTATGTTATCTCAGAGCTTCCGTTTCAATATTATAGCAATATCATGTAGGGTGGAAAATTTTCTGCACTCAATTTTGGGCTTAGAATCAATACTGCGCAACGCCAAGTGAGTGGTATGTGGTCAGTACAAAACTGGATCTTAGGCCTGAGTATGAACTCTGCATGATCTACCAGCAGCTGTCATTTATCCATGTGTTGGTCATGCATTTGCCACTTTCTTCACTGGCAGCAGCCCAAATTTAAGTCACAGGAGAACATTCTTAGTGAACAATTGAGAAAATGCATTAGCAAAAACTGCACAGTCACTGAGTAAACCTTTTTTTCTCTAATATACAGGAAGGTTGTCAAAGTTTTCTTTAAATTGACCGTCAGCTGCTGACCACTGCTTAGGGTACATTGGGCATTGTAGAATCCCTTGCACAGCAGATGTGACGACTGCCTCGATACATTGCTCATTTACAATGGAAGTAATCCAACAGCAGTTATAGCTGGCTGGCTTTAGGCATACCTAACGAATAGTCTACATCCAGGTTGGACATTTTCTGATGTCCTTGGGATATTGGGATATTACTTCTCAATATATAGCTGAATTGTGAGAGATAATGGGAACTGCAGATGCTGGAGAATTCCAAGATAATAAAATGTGAGGCTGGATGAACACAGCAGGCCAAGCAGCATCTCAGGAGCACAAAAGCTGACGTTTCGGGCCTAGACCCTTCATCAGAGATGGGGTTGGGGAGAGGGAACTGGAATAAATAGGGAGAGAGGGGGAGGCGGACCGAAGATGGAGAGTAAAGAAGATAGGTGGAGAGAGTATAGGTGGGGAGGTAGGGAGGGGATAGGTCAGTCCAGGGAAGATGGACAGGTCAAGGAGGTGGGATGAGGTTAGTAGGTAGATGGGGGTGCGGCTTGGGGTGGGAGGAAGGGATGGGTGAGAGGAAGAACAGGTTAGGGAGGCAGAGACAGGTTGGACTGGTTTTGGGATGCAGTTGGTGGGGGGAGAAGCTGGGCTGGTTGTGTGGTGCAGTGGGGGGAGGGGACGAACTGGGCTGGTTTAGGGATGCAGTAGGGGAAGGGGAGATTTTGAAACTGGTGAAGTCCACATTGATACCATATGGCTGCAGGGTTCCCAAGCGGAATATGAGTTGCTGTTCCTGCAACCTTCGGGTGGCATCATTGTGGCAGTGCAGGAGGCCCATGATGGACATGTCATCTAGAGAATGGGAGGGGGAGTGGAAATGGTTTGCGACTGGGAGGTGCAGTTGTTTGTTGCGAACTGAGCGGAGGTGTTCTGCAAAGCGGTCCCCAAGCCTGCGCTTGGTTTCCCCAATGTAGAGGAAGCCACACCGGATACAGTGGATGCAGTATACCACATTGGCAGATGTGCAGGTGAACCTCTGCTTAATGTGGAATGTCATCTTGGGGCCTGGGATAAGGGTGAGGGAGGAGGTGTGGGGACAAGTCCCCAGAGGAGCTCGAAAAGTTCATCCACTTCACCAACACCTTCCACCCCAACCTTCAGTTCACCTGGGCCATCTCCAGCACATCCCTCACCTTCCTGGACCTCTCAGTCTCCATCTCAGGCAACCAGCTTGTAACTGATGTCCATTTCAAGCCCACCGACTCCCACAGCTACCTAGAATACACCTCCTCCCACCCACCCTCCTGCAAATATTCCATCCCATATTCCCAATTCCTCCGCCTCCGCCGCATCTGCTCCCACGATAAGACATTCCACTCCCGCACATCCCAGATGTCCAAGTTCTTTAAGGACTGCAACTTTCCCCCCACAGTGATCGAGAACACCCTTGACCGCGTCTCCCGTATTTCCCGCAACACATCCCTCACACCCCGCCCCCGCCACAACCGCCCTAAGAGGATCCCCCTTGTTCTCACACACCACCCTACCAACCTCCGGATACAACGCATCATCCTCCGACACTTCCGCCATTTACAATCCGACCCCACCACCCAAGACATTTTTCCATCCCCTCCCCTGTCTGCTTTCCGGAGAGACCACTCTCTCCGTGATTCCCTTGTTCGCTCCACACTACCCTCCAACCCCACTACACCCGGCACCTTCCCCTGCAACCGCAGGAAATGCTACACTTGTCCCCACACCTCCTCCCTCACCCCCATCCCAGGCCCCAAGATGACATTCCACATTAAGCAGCGGTTCACCTGCACATCTGCCAATGTGGTATACTGCATCCACTGTACCCGGTGCGGCTTCCTCTACATTGGGGAAACCAAGCGCAGGCTTGGGGACCGCTTTGCAGAACACCTCCGCTCAGTTCGCAACAAACAACTGCACCTCCCAGTCGCAAACCATTTCCACTCCCCCTCCCATTCTTTAGATGGCATGTCCATCATGGGCCTCCTGCAGTGCCACAATGATGCCACCCGAAGGTTGCAGGAACAGCAACTCATATTCCGCCTGGGAACCCTGCAGCCATATGGTATCAATGTGGACTTCACCAGTTTCAAAATCTCCCCTTCCCCTACTGCATCCCTAAACCAGCCTAGTTCGTCCCCTCCCCCCACTGCACCACACAACCAGCCCAGCTCTTCCCCCCCACCCACTGCATCCCAAAACCAGTCCAACCAGTCTCTGCCTCCCTAACCGGTTCTTCCTCTCACCCATCCCTTCCTCCCACCCCAAGCCGCACCCCCAGCTACCTACTAACCTCATCCCACCTCCTTGACCTGTCCGTCTTCCCTGGACTGACCTATCACCTCCCCACCTATACTCTCTCCACCTATCTTCTTTACTCTCCATCTTCGGTCCGCCTCCCCCTCTCTCCCTATTTATTCCAGTTCCCTCTCCCCATCCCCCTGTCTGATGAAGGGTCTAGGCCCGAAACGTCAGCTTTTGTGCTCCTGAGATGCTGCTTGGCCTGCTGTGTTCATCCAGCCTCACATTTTATTATCTATAGCTGAATTGTGTCTACTTCATGTCTGTTGATTTGGTGCAACATGGACAATTCCTATCCCTATTCTTTTCATTTGAGAATACATGAGAATGATTGAAATTAATACAGATCAATTCCCAAATCAGATTTTACTAGCAATATCTCCATATCTGTTGCCTTCTTTAATGTAGAAGGTTTCGTATTTTGTAAAGCTACAAATATACAAGCTGCACGTGAATCTTTAATTGTAGATTAGCAGTCATATTGACTGGTTTACAGAAACCTACTTTCAATGTTGAGTTAATTCATAAATTTCAACCTAATTATAGGTAGAACAAAATTTGACTCCACATCTTTCTCATAATATTATGGCTTCTGTCAATAATTTTATTGTCACATTGCATGAGTAATTAGGAAAGCCAACCCATCGATTTTTTTCCCCTGAAAAATCAGATTAATTCCATTTAAATCCTAATGTTTTCAGGCCCGCTGTCTACTATGTCAATGTTATTTTCTTTTCATTCAGATATATTATACTTATTTATCGATTTTTCTTAACATTGATTCTAACTCATCGTACATCACCTATTAACTGCACACATGCTCATCACCCCATATATGATACTGTGATTCCATGCCTCCCCACAGCTTTCATTTCTTCTATTCATCATCCAATCTCATCTGCAAGTAATTCCACTCTGCATTACTCAAATTTAAATTCCTGCACTGTTAGCTCTCACAAGCACTTTTCTTCTCATATTGCTAAATCAGAATTTCTGCTAATTCTCTGTACTCTTCATTGTCTCAATGAATTTGCTTCTTTTCTTCTTCCCAGAAGTGTTCATATCCCTCACAAATCAGGCCAAAAATAAACATTTCTTACCTCTGATATAACAAGGTGTAGAGCTGGATGAACACAGCAGGCCAAGCAGCATCAGAGGAGCAGGAAGGCTGACGTTTCGGGCCTGGGCCCTTCTTCAGAAATGGGCATTTCTGAAGAAGAAGGGTCTAGGCCCGAAATGTCAGCCTTCCTGCTCCTCTGATGCTGCTCGGCCTGCTGTGTTCATTCAGTTCTACACCTTGTTACTTCAGATTCTCTAGCATCTGCAGTTCCGACTATCTCTGAAACATATTTCTTATCTCTGATTGTTTAATTAATGGTCGTGCATTTATCAACATTATTGACTTCATGCTTTTTCCCATATTTATTCACTTCATAAAACTACTTCCAAAATGCTTAATTTCCTGAAAGCATGACAATCACTTCCTCTGCCTCCAGTTCTGAACTCTTTGCAAAGATCACAACTGACCAGTTTTGAATATTGTTATTAATTGTTAGGACTTTTCTAACTCTATCTTTGCATATATTATAATAAAAATTACCATATCTATACATGATTCCTTTCACTTCCAGATCTTCCAACAAATGTTGAATATTTTGTGTTTTTCTCAGTTTCATTCGTACACCCATGCCCAGTACTACTTCCCTCTGATTTAACCTTAGCTCCAAATATGCATATTAAATCTGTTTCCTTCACACTACATCCTGATCAATTTAACTCATTCTTTGGAATTAGTCAAAAATTCCTCATCATTGTCAATGTTAAGGCTGTTAAACTGAGCTTTATAGCACAGAATCACTAGTTCTCAATTTGCTTGTCTTCTCTTTACTCTTTTCAACCTTGGTGGTGTCTTGGTATCTTGTCTTGATTTCTTAATTAAAACAAAACACTTAACCCATAAACCATGATTACTCCATAAATCATTCTGTAATATTATATAGCCCCCTTTCACCCCATGCATGTTTCTTTCATACTATAAATTGTTAACTAAATCTATACACTCCTCTCTAACTTCATAAACCACTGCCTATCCCACACACCTCTCTTTAACCCTGTGTAACTTTTTTTATTCTCATATATCATTCTTCATTCCCATACAGCACTCCCTAAACATATTAAACACCCTAACACTGTATACTAATACAACTTTCATCACTCATCACTAACTTAACACAGCATTTCCTGGATCAATTTAAATCTATCACAGCAAATCAGTTTCCCTGCATTATCTGAGCTGCATTTTCTAATATATACAATTTTACACTTGTAGGACCAATATAAAAAGGGTTGTATTCTTCTCAACAATGAGTTTATAGTCAACCACATCACAGACATTATTGTTTTGAAGCGATAGGATTATCACAGGAGATCACTTAACTGAAGCCTTCATATTACTAATAAATATCATAAGTCCTCAGTGAAAATTGGCTCATAAACATATTGGCATCATACCAATTCTGGATAGAATTAGTCAGTTGGCCTCAGGAGATGTCAATAGTGGATACTTGGGACCAGAGTTGGGTTGGACGCTGCAGAGATCTGTGAAGTCTACATTGCGGAGACTCCAGAACACATCTGGTCTGACAACTACACCCACCATGGAAATATGGGTGCCCCCTGGCCAGTGGCAATAATACAATCAGGTTACAACTTATGCATTTTAAGTAAGCACCTTCTCCCTTGAGCACAAAATCTAGGCTGATAATCCAGTGAAGTACTGAGTGACTGTGATACTGTTGAAGGTGTTATCTCTGCAGAGAAGACCTGAAACTAAGGTCCCATTGAACTTTTCAGAGGGACATTAAAGATCCTATTGCTCTATCTTGAAGAATAAATTTGAGTACTCTCTGATAGACTGAAAAAGTATTTGTCCGTTAATTAAGATCACAAGAGAATAGCTAACCTGGTCACTTGAAATTGTTGTTTGAAGGAGAATTTTTTAAATTCAGCCATGAATAGGCAATGCTGGCTGGCCAGCACTTACTGCCTGTTCCTAGTTGCCCTTGAGAAGGTAGTGGTGAGCTGCATTCTCGAACTGCTGCAAGTTGGCACACAATGCCCATAAAGAAGGATTCCAGGATTTCGGCCCAGCGACGTCAAAGTATTACAAATTCTTTCCAAGTCAGGATAGTGAGTGGCTTGGAGGCAAACTTGCAGGGGGTGATGTTCCATATATCTTCTGTCCTTGTCCTTCGAGATGTAATTGGTTGTCAGGTTGAAAGGTGCTGTCTAAGGATCTTTGATGAGTTTTAGTGTATCTATGTGTGCAAATTGACTGCCACATTTCCTACATCACAAGAATAAGTGAGGTTTATTTGCTGTGAAACAGTTTGGAGCATCCAGTGGCAATGGAAAATGTTACGCAAATACACATTCCTTTTATTTTATAGCCATAGGTTATTGTCAGCCTGAAGTACAGTGGCTAATGTTATGGGCAAGTTGGAAGTAAAATAATGGTTTTCAAGATTGTATCCTCTTCCCCTATCCTTTCATAGCTGAGGGGAGCAAGTTGAGACAAAACTTAGGAATCCAAGAAAAAGAAGAAGCTGAAAACATCCTCTTACAGATAAATGCTTGGAAGATGAGGTTTAAGAAGTCTGTGATATTGGCTGGATGTTACAAATTTATTATGATTACTTTGGTCTGTTGTTTGACTAACAAATCTCCCAGTTTGGTCAAAATCTTCAAAAGTGCTGATGAAGATTTTGGTGGTCAAATGAGCTGTAATTTGATGAGGCTTGGTCTGATTTGATGTCTCAATTGTTTCAGACATAGCCATTAAACATATATCTCACTCTGTTTTATAGCTGTTATTGTACGTGTGACTCCAGACCCACAACAATGTGGTTGACTCTTTACTCCCATGTGAACAATTAAGGATGGGAAATACATGTAAGCCTGCCCATTGATGCCTGTGTCCCATGGGCAAATATGAAAAAAAAGTATACAAACAAAATTTTAAACCTTCATGTAACTGTATGGTTATATATACCAGACTCTGTCCTCACACATCAGCCATCACGTGAACGATCATGCATGTGTCACTTGTCTTGCCTCATGTAACCATTACAGCTCCATGCATTTTTCACTCACTGAGTGGTCTCAATGTATAGAAGCAGGCTTGTCAAAAAATGGTTATGAATTAGCAGCAAGCCAACAGGATTCTTTTGTTATTGAGTGCTAAATGAATAATAAGCTAATCTACTCATTATAATTAATTATTTTCAGTTTATACTAATTACCTGTCCTGTAATGAGAAAATATATCAGAATTTTAATAATAGCACATGTTCAACCAAAAAGGCATATTTTTGGCATACAATTCAAAAAGTCTCACTTGCTAGTAAATATTTAGATTTAATAGCAGCTGGTTAGTAAATGTAGAAATTATCTTGGGGCCCTTTGAAATGCATAACTTCAGTTTTATTTTTGTAATAAATTGTGTGATATGATGCTTCTGCAGGTTGATAAACTTTATTGTTCCCTCTGTAATAGACTAAATGAAGCCTGTGAAACGTGATGTTCTGCTAGACAATGCACTGAATCTCATTATAGTATGTTAAAGACCTCTCACTTAAACTTAAATGGAATGAAGAATAAGGTGAAATTGTCATTGTGGGTGTTAGGAAGAAAATACATTGCAGACAATCATCATTTAATATCCAGTGCTGACTTTTTGAACATGTGCTTTCTCTAAATGATAAATCGGATGACTTACCTCCAACAATAATGTCTAGAATACAAATGAGGGAGCAAGTGTATTGTTAAGACACAAACCAGAGGCATTCTCATTGTAAATTGTCTCAGTACTAATTAAAACATTTTGAAACATAAAGCCTTAGCTGTACAAGCTAGAAAAGCTGTATTTAAAGGGATGGTATTAATTTAATTAGGCAGAGAAGGGATACTTCTTAAAAAAAAATCAGGAATCAAATCTGCAGACCCTTCTCTTTTACATATTCCAACCTTGTCATGAGGAGAAGGGTACTTTGAGCAGATTGTCAAAGAAGATAACAGCTGTATCACATAGAATAACTCACATTATCATTTGAAGCCCAGCAAAACCTGCCTTTGCTGCATTAAACAGTTTTTTTTAGGTGTAGGGAAGCCTTGTGGCACTGCTTGTAACACCAGAGACTTGCGTCTAGAGGGTTGTCAGTTTTAATTCAACCTTCAAGAAAAATTGGGAATCAACTGTATTAGGGCTAGTTGGGACAAGAAAGTTATGCCACTATCCTTATATCGCTAAGAACTGAATTATAACCTATAAATAGACTAAATAGATGTTCGTTTTAAGGTGAAAAGCTCATAGATTCAGCATAACAGTTATTGAGCCATAGAGTTGTACAGCGCAGAAACAGACCCTTCGATCCAACTGGCCCATGCTGACCAGATATCCAGGTAAATCTAGTCGCATTTGCCAGCATTTGGCCCATGTCTCTCTAAATACTTCCTATTTCTGTACCCATCCAGACGCCTTTTAAATGTTGTAATTGTACCAGCCTCCATCACTTCCTCTGCCAGCGCATTCCATGCATACACCATCCTCTTCATGAAAAACCTGCCCCTTTCGGTCCATTTTAAATCTTTCACCTTTTGTTTCAACTCTTTGCCGTCTAGATTTGGACTTGTCCATCCCTGGGAGGAGACCTTGTCTACTTACCCTATCCATGCCCCTCATGATTTTATAAACATCTCTAAGGTCACCTATAACCGTCAATACTCCAGGGAAAATAGTGGCAGCCTATTCAGCCTCCCCCTGTAGCTTAACCCCTCCAATCCTGGCAACATCCCAATAAATCTCCTCTGAACCCTTTCAAGTTTCATGACATCCTTCCTCTAGTAGGTTGAACAGAATTGCACACAGCATTCCAAAAAGTGGCCTAAACAATGCCCTGTACAACCGCAACATGACCTCCCAACTCCAATACTCAATACAATGCCAAATAAAGGCAAGCACACAAAATGCCTTCTTCACTATCCTATCTACCTGGTACTGTATTTTCAAGGAGCTATGAACTTGCAGTCCAACGTCTCTTTGTTCAGCATCAGTCCCCAGGAAGTTTTCATTAAGTGTTTAAGCCCTGCCCTGACTTGCCTTTCCAAAATGCAGCACCTCACTTTTATCTAAATTAAACTTTATCTGATCAAGGTCTCATTGTCCTCAGAGGTAAACTTCTTCACTGTCCACTAGACCTCTGATTTTGAAGTTATCTGCAAACATACTAACCATATCTCTGATGTTCCCATCCAAATCATCCAAAACAATTATTAAGGTCCTTTTCACAAAACCATTGGCTACCTTTTTGAGTTCCTAAGTTCTGATGTCAAAAATACAGTGAAATCAATCAAAATATTAGTCATAATGTGGAATGTGAAAATGTAATACTCTTCTTTGATAAATGGTTAATCTCACTTCAATTGTTGGTAATCTCTTATGGAAACTTCACTGTCAAGACGTAAAAGATTCAGATACACAATTACTCAGAATTACTCTGTGCACAGGTGAATGCCATGCAAACTTATAAAAACACCCCTCTGAAACCCATGGACAGGATGGAGAACATTTAATTTTAAAAGAAATTAGCAAGTGTGTAGGTGGAGGAAAAATGGTAACTGTTGCATATGTGAATTTTCAGAAATCATTTGATACGATGACATATTTGGTAGAAAAATTAAGGCAATATATGAATAAAAGGTAAAGATAAAGTAACTATGCTCTTATCAGCCCATAGGCCATTCTCTCTAATGAGGGAGATGACTGGTAGTGGTTTAATCAGTAGTTCGCCACACCTCAGGCAAACGGAGAAGTTGGGAAAGAAAGTTCTTCATGATAATATCAGCTGGTATAGGAATTGAACCAACACTGGTGCTACTCTGTATTGCAAACCAAACATTCAGTCAAATGAACTAACCAACGCATTTATTAAAAATGACCAGATGCCATAAATTGGTGTGCCCTAGACCGCTTAAAATTTGGGTGCTTATAAAGATAATAAAACAACATAATGCAAAAACTAGAAGCAGAAGTGAGCAATTCAACCCCTGAATCCTGCTCCATCATTCAACACGATCAAGTCTGATTTAATCTTGGCCTCAACCCCACTTTCTGCTTGCTCTCCACAACGCTTCATCCTGTTACTAGCTTTTATCTATCTCCTTAAATTTACTTAATGTCCCAGCATTGACCACACTCTGGAGTAAATGAATTCCATAGATTCACAATCCTTTTGGAGAATTAATTTCTCCTCATTTCTGTTTTAAATCTGCTATTCTTTTTCAAAAACTATGACCTTATGTATAGATTGTCTACCAGAGGAAACATCCTTTCTACACCTATTTCCCTTAAGCATCTTATATACCTCTGTTAGATTTCCTCTCATTCTTCTAAATTCTAGAGAATATAGGCCTAAACTGCTCAATACCTCTTCCTAAGTCAAACTGTCATCTCTGGAATCAATTTAGTGAATCTCCTCTGACTGCATCTAATGTGCTTACACCCCTCCTCAAAAAGAATAGGAAGTAAACTTGTACCTGATAGTCCAGGTGCAGTCTCATTAATGCCTTGTCCATATGCAGCAACACTTCCCTATTTTTATGCTCTATTCCTTTGGTAATAAATGCCAAAATTACATTTGGCTTGCATTTGCTGTACCTGTGGACTAGTTTTCTGTGATTCATGCAGAAGACATCCAGATCCATCTGCACCAACACAATATGAAGTTTGTCTTCATTTAGATAAAAAGGTACCTTTCTATTCTTACAATCAAAATGGATAACCTCATAAATGGTATCCATTTTAAATTCCACCTGCCAAATGTTGGACCATTCATTTCCATTTCTTGTTTCTTTATTCTAACTGACTTTCTTACCTATTTTAGTGTCATCTGCAAATTTGACTATAGTACCTTCTATCCCTGCATTGAAGTCATTAATATAGATTGTAAGTAGTTTCAATTCATGGATAGAACCCTGTGGCACCCCATTAATTGCATCTTTCCAAATAGAAAAAAGATCCATTTATCATCACTCTCTGCTTTCTATTGGTTAGTTGTCTATCCAAGATAATAAATTATCCCTAACCCCATGAGATCTTATCTTCCATATTAACTTCTGTATGGTATCTGATCAATTACCTTCTGGAAGTCCAGATATACTACATCTACATGATCCCGATTATCCGTTTTGCTTGTTACATCTTCAAGAACTCTAGTAAATTAGTCCAACATGGTTTATCATCCATAAAACGATGCTGACTGATGGATTGCATTTTGACTTTCCAAACATCCAGTTATTACTTCCTTAATGATGGATTCTAAAAATTTCCCAATGACAGATGTTAAACTAACTGATCCTATAGTTTCCTACTTTCTGCCTCCCTTCCAGTTTGGAATAAATGCAATACATTAGCTGTTTTCCAATCCACTGGAACATTTCTGTATCAAGAGTATTTTGAAATATTATAACTAGTGGATCCATAATTTCTGCTGCAACTTTTTTTTTGACCCTAGGATGTAGACCATCAGGCCCTGTGAATTTGTCTGCCTTCAATTCCAATAGTTTGCTCAGTAATTTTTCCTCAGTGATGATGTTTGTTCTAAGCTCCAGTCCTCCTAAAACCTCTGCAATACCTGCTTATGCTGTGAGTATTAATGTTTCCCCACTGTTAAAAATGAGGCAAAATATTGATTTAATGTCTCCACTATTAACTATTATCATTCTCCAAGGGCCAACATTCTCTTGAGCTACTCTCTTCATTTCTTACATGCTTGTAGATGCTTTTGCTATGCATTTTTAAATTTTGCATTAGTTTTTTTATAACTTATTTTGCTCTTTTTATTACTTTCTTGGGACTTTTTGTTGATCTGCAAAAGTCTTCCAATCTTCTAGACTGCTGCTGCCCTTTCCAATAAAAGACAAATGATATCCAGATTACTGATTATAATAAATTACTAGGCAACAACAAACTGTTAGGCAAACAGTTCTATTAACAAAATATATAGAGATCTTGCATATACAGTTTAGTACAAATAAATGAGTAGTTTATTTTTGACAAAGCTGCTAAACAGATTAACCAGTAAAACTCTCGAAGATTCAATGAGAAGAGAGTTCTATACTGCAAATCCAAAGATAGACAAGGATGTCATATGAAAGACCAAAAAAGTAACTTTGTGTCATTGGATGTAAAGGAAGGAGCAAAATATTGATTAATTCATATTCTGAGTTCCTCCGTACTGTTTGGGCATCCTATTATATAAAATATATCAAAGCAATGGAGAGTGTACAGTGAAGTTTCATTAGAACAATATCTGAAAAGTTCTATTCTTAAAGAATGGTTTGAAAACTTCCTTTCCACACCAGATTAGTAAAGGTTCTGAGTGAAAGCTAACAAAAGTTTAACTATCATGGAAGGTTTTGAAAGGGAAAAAATAAAGTGTTAAGCTGTGTGCATTCATTGATGACTCAGTCTTCAGGGGTAATAGACTAAAGGGAAGAACAATAGTGGGGTTAAGCAACTTTAAGCATCCACAAGGTTTTCTGCAAATAGAATGTTTTGCTACAAGTGGGTACTGGAGCAGAAACTATTACATGAATTGAAAAGGAATTGGATATATATCTGAAGAAGGAAAAAAATTAAAAGGGCATAGGAAAATTGAATTAGAGTGAATTGAGTTGGAGCCAGTTGAAAGACATAACCAGCAAAAGTATGGTAGGCTCCACTTCTGTGTTGCAATTTCTCTGATTCTATCAGCTCGCCACAATTCAAATCAAATTGTCAATTTTCTTTGTGTTAAGTCACTAGACGGTGGATATGGGTAAAGCATGGGAATGAAAATTAAATGCAGCATGTTCTGTGATTTAACTTGCTGAGTTGGTTAACAATGGCGAACTTGTTACTTGTAACAGCACTGAGGCTAACCTCTGTTTGGTAATTGCAGTATGTTGCATTCTGCACAATATGGAAAGTGACATATGCAAGGAATGTGTGTGTGGTTAATGGGGTGATTTGAATATTGTCCCATTTCTTACAGAAAATTTAAATATTTCTGAGCTAGTTATAGTAAAGCCAGATTCAGAGTAAAGCTATCACTTCACAATGGATATTAACACCAACCCCAGAAGGCTGGTCCTCTACCACATTGGCATGAATATTTTTGTTTGTCATAACTACCTCCAATGATTTCTCTGAGTAAGTTCTCCAATTTTAATAATGGGCAATTTTGTTCTAAAGGTCTACAACTTACTGAGAACTCAGATAAAATTGACCATATTTATTTTCATTTGGGTTCATTAGTGCACAGTATGAAGTAGTCTGCATGATCATTTTTTCTAAAAGCAGTCACCTGTACTAGCATTGTTGAAACCTGAGCAAAGATTTGACAACAGCCATAAGAAATCAGGCACTAAACTTTTTACTGGGATGTAAGAAGCAGATCCTGGGGGAGGTTGAAAATGAACAAGCCTTGAGTGAGATTAGGGATAAATTTTACTATTTAGTATTGTTGTACTTTCACCTTGCCTAATGGGAGCACATATCCATGGTGCACCGAAAATCATACTTTCACCTCCCTGCCCCAATTCTTGATATATTCTGCTATCACATGAAGCACTGCATTGAGACTACTAAATCATAACATATGCCCCTGAAGAGGTTATCTTTCAGAGAATAGTGGATGTCGAGAGCAGATTCAAAGCAAGAACGGATTAAACAGTAGAATTGTTGGGATAGCCAGATCATCTGCAGTTCAGTTCATTAGCCTTGGCAATCAGATATTTCTCATAGGAAGTTAAGTGAAGGATTAGAAACTGTGATGGGATAGATTACAAAATAAATGGACTTGTTGGGGCAAGTGGCATTTCTTACTTCATTGATTTTTTTTAATGTTCCAGTGAATGGCGAAAGCTACAGAACACGCAGCTAAAGAGAGTGAATACTGAAGCAGATAATGCTAAACCCATTTATGATCTCCATCCAGAATGTTAATCTTTAAAAAGAAATTTCAATTTTCAGTTAATAGCTGAAGGGAAGACACAACAAAATTTCATATTTTAAGACTTTTCTGCAACAAGCAAACTAAAATCACCATTGACTAAAGATAACAAAGTGTGGGTCTGGATGAACACAGCAGGCCAAGCCGCATCTCAGGAGCACAAAAGCTGACGTTTCGGGCCTAGACCCTTCATCATCGCCTAGGCCCGAAATGTCAGCTTTTGTGCTCCTGAGATGCTGCTTGGCCTGCTGTGTTCATCCAGCTCCACACTTTGTTATCTTGGATTCTCCAGCATCTGCAGTTCCCATTATCTCTGATCACAATTGACTAAACGCTATTTTGTTGGCATACTTTAAAATTACATGGCCAAACATTCCTCTACTACATTTAACACAACTGAAAAACATGTTTCACATTTATACTTATTATTTTTCCTAATCTACTGGACCCAATCCTCAGTGATTCTAAACTCTCAAAAGTTGACTTTAGTTTCTTTCTCTTCTTAACCTAGTAACTCTTAACTCCAGAGTTGCCTTTCACAGAGAAGGTTCATTTTCTGGAGAGTTTCCTTCTAATACAAAGTAAATTGCCCAGCCCTTGTTTCAAATCCTCATGAACTGATCTTTTCAAACTGAGCACAATGTCATAATTGTAATAAATCACTGAATATAGATTTTCTACAGATTTTGTTAGGGTCCAAGGCAGCTGAATGGTTTGGGTGGAAAAAAATCAGGGATCTACTTTTCCTGATTTATTGCAATGTTCAGGATTTTCTACCAAAAGAAAATGTAAGCTAAAACTTTGTGACAAACTGATTAAAGTTTGTGCTAATGAGCAGAAAGTGAATTGGATGGTTTTCCTAATGGAGCTATGTAGAAGTATAAATAAATAAGGTAGGCTAGAGGAGATTGATGTTAGTAAAGAAGATGTGCAAGGAATTCTGAGGAAGTTGAAGATTTGCAGCTCAGGTTGAGGTTCTGGATGTGAGTTTGCTCGCTGAGCTGGAAGGTTAGTTTTCAGACATTTCGTCACTTTTTTTTATTTGAGAAAATATACTTTATTCGTAAGATGTACAAAAAAAACCATATTTACACACCTACCCAGTCATGCAAGCTGCTCCGGGTTACCCAGGGGGTACGTACACCAACTAAAGGAAAAACAAAAGGAAAAAATAGCAGAGCAAAGAAAACACCCCGGCAGTCGTCACCCTGCACAGTCCCAGTTGGCCCCCTGACCAGTTGGGGAAGGCGCCAGCTGGGCCCAGTTACCAGAAAGGGTTCTTTTCTCTATTCTGGACAAGGGGTTTCATACGGTGGTCTTTCCCCACCGTGCCTTGGCGGTGGCTGCCCCAAGCTTTAGCGCGTCCCACAGCACGTAGTCCTGGACCTTGGAGTGCACCAGTCTGCAACACTCGGTCGGGGTCAGTTCTTTCAGCTGGCAGACCAGCAAGTTGCGGGCAGACCAAAGAGCGTCTTTCACCGCATTGATGGTCCTCCAAGCGCAGTTGATGTTGGTCTTGGTGTGCGTCCCGTGTCACGGAGCTGCTCGGGACATACCTCAACAAATACCACTGCATCCCCCTCCAGACCTCCTGCGCATAGGCACGCTCCAGAAGGAGGTGATCGACAGTCTCGTCCCCCCCGCAGCCACCTCGAGGGCAGCGTGCGGTGGTGCAGAGATTCCGGGCATGCATAAAGGATCTCACTGGCAGAGCCCCTCTCACCGCCAGCCAAGCAATGTCCTTGTGCTTGTTTGAACGTTCTGGTGATGAGGCATTCTGCCAAATGACTTTGGCAGTCTGCGTGGGGAACCACACGACGGGATCCACCCTCTCCTTTTCCCGAAGGGTCCCGAGGATACTACGTGCTGACCACTGCCTGACGGCCTTGTGGTCAAAGGTGTTTCCTTTCAAAAATTTCTCCACGAAGGACAGGTGGTACGGGACGGTCCAACTACTCGGAGCGTTCTGCGGCAACGAGGCCAGGCCCATCCTTCGCAACACCGGGGACAGGTAGAACCTCAGTAAGTAGTGACACTTGGTGTTCGCGTACTGAGGATCTACGCACAGCTTGATGCAGCCGCACACAAAGGTAGCCATCAGGGCGAGGGTGGCGTTCGGTATTCCCTTTCCCCCATTTTCCAGATCTTTGTACATGGTGTCCCTGCGGACCCGGTCCATCCTCGACCCCCAAATGAAGTGGAAGATGGCCTGGGTGACTGCAGCGGCGCAGGCCCAGGGAATAGGCCAGGCCTGCACCACATACAACAGTACCGAAAGCCCCTCGCACCTGACAACCAGGTTCTTACCCGCGATGGAGAGGGACCGGAGCATCCACCTGCCCAGCTTCTGCTTCAATTTGGTGATACGCTCCTCCCAAGTCTTAGTGCACGCCCCAGCTCCACCTAACCAAACACCCAGCACCTTCAGGTAGTCTGTCCTGATGGTGAAGGGGATGAAGGAGCGGTCATCCCAGTTCCCAAAGAACATGACCTCGCTCTTACCCCTATTGACTTTGGCACCCGAGGCCAGTTCAAACTGGCCGCAGATGTCCAATAGTCTACTCACCGACCGACTATCGGTGCAAAAGTCGGCGACATCGTCCATGAACAGGGAGGTCTTGACCTGAAGGCCTCCGCTGCCTGGGATAGTCACTCCCTTCAGGGTCACGTCCTTCCTGATGGATGCGGTGAAGGGCTCCACACAGCACACGAACAACGCAGGAGAGAGCGGGCAGCCCTGCCTGACTCCAGATCTAACAGGAAAACTGTCTGATTCCCACCCATTGATCAAGACTGCGCTAACGATGTTGGCGTAGTGCAGCCGGATCCAATTGCGGATGCCCTCCCCGAACCCCAATTTGGAGAGGACGTCCCTCATGTAAGCATGAGAGACCCTGTCGAAGGCCTTCTCCTGGTCCAGGCTGACGAGGCAGGTGTCCACCCGCCTGTCCTGTATGTAGGCGATCGTATCCCTGATGAGCGCGAGGCTCTCAGCGATCTTCCTGCCCGGCACAGCACAGGTTTGGTCAGGGTGAATCACCGACTCCAGGACAGACCTGACCCAGTTGGCTATGACCTTGGCCAGGATTTTGTAGTCCACGTTCAATGGTGAAATGGGACGCCAATTCTTAATTTCTTCCCTCTCCCCCTTCCTCTTGTAAATGAGGGTGATGATGCCCTTCCTCATGGACTTGCACATTTCCCCTGCCCGAAGCGCACTATCATACACCTCCAGCAGGTCCTAGCCGACCAGGTCCCACAGAGCGGAATACAGCTCGACCGGTAAGCCGTCGCTTCCGGGAGTCCTATTCCTCTTCAAGGACTTGAGGGCTCTGGTCAGCTCGTCCAGGGATATCGGCCGGTCCAGCCACTCCCTCGTGCCGTCGTCTAAGACCTCCGTGATAGACGACAGGAATGACTCGGAGGCCGTGCTGTCCGTGGGCTTCCTGTCGTACAGTCCGGCATAGAAGGATCTGCTGATCCTCAAAATGTCGGGCCGAGACGACGTCACCGAGCCGTCATCCTCCTTCAGCCGGATAAGCACAGAGCTCTCTTTGTGCACCTTCTGAAAGATGAAACGCGAGCACGTCTCGTCCTGCTCCACGGAGCAGACCCTGGACTGGAAGATTATCCTGGAGGCCTCCGCGGCGAAGAGCGAGGCTTGCTGGCCCCTCAGCTCGCGGAGGTCCTCCGTGACATCGACCCCCATCAACTGCAGAAGGAGCAGGTTCTGCACCCTTTTCTGGAGTCGCGACAGCTTTCCCCGCCTCTCTCGCCTTCCGAACACCCTTGAGGACAAAGAACGTCTTGATGTTCTCCTTCACCGTCTCCCACCAGTCGCCCGGAGACTCAAAGAGGGGTTTCACGGTTCTCCAACGGGCGTACTCCCTCTTAAGCTCCTCGACGTTCTCTGGGGTCAACAGAGTCATGTTGAGTTTCCACGTCCCCTTGCCGGCCGGCTGGTCATCCTGTAAGTGACAGTCGGCCAGCAGGAGGCAGAGGTCAGAGAAGAACACCGGCTCGACGCCGGTGGACCTGACCGAGAACGCCTGTGACACAAACAGGAAGCCTATCCTTGAGCGGATAGACCAGTCTGGCCGCGACCAGGTGTACCTCCGCTGCGCTCTGTTAAGGTATTTTGCAAGAACTGTGACAAACACTACATTGGACAAACAGGCAGAAAGCTAGCCACCAGGATACATGAACATCAACTAGCCTCAAAATGACATGACCCACTATCACTCGTATCCTTACATACAGATGAGGAAGGACACCACTTTGATTGGGACAACACATCCATCCTCGGACAAGCCAAACAGAGAAACGCACGAGAATCCCTGGAAGCATGGTATTCCAACCGGAACTCCATCAACAAACACATTGATTTGGAGCCAATCTACCATCCGCTGAGAAAAAGAACAGGAAATGACATCACCAACCCAAGGAAACCTAAACATATAAATAGAAAGCGGGACATAACATCAGCGCTTCGTCAGAAGCTCACTGTTGATGTTACCTAGAATGGTGACGAAACGTCTGAAAACTAACCTTCCAGCTCAGCGAGCAAACTCACATCCAGAAGTTGAAGATCACCCGGGCCTGATGGGATTTATCCAAGGATTCTTTGGGAAGTGAGGGATGAGATTGCTGGGCCTTTGGCGATGATCTTTTCGTCCTCACTGTCCATGGATATAGTGCTGGAAGATTGGAAAAAGGCAAACATCATTCTCTTGTTCAAAAACAGGAACAGGGATAACCCTTGGAAATTACAGGCCGGTTCGTCTTACTTCAGTTATAGACAAATTATTGGAAAGGGCTCTGAGAGATAGGATTCATGATCACTTGGAAAGGCACAGTTTGATTCATGATAGTCACAATGGATTTGTGTGGGTTAGATCATGCCTCATAAACCTTTTTGAATTCTTTGAAGAGGTGGCCAAACACGTGGATGAAAGTGGAGCAGTGGATGTGATATACATGGATCTAAATAAGGTGTTTGATAAGGTTCCCCATGGTAGGCTCATGCAAAGGGTAAGGAGGCATGGCATTGGGGGTAACGTGGCAGACTGGATTCAGAATTGGCTGACCCTTAGAAGACAAAGGATGGTGGTGAATGGAAAATATTCAACATGGTGCTCAGTTATGAGCGGTGTACCACAAGGATCTGTTCTGAGTTCTCTTCTATTTGTGATTTTTGTAAATGATTTGGATGAAGGAGTGCAAGGGTGGATTAGCAAGTTCGCAGATGATACGAAGGTGAGTCATGTTATGGACAGTGCGGAAGGCTGTTCTAGGTTACAAAGGGACATTGATAGAATGCAGAGCTGGGCTAAGAAGTGGCAGATGGAGCTTAACCCTGAAAAGTGTGAGGTGATTCATTTTGGGAGGACAAACTTAAAAACAGAATACAGGGTTAACAGAAAGATTCTTGGCAGTGTGGAGGAGCAGAGGGATCTTGGGGTTCATGTTCAAAGTTCCCTGAGAGCTGCCACCCAGGTGGATAGAGATGTAGTAGATACTAAAAAAGTAGAAAAGTAGATAATTTTCCTGGGACTTCAGTGCCACCTAAAGTATAGATTATATAATAATTCAGTGAATCTTCAGCAAATTCTTAACTAATCTAATCCACACCATAAAAGGCTAGAACGTACTCAATACTGTTTCTGGGTGTGAAGAAAATGTATGTTTAAATGATCTAATAATTGAGTGAATCTGCCTATTCACTGCTCAGAACCTCAGCACATCAACAACATTTGAACTAAGTTTCCAGAAATTTTGATGTTCACCACGAGCAAAGTAAAATAGAAAGATGAAAAGTGCCATTGCAAAACTAGTCTAAAACCACAACAAAACCTTATCAAATCTGTTTTTATTATCTGATTTTTAAAAAAAGACACAAAACATGACAGTTTCTGTAAAGTAAACACATATGCGTTGATGTACACATGCACCTTATTGTTGGTTTGTGGAAATTTATTTCAAATTTATGACATTACTTACTGTCCCTCTTCAGGAAATGGGCTCATGTTTGTGCATTTCCATGCAATGTTGCCGTGAGTTTATGGCAGAACATTGAAGGAGCAGTTTCACTCAATCCTCAACTTCTGAAATTGGGTTCAAACCAATCTCCCTCAGTCACTATCCTTCAAAGATGAAACATAATGTTTTTTGGAATAGAAAACTCAAATAAACAGTAAAATCTAAGATTATTTTCTTCGTTTTATAAGCAGGCTAACCAATTGAAAGGGTCACAAGAGATAACAATGAAAAAGGCAATTTAACCTACCTTAACTCATTCATTCAGAAGACTGCAGTCTTGCCATCATGGCATCCAATTGTTCTTACATTATTCATTGGGCTTTTGCTATCTGGAATTCTATTCTATCTGGAATTTCTTCCAACAACTGGTCATGCTTAAAATGAAGACCATTCTAAGCTATAATGCTGTTACATATTGTTGATATGGTACATTTTGTAAAGATTCATTGTTCAATTTTGAGACTGTTTACGACAGTGCAAGCTGTCCATTTACTAGGTCTAATATTGATTTGCATCAATGCACAAAATAAATATTATTTCCGCAATTTGAAACAGATCCAAAAATAATAAATTGCATTTGAAGTGATATAGAAGAATGTTCAGTCTAAATATTAGCTCTTTACTATAACTTAATGCTTTGGGAATCTGCAACCCATTACTTTTTTTTTCTAAAGTCTGCTTCTTGAATGTTGTAGCTTCAGTGTTTGGAAGGTTTTCTTAAACGGAAAGAAAATTAACTTGAAAGATAATCTACAATTATAGCCGAATTTTAGACCTATTTGTGCAAAATCTCCCATTGGATTATTCATAAAATAATTGGCAGAATTCTCATGTAGTGAATGCATTATTAGGTGTGATAAATAAGTTGTATAATCAGCCTTACGCTGTGACAATTTATCTAGGATGCCTCAACTAATCTCATTGGGCCAATACTTGCGTCACCTCCTCTGGTGAAGGCTCTTCAAAACTGAGCAAACCAGTCAGATAAGAGACTAATGGTGGGCCTTTAGATAGGTTCAGGAACCCAGGACCAGAGGTTCCACTGCTGAGTGCTGTTGGTTAATCAGAGTCCAGCAATCTTTATTCTCAGCAATATCATGAGGTAGGTGTACCTGCTGCCAGAATGATAGCCATCAGAGGCCCAGGATCGTGCAGGATGGTTTGAGCAGTAGGTAGTGCAGGAGAGTTGGCAAGGGTGAGTAGAAAGGGAAGGTAGTGTTGACTGTCTGTGGGACCTCCCATCTTTCCAATGCTAGGTCCATCCATTGAGCACTGCTGGGTTTTGAAAGAGGAATGCACTGCTGTCCCTTGGGAGCCAACATATAGCCTACACTGGTTTACTAGTTGTACACAGCACATGGTCATTTCCTCAACAGGTGGCAATGCAGGAAGGACAACCATGGCCTTCCCATCCAGAATGTTATTTAGTGGAGTTTGGAAGGTGGGAGTGGATGTGTACCTATCATGCTCAGAAGTGATTAAGTGCACTCTATATCTCAATAGAGCATTAGGGAGAATAAAAGATTCTGCTCATCATCTCCAACAAGGAATTGCTACACAGTAATTCCTTATTTGAAGCCATTAGGTCAACTTTATAACTGGCCTTATCCATGATGGCATTTGTCGTCTAATAGCCTTAAATTAACAATTGGCTAGGTTCACATATGAAGAAGTGAAAAGAGGATTGTGGATAATTGATGGTTCCCATGTGTACCTCAGAAAAACATAAGAACATGAGAAATAAGAGCAGGAGGAGGCCAATTGTCTCTTAAGCTTGCCTGACATTCAGCAGAATTGTGGTTGATCTGCCCCAATTTGTAACTTCTGTTTTGTGTCAGCTCATCATAGCCCTCAATTTCCACATCTTTCAAAAATCTATCTAGCTTCTTTTAAAATTCTTTCAGCTTTCTAGATTCCATAACTCCTTGGGATAAGGAATTCCACACATTCTTCATTCCTCTGGGTGAAGAAATTCCATCACATCTCCATTTTAAATGAGTGCCTCAGTTTGTAACTATGACCCCTAGTTTGAGATTTCCCTGCTGGTGGAAACATTTCAACATGTAACCTGTCAGGAACCCTCAGAAACTTACATGTTTCAACAGGCTCACCCCTCACTCTTCTAAACTCTAATGAAAAAAGGCCTAACCTGCTTAGCTGTCTTTGACAAGTCAAGCCCTTCATCCCTCAGTGGAACCTTTTTTGAATTGCCCCTAATGCCAGTGTATCCTATCTTTTAGAAAGGAACCAAAGCTGTACATGAAATTCCATATGTGGCTTAACTAACATAATGTAAGCTTGTAACAAGATTTTTTAAAAATTTAATAACCAACTCCCAAGCAATTAAGGGCAAAATTCCATTTGCCATCTTAATTACTTACTGTATCTGCATGTTAACGTTTTGTGTTTCCTGTGCAAGAGCACTCAGATCCTGCTGTATTGCATTTTTTTGGAATCTCTCTACATTTAGGTAGCAATATCCCTCACTAAAGTGCACATCTCACACTTTCCTGCATGAAACTTCGCCAGCCAAGATTTTTGTCCACCTGCTGAACCTATCTATATCCCCTCGTAGATTCTTTGTGCTCTCATGCCACGTGCCCTCCCAACTACATTTGCATGCTCACATAAATTTAGATGCATTACACTCAGTCCCCTCTTTCAAGTTACTGATATAGATAGTAAATAATTGAGGCCCTAGAACTGACCCTTGTGGAATTCCACCAGTTACGTATTTCCAACCTGGTTAGATTCTCACTTAGATCATAAGATCATTAAAAGTAGGAAGAGGAGCAGGCCATTTGGCCCCTTGAGCCTGCTCCACCATTTGATAGGGTCACGGCTAATCCGACACTCCTCATGAAAACTTACCTGTCTTTTCCCCATAACCCTTAATTTCACCTTTGCTCAAGAATCTCAGCCTTAATCATACACAAGAACTCCACCCCCATAGCTCTCTGCAGCAAAGAATTCCAGAGATTCATATCCCTCTCAGAGAAGACATTTCTCCTCATCTCAGTATTAAGTTTTTAATTTTTAGTTGGAGATGGTCATTTCCTGGAACTTGTGTGCCACCGATATTACTTGCCATTTGTCAGCCCAAGCCTAGACAATGTCCAGGTTATGGTCCATTTGGTAAAGTCACACATTGTGCCAATCTGTCATTTTGCCAATCACAAACTGGTAATCACGCTAGTATAATCACAGAATGGGACATTAATGGACTCATACAGTGACAGACTTGTACAGTCACAAACTGGTGCCGTCACAGATTGCATGCTTGATTCCTCAAATACAAACTTCCCAATCATTCACATAATCACTATAATAGGTAAAAATGGCATTGACATAGACAGAGAAAGAGAATGAGGTCTTCTTGTACTTAAGTTAATGCATTTAACTGGATGTTTGGAGATCTGCAAACATTCTGCGTTGAATTGCCATTTGATTTTGCAGCTCTTCTGTCCCCATGGGATGTGCTATGTCTCCACTTGATCCCTGACTGATTTAATTTCACAGTGCTGCTTTTATTTATGCCCTGCTCCTAATGTATTTCAAACTATTTATTATTACTGTTTATTTTGGCAATATGTCTGCTTCCTAATAAGAGTAATTACAGTATAATTATAAAGAAATGCTATATTAGTGGTTGTACTTGTTAGCTGAAAATTACTAGGAGTAAGTCAAAACAGAGGCCACAGGGTTAATAGACCAATTCACATTTACCTGACCCAATGCGACCTATGGCATTGCAATAGCACATAAGGGAACAGCAAATAGACACCTTCTATTTATCTAAATTAGAAAAAAAAAGGACATGTAAATTGCATGACAGTTATAAAAGATATTGCTTACCTTGGTCCAATCATTTTATAAAATATTAAGTTAGAATATATTAAATCTTCAAATTTGCCGGTACCCTGTATATGACTTTACATACTAAATTCTTTGCATTTTTGATTTTGATCAACATATCTATTTGGGATAGCTACAGTATAAAGCAAAGCTATATAAAATACATTACACATTCTAATAAGAAACTGTAAAAATATAAATTAAAGAACTTGGTTAGCTAAGTAAACAAATAGATATTTGTCACTTAGACACATAGGACACACTGATGTTAAGGGCAACAAAAAGTTAATTAATTACAAATAAGTTTTTGAAAATGCTTAAGTGCTTTGTTCTTGGTGTTAGAAACTTGTCTTATATTTTAACCGTTCATTCGGAATATACTGCTTAATTGAGGTTTGAAGTGCTACACAAAAAAAAAGCCAGATACATTACCTCAAAATGGCTGAGCAATAAAGTTTAGCATTTCTGTTTTATTTAAAAATTTAAATTCCTATTTCAAGACCTAGAACGGATGTCCAGAGGCAAGGTTCCGAATAGCCAATAACTGCAAATGAATATATTTTAATAGGGGTCATGCTTCGCTCAATCTCAACAAATGCATTGGGCTATGCCACTGGTAAACTCTCCCTGTGTGATTTAAAAGATCTGTTTACACAAGAGGAATAGCGTGAGTTAAGAACAACAATGTCAGAATTTGCCAGCTCGATTTTGATTCTATGTTTGTTCAAATGCAGAGTTGGTTTAGTGCAGTAATGTTATATAAGGAAAGCTTTGCATGTTTCATTGGCCTGGATGTTGTTGTCAGTGGTCAAGTGATAACACTCATGGTCAATCTTGACGAAAGCTGCCCATAATGATTGAATGATCTACTTGACATGAATTTTCCTTTTCTGCTATTCCTTTGACTCTAGAACTAAGTCAACAGGATCACCAGGCATACAGCAACTGTGTTATTTAAACAGCGTACACAGCCAATTGTCACAAAGTACTTCCATTGACAGCAAACCAGGTTGGAAAATACACTGAATTTTTCACTTTTAATGGAAATGTCACAGAAAATTAAATGAATGATTAAACTCCACAGCTATAAGATTATGGTAGATGCAGGTATATCATAAACAATGTTTTAAAGAAATATGTTATCTTTAAAATGTGTCTTTTTTCCACTGTAATGAAGAAATTTTATATTCCATAAACAAAAAATAAGTCACATTTTTTCAGGACCAATGAGGCAGTTCAGTCGCATTTCAGCATTTATTAGGCTGTTAAACTACCACTACACATGACTCAACAAAATAACAAAGCCAACTGTTGAAGAGAGAATGTTCTCATCGGTTCAATGATTTTCAATTAAAAGCAGCTTGGGCCGGCCTCAATACCGAATCCTATGGAGAAGTGTAGAATCTCTTTGCCTATCTTTACTGGAATTTTACCAGCAGTGGGGTCAATGTCAGACAGTGCAGCCATTGACCAACTGTGGCCTGATTAATGGCTACTTAAAAGTTTGCTCCTGCCACTGCTAACATGGTATTTTACCAGTACTATGTTCACACCATACAAAGAGCAGGTAAATCCTGGTAATCTGACAGTGAATTTGGGTTTGGTTGCCCTGCTCAGGACCAATAGAGACCTTCCCAATGACAATCTCACTGTGTTTGTTCCTCCCATATCTGGTAAGCCAGTGGCAGAACCCCACCGCTCACCTGCCTGCCTGGCATCAGTGAAATTTCCCTGCTTACCTTGACCTCCAATAATGAACCTAATGGGGTACTGGCTGCATTCCAAACAGTATCCTCCATCCCCAGTGGTGCTGCTAGGTCTAGAAAGCAGCAATCATCCAATGGATCAATATCTTACAAAGGTAAGGCTTTATCCCAGGCAGGGAAATTGGCTAATCAACAAGTCAGTTGCTGCAATACAAGGTTAAGTCTCCTCTGTCAGGCAAGGATGGGCTCACAACTTACTTTAATGGACACTAGAAACAGCTTGGAAGTCTTGTGCCAGCATCCTTCTTTGATCAATATAAGGGTGATACAAATGCACCTAACTGTGTTGGATGTCATTCAACAATTGCATGGCGAGTAAAGAGATTGTAAAAAGGAAGAAATAGTGGGGATTGAAGATGAATGCTCAATTACAACACGCATAGATCATTGAAACCAATTATCCTAGATGGAATCTTACCAGAAATTGGCAATTATCATTTTCGTCGAGATTTATAGAAAGGTGCACTCTGTAAGCCCTAATGTGTTTTCTGGCACTCTCAATCCAAAATCATGTCATTGATTATTTACCATGCCCCTTTCAGCCAAGGTTAGCCCATTCCCTCACTCACTTCTGGCAAAAGTATTTGCCATAGCCAGGAAATTCTGGGAACTTTGGCACTGACTCCATATTTAAGTGACCATTACATAACTGGTCAAGTGCTTACAGTCCCAAGCTGCCCTGTACAGGTGCAGACATTTGCCTGCAGTGTGGCAGACAAGGGGAAATTTCTGCCCTACTTGGCAGACAAGGACCTGGAGGTCCTGATGAATTGGGTGGGGCAGAGGAAGGATGTTTACTTGCTTCATAAACGATAGAGGAGGCCAACAAACCAGGCTGTTCTAATCTCGTCCAATGTTGCCTGCTGAGTCAAGGCAGTCTCGAATGTCTGAAGGAATGCCCAGCAATGTTGTAGCATGGTGCCAGACAGCTACATGTGTAACACCTGAATCATGTCCAGCCATTTACATGCCAAAGGCATTGCACATGCTTCAAACAAACAGCCACGTCTCAAAGTCTAAGAGGAGCCATCCTCAGTCAAGTCAGAACGTCAAGACACAGAGAGTTAAGGGCAGCCTCCTACAAGCCCAGCATGGTTAGGCTGCCACATGGGACTTTGAGGGTCAGTGGTCTATCCCTCTACAGCCCAGAATGGCCATGCCAGTTTCATGAGTCTAGTATTAATCAGTCAGTTGAGCATCATCAAAGAGCTGTAAGGGCATCAGAAGGGATCTGGTCACTCATCATTCAGGGCTTTGCAGCTAAGTTGCTCAAGGGAATGGGTCACAGTCAGTCCTGTAGCTCCATCTACTAAAAGTTAAAGGAGTTATTAGGAACCTTTGCTTTTGGCAGGAAGCTTAAGAATATAGTTGTAGGGATTGGAGTCAGAATGCTGAAATGGAGAGGAGATTACAATAGGCAAGAGGGGGACAACTGAATATAAAAGTGGGGGAAATAATTGAGCATGAAAGTGAAAGCAGTAATGTGGAAATCAATTGTAAGTAACACTCTGGCTTTTACAAGGAGACAACGGATAACTAGATCTGGCTGTTTACTCTATGTACCTGTTACTGGGGGGTAAAGTGGGCACAGAAAGATTTAGATAGGCAAGTTGGCCATGTTCAAATCTGACTGTTGAACGTCTGGGAAAATTCTTTTGCATGCCTTTGTTTTCACCAATTTCTTTTGCGGATGCATGGCAAGTAAAATAAGAAAGCGGAGTGATTGTTTCATCAGCTGCACACTGTACATTCAACCAAAAGTAATAGTGGCTTTTACCTATTTCCACCAAAAATTAAGTGAACATATTAATATGTGTAGTGATGAAAGGAATACTTCATTCATGATGTTGGAACACTGGACAATAGGAATGCCCAATATTTTATGCACATTGTAGTTATGAATTAGCACAAACAATTTTATTTTAACACGCAAAGGAGACATATATTACACGATATGAAGGCATGCTACAGCTCTTGGTCTTTTTATACAAATGGTGGATGAAGTCTGTTTCAGTAATTTTTACCTCCCACTAAGGTGCACTGTCCAGGGGAGGTAGAAGTTCTCCAAGTGCTTGGCAGAAATGCTTAAACTGATCCTGATCCAGGAATTCAGTAGGGACTAGTGGACATAAATCCAAAAGCATTCTGCTTTTGGGGGAAGGTTTGTTCTCTGGGACTATGCTGACTTTCACTTATTGGCCACCTCCAAAGAAACTAATAGTGTTGAACGACTGCAGCTAATTTCATGCAGGTACACCCACAGTGGTGCAAAATTGGAGTTTGAGAATTTTGTAATTGTGATTATGAAGGAGTGGCAATGTAGTTCCAAGTCAGAATGGTGTGTTACTTTGTGAGAAACTTAAAGTTGTTAGGGTTCCCATTTCATCTGCTGCCTTTGTCCTTCTAGTTGAGGTCTGGGCTTGGAAGGTGCTGTTGGGGAGCATTGGTGAGTTGCTGAAGAGCATTTTGTAGATGATAAATACTGCTGCCACTGAACATCAGTGGTGGCACAAGTGAATCGTTAAGGTGGTGAAATAGGTGCCTATCAAATAGGCTATTTTTTTCCTGAATGGTGTTAAACATCAACAGTGCTGTTGGAGCTGCATTCATCCATGTAAGTAGTGACTGATCTATCACACTCCTAACCTGAGCCTCGTAGATGATAGAGAGTTATTGGAGCATCATGAGGTGTGTTATTCACCTCAGAATTCTCAGCCTCTGATATGTTCTTGTAGCCAAGTATATATTTATGGCCAGTCCTTTTCAGTTTCTGGTTAATAGTAACACCCAGGATGTTGATTGCACATGATTCAAAGATGGTAATATTATTAAATGTCATGGAGAAATGGTTAGTTTGTCGCTTGTTTGAGATAATCATTGCTTGGAACATGAGTGGCATGAGTGGTACTTGCCATATAATAACCCAGAAAGGTTTACAAAGCTTGCTTTATATTACCAGGGACTGCTTCAGTATCTGGGAAGTTGCAAATGGTACAAGACATTGCACAGTCACCTCTGAACATCCTCACTTCTTAACTTCTGATGGCAGGAAGGTCACTGCTACAGCAGCTGAAGAAAATTGGCCCTAGGATAGGACAATGAAGAACATTTGCAACAATGTTGTGGAGCTAAGATGACTGGCCTTTACTAGCCACAGCCATTTTCTTTTGTGCAAAGAATGATTCCAGCCAGAGGAAAGTTTTCTTCTGACTATCTTCGAATTCAATTTTGCTAGGAGCGAACCCAGCGTGGGGGAAGGCGAGCCCAGTGTGGGGTAGAGCAAGCCCAGCGCTGGGGAGAGTGAGCTCTGACGCAACTTTGGCAAGGAAGGGCCAGTGGAGAAAGATGGTGTCTGAAGATTGGTGACTTTATAGTTTTTGGACCTGGTGCTGGAAGGGTTGAAAGAGCATCACGGCAACATTGCTGTGGTGGGCCATGGTGAGGGACTCTGATGGTGATGGGTACAGAGCAGGCGATGGCAGAGGTGAATCGACCTAATGGCAAAAAATGGTGCCTGAGGACCGCAACTTCAGCATAGGTTGGGTCTGGCAAAGCGTTGGTTGTCCTGGGCTAGAACTTGAACATAGATGGACTTTTCTTTAAATATACCATTTCATTTTTCTCTTAATCTTAAGCTATCAAAATGGCACCATATTGTGGTGATGAAATGACTGTATTTCACTGTATTTTATTGTATTCTTTGCTACAAAATACACGTGACAATAAAATCATTCATTCATTCATGTCGTACTCAGTCAAATGTTGGCATTATGAGAGAAACTGTTTCTGTTTTCACCTCTAGAGTTCAGCTCTTTTGCCCTGGTTTAGGCCAAAGTTGTGGTTTCAGGTGATTCTAGTGGACTTCAGGCTGAGTATCAGTGTTCCAGTTATTATTGTGTGAGTGCTGCTTGCTATTACTATAAATGTGATCTGCCTCATTCACTTATGATCAAGATAGACTTGTTTCCTTTATGTTAATGCAGTGACTCTCTAATCTATAACCTAAAAAAAAATCTGAAAAGGAGAATGAGCTACCAGTGAGTAACAAAGATGGTGAGAGTGTCCAGGTCAAAAACTAAGACATGCAAAGCAGCAAAAACTAGTGGAAGGACACAAGATTGTGTGTGTTTTTTAGGCGCAGGAAGTGAATGACTAAAGAGGCAGATAATGACTATCAGGGCAGAAAAATGATTATGCAAGTAAATTGGTAAAAGTTATAGAAATAAACAGCAAGGGTTTCTTCGGGTTTATAAAGCAAATGGGAATGACCAAATTAAGTGTGTGACCCTTGGAAGATGCAACAGTGTAATTAATAGCAGGGAACAGGGAAATGGCAGATACATTAAGCCTATATCTTCTGTCACTCTTCAGTGGACAGCATCGCTGTAAGTAGCTCAAAGGTATCAGATAATCATGTTACTCACAGGAGGCCTTGATTGAGAGGTGTAAAGTATTTGACAAACTATAGAGGTTGAAGGGCCCAGTGTTGATCCTTGTGGAACACAGGCCTTCTGTCTGTGGAGTGACCCTCCGCCTCCACCTTCCGTCTCCAATTGGCACGCTCACCCTGAATCCCTCGTGATATAATTTTACTAATTACTCCACCGTGTGGAACCTTGTCAAAGGCTTTACTGAAGTCCAAGTAAACTCCTACCTCTCTGCCCTCATCAATCTTCTTGGCATCACATGCATGTAAATCTTATCTTTCAGAAACACCTCCAACAGCTTACCCATCACCAAATTCAGACTCACTAGTCTATAATTTTCCGGCTTCTCCTTATAGTCTTTTTTTAAATGAAGGCACAACATTAGCCAACTTCTAAACCTCCAGCACCTCACTTGTAGCCGTAGATGATTCAAATATTTCTGCTAGGGACCTCACAATTTCTTCCCTGACTTCCCACAATGTCCTGGGATAGACTTGATCAGACCCAGCGATTTATCCACGTTTATGTTTTTTAAGGCCTCCAGCACGTCTTCTGTAATGTGAACTGTTTTTAAAACTTCACCATTTATTTCACTGCATTCTTGAGCCACCATTTCTTTCTCCACTTTCAAAACTGACTCAAACTATCCATTTAGTATCTCTCTCATCCCCTGAGGTTCAAGACATGGACAACCTTGTTGATCTTTAAGGGGCCCTACTCTTGCTGTAGTTGCTCTTTTGCCCTCAATGTACTTGTAGAATCTGTCTGGATTATCCTTAACTTTATCTGTCAAGGCTATCTCATACCCCTTCCTGATTTTCCTCTTAAGAATGTTCCTGCATTCTTTATTTTACATTTGATCCATGTTGGCTATATCTAATACATAATTCTTTCCTTTTCTTGACTCGAACCTCAATATCTTTCTTCATACATTCCTTACTCTTACCAGCCTTACCTTCACTCTAATAAGAACGTAATGCCTCTGAACTCTTGTTATCACTTTTTTAAAGCCTTCCAGTTGTCAGTCATCTTGTAACCTGTGAATAGGCTATTCCAATAAACTTTTGAAAGTTCTTGTCTCATACCATTAAAATGAGTCTTACTCCCATTAAGAATTTTTTTTATGAAAGGCTTATCCTTTTCGATAGCTATTTTAAAACTAATAGAATTATGATCACTAATCCCAAAGTGTTCCCTTACTAACACTTCAGTCACTTGCCCTGCTTTATTTCCAAAGAGAAGATCATATTTTTCTCCTTCTCTAGTTGGCACATTGATATATTAATAAATAAATTTTTCAGGAACACATTTAACAAATTCCTCATCATCCAAGCTTTATCTGGCAATACCAGATAATGTTTGGAGAACTAAAATCCCCTAATTTATAACACTATTGTTCTTTCATATATCTGAGATCTCGCTACACATTTGGTCCTCAATTTCTCTCTGACAATTAGGGGGGCCTATAATATGATCCATTCAAGATGATTGTCCATTTCTTATTTCTAAATCCTATCCATGTAGTTTCACTGCATGATCCTCAGAAATATCCTGTCCAGTTACAGCAGTAATGATTTGTCAATTAAAACACCACTCCCCCTCCTCTCTTGCTTCTGTTTCTATCCTTCCGTTAGCATCTAAAACCTGGAATTTTGAATTGTCAGTCCTGTCCTTCCCTCAAACAAGTTTCTCGAATAGTTATGACACCCCAGTTCCATGGTCAGACACATGCCCTGAGTTCATCAGCCTTACCTGTAAAACACTTTACACTGAAATAAATGCAATTTAATTCTACAGAGTTATGTCATTCTTGTCTGCCTTTTCTAATTAACTTTCCCTTTTTTTGACTCAGAACCATTTTCATCCGCCTTTTTATTTTCCATGCTACTTAGGAGCTTATCCACCACAATCCCCATTAATTTACAGGCTCCTGAAATTGAACTAGCAAATCTCTCCAGCAGGATATTGGTCCCTTTCCAGTTCAGGTGAAATTCAACCCTTTTGAACAGGTCTTTTTTGCCCCAGAAGAGATCCCAATGATCCAAAAATCTGAAATTTTACACATTGCGCCATCTGTTCCACCTTGATTTATCTGCTGTATTTTTTTATTCCTGGCGTCACATTCTAATGAGAGTAGGAAGAAACCAGCAATTGCTACCTTTAAGGTCTTACTTTTTAATTTTCTTCTTAATGTCATATATTCACTTAGTAGAGCCTTAACCCGTTCCCTAACTATGTTGATCCTACCAATGGGGTAGGTTCCCAACAACTTCCGACTTCTCACTCTCCCCCTTAACAATATGCTTCAAGCATTTTGAGATGTTGTTAGCCCTGGCACCAGGAAGGCAACATACTATCCCGGATTCATAGTCTCGGTCGCAGAACCTCCCGCCTATGCCGCTGTTGGGAGAGTCTGCTGTGACAATTGTTCTTTTAAGTCTTGACAAACCCCACGTAACTTAAGGTTCTTTCTTAGTTCCCACAATCTGATTGCCACTTTCAGTTTTCTCTGAGAGACTATCACTTTCAAAAGTACCCAAAACAGCATATCTGTTTGAGAGAGGAATGGCCACAGGAGCTTTCTGAACTACTTTCTTACTTTTCCTGACAGACACCCATCTATCAGACTGATCCTGCTCTGTAATCAACTATCTAAATCTACTTACCATCACGTTCTGTGTCTCTTGAATGTCCTCAGTGTCATTAAGCCTAAATTAAACAGCCAAGGGTCTTTTCCTAAGGGTGAGAAGTTCAAAACTAGGAGACATAATTCTCAGATGAGAGGAGAAAGTTTTAAAAGGGCATGAGGACAACCTTTTTACATAGCAAATGGTTCATGTGGAATGAACTGCTAGAGGAAGCGATAGATGCAGGTACGGTTACAACGTTCAAAAGACTTTTGGATAAGTACCAGAATAGGAGGGATATAGGTCAAATGCTGGCATGTGGGACTAGTTTGGTTTGGGAACATGACTGGCATGGACTAGTTAAACTGAATGGTCTGTTTCCATGCTGTATGACTCTATGACTCTATGAAAGACGCCAAATCAATTCACCAGGAGCTGGTGGCCTGTGCTTAAGGGTTTTAAAGGAAACGCTGCAGAGATTGTGGAAGTATTATTCAAAATATTCCAGAACTCACTGGATTCTGAGATGGTCCAGTACATTGAGAAACCATAAATGTGACATTCCTGTTCAAGAGAGAGAGAAAGCAGTAAACTATAGGCCATTTAGCCTACCATCAGTCATTGAGGGAATGTCATAGTCCATTATTGATGAAGAAATAGCAGGACATTTGGAACAGCTTAATGCAATCAAACAAAGTCAATATCATTTTGTGATAGGAAAGTCATGTTTGACAGATTTTCTAGAGACCTTTGTTATAAACTCCTCTACAGCATATAATAAGCGGAGTTGATAAAAGGAAAGTAATACTATATATTTGGGTCTCCAAAAGGCAGCTGATACGATGCTATTTAAATTTTATTACATGTTAGGAGCTCACCGTATTGGGGGTAATGTATTAGTGTGGACCAAGGAATGGTTAACACAGAGAAGATAGAGAGTTAGGTTTGTGTGTCTTTTTCAGATTGGGAATATATAACTGGTAGAATGCCAAATATTCAGTCTGAGGGCGTCAATAATTGCTCTCGATATTAACAACTGGGGGGAAGGGGCAGAATTCAATGAGCCCAAATTTGCTGACAATACTAAAATAGGCTGGAAGCCATTTTCTGATGACAACATAAAGAATCTACAAAGGGGATATTAACAGATTGAGAGAGTGGCCAAAACTTTGGCAGATGGAGTTTAATATAAGAAAGTATAACTTTGCGCACTTTGGTAAGACAAATGAAAAGGCAGTGTATAATTTAAATATAGAGAGACTCCAATAAAGTGCAACACAAAGGGATCTGAGTGCTCCTGTGCACAAAACACAAAATGTTAAGATGCAAGCGCTGCAAACAATTAGTGAAGGAAATGAAATTTTGGCATTTTAATGTTTGGTTCCTAAAGTCCAAAAATATTTATATGTTATTACAAGTGCACAGTGTGGTAGTGAAGCCAAAACTGGAGTACTGTGTACAATTTGGTCTCCATATTTAAGAAAATATATTGGCATTGTAAATGATTCAAAAGATATTCACTAGGTTGATTCTTGGTAGGAATGCATTGACTTATCAAAGTCAGCTAAACAGATCACCCTTTATTCATTAAAGTTTAGAAGAATGAAGCTGATTGTATTAACACATTTTAGATATTGATGTGGCTTTACAGGGTGAATGTTGAGAAGGTAGTTCCACGTGTTGGTGGCGGGCTGGGGGGGCAGGTGGGTTTTCTCCAACTACAGATCATGGTTACTGAATAAGGGGACATCCATTTAAAACTGAGATATGAAGGAACTTATTCTCTCAGAGGGTAGTGACTGTGTGGAATTCTTTAATCCATTGAGCTGTGAGGGCTAGATCATTGGAAGCATTTGAAAAGGAAGTGGACAGATCCTTTGAAATATCAAGAGCCAAGGCTTAGAAAGAGCTGGCATGAAAGAGGAATGAAGGCTTGGGGCAAATCAGACAGGATGTTACAGAATGGCAAGGTAGGCTTGAGAGACCAAATGCTCTGCCCCTATTTCTAATGTTTCAGGACATGCCCAAGCATTTTTTTTATACTGGGATAATGGGAACTGCAGATGCTGGAGATTCCAAGATAACAAAGTGTGGAGCTGGATGAACACAGCAGGCCAAGCAGCATCTCAGGAGCACAAAAGCTGACGTTTCGGGCCTAGACCCTTCATCAGAGAGGGGGATGCGGAGAGGGTTCTGGAATAAATAGGGAGAGAGGGGGAGGCAGAAAGAAGATGGAGAGAAAAGAAGGTAGGTGGAGAGGAGAGTATAGGTGGGGAGGGGATAGGTCAGTCCAGGCTCTTCTTTTCTCTCCATCTTTGGTCCGCCTTCCCCTCTCTCCCTATTTATTCCAGAACCCTCTCCTCATCCCCCTCTCTGATGAAAGGTCTAGGCCCGAAACGTCAGCTTTTGTGCTCCTGAGATGCTGCTTGGCCTGCTGTGTTCATCCAGCTCCACACTTTGTTTTGTTTTTACACTGTCAGATTTAGAGTTGTACTGCTTGTCTAGCGGTACAGCTTGTATAGGAGCACTAGTCTCTAGCACTATTTCGGGAATGTTGTCAGGGCCTATAATCTTTGTAGTTTCCAAAGCCTTCCATTGTTTCTTGATATCATGTGGAGTGAATTGAATTGGCTGAAAACTGATATCTGCAATGGTGGGATCCTCAGAGGTGGCTGAGATGGATTGCTGTCCTGGTATTTCAAGCTGAAGATGATTAGAAATATTTCAGTCTTGTCTTTTGCACTGATGTGCGGAGCTCATCCATCATTGTGGATGAGATATTCGTGGAACCTTTTCCTGCCATTGTTAGTTGTTTGACTGTCCACCTCCATTCAGGCCTGGATGTAGCAGGATTGCAGAGCTTAGATCTGATCCATTGGTTGTGATATTGCTTTGATCTGACCATTGTATGCTGTTTGGTATGCGAGTAAACTTATTTTGTGGCATTGTCAGGTGGACAGCGTTTTTTTAGTATGTGCCTGGTGCTGCTCTTTACAAACTGCTGCTGAGGCAAGCTTGATGGTAATGGTCGAGTGGATAATATGCTAGGCCATGAGGTTACAGATTGTGGATGAATACAATTTCATAGCTACTGATTGCCAACAGCACCTCATGAATGAAGTTTTCTGAAGAAGGGTCAAGGCCCGAAACGTAACCTTCCTGCTCCTATGATGCTGCTTGGCCTGCTGTGTTCATCCAGCTTTACATCTTGTTCTCTCAGATTCTCCAGCATCTGCAGTTCCTACTATCTCTGAAACAGATTTAGTTCTCGTAATATTTTAGGTCATTTGTTCTGAATTCCTCTCTTGTTACTGTCAATTGTATTCATCAGAATCCCCATTACTCCACTTAAATGCAAGGGAGGTGATGGCCTGATGGCATTATTGCTGTGCTGTTAATCCAGAGACCCAGATAATATTCTGGGGATCCAGATTCAAATCCTGCCACAGCAGATGGTAGTATTTGATTTCAATAAATATCTGGAATTACAAATCCAATGATGACCATGAATCCGTTGCTGATTGTCAGGAAAAGCCCATCTGGTTCACTTTAGGGAAGGAAACCACCATCCTTACCTAATCTGGCCTACATGTGACTCCAGGCCCATAGCAATGTGGTTGACTCTCTACTACCCTCTGGGCAATTAGGGATGGACAATAAATGCTGCCTTAGCCAGTGACGTTCTCATCCCGTTAATGAATAAGGGAAAAAATGTGAATTAATTTCAGTTTTTTAAAATTCTCATATCTGCTATGGACTTTCTGTAAGTGGGACTGAACGTGACAGCTAAGATTTCTAACAGCACAAAGCCCTAAGACAAAAGAAACCAAGAGGTTAATGTTTTAAGACAATCACGTTTCTGAGTAACAATTCCTCTATTTACAGCTGCTCTGCTATTCAAAATGAAAATTAATCTTTCAGGCACTAGTATTTTTAAATGGGTATTTGTCAGGATTAGAGGATTTTGCAGTCCATCTGAATATAAACCAAAATTTATTTTTTCCCTGCATGCTATGTAATTACCAAGCCACAATAACAAAAGTGACATGTTTGAGGAACAGATAAAAAGCTGTAAATTGGTCAGTAATGGTGATATTTCCTCATCTTCCTAAAAACCCATTTATACAGCCTTTCAGCAAATCAAGCCACTGTCATCCTCTACTCATCTCCTGGCCAGAGGGGGCTTAACAATTTATATGTGTAAGTGAATAGAAGAATGTAGATGAGGTCTTGCATCTAAAGCTTTGAACACAAGCAGCTGGTACTTTGCTTGCCTGAATTTCTAAATCATCCGTAATGGGGCCAAGACCTCGAAGCACTAAAAAGAAGGAGATGACATGCTGGACAAACTGTTAATTTTTCCTGAAGAAGCTGCTATATTACACATCTGTCACTGCTGTGCAGACAATCACTCACACAGTGGAAAAAAAATCTGCTTCTTCTGCTAGCGCAGTGGTTAACAAAGCAGCCCAGGAAACTAGAGAGTTCCAGCTCAAAGAAAGTGCCTTAAGTTGCATGCTGTTTCCTGCATGCTCCCAAATCCAGCTTTTAACCAAGTACATGTACGACAGCAATACTCCTGGGCTTAAGCCTTATAGGTCAGAACATCATTAAAAAGCAATAATCACCCTTCATGGGAATTTTTAAATCTTCTGTCCACTTGCCTGGAAGCAAAGCAGTGCCTCTGTTATACTGTGTGGCTCTGATTCAGTTTCTTTCCCCATGAATTCATATTAGAGTGAGTTGGAAGATTAATGAAATTGAAGCATTTGGCTGTGTCACATGATGCTATCAAGACAAGACCTTGTAATTCCTCTCTCTTTTGTTGTGTACATAATTATGATTAAACAAAAGAATACTAGGACATACAGGGTGTACAATCAGACCTGAATGCTGGAAGCCAAATTTTCCATGTTGAACCACCTTACAAGCTCTGATATTCTAAACCTGCACAAAATGAAATCCTTTAGTATCATAAATGTTTTATTAATCTAATGATCATAAGATAGTTCTTATCTAATGTAAGTAGATGTTTGTAGCATCTCATGCATCGGTCTAGTGAATTTTATACTTCTGATTTACAGTGTATTTTTGATGGAAATGAACAATTTACCATTACATTTTCACCCACATTGCCTTCACCATTAGCAAACCACCTCAGACCTGTCCCATCTTAGTAGCATTATCAGGATAGGGAAAAACAAATGCACAGGAACTCCCAGCTCCAAGATGTAGCTTAATATTTATAAAACACACTTCCTGTAACTAGTTCTTTGCATTAATTAACTTTTAATATTTCACCGTTCATCAGTATAAACAACGTTTTCCACTTAAGGGAGAGCCGCCTTGGATTACATTGGGGAGAGATCATTAGTAGCCTTTTGTCACCAAGTCATGATGACATACTGCGTGCTGCTGGCTGAAATTAAATGGAAATCTTCTTCTGTATGTTTTACATCCCATTTACCATCCAAGGCTGCCTTTGATGGTGAGCTCGCCATTTGAAACAACCCTCTAGTGCAAACAATGGGGAATATGTGAACATGATGCACCAAAATCCTACTCCCCAGAGGATTTGCTGCCTGTCTTTGGAGGCAGAATTACTGTCAGAGGAAGGTAAGTGTCACTTCTGTCAAGTTTGCTGTGTTCTATTTCGAAAGGTTATTTAATAATATTAATGAAACATTAATTTCAATTGTTTTGTTACAGTGCAATACGGTCAATCATAAATAAAAATCTTCTTTTGTGACTAATGAATATTAAAAGCCTGATTTTGTGAAATCACCAAATTAAAATGCACTGTTTTATTAGTATTTATTGTTTCCTAATGCATTTTTGTTAATAGTAGCAAGTCAAGTGACATCATCAGCTTTTCACGGCACAGTTAACTTAATACTGCTGGTGATCCATCATTTTCAGCCTGTATGAGTACCTGTATATCTTTTCTCCTCAGTATTCCAAACACTGACAATGTATCTAGATTGAATTTAATTGAATTTTGGTCAGCTTCAAACAACGGGTTTACCTTCCTTTCTGATTAGCACATACCCCGATCTGTCAGACTCATAGATTGAGTTCCATTGTTTAGGGTTCAAAATGCAACCTGTTAAATGGCAGATTTTAATCTGTATCTTGTATGGTGACTCATGGCCTCTCTTTAGATACTAGCTTAGGATCTATTGTACTAGCATAAATCTTAAATGCTTAGAATTCAATTCAAGAAACAAGAGAGTCTGAATAACAACCAACATAATAGCATCAACTTGTAACCCTAGAGACTTTGCTGATGAGATGAAATGTACTAGTTTTGCGCTTATTGGTGACCTGCTGACATGATGAGGGGTGAGTGAACATCCAACATGATAATAATATTGGGGAGTTTAGTGTGAAAAGTTCAAGGTTACTTTTGCAACAATCTCATTATATAATCTCTTCAAAAAAATTTGGAAACATAAATGTCTCTCACACAAATAGGCAGAACTCTGCACATTTGCAGGTTTTGGACTCAGCTTCAATTTTTGAGCTCTTAATATCTCAAACATGAATATTATTCTGTGGTTAACAACTGCACCATACTCCAGTTGAATAGGTGTCCAAATTGTCCACTATTCCACACCTAGAGCAATCTGTTACCAGCTGAAGAGGGGAACTTGATTTTTTTTGTTTTACTTCATTTTCTTCCATATGCTGGTTTACATGTTGAAATTTCAACTGCTAAGAGGCTGCCACTTTAGACCCCAGATACAAACCAAAACATATCAGTCCAGACAAGTCAGTATTTGACATGCAAAAGCAATTGCACTTCATGACCTACTTCTTTATGAAATGAAAAAGAAACAGAAAATGTTGCAAGTAGACAACAGACCAATTGGTATCTAAAAAGGAAAATTGGATTAATATTTTAATCTTCATGACTGGCATGGTCAGTATAGCTAAGTCCTCTTTGTAGAATTGACAAGGACATCTCAATAGACACCCAGGAGAACAAAGAATGGAGGAAAGAACAACAGGTAGAGGTCAAAAGTTCAAATCTACTAACTACTTTTGCAGAGAGGCAGCTAATGGATTTTATAGCCTATTAACAGATTTTAAAATGCTGTACACTATCTGAAGGTCATCTCAAATGGGGGTTAGATACTGAGGCATTTGAAAGACAGAGCCAAGAACGACCATTTCTTCCTGCTTTCTCAGAGTTCTAGTTTCAACAAAATTGAATAATAATGTTGCCTTTTTAAGGATACAGTTTGATAAAATGTTTCCAGAGAGAATAATGGAGACTTATTTCACACTTCAGATGTGTTCATCATGTGTAAAATACAATAAACTGGGTCTCAGAACCTAACAAATCAAAAATCTAATGATCCAGATTATAACTAATCATCTGGCCTGAATGCCTTATTCTCCCTTTTAAAATCAATTCAAATTTTCCCCATGTATTACTGCCCAGAATGATATCTGTAGTTGCTCATCTGACTTGCTTGACTTCAGTCATTGCATGAAATTGCAAAAGAGACATCCAATGTCCTGTGATTGCTGTTTTGGGTCTGACATTGGATCTAATGAATACACTGGAGTTCAATACAAAACAAGGTACAGGGTGCACAGAAAATACTGCAGATTTCGTTCAACCTCATTTTTAGTGTCTCACTGTCGCTTTCAAAGTGAATGATTGAAGAGCTCCATAACAAACACGTATGACTAGATTTCATTCTATCTGGTAACAATAAATTATTGTCCAAAATTTAAATGATCATCCCTTGACATTGCTATGTAAAATAACAGAAATGTATAGGCATGGCTGTTGTTTTCCATGCAAAGTGAAACAATTTATGGTGTTGAAAAATACAGAAACAGATAATATTATTTTTTGTTGTTTGATGTTTTCGATTAAAAAAGAAATGAATGGCTGTGATCCTGTCTTATGGTTAATAACTGCAAATAGTCAAATAGAAACAGGAAAAAGTTCTTCAGCCCTTTGAGCCTATAGGTTAGCATGTGTGGGTAAAATCTGCTTCCAGCTAGTTTCATCTTTCACATGTTAAGGATGAAAATTGGAAGTTGATGTTTAGGAACTGTTGGATGTTCCTTTTCATATATTTCAACTAATTTTCAGCAGATTCAGGCATCGATGGTCTACTAGTGGAGGAAAGATAGTTGAATTTTCTCACTGTTGGACTTGTTTTACTGCTGACTGTTGCAACTTAAGCCAGCAGTGAAATCCAGATGAAAAGATAATAATAATAGAATTGATCAAACAGGGAAAGGAGTTAATGGAAACATCAGGAGATAGCTAATCCAATCCCTCCTAGTAGAACAGAAATTTGTGTAGGAAATTTGTTTTCTCTTATGTAAAGACATGGCTGATTCATCGTGATGATATATTGACCACAGAGTTTTCTTTTGCCTGTCTATAAATTATTTTTGATAAACATGCAATAGGACATTGTGAAGGTGATCCTGTGGTGTGAAACTCACCACACACCAACAGCAAAGCCAAGGAAATTCACCTCCCTCATGTCTTTAAGGACTGCTTAGATTGGCAGTGACATTAAAGAGTGATTCTGTGATCCAAAATTAATAGGGATTGTACACAACAAGACCTAACAAACTCTCACCCTGTAATATTCCATCCATTATATATTGGAGGACGTATGCTACAACTACAACTGTCCAACATGTCTCCCTATGGATGCTGCCCTCAGAGCATCTGATAATTGAATAAAGTCTGAAAAGCTTAAGACAACATTCAAATGAATTCACTTACATTTGAAATGTCTGACATTAACAAATCTCAATCTGCTAAGCAAAGGACTACTGACATTTAATTAACTTGTGCTCCACTTGCCATATTGAATGCTTTGTTACTGAGTTTGTGTTTGAAGAATGGACACAGAACTATCCAAATGATACATGAATTAGTTTTGGACCTATTGCAGTCATAACAGGCACGAAAAAATGTTGTGAAATCCTTCAGACAATTACACCATTCCCTCTTTGGCATAAATGTATAGTAGGATTTACATTGATATTTTCTTTCTTTTTAAATAAATGGAAAATACCTTAAATTGGATCAGGCATTATATGAATTTTTATGAGAAATAGATAAGGCTCAGTGAAAGTAGACAGAAATAGATTTTCTTTTCTTCCCTTTGGAGAAATAACATTTGTCAGCATTTAAGACTTGATTCCATTAGAAACTTAACATTTTATGTTGCTATTTTCTGACAATAAAGCACATTTCTAATTTTAGTCTTCAGTCTTGTTTTGTGTAATGCCAATGCTAATCATATTTCATAATTGGCAATGAGAAATGGTTAAAATCAGCGGGTCGTGCAGTCAAAGATTAAACCTTGGACTTTTCGACAGTGTATAGATCAGTTAGACAATACTCATAACAGCTGAACCACAGACAAAGAATATTCTTGCTTCCTTTTGTAGTTATTTGAATGCAGATGTCACTCCAAAGTCCCATCATTAGCAGCACTGGCATTCAATCTCATATGTCTCACAGTCAGTATTAATGCATGGAATTTGTTTTGCCCCTGCATTTAAGCATTTAACATTTTCAGGCTCAGGCTTGACACTGTGCAAGTCTCACTGAAGCCCAAAGATTAATGGAAATTCACCTCAACAGTCAGTGTATTTGAAGTGTATTTGCCAGTACTGCCTGAAATGTGAAAAGCAACTTACCCGAGGAAAGGTGAGAGAGCCAGGCTGTCTGATTCTGGCAATCATTCTAGTTTGAATTCTCGGAGAGGCGAGGGAGAAGCAAGGGTGTTGGTGTGAGATATGGAGATTGGAGAGAATTGGGAACATTCTGGCTTCTCCTCACTTTGCAGACATGATTGTTTCTGTTATTCATGCAGAATGCCAGAAGAAGGCCCACACAAATTTAGCTAAATATGGTCTCCCAATGAAATAACTCAATGGAGGCGGAGGCTCCACAAATAGCCCCATCCTCAATGCTGGGAGAGGCCAATACCTCAGTGCAGAAGATAAGGCTGAAGCATTTACAACAACATCCAGCCAGAAGTACTAGATGCATAATTTCTCTTGACCTCTTCCAAAAGGGCCCAACATCGGATGCCAGTCTTCAGTCCATTCAATTCTCTGTACGGTGTCTTAAGAAATGGCTGGAGGGACTGGTTATTGTAAAGGCAATGAGCCTTAAAAGCATTCCAGCAATAGTCCTGAAGATTTGTACTCCACAATTCTCCACACCGTGAGCCAAGCTCTTCCAGTACAGTTACAACAACTGCATTTACCATGTAGAAAGTTTTCCAGATATGTCCTGTCCATTAAAAGCAGGATAAATTCAACCTACCAATTGCTGCCCCCTCAATCTACTGTTGATTATCAGTAAAGTGATGAAAGGTGTCATCAATATTGCTATCAAGCAGCAAATGTCTAACAACAACCTTTGCAGTGATGTCCAGTTTGGGTTCTGCCAGGGCCACTTAGCTCCTGACCTCATTGCAGCCTTGGTTCAAACATGGACAAAAGAACTGAATTCCAGAGGGAGATCAGAGTGACAAGCTTTGACATTAAGGCTGTATCCAACTGACTGTGGCATGAAGGATCCCTAACAAAACTAGAACAATGGGAATTTGGAGGCAAGCTGGTTGGAATCAGCCAGGCAAATGAGAAGTTGGCAGTCATTGTTGGAGGTCAGTCATTTTAGCTTGAGGATAAATTTGCAGGAGTTCCTCTAGGGTAGTGCCCTAGGTCTAACCATCTTAAGCTGCTTCATCATGATGTCAGAAAGGGGATGTTCGTCAATTATTGCATGATGTTTAGCACTGTTTGTGACTCCTTACATACTGATACTGTCCATGTCCAATGAAAAGGATTGGACAATATCAAGTTTGGGCTGACAAATGGCAAATAACATTTGTGTCACATAATTGACAGACAATTACTACATCGAATAAAAGATAATCTAACCACTGCCCCTTGATATTCATTGGCATTACCATCACTGAATTCCCCGATATCAACATTCTTGGGGTTACTATTGATCAGATATTCAACTGAACTCACCACATAAATATCAGAGATAATGGGAACTGCAGATGCTCGAGAATCCAAGATAACAAAGTGGGAAGCTGGATGAACACAGCAGGCCAAGCAGCATCTCAGGAGCACAAAAGCTGACGTTTCGGGCCTAGAACCTTCATCAGAGAGGGGGATGGGGTGAGGGTTCTGGAATAAATAGGGAGAGAGGGAGAGGCGGACCGAAGGTGGAGAGAAAAGAAGGTAGGTGGAGAGGAGAGTATAGGTGGGGAGGTAGGGACGGGATAGCTCAGTCCAGGGAAGACGGACAGGTCAAGGAGGTGGGATGAGGTTAGTACGTAGGAAATGGAGGTGCGGCTTGAGGTGGGAGTAAGGGATGGGTGAGAGGAAGAACAGGTTAGGGAGGCAGAGACAGGCTGGGCTGGTTTTGGGATGCAGTGGGGGGAGGGGATGAGCTGGGCTGGTTGTGTGATGCAGTGGGGGGAGGGGACGAACTGGGCTGGTTTTGGGATGCGGTGGGGGAAGAGGAGATTTTGAAGCTGGTGAAGTCCACATTGATACCATCGGGCTGCAGGGTTCCCAAGCGGAATATGAGTTGCTGTTCCTGCAACCTTCGGGTGGCATCATTGTGGCACTGCAGGAGGCCCATGATGGACATGTCATCTAAAGAATGGGAAGGGGAGCCTCAAGCCCCAAGCCCCAAGCCCCAAGATGACTTTCCACATTAAGCAGAGGTTCACCTGCACATCTGCCAATGTGGTACACTGTATCCATTGTACCCGGTGTGGCATCCTCTACATTGGGGAAACCAAGTGGAGGCTTGGGGACTGCTTTGCAGAACACCTCTGCTCGGTTCGCAATAAACAACTGCACCTCCTTGTCGCAAACCATTTCCACTCCCCCTCCCATTCTTTAGATGATCTGCTTAATATGGCAAGTCATCTTGGGGCCTGGGATGGGGGTGAGGGAGGAGGTGTGGGGGCAAGTGTGGTCTCTCCGGATGGCAGACAAGGGTGGGGATGGAAAAATGTCTTGGGTGGTGGGGTCGGATTGTAGATGGCAGAAGTGTCAGAGGATGATGCCTTGTGTCTGGAGGTTGGTGGGGTGGTATGTAAGAATGAGGGGGATCCTCTTGGGGCAGTTGTGGTGGGGGCGGGGTGTGAGGGATGTGTTGCGGGAAATGCGGGAGACACAGTCAAGGGCGTTCTCGACCACTGCGGGGGGAAAGTTGCAGTCCTTGAAGAACTTGGACATCTGAGATGTGTGGGAGTGGAATGCCTCATCCTGGGAGCAGATGCGGTGGAAGCGGAGGAATTGGGAATAGGGGATGGAATTTTTGCAGGAGGGTGGGTGGGAGGAGGTGTATTCTGGGTAGTGGAAGTCAGTGGGCTTGAAATGGACATCAGTTTCTAGCTTGTTACCTGAGATTGAGACTGAGAGGTCCAGGAAAGTAAGGGATGTATTGGAGATGGCTGAGGTGAACTTGAGGTTGGGGTGGAAGGTGTTGGTGAAGTGGATGAGCTGTTCGAGCTCCTCTGGGGAGCAAGAGGCGGCGCCGATACAGTCATCAATGTAACGGAGGAAGAGGTGGGGTTTGGGGCCAGTGTAGGTGCGGAAGCGGGACGTAACCTACAAAGAGGCAGGCATAGCTTGGGCCCATGTGGGTACCCATGGCCACCCCCTTTGTCTGTAGGAAGTGGAAGGAATCGAAAGAGAGGGTGAGGGTGAGGGTGAGGACGAGTTCGGCTAGGCGGTTGAGAGTATCGGTGGAGGGGGACTGGTCGGGCCTGCGGGACAGGAAGAAGCGGAGGGCCTTGAGGCCATCTGCATGAGGAGTACAGGTGTATAGGGACTGGACGTCCATGGTGAAAATGAGGTGTTGGAGGCCAGGGAATTGGAAGTTCTGGAGGAGATGGAGGGCGTGGGTGGTGTCACGGACGTAGGTAGGGAGTTCCCGGACCAAAGGGGAGAAAATGGAGTCCAGATAGGTGGAGATGAGTTCGGTGGGGCAGGAACAGGCTGAGACAATGGGTCAGCCAGGTCAGGCAGGCTTGTACCAATCTTTCCCACAGAGGAAATGGAGTTTCAGATCCATTTGATGGTTTAGCAAATTAACATATGTGGAAAACACAATTCCTAAGCTTTCAAGCAACTTCAGAATTGGACACCAAATCAAATGCAGAACTGTTTAACACATTTTCCCGCTACATGGGAAGAGCATCAGTTCACATGTTACGCAGACAAGAGATTGATGAGAAAGAAATCACATTTGGCAATCTTATAACAACATTTGTTCAATATTTCTTGGAATTTCACAGAAGCTAGTAGAGAAAAAGGAAATTCACCAACTTCAACCCCATGTGTTTCCGTACCCCATTACAGATTTTCGTTGCCCACTATCAACACAAATGAATGAAGTCAATTGATGATGAGGAGCTTGAACAGTTCATCCATTTTACTAACACCTTCCACCACAACCTTAAATTCACGGATTATCTTCGATACCTCTCTCTCCGTCCTGGACATCTCTGTTTCCATCTCTGGCAACCACCTGGAAATTGATACCTATTTCAAGCCTGACGACTCCCACAGCTACCTAGATTATACCTCCTCTCACCCACCTTCCTGCAAGAATGCCATCCCCTATTCCCAATTCCTTCGCCTCTGCCACATCTGCTCCCGAGATGAAGCATTCCACTCCCGGACGTCCCAGATGTCCTCCTATTTCAAGGACCGCAACTTCCCCTCCACCGTGGTCGAAAACACCCTCGACCGCATCTCTTGCGTTTGCTGAAACTCATCCCTCACATCCCCTTCCCGCATTAAGAACAAAGACAGAATTCACCTCATCCTCACGTATCACCCAACCAACCTTCGGATTCAATGCATCATTCTCCACCACTTCCGCCACCTGCAATCTGACTCCACTGCCAAAGACATTTTTCCCTCCCTACCCTTATCTGCTTTCCAGAAGGACCACTCTCTCCAGGACTCCCTTGTCCGCTCCACACACCCCACCAACCCCACCACTCATGGCACTTTTCCCTGCAACCACAGGAGGTGCTACAACTGGTCCTACATCTCCCGCCTCACCCCCATCCCATGCCCCAAGAAAACCTTCCACATTAAACAGATGTTCACCTGCGCATCTACTAATGTGATATACGGTATCCGCTGTTCCTGATGTGGCCTCCTCTACATTGGGGAAACCAAGCAGAGGCTTGGAGACCACTTTGTGGAACCCCTCGGTTTGGGACAAATGATTGCACATCCTAGTCACAAACCACTTCAACTACCCCTCCAGCTCCTTGAGTGACATATCCATCCTAGGCCTCCTCCAGTGCCACTACAATGCTACCAGAAGGCTGGAGGAACAGCACCTCATATTACGCTTGGGAACCCCGCACCCCAATGATCTCAATGTGGACTTCACAAGCTTCACAACCTCTCCATCCCTGACCTCATCCCAAGACCAGCCCAGCTCGTCCCGCCTCCTTGACCTATCTGTCTTTTCTCCCACCTATTTGCTTCTCCCAAACACTGACCAACCTCCACCCCAACTTCCTATCTACTTGCCTCATTCCCGTCTCCTTGACCTGTCTGTCTTCCCTCCCACCTCACTGACCAACCCCCATCACAACTCCCTATCGACACTCACCTTTACTGGCTTCATCCCTGCCTCCTTGACCCATCCGCCTTCTCTCCACCTATCTGCTCCTCTATCCACCTTCCATCATCGCCTCCCCCCTCTCTATTTATTTCAGATTCCCCTTCCCTGCGCATCCCCTCCCCACCTTTTCTGAAGAAGGGTCCAGACCTAAAACCTCAGCTTTCCTGCTCCTCTGATGCTGCCTGGCCTGCTGTGTTCATCTAGCTCTATACCTTGTTATCTATGAATGAACAAAATGACCTGGCAAACAGTTGAAGATATATGTGAGAAAAAAGCATAGTTTTAATTTAAGTCACTCAATTGTAAATGCATATAACTGGTAACCCACATGTATGACATAGGGGAGCTGGGGGAAAGTTTGGCAAGGAATGTTTTATATAAGGGCTTTAAGACCCTGGAGAAATATTGTGATGATATAAAAGGGCTGCTCCCACTGACCATAAATATCACAGTGTAGGTAGAGAAGGAGAGTGATTGGAAGAGTGGAGACAGAGGAACACAGGGAAAATAATAATAGTCAGATTCCAATGACTATATTTCAGATTACCATATATTGCAGTAGATAAGATGCATACGTAATTACCACAATTCGAAAGAAGCCTGAGCCTGAAGATAGCTTTTCACCTTCCCTTCTCCTAAACCAACCTGTTTTGAACACAAACTCTCAGATGTGGGTATAAACTCACACACAGAAGATGTATGGACGGCTAGCACTGGCATGAATCTGGAAGGTCTTGGTCATGGACAGCAGCTTTTCTGCTTATTGGTAGAGGACCTGTAATAGGGTTTTGATTAATATTGATATTTTATTTCATACTTACTTCACTGTTTTTTCTCCTCATCAGTTCTGAAAGCATGGCCTTCATGGGCACTAGGTTATCTCTTGAATTTCAAATTTGCGTTCTGAATTGCTGCAACACGGGATGAGGCCAAGGATGGGCATGTCGGAGGGGGCGTTATGGAAATGAAATGGGCAGTGACCGGGAAGTTAAGCTGGCCATTACGGGCCAGGCAAAAATGCTTGACAAAACTGTCACTTCGCCGATGTTTTGTTTCACCAATGTAGAGAAGACCACATTGGGAGAGCAGATGCAGTGAATTAGGTTGGAGGAGATGCAAGTGAAGTTGTATCCCACCTGGAAGGGCTGTTTAGGGCCCTGGATGGAGGTGAGGCAGGTGTTGCATCTTTTACAGGAACAGGGGAGGGTATCGGATGGGTTGGAGTGATAGGTGGGGAGGATGGTGGTAACCAAGGAGTGGTGCAGGGAATGATCCTTGCGGAAGGAGACAGGGGTGGGGAGTGGAAGATGTTCTGGGTGGTGTGTCTAATGGAGTTGGCAGAAGTGTTTGTGGATGATATGTTGGATACAAAGATGGTGGGCTGGAAAGTGAGGACAAGAGATCCCTAACTTTATTGTGTTTGGAAGGGGGGCTGTGAATTAGAGCTGTAGAGCAGGGAATGGAAGAGGTATGGTGGCGGCTGCCTGGATGACAGATGGGAGAGAAGGATGTTGTTTGAAAAAGGAGGGCACCTGGGATGCTTGGGAATGGAATGTCCCTTGTCAGAGCAGATGCAATGGAGATGGAGGAAATTGGAAAATGGGATGGAGTTTTTGCAGGATACAGGGCAGGAGGAAGTGTAGTCTAGGTAGCTGTGGGAGTCTGTTGGTTTATAGTAAATGTCGGTCAGTAAACTGTTTCCAGAAATGGATACAGAGAGGTCAAGACCTTTCCATTTCCATTTCAGGACCCTACCACCCAAAATATCTTCCACTTCCCACCCCTGTCTACCTTCTGCAAGGATCATTCCCTTCGCCACTCCTTCGTTTGCACTATACTCCCCACCTGCCACTCCAAATCCACCGCGCCCACCACCACTCCCACCAACCCCCCCCCCCACCCCACCCCTGCCCTGGTACCTTCCCCTGTAACCGTAAAAGATGCAACACCTGCCCACATACCACCTTCCTCACCTCCACGCAGGGCTGTAAACAGTCCTTCCAGATGAGACAGATTTTGCAGGATACTGGGTAAGAGGGGGTGTAGCCTAGGTAGCTATGGAAGTCTGTGGGTTTATAGTAAATGTCTGTCCGTAAACTGTTGCAAGAAATGGAACAGACCTGCATCTCTTCCAACCTAGTCTATTGCATCCGCCGCTCACAATGTAGTTTTCACTACGTTGGTGAGACCAAACATTGACAGGTGACTGTTTCGCTGAGCATTTCAGCTGGCCCTTAAGGATAAACCTAACCTCCTGGTGACTGCCTATTTCAACTCCCCCTCTGACTACTCTCCCCACTTCCCCTCTGACTAGTCCGTCCTCGGCCTCCTCCAGTTTCGCAGTGACTTGGAATGCAATTTTGAGGAAGAACACCTTATCTGCCGCCTGGGCACCCTACAGCCTGGAAGACTCAACATTGAGTTCTCTAACTTCAAATAAACTTCCCACTCATCCCCCTGCTCCCTTTCCAGCCCAGCCTCTTGCCTTCCATTCTCTCCACTGAACCTCCTTTCCAGCTACTAACCAGATTCATCTCTTCCATTGACCAACCAGGTCATATCTACTACTGGTCTCCACATATCATCGCCATTCCTCTACTCCCTTCCCCCCGCTTTATCTGCAGCTTCCCCTACCTCTACATCCTATCCTGAAGAAGGGTCATACCTGAAACATTGTCTTCTCCTTTCCTCCAGGTGCTGCCTGGCTTTCTGCCTTCTTCCAGCCTCCTGTTTATCTACCTTGGATGCCAGCAACTGCAGTTTGTTTTTGTCTCTATCTCTTGTTTCTGCTTTTAGAAACACCTATCCATGATTGGGCCTTTACAGCAATCTGCGTATCAGTCAGCTTTGAGTGTGTTCATTCCCAAGACGAGTTGTGTCTTCAATCAATTTGTACTTCCAATAGGGGACATCAGAAAGTGTTCAAGAAAGGAAAGCAATGGCTGATTTTCCTCCTCCTAACCCAGGGACACTGAAGATTACTGTAGCACTCGACAGGTTTAGCTCAGCCCAACTACCTCAGCGGAGACTATTGATTGAAAATGCTAACTGATTGCACAGTGGAGCTCACTACCCAGTGAATAAACTTGATGGGAATGCACAATATCAATTTTCTCTTTGTTGCATATTATTGGTTAGCCTCCTTCCTTAGCTTTAATACTAGGAATTGAGGTATTAGTCCATGAAATGTTTTGAAATAAATTTGATAAATAATGATTAGTATGTAGTAAATATAGGTTATCCACAAATTAAACCAAATACAAACTTTAAATCACGAGTGAAGTTGAGCCTTTATCAATGCAGCAACCCGTCAGTGGCTCTGAAAGGGTTAATGATATATGTAGTGGATTTATAAAGTGCGTGAACTGCCAAAGGCATCACAATATTTTCCCTATTATGTTCAGGCCTAACCTGGTCGGCTATCAGTTTGTTCAGATGCATACTTGCCATATTTTGGCAACAGCTAGCACTGTCAAATATGATTATTTATGAAGGAACACCCCCCTCTTTATAATAGTTCACAGATAATTTATATCATGATGAGTTCCTTCACTGTAGTTCAAACACATACTCTTAATGTTCTCATAGCCCTGAACAGTTGTCCAGAGTGATCAGACTGCAACTATCTTTAGCACCATTTGCTGGTCCTGTCATAAAGTTCATTATTTGTTTTGGAAACAAATTATAAATGTAGCAAATTTTCTGGAATATATCTGGCAGGGAAAGCAACAGCTATATAACACAGCAGGCAGCCGGCATTCACACTTTTCAATGCTACTTGCCATTAAAGGAAGGGTCCCATGTAAAGCATTTTTGATGTTTTGAATAGGATTAGATACATAATACATACTTGATCTTTAATTAATTGTTTAGTTTGCATTCTACACCCTTACATTTCCACTGGGATCAGTGACACTGTATTTAGGGATGCTTTCACTAGTAACCTGATATTACTGAGTCGATGACATTCAGTACACATTCTAGTCTAAATGATAATCAAGCTTGTTAGTATGTATCTGGTTGTACTTATAAAAAGAATTCCCCTTCCTTTACTCTAATCCTATCCCTGTAATAAAGCAGTAGTAATAAGTTGTTGTACATTACTGTCTTCTCACATCCATATTGTCTTCCTTCACCAAGAATCACAGACAAGCTTGTAGACTTCTTCATGTTATCCTGTACAGTCTGGTAGATTTCAGAGTTCAGCCATCTCGGAGATTGTCCTGAATTTACACCTTCTTCTCCTGTGAGTGACTGCATTCCATAGCCTAAGTCAAATCTCTCCCACTGGACTCATCCAAATTCCAATGAGACTAAGATGATATTTTAAAATTCAATCACCAGTATTAATCTATCACTCTTTCACCACGATTGTTGCTCCCTGCTAGGGCTAATAATGTATGTGTACTTCTACTGTAAATTTATATATTCCAGAAGTCTTGTAATAACACATTCATATCACATTTAGTTTCATAATTCAGGATATTTTTTCATGAAATCATGAAAATAAAATGTTCCTACAAAATACCAGCTTTCTAAGATGAAGTTTGGGCAGAATCTTACAGATCTCTGAGTAAAGTGGGTACGGCTGAGATGAGCGGCAAAATCAGGCAAGAATTTTGCTGAGGAGTAGCTCACGCTTTATAGAGTTTCATGTGTGGCGAGGTGAGGTACTTGCTAGGCAGCGGTGAGGGGTTACTACTTCTTAAATGCCCTACTGGTGGCACAACTTGTCTCATTAAAATTTGCCCTCCCATCTTTTCAAATAAGCTAAACATCAGGAAAATCAACATGGAAACCAGAGCATGTATCTGGCAGATTCAGCTTGCTGCTCGCTCAGTCCATACTACAGCTCACAGCGTAATGCCACATGCAATTTTCATCCACAGACATTTTTCATCCCCTCATGATGCACTGCCAGTGATGTCTGCAAGCACAGACTTGCATTGCACTGACACTTGACATTGAAAGGCTACAGTGGGCACAGGTCATCAGCTCATAGACTGGACTGAGCTGCATCTCAGAGCAGCTTGCTTGCTCTTTTGCCCCACTCGCTAATTAATGCCTACCTGCATGCCAGCATCTTCCATGTCTTTTCTTGCTTTGCCATTGCCAATTAGCACTGTCACACAACTGGGCAGCTGGTCTTGCTTCCAAGCTGTCCTCAGTGTCAGGGATGGGCATCTTGCTGTACAGCAATGTACTTTATAAAACTCACATTTGCACCATGTGCTAGCAGCTTACATGGCAAACAAACTGCAAGTGCAGCAATTAGGCAACAATGTATCAACCTCTTAGTGGAATAGTCCTTGGTGTGGTCCATGGAGCCAGTCAGGTGATCCTGGCACAGTAAGTGAAGGCAGCCTCCCACTGTCAGCTGTCTGGTCGAGGTCATATTGGTTGGGAGTATATGCTTTTGCAGTCTGGGGAGTGAATCATGGTCCGTCCTGTGGCTCCATAGTTGTCCTGCCAGAGATTAGGGCAATCGTATATAGGGATATGTGCCTTCTGTCACGACACAACTCAAAAGTGTTTAATGGGAAAGGAAATGGCTGTGACCACATATGAGTGGGAAAGATAAGTGAATTAAACTGTGAGGGAAGTGCTGCAGGAATCACCAACCAGAGGATTTCAAAAGTGAAGGAACATTAGGTATATGCCTGTGAAGGGTAGGACAGATACAAAGGAACCTAGGGTGCCTATTCCTGGGAAATCCTACAGCATTGGCTCCCTCTGTACGTTTTACCACCCTGGCACTGTCACTGCCAGGAATTCCATCAATTCTACACCTTTGTGCACAGAGGGAGCTAAACATCAGAGATTCGGGTAAGGAGGACTAAAGGTCTCAACATGATCCAATACCATGTCTGTGCATTGTGCTCACTGCTCTAGATGCTGAAGACACCTCTCAGCACAGTCCTCTATCCACCAAGTCTTGAATGTGGCTACGATTTGACGTCAGATGGTGTAACAATGAGTTTCAAACCTAGACAGTGAGATTGATAGTAGCACGTATAGATTAAAGGAGAAATGTTTCTCTGTAAGCTGAGAGACACGTACAAATCATTGTAACCCAAATGACCAAAGTGTCTTCGCAAAGTTTTCTTCATCTTCTCTCTCCCTTTATAAATGCTAGAACTCCAGTGTATGAGTTGATACTTACTATTTTCTGGAGCATAATAAATTATAAAGGCTATTTAAAAAAACAGCAGAATTTAATTCTCCTGGGAACAGTATTCGATTGGGTGAAAGAGTGCAGAGCCATCTTCCACCTGATGAAGTCTGGGCTGAGACAGCTTGTGGATTGGATCCCTTTCCAGATGCTACTTGTCCACATCATGGCCTCATTCAACAAGCAGGGGACAAACCAAAGACTGTAGCCTCCCAGCAGGAAGTCTCCCGCCCCCCACTTTTGGAAGCACCCTGTGCCTGGTTGAAGGACTTGGCATAGAGGCAGTAGGGGCTGAAAGCCACAATTCCTGTTATCCTTAGGAGGCAACCACAATCCATTGTTGCCCATCCCACCTTCACTCAGCTGTGACCTTGGCAACCCTGGGCCACTTCTGAGAGATGTTTTAGCAATTGCAGTCACTGTTCCTGGTGTTGCTGCTGGCAATTAAGACCTGTTGACCACTGACTGGCAGGAATAAATTCTGCCTTTATTTCCAAACTGCAAATGCGATGGAATCAATTATTCATTAATTACAGAGGTCTTTGTACTTACAGGTCTTTTAAATACAGAGTAATAAATAGCTTAACATTTCCTTGCTGGAGAACAGGGTGGAATACCAGGAATTACAGGAAAAACTGAATTTGTATGGAAAATACATTTAAATGTGGCTTGTGACCTTAGGAAGTACCTAGAATGATAAGTATGAATTCCTCTCAACATTGCTAAATATTAATTCATATGACACCATGACATGAGTCTGGAATAGGACTTTTATTCCACCCTCCCCCCAACACAATCTGTTCAGTTCCGAAAATTGCACTCATGACTGGTGAGCTAAGTCGCTAGCTCTATTTGAACCCAAGACCATTTTCTCAGAGGCAGGATAAAGGCTTGATTTCTTACCCATAAGCAGTGGATAGCCAATTTGAAACCTATTTTAAGAGGAGAGTAGGATATTCCAAGTCCTTGTAGATTGTAAGGGACAGCTTCCCTGTTTGGAAGTGGCTTCCCATTGGAAAACTGCTTTGGTACAATGGGGGAGGCAAAGCATGGAGGTACAATATTTCAGGCAAACTGAGCATTCCTGCCTTGCCAAGTAGGCACGACGAGGTACCATGAGACCATTAGATGTGGGTACAAAAGAGGGCAATTTGACTCATCAAATTTATTCCACCATTCAATGAAACCATGGCTGATCTGATAATCCTCAATTCTGCTTTCCTGCCTTATTCCCACAACCTTTGATTCCCTTACTCATTAAACATCTGTCTATTTCAGCTTTGAATATGCTTAACGACCAAACATCTACAACCGTCATACAATTACAATAAGGGAGATCAAGGGTCACAGAAACAATTTAGAACAAGGTCATCTAATTAGAAGCTTAAGGAGACAAAATCTAATGGAAAAAGAAAATTAGGAGATGATTGAGGTTACAGAAATTACAAGAGATCTATTAGTTAAATTGTAGTAAAGATGGGAAGAATTTGTTCAAATCACAGACTGCAGGATTCATCCAGGAAATAAAAATGAAGCAATACGGATTATTAGTATCACCATAGGAAATGGGAATCATCTATGGAAAGAACTAGGAAGAGCAGTTTTCATCTAGTAAAGTCATTAAAAGCATGGGAATCATTTAGCAAAGCCACAGGTAGTGGAATTAGTTCAGTAATGCTGTTAAAAGATGGGAGTCATTTGTTAAGGGCATGATTGGAAGGGTTCATTGAGAGAAGCTACAGAAAAGATGGGACTGACCATTATACTCATAAAAGGCAGGAATCGTTCATTTTGACACACAAGTGCACATGTAACAGTTCACAATATAAGCATTGTTACATTGCAGATGTAGAAGTCATTAAAGCAAGGAAAATAAATAATCAGATTAAGAAGATATGGTGGCAGAAATGATGTTGTCAGGAAGATTTAGCTTCAGAGATGGACCAAATAGAATAAATGATTTGACACCTTAGAGAAATATACTTAAGACATATAATTTCTTCCAAACTCGCTACTAAGTCAGAAAGTGAACATGTAAATACATGTGTGATAATGGGAACTGCAGATGCTGGAGAATCCAAGATAATAAAGTGTGAAGCTGGATGAACACAGCAGGCCCAGCACCATCTCAGGAGCACAAAAGCTGACTTTTCGGGCCTAGACCCTTCATCAGAGAGGGGGATGGGGTGAGGGTTCTGGAATAAATAGGGAGAGAGGGGGAAGCGGACCGAAGATGGAGAGAAAAGAAGATAGGTGGGGAGGAGAGTATAGGTGGGGAGGTAGGGAGGGGATAGGTCAGTCCAGGGAAGACGGACAGGTGAAGGAGGTGGGATGAGGTTAGTAGGTAGGAGTTGGAGGTGCGGCTTGGGGTGGGAGGAAGGGATGGGTGAGAGGAAGAACAGGTTAGGGAGGCAGAGACTGGTTGGACTGGTTTTGGGATGCAGTGGGTGGAGGGGAAGATCTGGGCTGGTTGTGTGGTGCAGTGGGGGGAGGGGACGAACTGGGCTGGTTTTGGGATGTGGTGGGGGAAGGGGAGATTTTGAAGCTGGTGAAGTCCACATTGACACCATTGGGCTGCAGGGTTCCCAAGCGGAATATGAGTTGCTGTTCCTGCAACCTTCGGGTGGCATCATTGTGGCACTGCAGGAGGCCCATGATGGACATGTCATCTAAAGAATGGGAGGGGGAGTGGAAATGGTTTGCGACTGGGAGGTGCAGTTGTTTATTGCGAACCGAGCGGAGGTGTTCTGCAAAGTGGTCCCCAAGCCTCCGCTTGGTTTTCCCAATGTAGAGGAAGCCACACCGCGTACAGTGGATGCAGTATACCACATTGGCAGATGTGCAGGTGAACCTCTGCTTAAGGGGTGAGCAGTGTAAATTGTGTGAGATAGAACTCACAGCCAGCAACCCTCCGTGGAACTCCCCTGAAATTGACATGTCGGCAATTTTTAGTAAAATTCCCTCCTCCGTTTAAATACCGATCTGACCTGACATTCCATCAGCATAGACTTTTGGACAGATTTTCAGATAAGTGAAGCAGAGGAATCTGATCTATCTTTCCAATGTAATCCATTGGCATTGAAGTTAATTGTAGGATTAAAATTTGTTGTGAACCAGATTACCATTGTATTCGATATAGTGCTGGGTCGAGAACGTCCTTGACCGCGTCTCCTGCATTTCCCGCAACACATCCCTCATACCCCACCCCCGCCACACCCGCCCAAAGAGGATCCCCCTCGTTCTCACACACCATCCCACCAACCTCTGGATACAACGCATCATCCTCCGACACTTCCGCCAACTACAATCCGACCCCACCACCCAAGACATTTTCCCATCCCCACCCCTGTCTGCTTTCCGGAGAGACCACTCTCTCCGTGACTCCCTTGTTCGCTCCACACTGCCCTCCAACCCCACCACACCCGGCACCTTCCCCTGCAACCACAGGAAATGCTACCCTTGCCCCCACACCTCCTCCCTCACCCCTATCCCAGGCCCCAAGATGACTTTCCACATTAAGCAGAGGTTCACCTGCACATCTGCCAATGTGGTATACTGCATCCACTGTACGCGGTGTGGCTTCCTCTACATTGGGGAAACCAAGCGGAGGCTTGGGGACCACTTTGCAGAACACCTCCGCTCGGTTCGCAATAAACAACTGCACCTCCCAGTCGTAAACCATTTCCACTCCCCCTCCCATTCTTTAGATGACATGTCCATCATGGGCCTCCTGCAGTGCCACAATGATGCCACCCGAAGGTTGCAGGAACAGCAACTCATATTCCGCTTGGGAACCCTGCAGCCCAATGGTGTCAATGTGGACTTCACCAGCTTCAAAATCTCCCCTTCCCCCACCACATCCCAAAACCAGCCCAGTTCGTCCCCTCCCCCCACTGCACCACACAACCAGCCCAGATCTTCCCCTCCACCCACTGCATCCCAAAACCAGTCCAACCAGTCTCTGCCTCCCTAACCTGTTCTTCCTCTCACCCATCCCTTCCTCCCACCCCAAGCCGCACCTCCAACTCCTACCTACTAACCTCATCCCACCTCCTTCACCTGTCCGTCTTCCCTGGACTGACCTATCCCCTCCCTACCTCCCCACCTATACTCTCCTCCCCACCTATCTTCTTTTCTCTCCATCTTCGGTCCGCTTCCCCCTCTCTCCCTATTTATTCCAGAACCCTCACCCCATCCCCCTCTCTGATGAAGGGTCTAGGCCCGAAAAGTCAGCTTTTGTGCTCCTGAGATGCTGCTGGGCCTGCTGTGTTCATCCAGCCTCACATTTTATTATCATGTAAATACATGCTTGTATTTGATTTGCAGTACAGTCGACATTAATACTTGCCAAGCTGTAAAAGAAGCAGAAGATACTTCAGTACTCAGGATACAAAACCACTAAAGACTCAAGTTGGACACCAATCATAGAATAAGACAGGCATCAGATACTAAATGTCAGTGTTAGAATTGTGGAGAAAAGAAACCTCATGGGCACAAGCAGTGCCCAGCTATTAAAAAAATCCTTTAAGAGGAACATAATATGCCACATTGAGAAAATATGCTGACGTAGGACATAGGGCAGCAAGAAACCAAATAGCTACTCACAAAGAAATTCATGAGCTAGAACCCTTTACAACAAACATTAAGCCAAAGGTATTCCAAATGGAAATATGTGAAGCAGATCTGTTTTTGTTGGAAAAGAGAATATTAATGTCAATGGGTATCTTATAATTTTAACTTTAAGCTCGATACAGTGGCAAGTGTCAGTATATTATCAGATTGTGCTTGAACAAATCTAGTTTATAGCCTACAGCAGTGTAACATCATTATTCACGATGTACAAGGGGCTTTGCTATAATGTGATAGTTGCATCCAGCATAACATTGCGTTGCAGAAAATCATGCTATACAAATAATGGGACCTATGGGAAAAGTAGGGTTTGGGGCACAAAGGACTCATAACAATTACATTTTCCAAAATTACTTCTCACCTGCGTAGCTTCATTCTTATAGCAGCAGTTATAACGACAGCTTATTAGACAGATGAGGGTGCAAAGAGGCAATACATTAATACATTTACAAATCTGACCTTGTATTTGCAATGAAGTGACAGCTGGGCTTTCAATGGAGTTCCGCCACTGGAAATCCCAGCAATGGTCAGTACTGCCTGACAGTATAAGCATGATCCAAAAGAGGTGAGCAGTGTAAAATTGTGTGAGATAGAACTCACAGCCAGCAACCCTCCGTGGAACTCCCCTGAAATTGACATGTCGGCAATTTTTAGTAAAATTCCCTCCTCCATTTAAATACCGATCTGACCTGACATTCCATCAGCATAGACTTTTGGACAGATTTTCAGATAAGTGAAGCAGAGGAATCTGATCTATCTTTCCAATGTAATCCATTGGCATTGAAGTTAATTGTAGGATTAAAATTTGTTGTGAACCAGATTACCATTGTATTCGATATAGTGCTGGGAAAGAGCAGGTTGTAACACAGATAACTTTTGGTACAAATGGTTTACATGAACAAGTTCAAATATTAAATATGTAACAAAATCTAGGCAAATAATACGATACACAGAGGTGCATGTTTGAACAGCACTCATCATTTTAAATTATAATTCAATTTTTTACTAATACCACCTATTTAGCATTGGAGTCCATTCTTCTAATTAAATGAGTTGCATTTTAAAATAATACTGAATCGTGTTATAGGCGACACAAGTTTGCATTTTAGAAATAGTGTTCCCCTATTCATCAATCACGTTACAGCCAATTTGTTTTGCTGGAACACATGTTATAGGAGAATCCCCTCTATAGCACTTAAGGCTAAAGGAGTGCTAAAAGCAACACTAAAACAGTCAAAAAAGTAGAAAACTTACACTTTTGAGCATGAATGCATGTTTTCACCTGAATCATATCCATATGGCAGAAGGTGTCAAATTAGTTAAAATCAAGAAACCACTGGACAAGAAATGGCCAATTTTTTGATTAAATGTTCAAGCAAGAGCCAATCAGGCAAAAATAGGTCAAAGAAATTTCAGTTCCTGAACAACTAGATAAAGGATAACTGGTAAAAGATTCATAGGGCTTCCTAGACTCGTAGCTGAACTCAACTAAAGCATAGAATCCATTGAGATGAACTGTATTGGCATAAGGATATGTTTTATACAGTCAGCAAAACTGTACGGCCTTACATGCTGTGACTATATAGGGTTGGCAGAAGCGTTTTACATTTCGAATAACTCTGGAAAGAGTTCAGATCATCAGACTCAGAAGAAATGTTTGCACAAAACAGATAACCGAGGTACAGCAAACTTCACTTGAACCAATTAACACATCTTTAACTGACATAATTCAGATTGCAATAAGGCTTGGTGAATAATCAATAATGAAAGAGTTGAGCCTGATGATCAGTGCCGAGAAGATATAAATTCAAGCAGAATGTTTTATTTCTGTTCCTTCCTAGGAATCCAGAGAACCTGTGAGTGAGACCATGCCAAGGGGATAAAAGAAACCTTAACAAGTATAATTGAGGAAGTGGCCATGTTGTGTTTCCTCAACAGTGCTATCAGTGTAGATGAATTAATGCATCCAACCAAGTAGATAAATTGAAGTAAATCATCTACACTTTTTGTATGGACTTGTTGGTAGATTGAGAATGAAAATCTACTCACATAGATTGAGCATGTGGTATACAGAACATTGTCGAGGCCAGAACTGAGATGGAACAAATACTGTTTACAGTTTCAGAACATGGTCAAAATAATTTATGGGTAAAGAGCAGAGTTAATATTTCAGATCCAGTGACCCTTCTTCAGAATGGAAGCAGATACTGTCAGACCTGCTGAGTTTCTCCAGCAACTGCTGCTTTTGCTTCTCATTTCCAGCATCTGAAATTCTTTGGTTGTTTTGCCAAGGAGTATTTGCCTGGCTCAATGATCCAGCTGAAACTAATGAGGCTAATGCCATTGAATATCAAGGAATGATATATATGCTCTCTTTTTAAAGACAGCACTTGTGTGGCATGTATGTTACTTGGCACTTCTCAGCGGATATTGTCCAGGTTTGCTGAATTTGGAGATGGACTGCTTCAGTATCTGAAGAGTTGCGATTGGTGCTAAACAATGTGAAAACATTGGCAAGCGTCCCCACTTCTGATCTCATCATGGAGGTCATTGAAGTAGTAACTGAAATTGGTTGGGCATCGGATATTACACTGAGGAACTCCTGCAGAGATGTCCTGGAGCTGAGTTAACTGACCTTAAACAACCACAACCATCTTCCTTTGTGTCATGCATGAGTCCAACCAGCAGAAAGTTCACCCCATGTTGATTGAAGTGACTTTGACAGGCATCTTCTGGGCACTCCAGGTCTAAAAGGCTTCATGCTGCTCCAGACACATCTGTTGGTAAAGCACTTGATTTGACTACAATAGATAAGATAAAACAAGTACAGTTGAGCATCTTTGCTGTGCTAGTGAACTGAATAATAGTAAAATTCTCCAACTGCCAACATATTATGATCTGAACTGCCACTAGTCATAGTTTCCACATCTGAAGAGTTCAATTATTTAACTGACCCACTCCTGTTCACACTAAACATCAGAAGCTGTTTTTTCAAAAGCAGTCACATATGATACTGTCCTAATCCCTCTACAAGTCATGAAAGAATTGTTGGAATAGTTAGTCTGTGATTTCATGTGACTCTGTATTTTTGCTCTGAGACAGCATTAAAGATGGAAAGCATTGAAACTTTAGTACCATCAACAAGTCTGATGAAAAAAAGGCACTGAAATAGCAGTTGGAAGGGACAATTCAGGAATCTGTTACACTGGCAGCTTCTTTTAACATTTCACATTTCTGCAGAGTACAAAGAACAAAGAACAACACAGCATAGGAACAGGTCCTTCAGCCCTCCATGCCTGCACTGACACATTTTGCCCTTCCATCTTAAAATTATCTTCACTTACAGGATCTGTATCCCTCTCTTTCCTTCCCATTTATGTATTCATCCAGGTGTTTCTTGTATGCTGCTATTGTCTGGTTCTACTACCCCCTCTGGATGCATGGACTTATTTACCTGGATAGTTATTAGGAAAGACAACACCTCTTCCTTTTTAATAGCAATTTGGCTTAGAAATTCAACACTCCCTTCCCTGAGATCATTCTCTACTAATTCCTTCTCTTAGGTGAATACTGACACAAAGTATTCAATTAGGTACTCACCTATCTCGTCTGGCTCCACACATATATTCCCTCCTTTGCCTTTGAATGAACCAACCCTTTTCTTGGCTACTTTCTTGCTTTTTAAATGTACGTACAAAAAAACTTTAGGATTTTTCTTAACCCTATTTGTTAATGTCTTTTCATGACCCCTTTTAGCCTTCTAATTCATTGTTTAAGTTTTTTCCCATTTCCTTTATATACTTCAAGGGCTACATCAGTTCACATCCTCCTACACCTTACAAATGCTTCCTTTTTCTTTCTGACCATGGTTAAAGCATCCTTGGACATCCAAGGTTCACCTAACTTGCCATACCTATCCTTCATTCTTACAGGAATGTGCTGCTCCTGAGCTCTTATCAACTGCCATTTGAAATACTCCACACGTCTGGCAATAGATTTACCCCCAAACAGCCACTCCCAATCAAAGCTCTCCAGTTCCTGCCTAGTACTATTGTAGTTCACCTTCCTTCAATTTAACACAACCACCCAAGGACTACTGTTATCTCAATCCATAAGTATGTTAAAACTCATGGTATTGTGTTCACTACTCCCAAAATGCTCCCCCACTGAATCTTTACTTATCTGGCCTGGTTTATTTCACAAAATCAGGCCCAGCATAATCCATTCTCTGGTTGGACTGTTTACATGTTGAGTCAAGAATCCATAAATAATCTTTACAAATTCTGCCTCATTCAAGACCCTAGTAATGAGTCCCAGTTAACATAGGGGAAGTTAAGATCACCCATCACAATTTACATCTTTCCAAAATCTGCCTACACATTCTCTCCGCTATCTCCCACAGGCTGTTGGGATGCCTATAGTATACCCCCAGCATTATGATTTCACTTTTAATATTCCCGAGTTTGAACCATACTGCCTCACTGCATGAGTCCTCTGATGTATCATCCCTCAGTACAGCTATGTGATATTCCTTTACCAGTAATGCATCTCCCGCATCCCATTTACCTCCCATTCTATCACACCTGAAACATCTAAATCCTGGGAAATTCAGCTGCCAGCCCTGTCTCTCTTTCAGCTAAGTCTCTGTAATCTCAGTAATTTATAGATCCAAGTACTAACCGAAGCTCTAAGTTCATCTACTTGGCATATTATACTTCTCACATTGAAACACATGCGTTTCAGACCATCTCCCCTGCTCTTTTCAGCAAAGTTTCCCTGCCTGTGCTTGTTCTTAATAATGTTTCTACCTCCCCCTCAATTTCTGCATCTACTGCCCTACTCTCTGGTTCCCTGCCACACTAGTTTAAACCTTCTGCAATCATTCTACCAAGTATCCACCCCCACCCCCTCACCCCACCAAGGCCATCAGTCTGGTCCTGACCAGGTGTAACCCGTCCAGTTTGTACAGGTTCCACTCCCCCAGAACCAGTTATAATGCCCCCATGAATCTGAAACTCTCCCCCTTGCACCAACTTTTCAGCCATATCTTCATCCAATATGTTTCTGTCTAGCTTGTGGCACTGGTAGTAATCCAGAGATAACTATCTTTGAGCTGCAACATTTCAATTTTCTTCCTAGTTCTCTATATTCTGCTTTGAGAACTTCATCCCATCATTTTTTGCCTGTGTCGTTAGTGACATTGTGTAATAGAACTACTGGCTATTTGTCCTCCCCCTCCAGAATGACCGGAAGCCACTCCAACACATCCAGGACCCCAGCACCAGGGAGGCAACACACCATCCTGGACTCCTATTTGTGGCCACGGAAATGCCTTTCCATTCCGCTTACAATTGAATACTCTATAATTATAGCATTTCTATGCCTATCTCTCTCTCCCCCTGCAGCAGAGCTAACCATGGTGCAACAAACTTGGCTCCTGCTGTTATTCCCTGAGGGGCCATTCCCCTTAACAGTATCTAAAATGGTATATCTGTTTTGCAGGGGAATAGCCACAGGAGATTCATGTACTGAATGGTTAGCCCTCCTGCTCTGCGTGGTGGTCACCCACTCCCTTCCTGCCTGTGGAGTCTGAATCTGTGGTGTGACCACATTTCTATATATGCTATCCATTGGATAGGCCAGCATCTTCACTGTCCTTGAAAAAGTGGTTATGAGCTTCCTACTTCAATTGTTGCCATTCTTTGGGAGAAGTGGCACACACAATGTTCTTAGGAAGTGACTTCCAGGATTTTGACTCAGTGACTTGGTGACATAGTTCCAAGTCAGAGTGGTTTTGTGGCATGGGGGGGATTATCAGGTGTTCTCATACATTTGCTGCCCTTGTCCATCTAGGTGGTAGAGGTCATGGGTGTGTAAAGTGTTGTTGGAGAACACTTGATGAGTTACTGCAATGCATCTTTGAGATGGAGCACACTGTTATTACTGTGCATAGATGGTAAAAGGAATGAATGCTGAAGGTAGTGGATGGTTGCCAATCAAATGAGCTACTTGTCCTGGACAGTGTCAAGTGTCTTGAGTGTTTTTGAAGCTGTACATTCAGGCAAGTTCAGTGTATTCCTTTATGGCCCTGACTTGTTCCTTGGGGATGGTAGTCAGGCATGGGAAGTCAGAAGTTGAGTTGCTTGCTACAGCATTCCCTTGCATCTAACCTATTCTTGAGGCCACAACATCTATAAGGCTGGTCCAAGTCAGTTTCCTGTCAATAATAGCCTTTGAGACAGGGATAGTGTATCTACATAATTTAATTATGTATCATGTCCACAATACAACCTCAATGGAGGCGAAGAATGCATTTTTAGTTGATGGACAGATTTCTATACGATGATGAGTTTTGTTTTTTGAGAAGCTATGAAATAGACAGCAACAACTAACTATACCACACTTACAAACTGTTTAATCGTTTTAACTTTACATGGAACATAAAAAGTTTGAGATGAAGTATTGTTTATTATGTGTACTCCTATTCTGGGTTATGTTTAGTTGGTAATGATTGCTGTTTTTTAGATTGGGGAATGTGTTGGTGAGGTTAATGTATGTTGCCCTGGGTGTACTGTTGCTATGCGATGTAGGAATAGAAAGCAGGGATAAATGTGTATTTGCTATTAGTCTCATAAACTGACTATTTATTTCAGTTTGTGACTAATCTAAATGATACCTGCTAAAGTTGATAAAATGCTGTGCAGAACAGATCAGACAGTAATTATTACACTTCTTTTCATGTTTATGTTTTATGTTTAAGGAAAGGCTAAGAATGAGTGTTGAATATTTCGAGATGAATGTTTAATATTCTCATCTGACATTCCTTTGGCTATTATTTTAATAAAAGAGCTTGCCCATTTATGTGGTGTTCAAGAATTCCTTTATATTGTCAGTATTCTACAAATTTCTTCCCCAAACTCCTTCAGCAGTCCTCCATCGGATTAAAAAGGTAAGAAATCTTGTAAATGTCTGTCTGCCAATGTGATATATTGTATCCATTGTATCCCACGTGGCCTCCTCTACATTGGGGAAACCAAGCGGAGGCTTGGAGACCGCTTTCCAGAACACCTCCGCTCGGTTCGCAACAAACAACCTCACCTCCCGGTCGCGAACCATTTTAACTCCCCCTCCCATCCCTCAGATGACATGTCCATCATGGGCCTCCTGCAGTGCCACAATGATGCCACCCGAAGGTTGCAGGAACAGCAACTCATATTCCGCTTGGGAACCCTGCAGTCCAATGGTATCAATGTGGATTTCACAGGCTTCAAAATCTCCCCTCCCCCCACTGCATCCCAAAACCGGCCCAGCCTGGCTCCGCTTCCCTAACCTGTTCTTCCTCTCAGCCATCCCTTCCTCCCACCTCAAGCCACACCACCATTTCCTACCTACCACCTCAACCCGCCTCCTTGATCTGTGTGTCTTCCCTGGACTGACCGATCCCCTCCCTACTTCCTCACCTATACTCTCCTCTCCACCTATCTTCTTTTCTCTCCATCTTCGGTCCGCCTCCCCCTCTCCCCCTATTTATTCCAGTTCCCTCTCCCCATCCCCCTCTCTGATGAAGGTCTAGGCCTGAAACGTCAGCTTTTGTGTTCCTGAGATGCTGCTTGGCCTGCTGTGTTCATCCAGCTCCACACTTTGTTAACCAAGAAATCTTGTAAATCTGTTTTGCAAACCTCCTGTGAAAATAATGTTTCAAAGATGGGGAGGCAACATGACCAAGGAAGAACAACATTATGGATTGGAGAATGTTATGGAGCAACTTACCATTTTTCCCAGGGACTTTATTATTCCCATGTCTTTTTAATTTATGAAAAATCTCTACCATTCCAGCATAGACAAGATTGGGTCTTGAGTATTCTTCGCTTCAGTGAATGATTCCATAAAATATCCATTTGGTATCATTCAGTTTTATTCGGACAGAAAATCCTGCTGCAGAAGACTCTGCCAATTTTGCTTTCAACTTGGTCAATAGGAGATGCTTTGTATTGAAATCAGCTGCTTGTGACAGCTCACTCCTTGTAGATAGAGCATTCAGCCATAATAGGCCCCTACTTTTGCCAACCAAGCAGAAAACTGACAAAATGTATTTTGACAAGTAACAGGACAGGGTAGGGGTGGGTTGGTGTGGTTGGGAAGGGGGATGGTGAGTGAGCTCAAATGGCAGAACTCCTGGATTTGAGCACTTGGCATTCTGTTTAGCAGAGACGCTACACTGCCTGCAGATGAGTGCCACTTGTTAGTTTTGGTGCACTCGAGGTTCATCCCAGAAAGTGAACACAGTTAATACTAAAACTCAGTGTTACAGATGCTGTATTGTCAGAGGTGCCGCTCTTCAGACAAGAAATTAAACAAAAACCCCAACGTCTATCCTAATGGCTCACGTACATGCAAAGATTCCATGCCTTTGTGAAAAGGAAAGAGAGCTGATTTGTTCTCTAACCAGCTCTGTTTCCTTTATTAACTCTTACAAAATTATCACCACCAAAAATAGTTTTCTGTTAACTATTTATCTATCCCAACACCATTTGTCAGATATAGACGTGTTCAAATTTTATTAACAATTATTTCTATACAAACTACATATACTAATGTTTTTCTTTGAGATGTTTCAGAAAAGGTGTGACAAGCTGCTTTATAATTGCAAACCTTTCTTCCTATGCACCCTGGTATTTGACTTCATACAGTGTTGATGGACTGCCATGGGAGAGCAACTGGTGATAATTTGAAAGTTTAATTTTGACTGTTCTTGAACTCTAAATAATCTGAAATTCATTCTTGACTTTTTGTTTCTATTAATCCAACACTTCAGTGAATTTCGCTGATGCAGCTGATATATTACTACTGCCATTGATCACAATGACAGACAGTGATGCTCAAACTGATAGTCAAGGAGCTGCATCCACGCACCTGCTTTCAGAATTCTCTAAAAATCATACAACGCGCTCGCTGCTTCTGTCATTGTCTCATCTTGACTATAAAATAATTTAACTCCAACTATAATTTAATCCTTCTCAATGATCATGAAATTTGAGTGGTTGCTTAATTTCTCATGAAAGAAGACATCCTAAAGATCTGTCGCTTTAGTTTCTATGTTTACCACAGGTGAAATATAAAGAGACACTATAGCTTTGGAATGGCACATATGTGAAGTCTAACTTAAGATGCACCGCTGATAATATTAATAGAACACCAGTATGATTTATCTCATCTGGAAATTTAAAAATGGATGCAAAGACTCAGAGGAATGAGCTGCAAGTATGGAAAAGGCCAAGTGCTGCAATACTAGATCATAGAAATGGAGAACTGGCATTTAGTGTTGCTGACTGTGAAGAATGGAAGCCAGGACAACTCAAAATGTCAGGTGCGTCTGTGCTTCATAGGAGACTAGCAGAAGGGGCCTTCATGGTCCAGTTGACAATTGCATATCAACTGCAGCAAAAAAGCACAGCAAAAGAAATGGGTATTTAAAATGAGATGCCGCTTCCAGCGCAGAAAGCACTTAAAACAAACCCTTTGGTCTCATGAGTCACCAGCGTGTAAATATATAGCATGATTCACAGGGCTCACAACTTGATATGTTTGTGACACAGTGTGGCCCAAGCATGCTTTTAATGGTACTTGTTTGTCTAGTTAGAGGGTAAGAGGTGATAGGCAGGTGGTCTATATCCAGTTGTGAAAAACATCGTCCATCTTGAAGACATAGATAATGTAATTAAATTGGCTGCCAGGCAGCCATTATTCAAACTTACATTCTAAGACTGTCATTTTAACAGTAATAGCCACTAAATTCCAGGAATTGACTCTGGATTCAAGCTGGCAGCGTGTGCATTGTAATAAATGTATCTACTAATTGCTATAGTGCCTGAATGAGCAAACTGATTAATTAGGCCTTTGTCACCTATTCCAGTAGAGAACTCTAGCTTTAGACATTTGAGACAAGTGAATGCTTTGTTTTAGAAGTGCTTTTTAACTGGTGCCCCAATCTTGCAACTAAAGCTATGCAGAATAACAGGGGGAAAATAATTAATCTTTTAAAACAAAGCTTAAAAATTCAGTTAAAGCATGGACAAAATGTCCTAATTAACTGTATTGAAATGTCAGTGTCTTGTTATGGATAGTCAAACGTAAACTCGGGCTTTAAGTTATTTGCCTGTTTTGCACCAGGGCAGATTCTGTGACTGCTGAGAAGGTTTCACTATTAGTAACTGTAAACTTCATTTCCATGAAACACTTTTTTAGATCAAGTAAACAATTACATTTTTTTATCTTCACCTGTACTATTGCCACAATGGTCATTTTACCTTTAAAAAATGAGTGCATGACTGAACAACAGCTCTTACCTGTTTTAGAGTTGATCCTATTAAAGGTAGTCAGTTGGTTGGCCATGAGAGATTGGAAAATTGCTTCTTTTGCGACTTAAGAGTTCAGCAAATGTCCATTTTGTACATACTACTTTCATAATTGTGCTTTACAAATGTTGGAAAGCTAATTGTTTTGTACGCAGGCATTTTTCATTGCTGCTGTGTATAACTTGCAGTATATAAAGCATAGGAATTGTGAATCTTTTGGAGCTTTCTGCTGCTTTAAGTAGATGAAGTGGACACTTTGTTAAGCAATCATCTCATGCATGTGTGATGACTTTTCCGAGAATATGTACACACCTTGGCTCTGGCAAATTATACTTGAGCATGTCTTGAGAAATTTGTCCTCACCTTCAACTCACTAAAAACAGCCTGTGAGAGGAATGGGGCTAAATGTTTGATTCCCATTATTGGCAGAATGAGAGGAAACAGTGTGACTAGTTGGTTTGTGGTCATGTTCCTGCCTCAAGCCCATTTTAGTAGGGATAGCTTCAAGTGGGTAGAAGTTGCCTCCCTGCAAACAAACAGTAGTCTATTAAGGCAATTAAAGAACAATTTGAGGCCGGGGTTCTGAGGCCAAATAGCATTGGACTCAATGGCAGCAGAATCCTAGCCAATGTATTGAGATGAACTCCTGGGGGCAGACTGCAAGGGGCACGGAAAGCAGAAGGGCAAATGAGCTGGCAGCATTTTAAGCTCCAGTCCTTGGCCCTTACATATCAGGGTGACTGCAGCAACAATGACAGACAGCTCTGTGGGGCCAGGTAACGTTTTCCACAGAGACAATCAGGCAGCTTTACTTTAGCTTTACAAAATGTCTTCAGAGTGTGCCTCAAGATGGTGCTGTCCTCTTGCACATACATACAGCAGTAACTCCCATCTCTCACAGTGGGGGGGTGGTCAATTTCCCAGCGGGTCCTGTTGGCCCTCCAGCCTCGGAACCTGCCTACCATCCTTCATTGACAGTGAGCCCCGCACCCAGGCTCCCGATTGCCAATTTCTTAAAAGGAGACTTGTGCTGGGATGTGGAGGTGTGCTCAACATCACGGTCACTTCCCCAGGACTAGAATCTGGTTCATTGTATTTGTTTCAGACACATATTCAGGCAATCCAACAGCTGGGACAGTTCTTCATTCGCTGTAAATTTCATCGGTATATTCACCTGCTATAGTACTGCATTCTGCCCGACTACTACAGGAGACATCCATGAAGATAGCCAGTGTGCTATCCCTCAATGCGTGAAATGAATGACAAGATACTCAGGGTGATTTCCCCAGCTACGGTTCCAAATAATGCCTGAAAAATATATGCAAATATCTTTGTTCACATTTTACTTCTAAGTAGCACACAAACTTCCTCAAAGGTTTATTTAGTGTCTGTACCTGACTGTTCCTGAAGAGGGTGCAACAATAAAGATTACATGCAACTAAGTATCAGAGATCTTGCTCAGAAATTTCCCCTCCCTGTGCATAGCAATACTACAAAAGCTGGCCCTATTGCTTACTGTGCTGGAATTTAGCTACTATTTCAGTTAGCGGGACAGCCAGTTAGACTCTCGTAATGCTGAGTTTTGGTAAACTGCTTTCAAATGCATTTTGCTGTTATTTGAATGTGTCAGGAGTGGCTGCAATGATGCTTTTTGTATATAAGAAAGTTTATTTTACAGCTGCCCAGAGGTAAAAATAAGGTAAACCATTTGGAGATAGCAGGAACTGCAGATGCTGGAGAATCTGAGATAACAAGGTATAGGGCTGGATGAACACAGCAGGCCAAGCAGCATCAGAGGAGCAGGAAAGCTGACGTTTCAGGCCTAGACCCTTCTTCAGTATAGGGGAAGGGAAGGGGGTTCCGAAATAAATAGGGAGAGAGGGGGAGGTGGATAGAAGATGGATAGAGGAGAAGATAGGTGGAGACGAGACAGACAGGTCAAAGAGGAGGGGATGGAGCCAGTAGAGGTGAGTGTACGTGGGGAGGTAGGGACAAGATAGGTCAGTCCAGGGAGGACGAATGGTTCAAGGGGGCAGGATGAGGTTAGTAGGTAGGAGATGGGGGTGGGGTTTGGGGTGGGAGGAGGGGATAGTTAGAAGGAAGGACAGGTTAGGGAGGCAGGGACGAGCTGGGCTGGCTTTGGGATATGGTAGGAGGAGGGGAGATTTTGAAGTGCGTGAAGTCCACATTGCTACCATTGGGCTGCGGAGTCCCCAAGCAGAATATGAGTTGCTCTTCCTGTAACCTTCAGGTAGCATCGTTGTGGCACTGCAGGAGGCCCAGGATGGACATGTCATCTGAGGGATAGGAGGGGGACTTGAATAGGACGGTGCACCTCCCGGTCACAAACCATTTCAACTCCCCCGCCCATTCCTCATCGGTTTGCACCAAACAACTGCACCTTGCACCTATCCCCTCCTCCCACCCAAAGCCCCGCCCCCATATCCTACCTACCAACCTCATCTTGCCCCATTAACCTGTCTGTCCTCCCTGGACTGACCTATCTCCTCAGTACCTCCCCACCTATACTAACCTCTACAGGCTCCATCCCCACCTCTTTGACCTGTCTGTCTCCTCTCCACCTATCTACTCCTCGATCTATCTTCTATCCACCTCCCCCTCTCTCCCTATTTATTTCAGAACCCCTTCCCCTCCCCCATTTCTGAAGAAGGGTCTAGGCCTGAAACGTCAGCCTTCCTGCTCCTCTGATGCTGTTGGTCTGCTGTGTTCATCCAGCCCTATACCTTGTTAAACCATTTGGGGTATCTTTGACAATCCCTCAAGATCAAGGATGATTTGCTTCCAATTCATTGAAGGGACTGGAAGGTCCAATATGTGATCTGCAGACTCTGCTACACGTGGGGCCGATGATACTGAAAGTGTTGGCCGGATCAGTTGTTCAAATGTTTGGGCACTCCCTGCCTCAAGCTTGTCTCTCAATTTGTTCAATGTCTTCCTGAATAAGCATTCTCCATTTTGTTGGCCAGAAGTCAGAGTTTCCCATGAATTGGTGGGTATGCTTGACACCTTGAAGGTTGCTTTCAAGACATCCCGAGAAAATTTCTGCTGGTTTTCCAATAGACTTCCAGCATGACCGAGTTCTGAGTCGAATTGTTGTCCAGGCCAAGTAACAATGCATGGCTGTGGGCATTGCATGCATCCCAGCCACGTCTGTCCTGCCTAGCTGAGCTTGTTCTCAATTTTCACTATTTCTCTCTAACTCATCCCACTTTATCCAAGTAAAAGGTGTGAGCATGCTTACCTGAATGGATCTCAGTCATGCCTGTGGCTTTGTGGGATTTGTGTAACAGTCTTTGCTTCAGATCCTACTTGGGGGCCTTACCTCAATGAGACCTTTGATACAATGACAACATTGTTAGTGCTGTGTCTTGTTCTTATCTGGAATTAGAAAAATTAGTCAATTTTCCAACCAATTTCTATCCTTTCTTATCTTTGTCTGGTCTATAATTAATCCTTTACCTTCATTGACTTTTCTATTTCTGAAGGCAGACTGTCCACCAATATCCATTACCATCCCAGTGACACCCACAGTTACCTCAACTACACCTTCACACTGTCTACTTCCAGTAAGGGCTGCAATCCAGCCCTCAGTTTTTCCCATCATATCTTCCACAGCAGTGCTTCTGACATGTACTCACTTTCTTCTCAAAGGAGGATCCCCTCCACTGTGGTGGACCGGGTTCCTAGCCTTTTCCAATATTTATCCTGCATTTTTGTCTTCACCCCATCCCTTTCTTCCATAACAATGATAGGATCATCCTCATTTCCTAACTCAAGAACTTGTACCTTGATAGGAACACCCTTCACCATTTCCACCGCTTCTGTATTCCAAAGAGACCATGCTCTCTGCAAGGTTTCAGGTGCGTCTTCTGTCACTCCCAACATCTCTTTACACCTATGGCCAATTCCAATGCAATAACAAAATATGTAACAATTACTCTGTTACCCCTTTTCTCTTCACTGTTGAAGGTCCCAAACACAATTTACCTGTACTTCTTGCAATTCAATCTATTATATTCACTGCTCACAATGCAGTCTCCTCTGCATTTGGTAAGACAAAACACAGACTGGGTAATCACTTTGTAGAAGATAGCAAGAACTGCAGATGCTGGAATCAGAGTTGAAACAGTGTGGAGCTGGGGGAACACAGCAGGTCAGGCAGCATCAGAGGAGCAGGAGAGTCAACGTTTTAGGTCTAGACCCTTCATCAGGACTGGTGAAAGAAGGGTCTAAGTCCAAACCATTGACTCTGCTGTTCCTTTGATGCTGCCTGACCTGCAGTGTTCCTCCATCTCCACACTGTATCAAATTGTTTTGTAGAACAGTTCTGCTTTTGTCCACATGAGGTGATCCTAATCTTCTGGGCACCTGCCACTTCAATACACGATCCTGTTCTTACATGCCCTCTGTAATGTTCCATTGAAGCCCAATGCAAGCTAGAGAAACAACATTTCATTTCCTACCTAAATTCTTTACAGCCTTCAGGATCTACATTGACTTCAAGTTCAGACCATGAATTCTGTCCTCCATTTAGATTACACCACTTCTGCATCACTCCAAAGTGTTTTGTTTGCATGTGTTCTCCCACCAAAGTTGGCTAATTTTCTGCTTTTAAGACTGACTCTTCAGATATATAGAACTCTTCTTAATACCATTAGCACTTATTTTGTCCTTTGCTCTGGGGTATCTTTCCCATCTTTTTCATCTATTCCATTTGTTCCTTCTCCCCACTGCTCTAGCCTCCTTAGTTCTGGAAAAAAGCCTCACATTGAGGTGAAACCATTAAAACGCGTCTTCTCTCTCCGTAGATGCTGCCAGAACTATTGAGTTTCTCCAGCAATACTTCTGTTTTTATTTGGGATTTCTAACATATACAAGACTTTTCTTTTATCTGAATGCCTTGTCCAGTCCAATGGAGCTGGCTCTGTATAATTTATGATTTGACGCTGGGAGATTTGGCTTGGGAGAGGATGCTGTGCATCGGACAGCTTTTCTTGCTGCAAGAATTGGAGGATCTTTTGTCGGCACTGCTGGCAGTACTTCCCCAGGGCTTTGAAATGTCTGTTAGAGGTAATTTAAGGCTCCAAAATAGGAACCCAGTGATCACTGCTGCCTGTAACCCAGATCCTTTGTCTCAGGTTTAAGATGCTGATACTTGAATATTCTTTATCCTCAGTTGGCTAAAGCCTGAGTTAGCTGCTTAAATAAGACAGGAGGATCTAAAGATACACAAAACAATCCAGATTTTATCAGTTCAAACTTGGGTTATATCTTGCTCTGGGAGCCCAATGGAAGGGGACCATAGTTACTTATGTTTAGTACGAGGCACATTTTCTCATATGCTTCAGAGAAGCTATCAACAATAACCTAGAGCTCATCTTTGGAGTGAGCACATGCTCAAATGTCACCTGCATATTGAAGTTCAAAAGCTGAAGCTGCTGTAATTTTGGACCGTAAGCAGCATAGGCTGAACAGTTTCCCATCTGTCCTACAAATTATCTCCAAGCTTGTAGTAATTAGCTGGAGGCCAGGTACAGAATTGCAATAAGAAAAATGGAAAAGTTGTTTAGTGCAATGGCACAGTCTTGTTTGGCCTCAGTTTCCATTTATACATTGATACAGCTGTACCCACCTAGGAATATGGACAGTGACTGTCAACTTCCAGAGTTTCTAGGTGGTAGAAAGACGTTAAAGAACTACATGATGTAAAATTCCCTGTCACTGACCTGCTATTTTAGCCAAAGTTTCCACAAAGGTAGGGTCTGTAATGGTTCCAGTGATAAAGAGCATGGCATATATGTCGTGGTAAAATGACAGAGAACAGTGACAAATTTCTGATTGCTGCTAAATTTGAGGAGCATTCTCTATAAGCGAAATGGCTGAAAGATTGAGGACACTTCTAGATACGGAACACCTAGAACTTGTGAATGAAGACGGAGTGGCTGAAATGGCAGATATTGTGGGTGCCGATCTTCTTCAAGTTGGTCACTAGATTTTATAAAAAAAAACTTTGTAATTTATATTTTTCTTCATTCACACTATAGGATTTGAGTTTCTTTGACAAGTCCAACATTTATTGTCCATTATTAAATGCTCTTGATAAGGTAGTGGTGAGAGTATTTATTCACTGCAATGCTTAGAGTAAAAGGACTCCAATTTTGTACAGTTAAAAAGGATGCTCCAGGTTACTCACCCAGTGACAAAGAAGATAAGTCATGCTTCCAAGGTAACTACTACACTAGGTTAAAGGTAGTGATCTCCCATGTTGTTATTTTGCTATTCTTTTAGGAAATAGAAAAGACTGGTTTGGAAAGCTATGCTGAAAATGGTTTGGCAAATTGCTGCAGTGCATCCTGTAGATGGTACAGATATTGCACTGTGAATGCAAGAGGGAGTGAAGATTTAAGGTAGTGGATAGAATACCAATAAAGCAGGTTGCTTTCTCCTCGATGGTTTTACGCCTCTTATATATTGATACAGCTGTACCCACCTAGGAATATGGACAGTGACTGTCAACTTCCAGAGTTTCTAGGTGGTAGAAAGACTTTAAAAGGACTACATGATGTAGAATTCCCTGTCACTGACCTGCTATTTTAGCCATAGTTTTGGGATGACTTGGCCAGTGATTTTATTTATTTCTGCTCAATGATGACACGCCAGGGTGTTTGTGGGGAAATATCAGTATTGATAGCAGTATTATTGTGACACAGGGACAGCAAGCCAAATCAAATCAGCCTCACTCACACTGGATTCATAACACAATGATCATCAACCATTCAATGGGCCTCAAAATGTTCATTTGTTCCTAACCAGACTTTGCAAATAACAAATCACCAAGATTATAACTTAGACAAAAGTTATTAATGATGTAACTTTAGCAGAATATAGACAAATACCAAAGCAATGTAATTAAATATCAATGATCTAAACTCAACATCCTTTGATTACACACCTTCATTCTCAAAAAAAAACTGACTGACAGAGTTAAGGGATGAGCTTCTGTTGAATATAAAGGATAGTAATTTGCCACTTTAATAACAGACTCGATAATCAATGCCAGGCCTTCATGAAATCCTTGGACAATGGGTTGTCTTACAGCCATATAGGAATGAATATCTTGCTTGAATTCCAAAGTCATTGATCAATGGAAAAAGCTTCCATAGATTTCTGGAGATATTTACTTATTTATTCCAGACTGGGGTTATTTTCAATAAATCAGTAACTGAAGAATAACTGGTCAGAGCAAAACCAAAAATTAGCCTGCCCAAACCTAATGAGAGCCAGTTCACTCTTTGCTTACTCTTTTTCAACATTCTTTGTGTTTGGCTGGCCAGCACCAGTCCTCCCTGGATTGACCAATTCAACATTCAACTAGCAGCCAGACCCTGGGCCTAACAACATTTCGGCGCTAAATTGTCTATAGTGTTCTTAGAGCAGTTATTAACCTATGTTATCTTTCCAGGCCAGTTCCCAACAAATTTTTTTCTTTATTTTATTCTTTATCTTTTATTCTCCTTTTTTGAAAACAAACTGCTGTTCAAAGTTCAATTCTCAACTGCAAACCAAACAGTTCCAAACCAAAAATGGGAAGAAAGCAAAACCCTTCTGATGAAGAATCTAGGCCCGAAATGTCAGTTTTTGTGCTCCTAAGATGCTGCTTGGCCTGCTGTATTCATCCAGCTCCACATTTTGTTATCTTAAAAGGAACATAGAGATGGTCTTAACAGTGAGAAAATCAAGGGGTAAGATGGTCTAAATCTGTCTTGTTGGAAATATTCATTGACTGACCCCAATGAGGCATGAACATTTCTTGCTACTTCTTGGCCAAAGATTGAATTTTGTCCAAATCTTACCATGGGTGAGTAAATGCCTCTTGTTTCCGAGGAAGTACAAATGGAACTGAGAGATCATCGGCGAACATTTTACCTCTGAGTCGATGATGAAGGAAAGGTTATTGGCAGAGCAGCTGAAGATTTTTAGACCTAGGACACCATCCTGAGGAAGCCTATGTCAAGGACTTGGGATTGAGATGATTGGTCATGAACAAACTAAAATATTTGTTTTTTCGTTCAGTGTGACTCCATCCAGTGAGAGCTTTATCTTAACTTGCAATGATTTTCAGTATTCGCTGAGTTCCTTGGTGCCAAAGTTCAAAGCTGCATGGAAGTGAAGAACAGTCGCTCCAGTGTCACCTCTGAAACATAGCTCTTTCATCTATAAAATAAAACAAAGACCTGCAGATGCAGGAAATCAGAAACAAAAATAGTCATTGCTGCAGAAATTAAACAGATCTGACACCATCTGTGGAGAGAGAACAGAGACAATGCCTCGAGTCCAGTGACCAGAGTACAGTTCCGAAGAAGGCTCAATGGACTCGAAGCATTGCCTGTGTTCTCTCTCCACACATGCTGCTAGATCGGCTCAGTTTTGCTGACAATTTCAGTTTTTGCTCCTTCATCTGAGTTTAAAATAAGGGTCTAGTGAGACCTGCAGTCAAGAGATACTAATGTAACCTCTTAAACATAGTGCAATGCCAACCACCATGAGTTTGTTATCGGGATATCTTGCTGCCAACCCCTCTTTATTTGACTGAGTTTTCTGCAGTAGAAGAAAATAACTAGAGTCTTAATAAGAAGAGGCACTTTCCTTCACCAAGGTGAAATTTATTGTCTGACAGCAATCAGATGCTAGTCACATTGGTAAGTGCGAGCTCGTGTGATGCAGTGGTGGTGCTGCTGTACCTGTGCCAGAAAGTCCATGTTCAAGGTCCACCAGTCCCGAAGGTGTGTCACAACATGCTCAAACAAGCAAGTTACACTGACAGTGGTGCAATCTAGGATACACGCCTTCACATTTTAAGAGCTTAAGCTATTCTGGTTTTTCCCCAAACAAGTCCTTATGAAATCATCAGATTGGGTGTATTTTAACGCAGTATCTAAAATTAACTCTTTTAAGAACAATTACCTGACACACACAAGCTTGGGCCTTGATTAGCACATGGCATAGGCAGTCTCTGGGAGGGGTGGGGGGAGATTATGGCCATCAGAACTTCTCAGTCATCTTTTCTGTGGTGAAGGTGTAGAACAATTTTGCATTAAAGATACATTGTAGGCATGATTAAAGGGAAGTTTCATGGAAATTGAAATTCTGGTCTCATTACTGAGGTCTTATCAAACAAGAGGGTATTGATTATGCTTTACAATTGCATGAGAGACTTTGGCACATGTTATGATGCCCACTGAGATAGCACAAATTATTCCATTCCCTATTATCCAGACTTCAAGCAGTAATCCCATTTTACCTCTGCATCAACTTGGACTAACTGGCATTATCCACGCAAATACAATGGAGCTAGCATTCTTGTTCACTCAATTACAGTGTTCACAGTTGCCTTAGCATGAAAAGTATTTTGAACTAAAATGTAGCCCAATAAGACTGTTTTGGATCATTTGCATCAATGCAAATACATTTTTTTTTACTGTGATGGCCAAAGCCCTACGGAGTATAGGATGTAGCACAGAGTCAGTCAATTGAGGTAAAAGGTACATAAACTTGAGGCAGAGGATTAAAACTAGTTGCAGAAATAGGTTGGGTTGAGCTCACCAATGAATGTGTGAAAAAAAACTTGTTAAAGCAATGTTATTGGGAACTAGGTCAATAAAGATAGACATAATAGACTAGCAGAACATTTTCTGTAGAATGAAGGGGTGGAAGATGAGTATAAAAATGGAGCTGCGGTTATTTTAGGTGAAGGGTGAAACTAGCAAGCCCTATGTTGGAGAGTTTGATTCAGAAATAATGAAGCTATCTATGAGATTCAATGGTGTTAGGGAAAACATATAATAAAAACGTAAAGATGACATTACTAAAATGGAAATATGAAACTTGGTTCAAGGATAAAAACACCAAGGTTACTACCATTGGCTTCCAACTGGAAACCAACCTGGGAAGGGGAGAAACTTGCAGAGGGAGCCTGTGGGGTCCACTCTGGGAAAATATACAGGTAATTTTAATTTTAATTATGAATGTTATGTTGTGGAAAACTCTGCTTTAACTATAGCCTATTCTAAACCAGCAATGGAAGTGAAAAGATTGACTACACAGAGGTAGAGCTCGATATTATCAGTGTACATATGGCAGTTTGTTATTTCCTTATAGATAATCATCGCTGAAGGCGGACTATTGATAAAAATAGGTGATTGAGGATGAAAAAGTAAATTATTATCTTTCATTGTCCATTCCAACACATCTTCCTCCCTTGCAAAAGAATAGCCCTGCAGATGTCTGTTATGTTCAAGTTAAGTGGGATTGTAAGATGAAAAAAAAAACTGGGCATCAAACCAACTGCTTGCAGTCTTTTGTAGCATAATTTTTGAGAGTCACAGACCACCTGCACATTCAAAGAACAGAAACCTTTACCACTGAAGTGTGGAATCAGGTTAATGGACGGTGTGAGTATCTCAATTTGGGTTCAGTCCACTGGGCTCAGCTGTGAAAGGCTGCAATAGCTTAAAATCTTCAGTCTGAGGCCAGCTGTTTGCTTTTAGAAAAGAAAATGAACCTCACAGCATTTCCAAATACAGTGCACAGAAGTGTCTGGCTAATTCTATTGGAAGTCACTCCGGCTTTCTGGAATGATTGCCCAGAACCGATGAATGCTGTCAATTTCATAGTCAAAGGTAAAATACGTAAACTCTTCGCATCAGATGTTTCAACTTAACATAGCTCAGCAATAACCTCCCTGCTGCTTGTCTGGTATATCTAGGTTGTGTAAACAAAGTTGGGGCATTCAAATTCACAGGGAAATAGGATCTTTTTAGCTTTTTGACACTACTGCCATAGCACTCTTACACCAGCTGCTTCTTTAAACAAAACCAGGATGAAGATAAGCATTAAGGTGAAGGGTCCTGACCCGAAACGTCAACTTTCCTGCTCCTCTGATGCTGCCTGGGCTGCTGTGTTCCTCCAGCTCCACACTGAGTTATCTCTGACTCCAGCACCTGCAGTTCTTGCCATTGCTGTAGTTTAACATGACCAGATCTGTCACAGTTGCAGTTGAACTGACAACTTACGGACCAGTTACAGCAGCTGAGTGTTATTTACTACCAGATGGCCTAAAAGTTAGAATAAAAATGAAATTGTACTATACCTCATTCCTTCATTGTTTGGTCTAGTACTTGTACATTTAGGTAACTGTATTGCTGGCAGTGGCCTGCAGGTGGATTTTGGCTGGGCAATGGTGGGGGGTGGGGATAGGTGATCAAGAGGGAGGGGTGACTGCAAGGAATTGGTCAGGATTCAAGGGTGTGACTGGGACAATAACAGAAAACAATTGTGGGAGTTGCTGACTAGAAGAAAGAATGGCCTTGGAGAGTGCAGATATAATTGAGAGGGAGCGACCAAGTAAATGGAAGGTATATTCAACAGGGAGACAAGTAAAGGAGAGAAGCGGGTGGGTGGGGGGCAAAATGACTGGAGATAGGAGTATGAACATGAGAGGGAGTGCCCTGAAAAGCAGAAGAAATGAACTCGGAGAATGGAAGTGTGTAGGAGACGATATGAAGGTGAATGGGACTGAAGTGGCTTGGCAATTAGCGCATATGATTTGGGTGGGACAGACTGGGAGACAAAGGGCAAGTGCTCTGGATGGAGTGGCCAACTGGATAATGGTGAAAGCGATCAGAAGGGCAAGGTTACCCAGCACAGTAGGAGATTCCAGTCTGGGCAAAAAAGAGGAAGGAGCGAGCGAAGAGCAGACTTGGAGGCAGCAATAGTCTACTTTGGCAGCCCAAGCTTGCAAAATGGGTCTCAAACATTACTTTCACAAATAGAATAGGCAGCAGGCTAATTAATGCTATCAAAAGAAATGTTCACAAATTTGTCAAATTTAAAGATATGTTAGGGTTGAATTTCTCCATTAGTACAATTGGCAATCTGTAAGTAAATTGCACTCAAAATTACAATAATTTTCAATGTGTGCTCTTTTTGCTCAAATTCCTGTCATGAACCACCATAATTAGGCACTGTATTAGGACATGTCTTTTTTTGCATTGAATCAATATTCCTTTATATATTGTTACAACTGGGTGAGGAGGGTATGATGGCTCCCCTCTTAAAATGGCTTTGGAATTTACACTGGATAATTTTACAAATATTCAGCCATTTTAGATGTTGACATTTCAAGTCACTGGAGCGCTGCTTCAGTAATTTTTATTAAGAAAAATGCATTTTCTTTTCAATAGAGCTTTGCTTTGCAACAATAGTTAAGGACAGTAATCTGGTGCACTTCTATTAACGCAGCTAAAAATCACAAATAAGGAAGTGTGCTTAATCAGTGTTTAGTCTACCACTTACTTGTGAGTAACTAGATCTCAAATAACTAAACATGGCATAAAATTATGTACAGGATCATTCGCTGCTTCCACGGAGATCCAAGAATCAATTTCTTATAAATTATTATTTTTTTAAAATTGAAATCATTTTCAAGGCAGACATTCCTGTGCCTCAGAAAAAAGAAACACAACTTAACTTTTACATATCTTTAAGGTGCACTAATCAACACAACTGATGGAAATGCACCCTTGTGACTAACTTGATCTGGGGACTGGCTTGTTGGGCCAGTTAGTTTCCATCATGGAGTTTTTTGAACAAGACGCAAAAATAGAGGACATTCAATTCACATCGTACATTATTAGTGCTTAACTCTCTCTACCATTTGCTCTGATTTGGCTAATTATGACTGAATTTTCTTAAAACAGCAATATAATCTAATGGCAACTCAAGACCAATTTGTTTTTACAGTGAATTAGGAAAGTAAATTAGAAAACTAAGAGATGTTTAATATGAAGAATAAGAATACTAATTTATAAATGGGAATAATCACACAAATGGGAGGTGGAAGTCCATTTATTTATTTGTCAAACGCCAGATGAGAATTAGCCCATTTCATATGGTATTTTTACAGTTTTAAGTTATTGGGTAATTTATTTAATCCAAGAACAGCTATATTCTCTTAAACATTTCGTGCAGAGAAATAATGCTAATTCTTAACACTGTTATGTGAATATGATATTCTTACGGAGAAATTTGAGGGTTTACACATCATATTGCAGTAAGCACAAGACATTTCACTAGATGCACATTTAAAGCAAGAACAAGCACAAAATACGTAAAATATAAAAGATAAATCAATTTATATGCAATTATGATATCCAATTGAAACCATTATTAGAATTTGAAGCAATAGTACGATGTGAGAGAATTTCCCTATTCAAGAGAGAAAACACCTTGAACTTCATTCCTGACTCTGAATGTTTGATGCCATCATCAGAATTGTTAGACTGAAGGAAAAAGCTCAAACTGCATAATTACAAGTTTTCTTTCCAATATAACGTTGCTAACAAAACAGGGTCTGGCTTTAAAGACACATGCAAGATAGGCTGGAAACTTGGCCTGTTGCCTTTTCATTCATAAGATGCTTCAGTACTTAAAAAAAAAATCAGTTATACCATTTCAACAACAGATAACTATCCTGTTATGGGTAAATTATCCCAATCATCCTTCCAGATAATAGTTATTAACATAATACTGTTTTTTATATATTGGTTTTAAGCAGTTTTTGTCAATTCAGATCTATTGCACACCATAATGTCCCAATGTTATGTCATTTCTTTGCATTAGAATTGCTTGTGATTTACTCCATTACTTCTCACAGAATGCAAAATGACTGCCTCTGGAGCAATAACAATATGCCTATAATTGGGCTCATTTATAACAGAGGGCAGATTTTCTTTTATCGCTCATATCACATGTTTCAGCCCGATGATCCTGTAGCTCTGTTTTTTTAAAGATATGTCACGAAGCAGAGTTGTCCAATTAAGGCATTTGACATAGATAGGCCTGCTCTGTTCTTAAGCTAATACTCTGTGGAATGTAAGATAACAAAAATCACCTTTCAAACAATAACTGCACATTCTAGGGAACATCAAACTGGCTTTTCCCTTCTTGGTCCATTAAAGGGCTCTCATATCATTCTCTCATTAAGAATTAGAAAAGTGTTAAACCGTCAACAGGGTAGTGCAATTTAGATGCAAACAGCTAGAATTAAGAAAAGGGGAAAAACTTCAAAACTAAATTAGCCCAGGAATGAAATGGGAAGAAAGATTGAAAATTAGAACAGAATTGTCAGTCCCTTTCACTGTAGTTCTTTCACATGAGCTTAAATTCACTTTTACTTGCGAAATCAAGAAGCATGAATTTCAATTTAATTAGCTACTGCATTAAGTAAATCCCAAACCTCACGTAAATTTCTATTTATACATATGATCTCAGAAATCCCTGCAAATACTGCATGTTTTCTGAATCTACTGTCTTTGCACAAACTGCGCATGGGGTGGGGGGGGTATAGATCTTACCTTTGTAATCCTTTCATCATTATGCAACATTTTACATAGCTTGTCTTGATTTGCAACTGCACAAAAATTACACAAATTATGACACTGCTAAAAGTATATCACAGTTTTGACTGTAGAATATGCTTTTTGGCGTGACATCTGAAGTATGTTTCAGACACATGTTCAGAACCTTGGCTGTTGTATTGAGATAAGTGTTGGTACTGTGGCCTTATGCGATAGAACAAAATGACAAGAAAGCACTACAAAATCTGTGAAAGAAATATAACTCTAGATCAGACATTTAAAACTGTTTTCTGTTTAATAAAACAGATTTTTGAAAAATTTAATATCATTTACGACATTAAATTTGGTAATTTCTCGGAAACTGTAGTACAGATTAATGGGTGAATTAGCTAAATCAAGAGATCTGATTTGAGACAGCAGCCATTAAATAGGTTATATTTCTAAAATGCACAGCATGTTCAGAAACTGGACTGTGTAAGGATTTTAAAAAGGCTGTTAGCTGCTGAAATCTGAGAAGAAATCTAAAACCAGTTCTATTTACTAGAATTTAGTACATTAAACTGATTAAAGAACAAGATAGGGTCAAGTTCAGTAATCAGCTGTCTGGTGGCTCTCCTTTTCCAGACTGAAATACTCGAATGCTCAGTATAATCACACTGATCACCATCCAATATGGCAGAGCAACTAAAACCTTACCAAAGTAGGTCATTGTAACACATGGTTTCTATTTGACATGTGTAAAAGTTCTGGCAAGATAGAACATTCAACAGACAAGACGAAATTAACTGAAATTTAAGTAAATATTCTGCAGTGAATAGCATATTAAACAATTCAGGCTCTCTTCACTTTTTTGTCATGCAAATAAAACCCTTTTATTTTCAAGTAATGAACATAATTTTGTTTGAGATGAAAGAAACACAACATGGAATTTGAAAGAAATTCACTTCAACAAAAACAAAAAGGTTTCCAGATATTAAGGAATCACTAGAACTATTTCTGAACTGCCTGAACAGGTTGTGTTTAGTCTGAGTCTCTTTGCAGCAGTGTTATTGCCATTCAAAACATCTATCTCTATCTTTTCAATACAGCAGTGGCAATATAATGACAAACTTGCCAATCATTCAGAGATATTCATGTTATGGGGATTGGAAGAGTCAGACCATTGCCATATTTCATAATAAATTTACATCTGCAGCCTCAGCCAACTTGCAGACACATTTTGGATAGAATGGCATTATGGCTGCTAAAACCTTTGACCTTGTGTATCAGTGTACAGCAATTAAATTCACTTCCTAATATCTAGAAACCTCCGTAACAATTAATACAGTAAATCAGCATTGACAACTGCTCAAAAATAAGCACATGTGCTGAATTCAAAACACAAATTAAGGATAATTTTAGAAGGACGTAGTTTTGTGGCCACAAATACCATTGTCTTCACATTCTTTTGAGTTAGGGCTGGAGTTCTTTCCATTGAGCTGAGTATTTTCCTGTCAGCAAAAGCCAAGTCCAACCCCTTTTGGTCGCCGTAAAGCTCTAATGGGTTCAGCAAGCCCTTTGCCGTCTGGTCCGAGACCGGTGCCAGGAATCCAGCCCATGCTTTGCAGCATCTGGTTGCCAATGTTGGTTTCTGGGATAGGCTGGGCATTTTCACCAACAATCCCTAGGATTAAGACACAGAGGGATTTAATCATCATAGTCATGTGGAAAAGAACAGGATAATCTGAATAATAGTCTAAAACCATTAATTATTTTAATTTATTTGATGAATTGCTAAAACATTCAATCTTATCCTGTAATGACCTGATGATATCACACCTAGACTCACAAAATGACGGTGTGGTTTCTCAACGTTTAAAAACTGATTTGGAACTGGTAAGAGGTTGCATTGCATGCAAAAATAATATACACTGTTAACTTCCTAGTCTCAAGTGTACTCTCCTTTGAAAACAGAAGGAAAAAAGATTTTGATGGATTGCTTGAAGGATTGCTGATCTACCTGAACATAAAGGATCAAAATTGCAGTGTTGAAACAAAGAAAGAAGACAAAGACTTGCATTTATATATAATCTTTCACTCCCATGATGATCCAAAGCAACCTATAGCCAATGAAATGCTTTTAAATTATAACCACTGTTGTAACATAGGGAACAGAAACCAAAGGATTTGAAGCTAATGCTTCATTTCTCTCATAGAACAACGGATGAGAGGAACACTGCTGCCAAAAACCCCAAGGTTTGTAGATAATAAAGTGAATATGGAGTAAGTATAATTGTTATTCGTTACCTTGGAGCATTTCTCTTTTTCAAAATTAGGTAGGTAAATATACCAAACAAATTACTACAAATTCCAACAAAATGGTAATTAATGGGAGGCATAATAGAAATTATTAAACAGGAATAAATTCTTTCTGAACTAGGAATGGCTACATCACAGAAAGGGGCCATTTGGTTGGTTGTATCCACACCAACTCCCTGCAAAAACAACCCATTCAGGCTCATTCCTGTCCGTTTTCTTGCAGCACTGCAAATTTCTCTTCTCCTATCCTCCTGCCTCCACGCAGATTTCCCCTTGCAATCCACAATCAAAACTGCCTCCTCACCATTTCCAGGCAGTGCTCTTCAGATCTCAAATGCTGTGCAAAGTCTCTTCACGTGTTGTTGTTGCTTCTTTTACCAAGCACCATAAATCAAATTCCTCTGGTCTCAATACTGCTCAGGCCCCTCACAATTCTAAACACTCTAAGCTCATATTCAGTAAAATGAGCCAGGGATTATTCAAAGTTACATGGTTTAATGCCATCAAAGGAACCTCTCATGTAGTTACATATGCCAAAGAACCTTTTGCAGACAATTTTGATTCTGGTCATTCAAGAAGTTTATTTTATGTATCAAGAAGTACTGTAGGGATTCTATAGGAGAAGTTCAAGTTAAAAATTCAAAAGACCGAATTTTAAATGATATCTGCAAGTACAAATAATTTCTATAATAAAACAAAGAACTGCAGATGCTGACAATCTGACACAAAAATAGAAATTGCTGGTGAAACTCAGCAGGTCTGGCAGTACCTGTGGGGAGAAAGCAGAATTAACATTTCAAAGTCCAGAGAGTCTTCATCAGAACAAACAAGTTTGAAAACCTTCATTCCCCTCTCTCCTACCAAATTATGTTTACTCACATCCAGTCTCAGTTAAGTTCAACAGGAATGCAAAATTCCTACACAAAACTGGCTGCCAACATTTCTTTTGCTGAGTCTGGGTGCTTCATTACTCGAAGCAGTCTCAGCACAGTCTGACCAATTGAAGAAACTTCTCATCAAAGTAACTTATAACTGAGAGTGTGCTGCAGATATGAATTTTGAATCTATGACTTTGAGGTTTTGAAGCAGGTAACCAGCATGTACTTTTCCAGGTACTGTATATTAATATTCAAGCATTTCTAAAATTAATTTCTAAGCAGCACTGGTAGTAAACCTTCAAATAACAAATAGCCTTACAGTGTAGCATTGTTGCACTAAATATTGCAACTGCCAGAATATTGTGACATTTAAGATAAATATTAACAGCAAAAATTTCATTTGAACAAAATATAGTTAGGCAATATTTCAGTTATATATAATAAATTTATTTGAAATGCTGAATATTTGCTCAAAATGAATCAGACCTGTATATATGCATAAAGCAGGTTGGTTAAAGATAAACCTAAACACAACCATTTAGTTATGTCTTCTAGACTACCACAGTTCACATTTTTCTCCAACAGACTATAAACTGAATGCCAGATCATAGGTCTACAGCTTCCAGAAGCTAGAGATCTGCTTAATCACCCTCTGATGTTATAACAGCTTAATGGATGGATGAAACACAGTTATTAAACAATATCCTATCAGACGGAAAATTATTCTAATGGTTTTGTTTTTATCTCTGTCACAGTTACTGCTATGAAAACCTGTTTCAGGTAAGCCCAGATACCTGCCATTCTAACATCAAATAGGCCATAAAATTTCTGGCAACGTTTTATAAAGATCTGTGACTGTATGATGAAATGAATTCTGTCAAGGTTTTACATTGAATAAATACAAACTAGCCTTTAACCAAACTATACCTTTAGGACAATTCGATACATTAAAATGCAGGTAAGGGCTTAGATATCAAATATAAATGACAGACTGCATTGATTTTCACTGAGCATTTCATCATGGATTTCCTTACAAGGCAGAAGAGTAAATTCCCAGAAAATCCATTTGAAAGTATAATACTGGTCATTCAGCAAGCACTCTAGTTTCTAGGCAATAGGGGAAAATAAATGTTCATACAAACAGCACACTAGATCCCTTATCCCCTGTGGCTGCAAAACAAATGAAGTTTGCTTCAGTTCTGAAGACACAGCTGTATAAAGTAGACAGATATTGAAACAATAACATCAATGATCTTCACATATATGCATATTGTACATTCTATTTAATATAAAATTAGTTGAATTGTTTTCCATATGTTGGTCTAAAAGTCAACACTAATCAATGCAAAAGCCCAATTTGAATAATCTCAGATGCCTTTGTAGATGGAATCAATAAAGTATTTTTCTGTCTTCTATATCAATCCTTGTTTGTTGGCTTGTTCTGCTTTTAGACTTAACTAAATGCTCTTAAAGTGAGGTAACATTCACTACTACATATTAATGGAATTTCTTATAATTACAGGTTTATGAAATGTAGATAACTGAATTTAAATTAAAATGGATGCCTAGTAGTAAAATTATGGTGCAATTCGCTTGTTAGCAAGAAAAAAGTTAAACGCTCCAATTTGAAATTACCTACTTGCAGCTTTCAAATAAACAATGTGGCAGGAGACAGCATTTGTCCAGACCACCACCTGATGACTTAAACAAACAAAACAGAAATTGCTCAAGAAACTCAGCATGCCTGGCTACAGCCCAGTGACTCTTCATTTCTGAAACAAGGATTCAAAATGTTCCCCACCCCCGGCCTCATCCCAAGACCAGCCCATCTCGTCCCCGCCTCATTGACCTGTCCATCTTTTCTCCCAACTATCCACTCGCCCTGCCTCACTGATGAACATCCACCCCCACTTCCTACCTACTAACCTCATCCCTGCCTCCTTGGCCTGTCAGTCTTCCCTCCTACCTAAATCACCTCTCCCTCCTCACTGACCAACTCTCATCCCAACTTCCTACCTACACTCACCTTTACTGGCCTCATCCCCACCTCCTTGACCTGTACATCTTCTCTCCACCTAGCTGCTCCTCTCTCCTCTTCTATCATCACCTCCCCCTCTCTATTTATTTCAGAGCCCCCTTCCCCTCCCTCATTTCTGAAGAAGGGTCCAGACCCTAAACGTCAGCTTTTCTGCTCCTCTGATGCTGCCTGGCTTGGTATGATTATCCAGCTCTACACTTTGTTTCTCAGACTCCAGCATTGTCAGTTCCTACTGTATCCTCCAAAACGTTAAGTCTGTTTTCTCCCCACAGATGCTCCCACACCTGTTAAGCTTCTCCAGCAATCTCAGAGACAGTAAGAACTGCTGATGCTGGAGTCTGAGATAACAGTGTGGAGCTGGAGGAACACAGCAGGCCAGGCAGCATCAGAGGAGCAGGAGAGGTGATGATTCGGATCAGGACCGTTCTGAAGGGTCCCGACCCGAAACATCAGCTTTCCTGCTCCTACGATGCTGCCTAGCCTGCTGTTTTCCTCCAGCTCCAGCAATCTGTTTTTGCTTGTTTCAGATCATCAGCATCTGAGATCTTTGTTTAATATCACCCAAAGACCTATTTCAAGATGATTTACAGCCATTTCTTCCAAAGGGCCATTCTTGGCCTGTGTCTGTAAAAGCAATTGTTTATACCATCTGTGAAGCTGGATGAACACAGCAGGCCAGGCAGCATCTCAGGAGCATAAAAGCTGACGTTTCGGGCCTAGGCCCTTCATCAGAGGGTCTCGGCCTGAAATGTCAGCTTTTGTGCTCCTGAGATGCTGCTTGGCCTGCTGTGTTCATCCAGCTTCACACTTTGTTATCTTGGATTCTCCAGCATCTGCTGTTCCCATTATCTCTGTTTATACCATCTGTTTATTTCAAGCTTCATTTGGGAACATCTAACTGTGCATGTGTCATCACAGCGAACTTGCACTCAATGGTAGCACTGAATACGTCATGGATATCCTTTTTGCCAAGGCACACAATTATGGATGGCTCTGGCAAATGAGAAATGGGATTTTGTTGCAATCGTACTAGGTACCAGCAGACACTGATACAGAAAGTTGCAAAGGAGTTCTAGTATTTTACATATTAGTTAACATAAGAAAAAGTAGCAAAGCAGATCATTTGGCTCCTCAAACCTGCCGGTGATCGTGGATCGAATAAATTAGGAAGGGGTGATAATTAACATCATAAGCTGTGATTTAACATTGCTACTGATTTTAGGTCAGCTGTGGAAAACAGTTTAATTAACTCCGCATTGAGGTATACGGATTCTATACATATGTGTGAAGCAATACACACTTTTCATTGTCTCTTTATTTGAGATAAAGATTTTTTTTGTGCCACAGTACTCCAGTAGAAAGCATAGTCTTAAAGAAAAAAAGGGGATAATTTGAGTGCAGTTAAGAGAAAAGAAATATAATACATTTTTATATAAACACAATGAAATTAAATAAATACATGCATTCAAAAGCACCTTTCATTCTTTCATGATCTTGGAAGTACCAAAGCATGTTGCTGATAGTTACACTGAAGTGCAGTCACTGTTGCAATTCAGAGAAAAGGTTATCTGTGCAGAGCATGGTTACACAAATAGCAATGTGATAAATGACCAGATAATCTATTCTGCACTATACCACATGAGGAATATATATTGACCTCTGAACACTAGGAAAACTCCTACACATCTTCCAATAACAGCTTTGAGATCTCTTACATTCACCTAATGGGGCACACAGGACCTCGGCTTGAAACTTCTTCCAAAATTTGGTACCTCTGACAGTGCAGTGTTCCCACAGTCTTGCTTCTCTACCTGTATAAAGCATTCTAAGTGCTGGATTAGATTAAGGGCTTTAGTCTCTGCAGTAGTGTAGACACAAGCCATGACTATCTAACTCAAAGGTGGGAGTCAGATTGCTAATTCCTGTGTTGTTCATCAAATAAATAATCATAAACTAAAATAATCATACCAGTCTTCTCCTTCTCTCCCAAAATACTTCAGCTAGATGGTCTTAGAATTCTTTGAAATGGATTTGAATTCCTATGCATACATAAGTATTGTCCCATCAAATGACTGGAATCACAACGATGATGTGACAGATCAATTTCTTTTGGGAGTGAAGCCTGCAAGGTTTGCTTAGTCATTAAAATAATCAACCTGTAAAACAAATACTTAATATTAGTGTCAGAAACTGTGAGGGAAAGAAGATAGGAACTGTGTATGAGGAGAATGAGCTATAGTTGTAACAACCTCTCTAATCCCTCAAAGGAAACATCAGACCACAAAATTGGCCTCTATACAAATGTAGTTTAAATGCTAATGGTGCATTTTGATGTCAAAATAGAATCCACACCACGTACATACATCTACAGTCATCTTGCTGAGATCATAAGCGTGTGTGGTAGGAATGTGTAACAGAAGGATGCAGAATAGGGATGCCAATCATACCTTCTCAGCCAATAAAACTGAGTGTCAACAGCACTATTGTTTTTTTTAAGCTCATTGCTGTGCCTGATGTACTTTTAATAACAGAAACCTGAACATGTGTGTAACAACTGGAAACCAGCCTATTTAATTGAATCAACAGAAACTTGCAGGTTAGTCCGCCTGGCATTTGCTCAGATTGTGAAACTGCTTGGTGCTTTGAAGAGATTAGTTAAAGTTACTGAAGTCAACACTGCAGATGGAGAAATCCTTAGCTGTGAACAAGTATTCTGATCAGATCATTTTCTCCAAATCACTGGTGTTTAAGTAGCAAAACATTTTGGAGTGCAGCATGAGGAAGATGGAGCAGCAGCAGCAGCAACAAATAGGCAGTCACAGGAACATTTCTTGTTCATCGTGCCTCTGCAAGTGTCAGGATCTGAAGAACAGGTGCAAGCATGGGTCAGAGTGCTGGCATTTCTGGGTATTTCAAAGGTAAAAAAAATAGGTTTGCATTAAGATGAGGAAAGTAGGGGGAAAGAAGAAAAGAATCTTCACGCCATTTGAAGCCTGTACATGACAGGATATAGTGCAACTGGGGAGATGTGAGAAAGTGTCTTTGAACGGAACACACTATCAACCTTTATGGTTTTACCTCAGTTACTGACCGCAACCTCAATCATACCTTCACCACGAGATTAAAGGCCTACAATCCTGTTTGTACTTTGTCGGTCAGCTGCTGTTACCTTTGAATACAGGCTACCTCATCTTATGAGAGAGACGTGTCATAGTAAGTGCAAAGAAATATGATTTTCTATTGCCTGCAAATTAAATAGCTGGAAAAGGAAGTGATGAATGGAGTGGTGTGTGGTTAGTATGTTAGGACACAGGCATGTAAAGATGCACCTACTAACCTTAGTTACTCCAGAGACATAATCAAACAATTTTGCGGCACTATGCCCAGATCCTCAGAGTTAGGCCATCATTGGACCCCAACAGTTATTTGCTCTCATTGTTTTCATAATGCCTGTCTGCAGGGCCTTTTTGCCCCACAGACAGAAAAAGAATTTTCTCCTTCAGCACTAAGACTTTTAATGATACTGAAAGAGTGTGGGGGTTCCCTTTAATGCCTATCCGGCCATTTCCATTTTGCTTTCTGCTCAAAGACATTTTTTTTTGACCTGTTCTGGCAGCTGCTCTCAGCAACATGCACCTTTCTTTTAAGATGTTTGAGCTGGCTTTAAGTAGTGTAAGCTACTTTTAAGTGGTGCTGGCATTGTATAATGGTGGGTCCAAATGCTGCGTTGTGTCCCAAATACCACAGTAGGGCAGGAAAGGGAAAAGATAGAATAATTTCTGAAAGGGGTGAGAAGTTAGCCAGAACTCATAGTACAAGGAGGAACCAATGGCATGGGAAAGTCAAATACGGAGGTTTGGAAGGAACAGATAATTGCAGTACAAGGCATTAACAGTAACCATCCGAGAATCACTTTCACTAGGTTACAGAGGTATTGATCAGGAAATGACAGGTTCAAATTTTTGAAAAAATGTGATGAGTTTCCTTAAAGGAGGAGCTTCTACAGGTTGATAGACTTCATCCATACTAAACTGATATGAAGGTCTTTTGAAATATGGTGAATGGAGTCGTATGGAAAGAAATAAACTAATAAAGACTAGTCTAGGAATACATGGAAGAAAAAAGAAAAAAATGTCTATTGGTTCAAAATGGTTTATGACAGCACATATCTAAGGGAAAATATGAATAAAAACAGCAGGTCTGGCAGCACCTGTGACGAGAAATCAAAGTTAACGTTTCAGATCCAGTGACAGGCTCAAAATGTTAACTCTGATTTCTGTTCACAGATGCTGCCAGACCTGCTAAGCTTTTCCAGCAACTTCTATTTTTGTTTCTGATTTACAGCATCTGCAGGTGTTTCAGTTTACATAAGGGAAAATAGGAATGGGGTATGGAGAGGGATAGAGAAGGAAAGAATAAATTATAGAAAGGGAAAAAAATGTATACAAAAATTAAAATGGATCTTGGAGCTGCCCTTGTACAGTAATGTGCAAAGTCTTGGAAATAAAGCTCGGAGCCAGAGGCATTTACCAGAATGGAGGAGCATAATGATACAAGTGTGATGGATTGCAGGTTTCAGTAACAGTATGATTTTAAATATTCCTGGTTTATAAAAACAGATGCAAAGAAAGTTACAGTAATGATTTTATTCATCAAGGACTCAATTACAGACACAGAAATACTATGTTTTGGGTTTCATAAATGGCAGTGAGGTAAGTGACCAGATAATGCTTTTTAGTATTGCTTTCCGGGGATAAATACTGATCAAAATATCAGAGTCATTGCAACCCAAACTGGCTTTTCTTTCAATAACGTCATGGGATCAGTTACATTTACCTGAAATGGCAGGTGAAGTCTTGGTTTTACATCTCAACAGAAAGATTACATTTCCAACAGTGCAGAACTCAGTTCTGACTCAGTGGCAACAGTGTTCCCACTGATCCGAGACTGACATCTGAGATGATTTAAGGTTTGCATTATCTGATGGTAATGGATCTCTTTCACAGCTATTTATACCATCTTTTTATGCCATACAAATCCCCATTTGACCTAGAGAATTTCCACATCCAGGTGGAGAGATATAATTTGAACAATCTCAAAATGACTTGAGTCCTGAGTAATACTGCAAAATGAATTTCCCATTTTTGTGAGTAGTTTAACTTCTGTAGTCTACTCTATTCACTTCTATAATAAAAATGGATAGGAGGAGAAACATTTATGGATGGACTCGGAATAGTTCTCGCCACCTGTTCAAAAATATGAATTAATATTGTTGACAAATTGGGCCATTTTTGACCTTTCCTAACAGAACAGCCAGTACCTTATTAAACATAAACATTTTAATAATAATGCATGCAATTAGAGCTTCATATTTCTGGAGTTGACATTGTCTAAACTACTGAGTTCTCATGTATTATGGGATGTCTTGGAATTTCTGATGTATTAAAATTATAGTACAATTGGGGCATTGGTTGTAACCTGTTACAGGATAGGGTCACTGATTAACTACTTTGAAAAGATGTGTTCATATAGTGAAAGTTGAGCCCAGTCGATGAAAAAAGGTTCAATGCAGTCTTAAAACATTGTCTTTCAAATGCAAAACAACACAAATGCAATTTAACCATAACAATTGGAGTAAATATTGGTCATAATGTGGGAACATGAATCCCTAAGGGCATAATCTTCCCAGTCCCTGCACAATGTGGGCAATAATGAGAAATGTAGAAAATCAAATGTGATATCCAGGGAACCCCTTCTCGATGTTGAGACCAAGTGTTGGACAATGACGCAAGATTCTCTCTAGTGAATGACAACAGGCCAATTAGCAGGGATTATCGCTCATTTAGCCCCCTCATCATTACTTAATCTCACTTCATTAATATGCAGTCTCCCATTCTACTACTCACCAGATAGAAACTAGATGCAGAGAATTCCCGGCATGAAAATCAGAGTGATGCATGTTGACTCCAGCTCATTGTTTCTTTCTCTGACCCCCAGTGAGTACATCCAGCATCAAATCATGGGGCACAATTCTCAGACAGTGACTGCATGCAACCCATGTCCATGGACATTATCATCTGAAATGTATCACTTCTCCACGTTCAGACTGGGATTCATATGCATCCTGCATTGCCTTCCGTAATCTCTCAATTCACAACTACAATCTAAGAATGGAAAGAATGGCTGGGACAACACCCGGAGAATATGGAGTTAGAATCTGATTCTGCTCCAAAATATGGGTTTCATTTCTGAGAAACTGGAGACTCTTCAAGGGACAATTGCATCAATCACACGCATGCAGAGTACAGTTTGATGTTATTTGTCTAACTGTAGGGGTGTAAATGCTGTTCACAAACAATGTTGAACATATCATACAGATCGATTGTGAAACAGTAGTCATGTATGAGCCACGAAGCCCGAAACTCATGCGACAGCTCATAGATTGTACAGGGATAATTCCCTTCCAACTTGAACTGTACTAATAATACAAGATGATCTTATGATCTCTGATGCCTTTCATAGGTAGTGATAGGCTAGGAGAAGTGTTCAATACATTATTTACAAACGCCTACCATATCGTTGTGACATGAGTGATGCTGCTTTCATTGAAGACATTCCTGTGCCCTCCTTGTCAGCGTGGTCCTTGTCCCACTGAGTAGAGAAGAGTGCTAAACCATCATTTGAAAGTGATGTGAATGCTGGTTGCTCACAATCCTAATAATTTATCTGGTTCTTATATTCCCTATACAGCTTCATTTTCAAACATGTCTGATACAGCTAACCACACAAGGGTTATTGGTACTATTGCTGGGAAGCAATGAAGGCAAGGAGAAATGGAGAAGAAATATACATGCCAGCAAGCCCAGGACAAGAAGCAACCTCCAGTACATGCTGAACAGCCTCCATGTGAAGAGGTCACAATTGAAATTTGCCTCAGGACGTGCAGGAGGTATAGAAGGCCAGAGATTTTTGTCCTCAATGCCATTTTCTCCAGATGAGTGACACAGAGTCGGCTCAGACAGAGGGTGCCCTGCAACACTGTCACAAGACCTTGCAGTGGGACCTATGACCTGAAAGAGTGACTGGCCATTCTATCTCAATTGCTGTCAAGGTGATAGCTGCCTTGCCTCAAACTTTTATGTAACTGGATCCTCCTAAGGAAAGGTAAGAAAAGTAACCTGTGTGGTCTGGTGTTTAAACAGGAATAGGTGTAAAAATGTGCAGTTGCATCTGCTATGAAGTGTCAGCCATGTCACCTATAAGCCGTTTGAAGTGTTGGTCTGTTGATGTTCATCCCATTCTATGCGCTGTGAAGTATAACTCTCGATTGCCAATGCTGAACCGGGGCAATGCTGGGTTTCTCAGATAATGCTGGGACCAGGGATCCCAAGATATCCCAGCTGTTGGAGAAGCGGCCTAACTTTGAACAAGAGGGTGATAACTAAGTTAATTAGATGATTGTGTAAGGAAACATGTTTAGCCTGGAGACACCCTCAACAAAACTTTCTCGGAAATTTATATTGTTGTGGTCAGTGACGTCCGAGTGCTCTGAAAAAGAAAAGGTAAGGGTGAGAAATTTGTTTGTGTAGCACTACTTCTATTGGCACTACACAGATGGGAGCAGGTAGTATTGCAAGCCTCTATTTACATGATGCTTTCCACTGACAGTATCGAAGAATGTGACATGGCCTGGGCAAGTAACATCCTGCGCACAATTGACTTAAGTCTCGCAAACAAGTTTTTTCCCTAAATTCCCCAACAGTGTTAATTTATAATATTCCTGCTGCTAAAGAAGGATGTTTATAACATAACAGCAGCAAATGTTGAAGGAGAACAGCTTACATTCAGTGTAAATTAGCTTAAATCCCCAACTCCACCCACTTTTGTCACTCCAATTACATTTTTAAGACGTCGCATCTGACAGTAGTCACCTTATTAATAAAGGTTAGTTTTTCATGGCATCAACATGTTACTTCAGGGACAATATCAACAATAACTTTTACATATCATTTTATATATATAATATAACATTTAATTATATATCATTTTGCCAACAGAAAACTTCCAAATGTTTCAACTGGATGTATTCACACCGAAATTGACGGCATGCCGAAGACAATATTGGGATGATTGGGAAGACCTCTTTAAGTGGCTTTCTGTGATTCATTTCAAGCAACAAAATTTGCTTATTGTACTGAATTTTAATTTCTGTAGGCTATTTTGTCGTTTGCTGGTTATTTTTAGACATGGGAAAGTTTTAGTTTGTGAAGTAAATTTTCAGTTACTAAATAATGCAGAATTTAAAGCAAAGACAAATTCCATTTTTCTTACTTAAAGATGTCTTTGATAAGGCTGTGATACAGCTGGAGCAGCCATTTAAGGAAAATGGTATTTAGCACGGCTGGGCAGCCATGTTTTTCTTCTGACAGATATAGCTAAGGTTAGACATTAAAGGTGATCACTTTATTCTGGAAATTATTCTTGACAATGGTCTCATTTAAACAGACTGGGCAGAATTTAACACCATCTTCCATGATGAGTGGTTGGTGGGAATGGTTGGACATTTAATCAGGTGGAAAGCTAGCAACTGGAGACACCACAATCTTCCTGCCTCCACCTTGATTAAATTTGTTGGAGTAATTCTGCCCCATTGTGAAGTGAGGCAGTTAGCAAGGGGCAAACTCCATCTGAAGGTGCATACCAACACAGCAGGTATTAACTTAGAAGTGGGTAGGATGCTTGCCATCAAAGAAGCACGGTTAGTAAACACATGCAGGAATGTTTCCAGGCTTTGGACTGGGTGTGATGGGGGTGGAAAAACACTCAGTGACAGAATTCACATTCCTACCCTCCCTTTCCTTGCTGCTCACATCCCTTCCAGCCTGAAACCTTCCCCCCACGTCATCACCAATTGCTCTGTACCTGTGCAGCTTCACAGGGGTGTTGGATTGGCAGTCATCACCGTTTTACTGGTATTGCTAATGTCCAACAGTGTTACTGGCTTCTGATCAACTGGCAGCACATGACAGACAGGACTTCCACCTTTCTTCATCCTTAAGTACCAGGGAAGACTTGACAATGAGCAGTTAAAAGCCTGAGTGGGACTTGACAGAGCAGTCCTTCCCTAAAAGACGTGGCACAGGGCACTTGCTAAATAGCAGGCAAAAACACCATCACCTACTGCCACTCACTGAGAATAAACAAACTGGAAATGTAACTCTGTAATTGTCCTCTGAAGGGTTAAGAAAGCAAAAACACTATTTTTAATGACTTCTTCATTGTTTGTAAAATAAATTCTTTATAAATCCTTTCTGTCAGGGGCTCATATGAGACAATAGGTCCACCTTTACCATTATATTAATTTTCAACTGTCATAACTCAGTCTTGTTTTCCGTCATATTGTCCAAAGTAAACAGTGGTTGGTAATTCACTTGCATAATTGGCTCAAGAGATGAAAATCTTGCATCAGCCTCTATAGCCACTAATCTATCCAACTGACTGCAGGCCTAATTGGCAGTTTGTTTAGCAATTTGGATTCTAAAGTGGCTGTATTGATGTTGAATAAGCAGCCATATTGTGGTGATGTGAGATGCTTTGGTGCTTAAAACCAGAACTACTGTTTACTAAATAGTATGAGTTTTATGGTTACAGGATTTTCTTTCTCTCCTCCTGATCTGTAGATGGTATTGTTCTAAATTGTGAATTATGCACAATTAGTATGTAGGATCAAAGAAAATATTTTACAATTGCATAACAGAATTTCAGATTAATTGCACAACTGAGTCGTATATCTTTGTAATCTGTTTCACATACTCCAAGTACATGTAAAACAATTTTGCACTGTGACCTTTTTTATTACACTTAAGACAAAAAAATCTTTTCTATTACCAGAATAACTGAATCAAAACATAATTCTGTTTTACTTTTTTGTACAAAAGTTATTTGAAATGAAATGATTTCACCAGCCAAACAAATGGCCAACACACGCTGCATGAGAAACTTTCAAATCATTTATTAAGGTTACAAATGTAATGAGGGCTATTCATTACTTAACTAGCAATTTCAAAAGTGACACTGACTTTGATTCAGAGCTGAAAACTAGCTTCAAATTCAGAAATCAATATTTGAGTATATCAATATTAATTTTGTTGTTCAATATAAAGAGAGAAGCATATTGAATATCAGCAATAAGAAAAGTACTATAAATCAAATGTCCGTATTGCTTTTCAGATGGCTGAAATTAATTGTGTTCTCCCTGAAGCATGTCTTTTTTCTTTAAGTTGAAATACATAACTGACTTTGAAGAAAATATGACTAACTTTTTAACAATTCTACTATACTCATTAATGAACTCAACTCTGGAAATTGCTCTTGTTGAGATAGTCAGGGATAATGATGGGTTCCTATTAGCTGATTTGATTTGTCTGTCCATTAGCGGCCATGTGTGTAGCTGTCTAGGTCCTAAACTTCTTCAGCATCTCTAAATTTCTACCTTGCTTTCCTTGTATGCATCTCTCCTTAAAACCTGTTTTCCTTAGTTTTTGGTTACTTGTCCTTATGTTTCCTTAAGTGTTTTGATGTGGGTCTTTATTCTGGAGTGCTCCATTGAGACTTTTCCATAAAAGGTGCTAGATAAATGCAATTTCTTGTTACTTCTGAGAGAGTTATCTCCAGTTCCTTGTTGCTTTAAGTTTCTAGCTTCAAATGTGCACGTTTCTGCATGCAAACCCATCTCGCCAATGATGTTGTGACATTGGTTAGGGAACTGAGTAACAGTTAAATAGATTAAATTCATTTGAATGTCTGCAAGTGTGCAGGAGAAAACAGGTTAGGTTTAACTTTCAATAATGCCATTGAGCATAATATGGAATCTTTGTTAAGAGTAGCTAAGTACTTGCTGCACCTCTTCCTGATACCATAATTTGGTAAATATGTTGGTTTAGTGAGGAAACACTGCTCCTGGCAGGTTACCATACCTGAGAGTGATGAAAATTCAAACTTTCAGTGTTTAAAAAAACAATGTCACTTAAATGAACATGGATGTACGAGGCAGTAGTCATATAAGGTAAACATAATGGTTGCCCTGAATATACTATTGTTAGTGAGTCAGCAATCCATTCAATGCTCCACATATTACTGTTCAGAATAATTTCACAGCCACAGTATCTGAAAATACAATACCCAGCACAGCCAACAGACTTTAAGCTTCATCCATGAAAATTGGTGGTTGAGGCATTAATTTGAACATAGCCTTCCCTACTTAAATACTGCTGTACACTGGAGAAATAGGATCAATAACCTGACCAGGGCAGGTGAGCAAATCCAGATATTTGCAACTACTTACATTTCATTCATTCATTTCCTTATCCATTATTCTCCTCCCCTACTAGTCCTTGGATCTCGTGGAAACTCATTCATGCAAAGTTCAATATTTCCAACACTATTAACTATCACATTGTAAACACGGTGCCTTTTACTTCCCTTTTATACAATCACGGGATGAGGGTGTCACTGGCTAGGCAGCATTTATTGCCCATCCCTTATACTCAGAGGGCTGTTAAGAATCAACCACAGTGCTGTGGGTCTGGACTCACATACAGGCCAGACCAGGTAACGATGGTAGTTTCCTTCCCTATGGGACATTTGTAAACCAGATGGGTTTTTCCCGACAATCGACAATGGATTCAGGGTCATCATTAGATTCTTAATTCCAGATATTTATTGAATTCAAATTCCACCACCTGCCATGGTCCCCAGAACACTATCTGGGTCTCTGGATTACCAGTCCAGCGATAATATCACTAGGTTGTTGACTTGCTTGCTGAGCTGGCTTGTTTTTGTTCAGACGTTTTGTCACAATGCTAGGTGACATCATCAGCCGGGCCTCTGATGAGGCTTCATGGGACGCTCCACTGATGATGTCACACAGCACAGCGACGAAACGTCTACAAAAACAAACCAGCTTGGCAAGCAAGTCAACAACCTTGCCCTCAACCTGAGCTACAGATCCTTGCCAAAACTTTAAATAATACCACTAGGCCATCGCCTATTCTATGATGTCCTAGAGCATTTCTTTTAAAGGGAAATTTCACCTGTGCATTTCATTGTCACAACATTCATCACATCAGGAATCACAACTGTCGCTATTTCATTACTAATGGCATTATGACACTCAGCCACTTCTAATGTCAATGCAATTATCCACTCAGGAAAAATCACCAATTTATTTATAATAGTTGCCACTAGTGAAACATCTGAATACTAATGAGAATGAAGACCATCTTCAATTTTGGACACTGCAAGGCACCAATATTCAAAACAGCTGCATTTAGGGAACATTAATCTCCCATAAATGCAGTGGAGATAGTTTATAATTTGAAATAATAACAGTTCAGTGGGACGAGTCCTGTACTCTCAAATTTCAGGAAAGTTCCCATGATTCTGACATACTGGGAAATGTCAATGTAATCAAGCAGTAGGAATAGCTCCTGAAGATACGTTAATTAGCAGTTAATGCTTGCTTAATAGATGGGTCAGCTGAGCGCCACAGTTGCACATGGCTTTCAAGACCTGGCTGGAATTATTTAATCTGTGGTGTATAGTTGTATCTCTGAACTTTTCTAGCACCGAGAGGCTGCAAATAGCGTATGCAGATATAGCAGACTTCCAGAGAATGGGACAAACACTGCTTTCTTTAAGCCCCCTTCAGTGTCGGTATAAAAGGCAGCCAGAGTCATGGGAGAGCACTCATTACTAACCATCCTGCCATTCTTACTGACTTATTTCATTTATACAATAAACACTGCAATGTTAGGGTAAAAGTATAGAGCACACCACTAACTGAGTCTGTTTCTTCAGAGTAATCTGAATCCTAAATTACCTTGAAGTAAATGGAAACTCGTGGTTCAGCAGAATTTCCAATGCCTATCCTAACTCCAGTCAAAGTTCTTCAATTTATTTATGAGGTTTTCTTTTTGAGTTATTGTATTCAATTCTGTGGACCTGCAAAGTCCGTTCACTGGTAAAGTATGCTATTCTCAGCCTCTCTATAACTTTTCAGTAATTATCATTTACAATGCTTGAACACAGAAAAAATTAACCAACCACAATAGCATGGATCAGTTAGTTGCAAGACCATTGTCTGCATGTAGAATTGATCAACGTGATATTCCTAACGACAGTTTTACGTACGAGAAAATTTATTTAGAACAGAAAATTAATGAAGAAATCTAGTAGAGACATTCCATATTTTGAAATATTTTGACTGGGAAAGAATACATGCTTTGGCTGAAAAGTCAGTGATCATCATTTAAAACTAAGTAAGAAGAGAAAGTCATCACTGTGTGAGAGAGAAATCAGCTACAGAGAAGTTTTATTATCTCCAGGGTTGCTGGAGTATGAAGTAGGTTACTACAAAGAGTGATTTGTTTATTTATTTTTATTTATGTTCATGTGTTTATTAAATATGTTTATTTATTTTTAGTAGCAGCATGAAATGTCTTGCGTTACCTGATGCAATGCCAGTTGTAGTTTCTGCTGACAGGATACTTCTGTCAGTCCAAAGAGATGTTCAACCATCTACACATTTGAGTGACACCTTGTATGAGTTTCAGTGCTAATGTGATGTCAGGCATGCAGGCTGTATTTTTCAGTGAATTGTTGATTGAATCAACAGCATGCTCCTTCAGTTGTTCATAAAAGGCTGAGTATAGACAGTACAATGCCTGTCATGCAAAACCAAAAAACAAAATCTCTACTGCTAGATATGATTGAACAGCACTTGCTGAACAACCCTGACTATCCTAATCTCTAAAACCAATTTAAGATAACCAATCAAACCCATAACATAGCTCATTTAGAAGGAACACGTGCTCATATACAGAGACCCGTTGTCTGCAAACAAAAGGAATAGGTTAAGCTTTGCACCTATATGGACAGACTACAGATCCTGTGGGCTTTCTCCACAGTGTCATATCAGCTAGAGTCAGCTTGCAAATCAATCTGTACCTTTTAGTCCTGTATAATAAATTGTTGCAATTGTTTGAAATTTGGCATTTGTGTTTGCCTAATGATTGCAAAATGGAAAGATTTGTCAATTTGTCCTTTTTTCAGCAATATTCAAAAAGTTCAAAATGATTCTGATGTTGTATGGGTTCAGATACCTCAGAGTTCTGGCCTGTACTTGGATGCTACGAGTGTCTCAGGTGGCCAACCTTTGATCTGCAAATAGACAACACTCAAATTTGCTTTTCCCTTTTAATAAAACTAGTACGGTTAACTGGCATAATATGAAAGTAATGCCATGGCTACATGATAACAAGGCATTAACCTTCTGGCAGAGTTAGCAGTAAGTGACCAGCTACGTGTTGATGCAACGACATTTCTTTCAGTCCATGTAGGGTTTTGTACACTGCCTAGACAAGATGGTTTATGTTCAACAATCAGCTTCTGTGCTTTCAGAAACCTGAGTTAAAGGAAATGTGTATGTTTAAGGGCAAAACAATCAGTTAGCTTGCTTTAAGCTAATATGACAGACCTCCATATTGTTTGCTTTAAATTTGATGAGTGTGATCTGTTTTCTTTGCTATAGACAGAGAAAAAGACAGGTGTAAAACATAAAGGGGGTAATAATGCTGAAAATATGATGACAAATATTTTCACAAATTATGTTGCAAACAGAATCAGTGTTATGATTTAATCTCCTCTACAGTGTGGCAAACACTTCAATAGAAAGTAACACATAGAAACTTCCTAGGTTAAACTATTAAGATAAATAGTCCATTAAAATGGTTGTATTATTTTTCATCTCTAGCAAGTTTTAATGCCTCAATTTTATTATGCTGCGCACAGTACCTGCTGTCGAAGGTCCAGGGTGAGGTGCTGCTTTTCTTCTACGTTTGATATCTCCTGTACACAGAGATCCGAAATGAATGCTTTTTTGTCTGCAAGTAATTATCAAAGAAAGTTATTAACTGGGACAAAATACCACTGCCTGTCTCCATACAAACAAAAAGCCTGTATGATCTAATGCTGAATCAAAACACCCACAATGAAGATGTAGCTGCATAATAAAGCTACCAATCTTGTTTATATCAAAACATAATTATGCTTTTGGACAACTACTCAGCAGCCAAGCTGCATCATAAATTGTTACCAGAATGAATAATATAAAAGGAATGCTTTTTAATTTTCAAAACTGGCAATCTTTCCAGCTCCACATAAAATCAAGCAGCACTGCTTTGACAGGCAAATGTTGGAGATTAATTATCTATAGGGATTACAATACAGTTGCTGAGATTTCAATTGGCCACTAATACTTCACTGTCAGCATCGCATTCATTAACGCACAAACGGGCAAAAATTGAAATGAATCTTTTAGATAGACCTCCAATTGAACCTGAAGACCCCATGAGCACCCAAGGTACAGGCTTAGCAGAGAGCTTTGCTTCAGTAATTTTGCAAAGAATTGATTATCTGTTATGCTGCATTGAGATATCTACACTATTGATCACGGAGATTAAGGTACTCAGGCATCTTTTATTTTCTCATAGAAAGACATGCTATACTTGCAACAAATAACACTAAGTAAGGACTACTTTGTTATTGTTGTCACTCTTCATGTAGAACACAGCAGTTACTTTTTAATTTAAAATCAATGACAGCCTGAAAGGCAGCCTCGTTCCATCAGCATAAATGAATCATTTATCTTTCTAAGGAATACTAGTTTGATCATCATACAAGGTGAGAGCAAGAAGTATATGTTTTAATAACATGAAATGCTTCTGAATCACAATTGTCAACAATTATAATTTTGGAGGATTTGTTTTTCTCGTTTTCAAACAAATACTAGCATGTTACACTTTTTTTAAACTGGATACAGTGGTGGAAAATGTTACAGACAAACTTTATAGGAGCACATTTCAAATGCTATTCATCTACAATGAAGTGTTCTTTTATTTATTAACTCACCCAAATTTTGAAAGATACAAAATAAATGTGAGTTTCTTTTACACTAATGTCAGCTGAAGGCCCCCTGTAAGTTTTATTTGTACTTTGATATTTAACATCAATCCTTATGATCGGGCCTTGCTAACTACAAAATATCGCTTCAAGATCAAAACATCGTAACACTTCCGGTTGGAAACCTATGCTTCACCTAACATGTATGAGAGAAAATGTCAAAAGAAATTTCTAAAAGTAATCGATAAATCAATTCTTAATGATAAAAATACTAGATTTCCAGCATCTCATTTTTATTAAGTTTTTTGAAATTCCAGTTCACCAAAGACAACTTCTGCAATTTTGAAGCTTAAAATACATGCAAGATAACAACTTGGAAGCAGACGTCTGAATTACACAAGGTACCAGATTCGCCACAACTACCTCCCTTACTAATGGGCTAATAATAGAGCGGAGATGGGATTTCTGCCTCTCAAGGTCAAGAGGGCTTGTAAAGGAGGGTCCCCAACCCCCTGCCCACCAGCAGCTACTGAAGGGCCTCAACTGACCTGTTGGCTGTCAGCATTGGTATAATTTAGGTGATGCAGTGCAGGTGGGATGGCAGCGAGCAATACACCCATTGGATTTAATGAGTCCCTTACCTTCAAATCCACTGGTGGGATGGTGGGGTTGTGGGGCGGTGGGGCGGGGAGGGGTGATGACTAAACCCAGCCTATTATTCTTGAGAATGACAAAAGGAGTGCTTGTGCGTAATATTACGAAAATACATTGAAACCCTGTTAAATTATTCTTAAAATAAACAACGTTGCATTATAAAAAGGCAGCCTATTGTAAACCATATATGATGATTAAGAACATCCAATTATCATGAGTCATAGCTATGAACAATATAACACCTGCAGGAATCTCTGAAAACATGCCCCTTTAAGTTTTAGGGCAGTCTTCCTTCTAATGAAAAGAACACCTCTCTCTTTCTACCGTGTATTTCACAATAATGGCAAAGGATAAATTTCAATGTCAATCATTTTACATATTTCAACCCCAACAACAAAGCTGAACTGGTATGTTATGGGTGGAAGGTATCAAACATCTGTGGAAGGCTATATCTGGAGAGGAGGTGTGCAGCATTGAGTACCAATCGGCTATTTGAATGTGAGTTGTCTCCTTGCATAGAATAAGGGGAAAGAAGATACATTTTATTCACATAATTAATATTATAAAGTCGATGCAAGCCATAAAATCAAAGAATAATATAGCATCAAAAGAGACCTAATGGCCCGACATGTCTGTCAGTTTTTTTTTAGTATACCTACGGACCAAAATCCACTTCTCTTACTTCTCCAGTGCCCTAGGGCCTTTCTTTTTGCCTTCAAGTACTGCATCTACTTAACAACTTTTTGCAGGCAGTACATTTCAGATCACAAGGTTCTGGGTCAAGTAAAATGTCTTCTTATGTTGCCTTTGGCTTCTTTCATAATCACCTTAAATCTATTTACTTTGACTACCAACACTTCTGTAACCAGACACAACTATTCCTTTTTACTTTACCAAATCTCATCATAACTTTGAAAACTGCTGATAAACAGGCTCTAAAATTTTCTGAACAAAATGTATCACTTTCCATTTCTCTGCGTTAAATCACATTTGCTGGAAATTTGCTCAACTCTGAAGTTTGTCTACATTCTCTTGAAATGTTAAAATCCTCCACCATGTTTACTACAATTGCAGGTGTCATTTTATCGGCAAACTTTGCAATCATGTCCTACATAACCATCTTAAGGTAATTCAAATATATGGGCTTAACTGTTCTGATCTAGACTGGAATCGCTATTTCCAATCTAGTTCAAATGAAAGGTTTCCACGAACCTTTCCAGGATTTTTCAAGTTGGACTTTTGTTGTGGGGTCCATCCCAATAGAGGTCCAGCATGCCATGCAGTTAGCACTGGAGTGAACTGTTGTCTAAGCCTCAAACATTGACACTCCTACTCCTCTGATGCTGCCTGACCTGCTGTGTTCTTCCAGCTCCACACTGTGTTGAATCTGACTCCAGCATCTGCGGGTCTTGCTATCTCTGGGTGAGAAGTAGGTTGGCAGATATTGTGTCAAAGTGTATGGTAGAGTTCTGAGAAGTCCCGAGAACCTCTTTCAGGGTAAGCATGGTCTCTAACTATTCAGATAATGGAAGATTTGGGCTATGAATACAGCAGTGGTCCTAATACCCTCTAAGGACCATCACTGGCTCTCACTGTATGCTGGTGAAAAACAACTGTTTACCACTACTTTCTTGCCTTCTATTCATTAGCCAATTTTGCACCCACATTACCTCTATCATTGTACTTCTAATGTTAGCAAACTTAAAAGCCGTTATGAGTCTAACAAACAATTTTTCCCTTTTTTTAACTTTAGGCTTCTCCTTACATTATTGATCAACATTCTGGAGGCACAATCTCTCGGGGGTGGGGGGTGGAGATGATGTTATACTGAAATCTTTGCTGTGCAGTTCACAAGAAAACATTAAACAACAACAGGCTACTCTGCTCATTAAATCATTTCTTATAATAGGCCATCTTTCCAGCAATTCTATGATGGATTTGATCCAATAATTTCAGGGGAAATACATATGTTTATTGCATGGGAGTATTTGACAACACCTTCTTCTTATTTGAATGATGTAGAAAATCCTGTACAGTATAAACACAGTTACCTTCGAACAACAAACTTGAATGTAACTAATTTACATCAGCGACAAAGTAAAAATCAATTTTATGTTTTAACTAATGGTTTTGAAAGGTATGACCTCTTCTCAGAGATTAATATGTGCTACTTTGGTTTAGGTTATAGTTATGCTGTCAGTTCTGATACAGCTAATAAATTCCTATTTTGAACACTGATTGTAATCAGACTGGCTTCAGTATTAGCAAAGGTCCATGATATGCATTTCTGATGCACTCACAAAGCATTACACTTTCCAAATATTATAACAAAGCAGTAAGAATATCCAATTTTTGCCTAACATTAAAATTATGCAATAAAAAAGTTTTAAGTCCGCAAAGCTGTCCAATGTAATCTCGCTGGACTTGTAGCAGCTACGTACTAAGGTGCCAAATTTGACAACTGAATTATTTTGTTGTCTTTCGTGTAGCACACCTGAAACTACTTCTCATCAATGTAAGAGTGGCAGTTAAAGAAATGTCTTTGAATATATATCTTTCAATTATTTTAGTCCAAACTAGAGTAATCTAAGCATTATGATCACTGGAAGTATAAAGACAGAGAAAGGAGAATATTGCCTAGGGAACACAAATAACCTTTGACATTTTGAACAGTCTGATGGCTCATCCTTGGGAACACTGGACATTCCAAGGCATTGAAGCCTACCTGGACCATTTTCAGCTTACCAACCAATAATTAGAGTGTATTAGGTGGAGTCAGAGTAAGAAGGAATGCAATAAGTTCCAAATTAGATTTAAAGTACACGTGGGTGAACACATGAGGTGTCGTAAATAAGATTGGTGAGCTGCAAGCATAGTTAGAACATAGAACATAGAAGATTACAGCACAGTACAGGCCCTTCGGCCCTCGATGTTGTGCCGACCTGTCATACCGATCTCAAGCCCATCTAACCTACACTATTCCATGTACGTCCATATGCTTATCCAATGACGACTTAAATGTACCTAAAGTTGGCGAATCTACTACCGTTGCAGGCAAAGTGTTCCATTCCCTTACTACTCTGAGTAAAGAAACCACCTCTGACATCTGTCCTATATCTTTCACCCCTCAATTTAAAGCTATGCCCCCTCGTGCTCGCCGTCACCATCCTAGGAAAAAGGCTCTCCCTAGCCACCCTATCTAACCCTCTGATTATTTTATATGTCTCAATTAAGTCACCTCTCAACCTTCTTCTCTCTAACGAAAACAGCCTCAAGTCCCTCAGCCTTTCCTTGTAAGACCTTCCTCCATACCAGGCAACATCCTAGTAAATCTCCTCTGCACCCTTTCCAAAGCTTCCACATCCTTCTTATAAATGCGGTGACCAGAACTGTACTCAATACTCCAAGTGCGGCCGCACCAGAGTTTTGTACAGCTGCAGCATAAACTCCTGGTTCCAGAACTCGATCCCTCCATTAACAATAGCTAAAACACTGTATGCCTTCTTAACAGCCCTGTCAACCTGGGTGGCAACTTTCAAGGATCTGTTTACATGGACACCGAGATCTCTCTGCTCATCTACACTACCAAGAATCTTACCATTAGCCCAGTAGTTTGCCTTCCGGTTACTCCTACCAAAGTGCATCACCTCACACTTGTCTGCATTAAACTCCATTTGCCACCTCTCAGCCCAGCTCTTGCAGCTTATCTATGTCTCTCTGCAACCTACAGCATCCTTCATCACTATCCACAACTCCACCGACCTTAGTGTAGTCTGCAAATTTACTAACCCATCCTTCTACGCCCTCATCCAGGTCATTTATAAAAATGACAAACAGCAGTGGACCCAACACCGACCCTTGCGGTACACCACTAGTAACTGGTTTCCGGGATGAACATTTCACATCAACTACCACCTTCTGTTTTCTTTCAGCAAGCCAATTTCCGATCCAAACTGCTATATCTCCCACTATCCCATTCTTCTGCATTTTGTACAACCTCTGACTCCCTTACATAAGAAGAATGTTTTGGGCTTACCTACAACAGGAAACATCCTTCCTGAGTCAACCTTATCAAGGTCACTCAGGCTCTTATACCCTTCAATCAAATCACCCCTCACTGTTCTAAACTCCAGATTAAACCAACCTCTAAGAGATGATTTCCCGTTCACAAAACTATGCTGGTTCTTCCTGGTTACATTGAGATTTTCCAAATACCCAGTTATAACCTTCTTAATGATCAATTCAATGACCTTCCCCTACAATCTCAAAATCATTGAACAATAGTTTACCCACTCCCACCTCCATCGCCTCTTCTTGAATATGCAGTATGAAAGAACATTTGCAGAAAGCATTAGCCAAATGGAAATATGGGGCTAGAGTTTACGCTCTCCTTCTGGCAAGTTTGAAGGCAGGGCACTTGTAAAATCAAGAAGGTGGCATATTCCCCCATACTCAATATGTCAGACATTTTACAGGAGAGTAGGAGAGTCATCAGATGTCCCCCTGCCCTTGGTTCTATTGAAGCCACTGATGACCAATTAATAGAAGAAGCAACCAATCACAACAATGTCTAAGACCTTATTACAGGGCATTACTGACTGCTCTAGGCCCCTGACTCAGTGCCCTTTGAGTCTGTGCTTTCTCCATGAGGTTTTGTGTTGTCTGACATTGGTAGAGGGCATCTATGACTTAGATGATTCTGCAGAAGTCAGTTGCTGATCACGGCACTGATGCTTGTAATAATCTGCCCAAAGAGTCACAGTCTTTTTCACAACTGGCTGTCAAAGTGTCCCAGCAGCTGGTCTAACAGCGAACATTTACTAAGGTCCAGTTTCATCCCTGAAAATCTGAAAAGTTCTTGGAAATTGGCCTTTAATGAGCCCACAATGGCTTTAATTTCCTGCTATAAAAGGACCAGGCAAGATCGAGGTCCTACTCCATGCTTTGCCTTCAAGAATGGATGAGAGGGTGGAAATGGAAACTAGACTTCTGAGTGCATGTTTTTTACTAGCGAGTTTTTACTATTGGGGCTAGTAAATTATAGCCCAAGATGTTCAGGAAAGATAGGGAAGGAAAGGAGAAAGGATAGCTATATTGATTAAGGAAAATATTATCCTGGACAGTCCATCTGGCGTTGGGGGGGTTAAAGGCCGAAGCTGTTAAGTCGGAGGTAAGAAACAACTGAGGTTTTGCCACATTGCTCAGCGTGTCTGATAGATGAATAACTAGTGAGAAAAAATAGAGGAGCAAATTTGCAAGGAAATTATTATAGAGAAGCAAAAAACTATAAAGTTGCTATAACAGCAGACTCTACTTATCTTATTGTTGGCTAGAACAGTAATAGCGTAAAGGGCAGGGAGATGCGGAAAAGGTTTTGGTATCCATTCAGGAGAATTTTCTCAGTTAGTAAGTTTACAGACTAATAAGTAAGGAGGTACTGTTGGATTTGGGAAATGAGGTTTTACAAATGGATCAAGTGCCAGTAGAAAGTATTTAAGATACAGTGATCATAGTAAAAGGTTTATATTAACTACACAAAAGAATAAAGAGAAGTTCACAAAAAGGACAATTTAGTGGGGTGAGAATGGATCACTTCCAGGTAAATTGGAATCAAAAGCTGGCAAGCAAAACTATCACAGAACTACAGGCTGCCTTTAAAGAAGTGATTGTTCAGGTACAACTCAGATTTGCTGAAGAGGGAAAAGGTAAGACAACCTGAGCCAGAGCTTTCTCGATGATGGATGCCTGTGCAAAAATGTGAATGAGAACCAGCTTAAAGTTCAGAGGCAAAGTGAGAAAAGAAGCAAACAGAAAACATGAAAAGAATTTGGCAGCTAACCTAAACACAAATATAAATTGTATACTGCATCCACTGTACCCGGTGTGGCTTCCTCTACATTGGGGAAACCAAGCGGAGGCTTGGGGGCCGCTTTACAGAACACCTCCGCTCGGTTTGCAATAAACAACTGCACCTCCCAGTCGCAAACCATTTCCACTCCCCCTCCCATTCTTTAGATGACATGTCCATCATGGGCCTCCTGCACTGCCACAATGATGCCACCCGAAGGTTGCAGGAACAGCAACTCATATTTCACTTGGGAACCCTGCAGCCCAATGGTATCAATGTGGACTTCACCAGCTTCAAAATCTCCCCTTCCCCCACCGCATCCCTAAACCAGCCCAGTTCGTCCCCTCCCCCCACTGCACCACACAACCAGCCCAGCTCTTCCCCCCCACCCACTGCATCCCAAAACCAGTCCAACCTGTCTCTGCCTCCCTAACCTGTTCTTCCTCTCACCCATCCCTTCCTCCCACCCCAAGCCGCACCTCCATCTCCTAACCTCATCCCACCTCCTTGACCTGTCCGTCTTCCCTGGACTGACCTATCCCCTCCCTATCTCCCCACCTATACCCTCTCCACCTATCTTCTTTTCTCTCCATCTTCGGTCCGCCTCCCCCTCTCTCCCTATTTATTCCAGAACCCTCACCCCATCCCCCTTTCTGATGAAGGGTCTAGGCCCGAAATGTCAGCTTTTGTGCTCCTGAGATGCTGCTGGGCCTGCTGTGTTCATCCAGCCTCACGTTTTATTATCACAAATATAAATGTTTTCTGTTTGCATATAAAAAGTAAAAACGTAGCACATTGAGAATGATGTAAATAGAGTCCACAAAGGGGAAATAAAGCCAGAGGTCATGGCTAAGCTACTCAATGAATACCTGTTTTTAAGGAAGATGATGCTGCTAAAAGAAAAGGATTGTGGAAAAACGGTTGTGGAAAAGAAGGTAGCTGATGTATATAATGGGCTAAAATTTGATAAAGGGCAGAAATCAGGAATGTTGGATGTACTTTAAAGTTGATAAATCACAGGATTGCATCCAAGGATATTGAGGTAATTAACAAGAGAAATTGTAGAGACACTAGTTATAAGCCCTCAATCCCTGTTAGACACAGCGATGCTAACTCAGCAGTGGGAAATTTCAAAAGTTGCAATCTTGTTCAAAGTGTGTCCCAGTGTGGGAAAGCTTCAAGAGACGTTAATAAGGGACAAAATTAGTAGCTACTTGGAAAAATATAGATTAATTAAAGAAATTCAGGTTGAAGGAGAAAGGAAAATTGTGTTTAACTCAGTTGATTAAATAGTTGAATATGTAACAGAGACGGTTGATGAGGGCACTGCAATTGATATAGTATACATAGCTTCCAAAAGGCACTTGGTAGTGTCACAAGCATGTTTATGTATATGCTAAAATGCTCAACCAGCAATAACATTTTTTGAAATGTAAGCTACGCTTTGTAACGTAAGGAAATCTAGCAATAAATGTGCACACTAAGTACTGTGATATAATGACCAAATAATTGGTTTTAGTGATATTGTTTTAGAGACAAATACATTAAGGTGAACTCGCTTGGTCTTCTTTGTAATTACCCTGAAACCTTTAATGTTTCTTAAGAAGGGAGAGGGAGCTTCAGTTTACTGTCTCCTCCTCAATTATGTAGCATTTCTTCAGTCAGTTACTTACAAAATTAAAAAAAAATACTTGATTCCCTATATTTCACTTGACTTTATCTTCGAACTATTTATCAACATTTCTAATATCCTCACATCAACAAAACCTTCCTTTTAGTAAAATTTACTGTTTACACATGGCAACAAAAATGAGAAAGAAAGCTGGAAATACTCAGTGGGTCGAATAACATCTGGGGAAATAAATTCCAGGCAGTCGTTGGTTCAGCTATTTAGATCTTTTCTCAGGACCACAGAAAGATCTTAAGGCATGAGCCATTGACTGGATCACTGCTGTGTAATTTCAACTTTTTATGCTAACACCAGAAGAGCTGTAACTAAACTAACTGCTGCCTCCATCCAATGCAATCCTCGACAGGAAAGAACATTCCAAACTCCATGCCATGTTTATTTTGAAACTTTGTGATGAAACAATGAGGCAGTGAAAGGAACAAAAGAAGGGGTGTCACAATATAATCAGGGAATCAATTACAGCCGTAATGAGGGATGATAAATTGGAAGTCTCCTCAAATGGAACCAAATGGGTAAAACTTAAAAACCAAAAAGGAGCAATTAAATTGTTGGGAGTGTACGAAAAGCTCCCTGACGATCTGGGAGAAACAGAGGAGCAGATACATATTCACGTTTTAGAGAAGTATAAAAGTAAAAAGTTAGTGGCAGAATGGGATTTCAACTTCTGTAATATTAACTGGGGTAATATTAGTGTGAAATGTTTAGAGGAGCAAAATTCTTAAAATTCCTGGAGGCCTGGTATTCCAACTGAAACTCCATCAACAAGCACATTGAACTAGACCCTGTGTACACCCCAGCAAAGCAAGGCACATAAATAACAGGTGGGACTGAACACCAAAACTTCACTGGAGGCGTATTGACGATGTTACCTAGCAGGGTAATTGTTTGCAACCAAACCCACTGGCTCGGTGAGCATGTCTACAACCTCAGAGTCTCCTTAGATTTCAGCAAGGCTTTTGAAAAAGTCACACATGGGAGACTGATAGCCAAGGTAAGAGCCCATGGGGGCCAAGGAAACTTGGCTAAATGGATCCAAAATTGGCTGAGTTGCAGGAAGCTGACGGTGATGGTCATGGTCGTTTTTGTGTCTAGAAACCTGTACCTAATGATATTTGGCAGGGATTAGTACTGGGGCCCTTGCCATTTGCGGTGTATGTAAAGGATTTTGAATGTAGGATGATGGATCAGTAAGTTTGGGTCTGAAATGCAAATTGATTGAGTGGTTAAAAAGTGAGGAGTATAGCCTTAGATTACAGGAGGCTATGGAGGGGCTGGTCAGATTAGAATTCAGTCTGGATAAGTGTGAGATGATGAACTTGGGTACAGCAAACAAGACAAGGGAATAGATTATAAATAGTAGAAACCTGGGACGCACTGAGGATCAGAGAAACCTTGATGTGCATGTCCACTGGTCCCTAAAGTGATTAAGAAGGCAGATAGTATTGTTGCGTTTATTAGCCAAGACAGTGTACGTAAGAGCTGGAGGTTACATCGGAGCAAAGCCAAAAAGCTGGTTAGGCCACAGCTTCAGTATTGTGTGCAGTTCCAGAATCCATATTGTAGGACAGATGAGATTCACTGGAGAGGACGCAGAGGAGTTTTACTGGGGTGTTGCTTGGGCTGTGGAGTTTTAATAATGAAGACACTAAGATTGTTTTCCTTGAAATAGAGAGTGAATGAGGAGGGTCATCATTGAGTTGTGCAAAATATGAGTATAAACAGGGTAGACAGGAAGGAACTTTTCCCCTTAGTGGAGGGATCAATGACCAAGGGCCTAAGATTTAAAGTAAGTGGCAGGAGGTTTTGGCAGGATATGAGGAAAACATTATTCATTCAGTGTGCGTTGGGAATCTGAAACTCACAGCCTGTAAAATGTGGTGGAGGCAGAAACCTTCATAAGAAGCATTTAGTTGCACAAACGCAATGGCAAGGCTTGCAAGGCCATGGGCCAAGTGCTGGAAATGGGGTTAGAATAGTTACATAGTTGCCTTTTACTGGTGTAGACTCAAGGGGTTGAAGAATCTTTTTCTGTGCTATACGCCTCTACGGTTATGGGTCTATGGAAATGACACTCCATTGTTCATGATCATCCTGCATAACAATGTCAATGCCTGGCTTCCATACACAGTAAGCAAAAGTATGCAGCTTCTGGTCTTCCTTCTTAAATATGTTTAAAAATAATTTGTTTTAACACTCAATGCCTTAAAATAAAATGGAATATTTCTATGGAAAAATGGTCTTGAATTCTCTTGAAATATGAAGTATGTTAAGGGTTAAAACATTCGCTCCACTGGAGGCACTTAGTAGAAGTAGTGCATACCAGTTACAAGATGCACGGCAGAAATTCACCTTAGAATGCACCTTTAAAATAAACAACCATTTCTATTACAAAGGGCAGGGGCAGCAGAAACACAGGAAACTTACATGGAAACATATTGATATTCCTTCAGGGTTGTTGTGACAAAATTGTGGAATTCCCTCCATAACTTATGTTCAAGAGGCAGTCCATAATCAAGATATTGTTTGTAGTTATGATGAATGAAACATTTTCTTAGCATTTAGAGTCAACTTAATTTCATTTTATCACAACAGAAGAGAATTGAGGCTCAAATATTTTGAGACTTATAGCTTACCTGTCTAAAGATAGGGATTAGGGTATAAGCAACAACATATAAGTGTGGTCAAAACGGAATCTTGTGGGCCAAACAAACAAGCAAAAGTTTCATATCTCGAGTTTGCATTGGTCCCGGCTTAATCTCAACTCCACACAAAATCTTCATGTACCAATGATGCCTCCTGCTAGTATCCTTTAATTTCATGTATAAACATATTGGGGCATAGGTGAGGTAGATAGAAAGAAGCTTTTCCCCTTAGTTAAATGTGTTAATTACCCAGGGACATAGTGATGGATTTGAGGAAAAGATTTTTCACCCAGAGTGTGGGGGTATTCTGGAATTCACCACTTGAAAGGGTTGGGGCAGGAACCCTCACAACATTTAAGAAGTATTCAGATGGTCCCTTGAAACCTATGTAATGTTATGGGCCAAGTACTGAAAAATGGGATTAGGGTAGAAAGAGTAGTCACAGTGCAAGTAACCTGACACATTAAAATGAAGTTGGTGACGAATTATAGCTATCAATTTTATCAATCTGGAAGGTCCACACCATCTCCCTAAATCCTGAAATATTGTTTGAACTAATGAGCTCTGAGGTAAAGGAGGAGTACTATCAATGTGGCAAATTTAACATTTATTAATGGCTCCACTAGGATAAATGTTTGATTCTGTTCGTCTGCATGGAAGGAATAGAATGATCAGAGAAGCCACCTAACCCTAACACAATTGTCTGATGCGTCTTTACGCAGGATTTGTCAGACCATTTACCCATGTCAGGCTAGGTTAAGGCAGGAACAGTAAACTTCAGAAAAATATTTCAAAAGACGAAAGGAAAAAAAATACAAAATTGAGTAAACTAAACTTAAATGAATAAAGTGTCCAGGGTAATTGTGAAAGTGAATATGGAGTTTGAAAACTCTGCTGCAATCGCAGCTGACATCCAGACATTATGAATGGAATGCAGGCCTTAATTGATTAAGTGCATCTGAAACAGTGTACTGTTTGAGTTTTATCCCAGAAATGCACACAATTGGCCAAAAGCCACTTCTACAATAAGGTTTTATATTATTTCAATGTTCTAAAACAGTCCAGGTCTCTTAAGAAAATTATTTTGAATCTGGGCATTTCGATTTCCTTAGGCAGAATGGTCTTCAGTCCCTTGCTGCAACTTCCAATAAATAAGCTATATTAAATTTTATTGTAGACTAGTCTTTGATTTTGGGTTCATTCTCAGGTGAAGCATTGGAAATTAAATTATGTATAAAATTCAATCCCAGTACATTCTTATCCTAATAAATCTGGACACAAGATACAGTTTAGAAGATGAAGGGCTAGATATTAGATGTTGCAATGCGTATGTTATGCCTATACAATGCGTGCAATTGATTGATCCAATTGATTAAATGTTTAGCTATTTACATATGCAAATGAAAGGCTGAATGCTCGTTCTGAGAAATTGAACATCACAGAGGTTTTAAATGACATTCATGATTTGTGGCAAAGCAGCATTTACTGGCCAGCCTTAATTGTTCTCGAGAAGGTGGTGATGAGCTGCCTCCTTCAAATACCGCAGTTTCTGTGATAACTGTAATTCCTCTGTGACTTTTTCAGAACAGTTTGGTATGACACCTGGTTCTCGAGGCATTTTAAAAGGGTAGTTAATGATCAACCACACTGCTGTTGTGTCGAATCATGGGGAGCTCAGGCCTGGTGCTCAGACAGCAGATTTCTTAAGCCAAAGGAAAATAGTGAACCAGAGAGAATTTTATGCGATGAACTCACTCCTTTAAGAGAGATGTACTCTGTCTTGTTTCTCTTACAGAGAGGTGTTCCCACAGCGATACCAAATATCTCCTTCAGACAGGCAGTTGCTTTACAGCTTCTGAAATCTTCCTGCATGTCCATTTTTTAACTGAGTCAAAAGAAACAGGAGTGGATGGGGTTAGGGCTCACACACACCCGGGAAGGTTATTAGTTTTACTTTCAGTTAGTTGAAGGTTTGCTAGCTGTTGAAAGCTGCTAGATGCAAGTCTTAGATGGAAAGTTTCTCTTCAAAATCAAAAGGAGAAGACTGCTTTTTCCTTCTGGACCGGAGAGAGACAGCACGTGAGAATGCTAATTGTTTTGTTGAATTGTATTTTTGCCAAAGGGTGTGCAGCCTATATTGAAACAAGCGATAATCAGTGGTTAAATAATACATTATCTTGTAAGGTACTTCAATAGAGTTAAAGTTATGCCAATTCTTTTTTTCTGTATTTTAACCGCGTTGTAAGAAAAAGAAGTATTTTGACAAAGCCGAGTGGTGGACCAATTGAATCACATCTGTAACGCAGCACTTTGCCCTTGCTTTAAAATAAATATAAAAGTTAGGGTCTTGGCTAGCTCCTTAATATATTTGGAGGGGGGTGGTGGTCTGATGTGGTCCTTAACATTTACAATAGTTAGGTGCATGGTCACCTTTACAGAGAATAGATTTCTGTTCCAGATTTATTTGATTAATTGAATAGTGCCACGCAACATGATACAGGTTATTCTCAATGTGAAGGTGGGATCCGTCTTCACAAGGCCATGGTCACTCTTACCAATACTATCGTGAACAGATGTATTGATGACAGACAGGCTGGTCAGGATGAGATCAAGCATGTTTTTTCCCTCTTGTTGGTACTCTTACCACTGGCTGCAGATCTAGCTGAGCAGTTACGGTCTTTGGCAGATCAGTCAGTAGTGGCAAAGCTGAGCCATTCTTGATGGTGCACATTAAAGTTCCCCATTCAGAGTACATTCTGTATCCTTCCATAACCTTTTGGAGGGGGCAGTGGTGTTGTGTGATATTAAGGAGATTGCCTCACGCATGTTTGACCTAAGAGACATCATGGGGCTCAGGGTGAATGCTGAGGACACACGGAGAAATACCTTCCTAAGTGCATGTCACAGTACCACCACCTCTGCTGGGTCTACCCTGCCAGTGGGATTCATAATACTCATGGATGATGTTGGTGTAGTCTGGGACATTGTATGATTCCATGAATAGGACTACATCAGGTTACTGCTTGCTTAGTTTGTGACACTACCTCCCAGATATGGGTATGAAGGACTTTGCAATTTTGATAGGGCTGAGTTTGCTGAAGTGATTTCAGGTGCCTCCGTCGATGTCAGATAGTCAGTCCAGTTTCATTCCTTTTTTTGGAGATATTCTAATCATTGATACAATCAAATGACATTTCTCTGTTGTGAACCACAGCCCATCTATAGCTGCTCTCCCTTTCCTGCATTTTGGCAGATTTTCTATGAATGGGATATTTCAGGGATATCTTCTGGCCCTTGCCCTTTCAAATGTGAATCATACGGGCTTTCTACCAAGATAGTTAATCAACATTACCGTCTGTGAGATCTCAACGTTCTTTCACCTTGTCAGTAAATGGCCAGATCAAACAACTATTTGTGACCAGAAATAATGGGAACTGTTATCTTGGATTCTCCAGCATCTGCAAAGTGTGAAGCTGGATGAACACAGCAGGACAAGCAGCATCTCAGGAGCACAAAAGCTGACGTTTCAGGCCTAGGCCCTTCATCAGAGATGCCCGAAACATCAGCTTTTGTGCTCCTGAGATGCTGCTTGGCCTGCTGTGTTCATCCAGCTTTACACTTTGTTATTTGTGACCAGACTTTCTTTTGGGACTTCAGAGACTCACAAGGGTGAATCTAAACTTCTTTGTTCAGTGCTTGTTTCGTTGAGTTTCATGGAGTGTTTCTCGTCTGAAATCAAGTAAGATACCTTGCAGTATTGTACTGAATTCACCACATTAACTACCTGCCTTGCCCTACAGCTCTCCTCTCTCTCAATTCTAGCCCCACTCTACCACTTTCCATTCCAGGAACAAGTTGCCACAGCTGGGATATCCTGGGATTGACCAGCATCCCTGGTGTTGGTGCCAACTTTACAAGGTCAGTGTGTACTCTGACTATTAGTTCAAAGTCCTCTGCCTGGGTTATGACATTTGGCCCAGACATGGTGGAGAAGGAAAGATTGGCACCCTATTTTATGAGCAGGGCCTTGGTGAACAGGGTGATGCAGTGGTGGGATCCTCTTATCTACTAGAAGCAGCAAAGTAAGCCAGGACACCACAGCATACTACCCTGGTCCAAGGTGTCGCCCCGCCCCCCCACCCCCGCTCCAGCATTGCGCTCCTGGTTCAGTGCAGTTAGGTCAATTGACTGGAGGCTGGTTTGTGATGCACAGTAATTGCCAACAGCATGGGTTCAATTCCCACACTGGCTGAGGTTACCATGAAGGACTCTAGTTCTCAAACTCTTTCCTCAACTGAGGTGTGGTGACCCTCAGGTTAAGCCACCACCAGTCATCTTTCTCTAATGGGATAATTAAAGAAATCAGACTACGGCAAATGTACTTTTTATCTGCAGTTCCATGAACTGGAGCAATGACCAGCAGCACAGGAAGGTCAATGACCTTTTCCATTCTGCCAGCGTACCTGCCACCATCTTCTCTCTGATCTCTACCGGACACACGTCCCACCAAGCAGCATATTCACTGCTCTCACTACCATCTGCAACAGTTCCCCTCACTGGCTGACACCTATTCCAATTCTGAGCCCACAAACCCTGTATGCTGTCTGGGTTTGCCCAAACACTCACCTGGGACATCTCCACATCTGTGGCAAAAGTAACAGTTGCGACACCCACTTTCATCTCCCTTAATACCTGCCTCCTTCATTTGTAAATGAAAACAGCTCATAATTGATAGAAATACCCAACACAAGTGATGGACTACCTGACATTTGGTTCTTCGTCTCTTGAAGGAAGAGGATCCTGACTGCATCAGGTGGTTGCCCACCGGTCTCCAAGATTCTGGACTGGCATTGGTTGTTTCACTTTCTGGTTTTGTGTCTGCACTAAGTGGCATACAGCAGTACTGTGATCCTTGGGTCTCTAGCTGAAGGAGCAAAGTGCAAAAACGCAAGGCAAGGTGAGGCAGGAATTCTGTGAGCATTCAGATTGGCTCAGAGTGAGTGAGTGAGTGCTAAAAGAGCACACAAACAGCCCAGAGATGTGGCTGCTCCAGTCCACGTATTGGGTGAATCCCTGAGTGCAAGGTATCTTTGCTGAAACATTACAATGACAGTTGCTGTTACGCTCTGAGGTGCTGCATTAAAGTGTAGAAGCTTGCAGTAACAGTGGCAGAGATGTACCATGAGGTTGTTGGAGGTTCACATGTCATATGTGTAATTCGGGCCCATAGAACGTGTCCTGAAATTTTGATGCCTTATGACCAAGTGACAATCTGAAGTCACCAGGTACCTGCTCTGACTCCATTTTAACAAAGCTGCATTGTATTGAGGCAGGGTGTGCTGTAAATAAGGTTGTAATAATCCCTCTCAATAGGCAAAACTCGCCATGCCTGAGCAAGAATCTTGCCTCAACACTTGGAACTTAGTTAAAAGATGCAGCAAGTTATTCTTGTGTAATTACCACCTTTCTCACCATAGCCGACACTGTTCAGGTCCCTATGAGATTCCACTCACAGTCCAGGGACTGTTACCATACAGACGGCTGCTACTGTCTCCAAACGTAAACACCTTGCACCAGGCAAACTACTTGGGTCCCCCTCAATGTCCAGCAATCAAACCAAACAGTTTCATTGTCAAGAGGACTCCAGAATAAATTAAATGATCTCCCATCTTTTCATTTTTAGTTTAAAGCCACAGCTAAAACACAGCAATCTTTAAACCTCACAATTGTAACAACAAGTGTCAATGCAGGTAGGTTCTGAGAACTGCACAAATTTCTCTCAGTCAGTAAAGGAGTCTGTAGCCATAGATGGCTGCTTGCAGTACCTGAGGATCTTTAATTTTCCTGAAGATCTCATAGTGATGCATCTTTGTAAAATATATTCAAAATAATCAGCAATCCAGCTAAGGGCCTCTTCCTATTGCTGCTAATACTTTACCAGCGGTGATGGTCCACTAGGGACTTGGGGATGGGCGGTGCCTTTGATTGATTTATTGTCATGTGCACCGAGTACAGTGAAAAGTTTTCTTACGAACAGTACAGGCAGATCACAATAAGCAAGGATGTACAGATCAACGGTTGTAAAATAACTTAGATACAGGCATACAGGTTACATTTCACAAGGCGAGCGCTAGGAGAGATTAACATTAGCAAGATCAGCGTTATTTGAGGCGAGGCAGTCCATTCATCAGTCTTATAACAGCTGGGAAGAAGTTGTTTTTGAAATTGCTGGTGCATGTGTTCAAGTTTCTGTATCTTCTGCCTGACAGAGGAGGTTCCACAAGTTCATTATCAGGGTGTGATGGATCTTTGATGACGCTGGCAAACTTTCTGCACTAATGAGCTGTGTAAATGGAGTCCATGGGTAGAAGGTTGGCTTCTGTGATGGTCTGGGCTATGCACATGATCTTCTGTAGTTTCTTATGGTCCTGGGTAGAGCAGTTGTTATACGAGCCCTTTATACAGCCGGACAGTACGCTTTGAATGGTGCATCTGTAGAAGTTGGTGAGGGTTCTTATGAACATGACAAATTTCCTGAGCAGGCTGTTGTGCCTTCTTGACTGTTGCATCTATGTGGGAAGTCCAGGCCAGGTTGTCAGTTATTATCACTCATCTCCACCCTTCAACCTCAGTTCTGTTGATGTAGATGGGAACGCGTTCTCCTCCTTCCTTACTGAAGTCAATGATCAGTTCTTTAGTTTTGCCAACATTGAAAGTAAGTTTGTTCTCATTGTGGTTTGCCACCAAGGCCTCTTTTGACTCGTCATTGTCAGATATCCGTTCTACTATGGTGGTGTCATCAGTGAATTTGTAGATGGCGTTCATTTGGAATTTGGTATAACAGTCGTGGGTGTACAACGAGTACAGTTCGGGGCTGATAACGTATCCTTGGGGGGCTCCAGTGTTAAGTGTTGAGTGTTATTGTGGAGGAGGTGCAGTTACCTATCCTCAGCGATTACGGCCTGTGGGTCAGAAAGCTGAGGATCCAGATCTACAGGGCAGAACTGAGATCAAGGTCTCAAGTTTTGAGATCAGTCTGGAGGGGATAATGGTGTTGAAGGTGGAGTTGTAGTCAATGAGCAGGTGTCTGACGTAAGTGTCTTTGTTGTCCAGATGTTCCAGGGATGAGTGCAGGGCTAGAGATACGGCATCCACTGTGGAGCTGTTATGCTGTTAGGCAAAATATAGGGGATTGAGGCAGGCTGGATGACTGGAGTTGATGTGGGCCATGACCCTTGATGGTCTTCTTGAAGCAGGTGGGGACCGCGGCATGTATAGATGTTGGTAAATATCTCTGCCAGTTGGTCCACACAGGATCTGAGTGCTTGAGTAGGGACACCGCCTGGGCCCGTCACTTTCCTTGGGTTGACTCCCAGGAAAACCGATCTGATGTCTGCAGTGGTGACAGAGGGCACAAGTGCGTCCGGGGCTGTCAGGGCAAGTGTCACCATGCCATTGGCATTGTGCTGGAACCGAGCATAGAAAGCATTGAGCGTGTCAGGAAGGGGTGTGTCAATGTCTGCTATCTTGCTCTGCTTCGTTTTGTATCCTTTAATGTTGTTTAGGCACTCTGTGGTCCCAAGGCAGGAAAGGGCTCCCGCCACTTACTCACTCCCCCTTACAACTATAATACCATTCACCAGGGTCTCCTGTCAAATTCCACTGAGCTTGTATCATTTACTTGCTTCTCTGGCTTTCACTGCTTCTCCAGACTGGGGTTGGTTGCAGTTCCAACAGTGCTTCAGTGGGTAAAAATCACAACCCCAGGTAACTAGTGGAGTGGTTTTTGGCCAGTTTGTGGTGGTCTCTGAGCCTGCTATTGCCTTGGCATGGACGTTTGGTTTCGAGGTGATTTCAGAGCAGCCTCCCAAACCCTGAGGTGAAGCCAGGCGTGGTCTGCAGTCAAGGCTTGGTGTGGATTGGAGGCTAGGTGCTGGCATGGCTTGGGTCCGAAGACTGTTGTTCTGACTGTATTTTTCCTCCATTTTCTAATTTATTCTAAAATCTGTAATGCTGGACTTTTTTACTTCTCTATTTTTCCAAGAACTGCAACTGAAAAAAAAACTATACCTAGGGACCTTAGTACCTAAGATGGTGCCTAAGCAGAGACTTGCACACTTTTCAGTGTACTCGCTTTAGTATATTTGACAATATAGCTAATTCTAATTCAACTAACTGTCTCCGTAGGAACATAAAACAGAATTGGATGGTAATGATATGACTGGTTTATTGCTTTCAGCATTCTGATGAACAACCAAATTGATGAGAAATATTGGTCATGCTGTTCCACACCCACTAGTGAAAACTTGTCAAAGGCTTTTGGCATAAGAATTTTGCTACCTGACTTGGAAATTCCATTCAACCATGTACTTAACAAGTGGCAAAGATATCTAGAAAATGTATAAGGGTGGGTGTATACAACATATCTTCAAACCTATCCATCAGTCATAACGTTTAATGTTTTACTTGTAGCTCCACCTGTAATCTTGTAGCTTTGTTTTGCATGCTGCAGGTAAAATATTTTTCTGGATTCGCTATGGTCCAAAACTATAGCATGCTGCTGCTGATGGTGCTTAACTCTAATCCAGATAAATATAGTCTGGCTGATGATATGGGAAGAATTGCCAACACTTGTAAGAATCAAGACGACTGGACCACAATCTAAAGTCTGCTTAAATACCCAGATTAAAGTTTCAGATTATGGAGTGGAGGAACACAGCAGGCCAGGCAGCATCAGAGGAGCAAGAAAGCTGACGTTTCAGCCAAAGCTATCTCTTAAAGTTTCAGATTGCTTTTTTCTTGAGCACTTTGATAATATGAAAGGTAAGACGCTGAACGACTGGATTACCTTTGTGAAAGTCATCCTGGTTAAAGCTCAATACTCAGGCAAAACAAAAGTTCACTGGCTGTGATTGCAGTATAATTCCACTCTACTACATAGAACATAGAACATAGAACAGTACAGCACAGAACAGGCCCTTCAGCCCACAATGTTGTGCCGACCATTGATCCTCATGGATGCACCCTCAAATTTCTGTGACCATATGCATGTCCAGCAGTCTCTTAAATGACCCCAATGACCTTGCTTCCACAACTGCTGCTGGCAACGCATTCCATGCTCTCACAACTCTCTGCGTAAAGAACCTGCCTCTGACATCCCCTCTATACTTTCCACCAACCAGCTTAAAACTATGACCCCTCGTGCTAGCCATTTCTGCCCTGGGAAATAGTCTCTGGCTATCGACTCTATCTATGCCTCTCATTATCTTGTATACCTCAATTAGGTCCCCTCTCCTCCTCCTTTTCTCCAATGAAAAGAGACCGAGCTCAGTCAACCTCTCTTCATAAGATAAGCCCTCCAGTCCAGGCAGCATCCTGGTAAACCTCCTCTGAACCCTCTCCAAAGCATCCACATCTTTCCTATAATAGGGCGCCCAGAACTGGACGCAGTATTCCAAGTGCGGTCTAACCAAAGTTTTATAGAGCTGCAACAAGATCTCACGACTCTTAAACTCAATCCCCCTGTTAATGAAAGCCAAAACACCATATGCTTTCTTAACAACCCTGTCCACTTGGGTGGCCATTTTAAGGGATCTATGTATCTGCACACCAAGATCCCTCTGTTCCTCCACGCTGCCAAGAATCCTATCCTTAATCCTGTACTCAGCTTTCAAATTCGACCTTCCAAAATGCATCACCTCGCATTTATCCAGGTTGAACTCCATCTGCCACCTCTCAGCCCATCTCTGCATCCTGTCAATGTCCCGCTGCAGCCTACAACAGCCCTCTACACTGTCAACGACACCTCCGACCTTTGTGTCGTCTGCAAACTTGCTGACCCATCCTTCAATTCCCTCGTCCAAGTCATTAATAAAAATTACAAACAGTAGAGGCCCAAGGACAGAGCCCTGTGGAACCCCACTCACCACTGACTTCCAGGCAGAATATTTTCCTTCTACTACCACTCGCTGTCTTCTGTTGGCCAGCCAATTCTGTATCCAAGCAGCTAAGTTCCCCTGTATCCCATTCCTCCTGACCTTCTGAATGAGCCTTCCATGGGGAACCTTATCAAATGCCTTACATTGCTTCAATATTACATTACTACATTGTCATCAATTATCTACTCGCACCTCAACACATCCCACACAAAAAACAAAAGGATTCAGTCTTCCTTGTTCAGCAGCCAAATCATAAATCAAGGAGGCCAGTAGTGACAACGGAAATGTTTTCTGCCTGGAACAAGTTTTGGTCTTTAAAGAGATAAATAATTTTCTTCTGCATGAATTTTCCAATTGCCCATAATGTTACTTAGCAGGTCAAATTCAAAAGAGTAAAATAAGAAGGAAAAGAAAACATGGCCACCCCTCTTAAGATGTTTTGCTGTAACAATTATGTGATTCATGTCTTTCCATGTCCTTTTCATTTTGCCCTTGAGCAACTCCTAAGGACTTAAAGACAATTGGCATCTATCTATATAATGTATGCATATTTAGATACATAATGTGAAAAATATGATCACAAATTCAAATCATTAGAATGGGGATGAAAGAATTAGTACAATAGTTTGGTTGAACGAGGGTAAAATTAAAGTCTTATTTTATTCAATATCCAATTTAGCAGAAAAAAAATCCTGATTTAAATTTGGTCCAAGAAACTTGTGAAATGTTATTTCATGGAATTCAAACAATTGACTGAAAATTTTCACAAATACTTAGCAGCCTTATAAATTCAATCTGTGAGAGCCTTTAAAAATGGTACAGATGTGTTGACAATTCCATCAGAAAGGTCCTTAATTAGCTTTAGAGATCCCCCCCTCACTGGTAACAAGACAAAATAATTTTCATTAATGACGTAGCTGGCTATTGTCTAGAATTAGCCCTTCTCATAATCGGGGATTATTTAAAATTGTTTCTTGGTTTCTTGATAGGAGCAATACAGGGTGAATTGTTTTTTAAATGTTAACACTGAAAGATGGAAATTGTAAAAGAATGGACAGCCGTAGATTAAAACAAGTATAATTCAGACACAATGCATTTAAAATTTGTGATGGTCCTCGCATGTTTTTGGGGACTAATATGGACACTTAGTTCAATCATGATATGGTTGAGCACTCGATAGGCATCAATGGGACTAGCTACAACAAACAAAAGACCATTTCAATATTACAAACATGAACACGTGGAAGGTCTTTGTGAATTGCAGCAGCTGAGCTCTATTTGGTGGGTCTCTCATGTCTCAATTTGCACTGTTTGCAATAGAGCCAGGAGGTAAGCTCTCCCTCCGATGAATAGGTTCCTGCTCTCTTGTGCTGGATGAGTCTCACATGCAGACCCTTCTAATAACCCACTGTATTACAAATAGCATTAATCTCTGAGCTGTAGAATGGAAGCATATGGTCAAATGATTGCTTTATGTTTATTTTTAAATTATATTTTTATGTCCATTTTTAAAATGCTGTCATTTGACTGCCTGGACTATTCTGTTTTTTTTTCTCGTTTTCTGAAGATTCATGTGTCCACATTCATAAAAGAAACTTGGCATGTTGCAATTACACCTTACCGTCAATGTCTCCCAAGGGGAAAGGGAGAGGATGTGGGAAGGAGGTGGGGGAACAGGAAGATGCAATTACTGTCTGACAACTTCACATCGGCAGGAGTACACATAGGGATTAAATAAAGGAACATGTTGATGGGACACGTTGACAAACGTGCAGAAACCTTATATTAAAAAGTACAGAGTTCTTGTGATGTTCTTTCCTGTAACATTTTAAATTTCTCTTGTGGGGTGTGGCCTTGCTAGCTGGTCAGCATTTATTTTCCATCCCTTGTTGCCCTTGAGAAGGCAGTTGTCATCTACATTCTTAAACTCCTGCAGTCCATGTGCTGTAGGTGCACCCACAATGCTGTTCAGATGGGAATTCCAGGATTTTGCCCCATCGACAGTGAAGGAATGGCGAGAAGTTTACAATTCAGGATGGTGAGTGGCTTGGAAGGGAACCTGCAGGTGGTGAGGTTCTGCTGCCTTTATCCTTCTAGATGGAAGAGATCATGGGTTTGGAAAATGCTGTCTAAGAATCATTGGTGAATTCCTGCAGCTCACCTTGTAGACAGCACACATTGCTGCCATCGAGTGTCACTGGTGGAGGAAGTGGATATTTGTGGATGTGGTCTCCAAACAAATGCACTGCATCCTAGATGGTGTCAAGTTTTCCGAGTGGTAGTGGAGTCATCCAGACAAGTGGGAAGTATTCCATCACACTGTGTGTCCCATCAACATGTTCCTTTATTTAATCACTTGTGTCTTGAAAAAGATGGACGGGCTCTGGGGAGTCAGGATGCGAGTTACTAGCTGCAGCAATTATCGTGTCTGACCTGCTGTTAGAATTATAGAATACCTACAGTGTGGAAACAGGCCCTTTAGCCCAACAAGTCCACACCAACCCTCAGAGCATCCCACCCAGACAAATCCCCCCATAACCCCATTAATCTACACACCCCTGATCACACCCCAGAGACCGGAGTACCCAGAGGAAACCCACAGTGACACGGGGTGAATGTTTGCAAACCCCATACAGGCAGTCGCCCGAGGATGGAACTGAACCCAGGTTCCTGGTGCTGTGAAGCAGTAGTGCTAACTACTGGGCCACCTTACTGCCCCTAGCTACTGTATTTATATGGCAAGTCTAGCTGTGTTTCTGGTCAACGTTAACCCCCAGGATATTGATAATGGGTAATGCTATTGAATGTCGAGGGACAGTAGTTAGATTGTCTTTTATTGGAGACAGTCATTGCTGGCATTTGTGTGAAATGAATATTCCCATCACACTCTTCAGATACACCATGACAAGTGCCTTGCAAAGTCCTATATATTCTGCATCTGGATTTTCTAGGCTGACCAAATCATGAGATGAGTTGAAAATCAAATTTTCCTGCCCTGGTCCCATGAAACAGTATCAATGGCTGTGCTAATATCGTGTTTGTTTGGTGTTCTATCTGAAATTCTTTCCCAACGCTTTGTAGTTGTGTGCACAAGTGTCCAACAGTTAAGTGATTGGAATGCTCATGAGCTTGCTCTTGCTCTGCACTTGGCTGTCAGAAAGCATGGTGGAGGCAGAAGTGCTTGAGAGGAATGTGGAAAATGTTTGAAGTAAAACAAAATGGAAAAGAGCTAGGGAATGGAACCAGTGTTTTCCTACAGTGCTGCAAAATTGCATGAGCTGAGGATATAATACAGATTTATTTTATTCAAAATACATTGCTGCAACTCTAGGAGAAATGTTGTGTGTATGCAATTTGGATCTGTAGCAGTGCTGGAGCTGAGCAGGCTGGAGGATCTCACAGAAGCCGTGCTATGCCTCCAGTAGTTTTTGGGAAGAACACTTTCAAGGGCATCCTTTGTGTGTGATGGAAACCTCTAAACTATTGCTGTCATGATGTTTCTCAGTTCTGTGGGTGAATGTGAAAAACAGGACCACACAGGCAAATTTTAAACCCACACTGGCTTCTGCAAGTATTGCTTTTAGTTGTTATGAGTGTAGGATCAAGAGACTAAGACTCTTCATCATAAGCGGTGAGGTGTTGCTCTCTCCTCCTCTTGGGTGTTGCTCTGCTGGGCAGCTAGCAGTTCTGGGATGTCAAAAAGCAGAAGGGGAACATTGGAATGAGAGGTAAAGCAAGATACTTATCTTCAGCTTGGATATTAAGCAGGTTGAAGCTGAGCTAGAAGCTGATAAGGACATAAGGCATGATCATATTATCATTGTCAATATCCTCCGTGATCTAAGACGTCAAATGCTTTTTTGGAGCCAGCACCATGATATGGAGAATGATCTCGGTCGGGCTAAGTCTGCTGGATCAAACTATCTTGACATGAAAGATGACATCCATGCTTCAAAAAATGGCATGAACAAATTTGTACCCCTCTAAATTATGGCAGCATAAAAACAGTGAAAGACGGGCACCCTGTACTTTCCACAGAATGTCACTGAGAAAGACTCAATTGCAGGAATGTATCTACAATAGGACACTCAAAGTATGATAAGGATAGGACCCATTTTTGCTTATGCTGTAATCTTTGCCAAATTCCAAGAGTTTTTAAAAGAAAAACACTAGAATGAAGAGATACAACAGTTGAATACATTCTGGACAGAAGTTTTCTCTTCTAACATGACTTGCGCAAAATGGCGAGAAAGGTGAGAAAATATGGTGAGTATGAAAAAAATTGTCTCAATGTTGAGAAAAACATTTTCAACTTATCTTCAAGCCTTAAATGATGACTTCAGGATCTCACAACTGATGGCAGTTTCCTCACTTCCATGCATTTGTATCTTATTAAAGCTCCATCTTACCTTGCTTATTTGTGCCATTTCCAATTCTACTCTCTTCCACTGAGAACCTAGATGGCACAAATTCCTGATGTGTAAATCAGCTGACAGCTGCAACTTGCTGATGGCTTGTCCGGACCGTCATCTAAATGCTTCTTTGGAATAATGTCTCTGCATGTTCCTTGGCTGCCATTCTCCTAGACCCCTCATCCATGTAAGGTGCATCACCAAGCCACCAGAGTAACCACATCAGCATGCCTGCTCTTGGAGTGACTCTCGTGCCACTTCAGCCTTCCAACACTTTTTGTCCATGCATACCAATGATGTACGTGTTTCTGCCAGGTCACTTTGCATACAGGGACATTCACATGTACACAGGATGCTTCTGTGACTCTTTGCGCGCTTTCTTACTACCCACTCACTTTGTGGTTATTTGGAAGCTGCCAGCCTCTGTATCATTCACATTGCGTTCTTAGTGTGCAGGGATTTTAATGTTTAGTTATATGATTCCTGCCTGTGGCTTGCATTGCATTTTAGCACAAGAGAAATATGCATCTAGAAATGGTGAGAAGCATTGAACAGTTAAGGGGGTGGATATGTCACTGTGTGGCAGCACAGTATTATGTTAATATTGTACCTTCATGTGCTTCGAGCAAATGGTCATGTGTGACAGTCAAAGGGGAGCTGTCTTCAGTTGGATAACAGGAAACTACAATTACTCATGGGGTACTCCCACAGTCAGTCAGGGGGCTCGACTGATTTCAGTTGACCATTGGGCCAGGTTTTCTTGTACAGGTTCAAAGGGAATGATTGAGCATGATGGCAATGGGTAGGACAGCACGTAATGATGATACACAAGCAGGAGAAGTGTCATCGATGAGTATGTAGGAAGCACACAGGATGGGAAGGGTTGGTAGTTTGGACGGATGAGGCTGGTGACAGCCATTGACTGTACATGATACATTCAATGGTGATGAGTGTAGGCGATGAGCCTTGATAAGATGTAAGTGCAGTGACAAGTTTAGACTGAGTGTTGACACTACTTGAGGCAGCAGAGAGAGATGGTAGCACTTGCCCTTGCAGAATACAGAAGATAGTAACTTTCCTCCTGCACTGTCCCTTTTCACGTGGGGCACAGCACTGGCCCCAGCTGCAATCTGCATCCAAGTTGGCTTGGTCATGTGACATGGCCTACCGAGATGGTCAGCTAATTAAAGGACTGCCCCTCCCACCACCCCATCTGTCAAGAACTCCAGTTCCCTATTGTAAAGTAGGCAGTGAGCTTTCTTTTTCTCTGGGCCATAACCTGAATGCAGAGGTGCAAGAACCAGAATTTGAGCAGTTTACGTCCAGCTTGCAACATATAAAGGGCTGTGCAGCTGAGCTTTAATTAGAATGGCAGCAACACGAAGGCTGGAAGTTCCCGGAAGTGGCTACGTGACTACTCGAAACTGTCGCCCAAGAGACTGGTTATAAATTACTGAGGTAGAGAGTAGAAGATGGCATGAGAAAGTCACTCTGAGCAATGCAGATCAAGCACCATAAATCTCACTGGACAAAAAAGTAAATGAAACTGAAACAATTCCACCTTATGTCAGTTAGCAAAAGCTAAAAATAGTTGTAAAAATTGTTTCTTTCTCACGTCTGTTTTACTAGCATTTGGATTGGGCACTAGGTATATAGGATTGGTATATTGCATACAAAGATTTACGTCAATTCCCTGTGGGCAGGCAGGACCATGGGCCATCAACTACACAGTTTGCTCAACATTATTCATTGATAACAATAAAAGCAGTACTACACAAACAAATTTCTGTCCTGCAATGAACATAAACAAAAAAAGCTGTTTTTAAGAAAGTTCTACATTTCTGAGGATTCAAAACCTATCATTATTTTATGTTAAAATAAATAATATCTGAATATCCTTATTATGAAACAACCTAAAAATCTAACCTGCAGTTATTATAGTATACGTATTAATAGTGAACCCCTCTTGATAATATCACTATAGGAGTTTGTAGATGAGATTTTATCAAGGAATAATTTCATTGAGAGTATTAGATTAATTGATTTTTTTTACTGGAAGAACTCTTAAGAGTTCCCTTTTACAAAGAAAATAATATACACCAATACACACTAAAGTAAAACCACAGTTCGTCTCTTTTGTCATTTGTTTGCAAACCACTAAATTTTATTTGATCGAATAAAGCTGAAAGATTAATATTCAAATTGAAATGAAAATTGAAGCAGTTAATGCAGACGTACTTTATAGTGGTGTGCCGAGCATTGAGTCCGACCTGACCTTTAATTGGTCAGGTTATAATCAGTAATACATTTCTGCAAAAAAACATTATTCATGGTAATTTTTAACCCTTTCTCCCCAGATTTATTTGTTGTCTGCTCTAAGGCATCATTTATAAATACTTTTCAAACACGTCAAAAGAGGCAGTAGGCAAGATTATGGATAAAAATTAAAAAAAACTTTCAACTATATAGCCTAAAACCTTGACTTTTGATGCACTGCTTACGGGACCGAACAAAGCAATGCCAAATAGGATAACATTTAATGTAACACAAAGGTAACATGTCCTCCTCTTGTAAAGAATTTCAAACAGCAGCATGTCAGCATATCAAGTCTAGTTAAAAGGTATCCTCTGGTAAAAAGCTGTTCTCAAGTAGCCCCAGATGCAAGCTTATGCTTGGGAGACAAACAGATGCGACTATGGTTGCTGGGGTTTGGCATTAACACTCATTGTCAATATGGAATATATACACATGGACAGGACATCAGCTGCACAATAGCAAAACAGGCCTTGAAGTGTCAAAACAGAACTAAAGTTGTGAGCGAGGAAGAGATCCATGACAACCAGTTGGCTGTTAGAATGAAAAAGTCAGCCAGGATTACAGTCTGTCACAAGGAGATAAAAAGTGCATAGCTAATTTTAAATGCACATTACCAAACCGATGAAACCACAGCAGAGAAGACTAGATATTATGACATTCTTTTAAAAGTGTTGGTTTATACTTGTCACTGCTAAGATGACTATTCAGTCATTACATGTACTGTGTAAATCACTGCACACACCTGGCTAATTGAAATAGACCACTGCATTTCAGAGACATTTATTGTTATACATCGATGAGCTTGCATCTTCAGCACATGCCAACTATCTTTAAGGTTGGGTAAATTTAAAGTTAAACAGTACTTTATTACATATTTAGATTACAATAAATTTCATTAATTGTTTCCTGAGTTCTCCCATAGACAATTGTTAGCCTATAATCACTCGAATAATTTCCTTCCAAAGTACTAACATTTCTGAAAATAACCTGGTTAATTAGGGCCAGGATTCAAGGCAACAGGAATCAAAAGGAAAAGTGTCAAAGATGATGTTTAAAGCTACCAACTTCAAACATTTGAGAAGTTTGGAGTTAGATTAAATTTGAAGTTTTAGAGGTCTATTATGCCAGCTACATATAAACATGGGTATCACTGAAAGGAGACATTTTATGAAACCTTTTCATTTTGCATCTGTCAAGACAATTTGCAAGAAATACTAATGTAAAGGGAAAACAGCATTTATTCTTTGAGAGGACAGTGTGTATTGGTTGGCAAGTTCACTCTGATAAGAGGCCAACTCGTCTGGTTTAAAATGTAGACAATCCTTGGCAGTTAACGATCATTCATCATCTAACTGATACAGTCTCTATGGTAATCTTTCTACCAATCAGAGTTCACTTGCCAACCAGTCAGCACCCTTCTCTCATATGGTATAAATGTTGTTCTCCCCACACTGGCATTTTCTGCATTTTATGCTGATAAGGCAAAAAGGTTTTGGCAAAGTGTGTCATTTTACAGTATGCATGTTCCGTACTACAAAATGATTATAGATAAATATATTGCATCTTGAGAAAGACGAGCAAACAAATTTTAAAACTGTAAAAAAAAGTCAAATACCAGAATTATCCAACAACATGTAAGAGAGGAGATAACTATTTTCTACTTAAAATTAGATTGATAATTAATTGTGACGTTAACGTATTGGTGGTCCAAACTGACACTAGATACTTGTTTTATCTGGTTCTTCAAAACTTAGAAAAGAGTGGTGAATCTGCAGAGTCAAGATGGAATATTATATAGAAGTCTTAATGTCGATAGTTACTATATTGTCTCTTCTCACCATATAAAAACCTGCCACATGTATTGCTTTAAAACTAGAAAGTAATGGAATTAAGTAAACATAGATATTTTGAGTCAGACGAGAGCTCATTTTACAAAAGGTAATCTCAAATTCAAATTAATATTGTAATGCATTAAAATAAGTAAATATGTTTGAAGTAGAACACATATTTGAACCTTGAAATTTTGCTGGGGGATAATAATGAATGAACTGCTTAAGCTTTCACCAGAAATTCCTGTTATTTAAGATGATTACTTAAAATGATAAAAAAAAGTTAGCACCTCTTGCAAGACAGTGGGCAGAACAATTCTAGATAAATAGTTTAAATATTCATATGTTAAGCTTCTGTATTATACTTGCAAGCTATTAATATCTTATTCCTATATGATGTCCTATTCATTTCTGACCTGTTTCACATATACATTTCCATTTCATATACATTTCATGAATGTGACAGAATATTTCTCACAAGTCTGGATGAGTGCAGTTACAACTTTCAAGAAGTTCAACACCATCCAGGCCAAAGCAGCTTGCTTGATTAGCACATCCACAGATCCACAAACATCTGTTCCCTCTTCCTCCACTGTGTTCAGTAGCACCAGTGTGTACCATGCACAAGATATCCTGCAAAATTCATCAAACCTCCTTAGACAGCACCTTCCAAACCCAAATCAGTTCCACCTAGAAGGCCGAGGGCATCAAATACATGGGAACACCACCATCAACAAGTTCCCCTCCAAGGCACTCACCATCCAGACTTGAAAATATATCACTGTTCCTTCACTGTCACTGTCACTGGGTTAAAATTCTGGAATCCAGTCCTTAAAGGCATTGTGGATCTGCCTACAGCACAAGGAATACAGTGCTTCAAGAAGGCATCATGTTCTCAAGGACAGCTAAGGGTCAGTGACAAATGCGAGCTCAGTAACTGAAGCTCACATTCCATGAGTGAATTTTTAAAATCCCAGTAAGACCACGCAGCTTAGTTACCATTACAACACATCATACTCCAAACGCAGTCTCATCAATGCGCTCTATTAATGAAGAATAAGCTCCCCACTTGTAATAAATTCCCCTTACAATAACCTATAAGTCTATTAATTACTTACTATGCTTGTATATAAACCTTTTGTAGTGTTAAGGCGTACAGATCCCACTGCATCTCAGACATCTGCAATATCTCAACATTTATATAAAATAATTTTTTAAAATTCTTTACAAAAAATGGACACACTTATACTTTCATAAATTTCAAACATCGCTCCAATTGTCACATCTTTGGTATTCACTTAACCGGTCTACATCTTTTTGTAGCCTCTGCACATCCTCTTCACAACTTGCAATCTTACCAATCATTGTGTCATCAGCAACTTTGGCAACCATACCTACTGTCCATTCATCCAAGTCATTATATAAATCTCAAATAGTTCAGATCCCAGCATCGATCCTTGCAGCATTATTACAAACTGCCAACCTGAAAAATACCCACTAATGCCTACACTCTGCTTCCCATTTGTCAGCAAAATCTTACATCTGTGCCAATATGCTACCCCTAATCCTATGAGTTTTTACTTTTCAGAATAACCATTAATGTGGGACTTTATCAAATACAGTCTGGAAGTATGAGTACATGCACTGATTTTCTTCATTTAAATTGGGATAGACAGGTTGGCAGAGGAAGCCATGACAAAGAATTCACAGTGTCTATTTGGGACAGTTTCAAATAACAATATATTGTGGATTGAACCATTGATCAGGCTATTTTGGATCTGGTTACGTGTATTGAGGAAGATAATGTGACGGCAAAAGATCTCCTTGGAAACGGTGACCATAAGATAGAATTTAGCTTTCAACTTGAGACAGAGGAACTCGAGTTGGAAACAACTGTACTAAGCAAACACTAGTTTAATTACAAAGTAACAAGTCAGGGTTAACTGGGATGAATTTGGAAAGGATTTTAGCAGCAAAGATGTTTGGGAGATAATGACGGACATTTCAGAAAACAGATCATACCTCAGAGCAAGGATATAGTTCAGTGAGGAAAAAGGATTTTAGGAAGGATATAAGGCATGCACGGCTAACCAAAGAAGTTAAGGATAGCATCAAATTGAAAGTAAAAATTTAAAAAGTGACAAAGATTAGTGATATGTCAGAGGATTGGTAAAGTTACAAAAACTAATAAAGGATTCAAAAACCATCAAAAAAAAGAAAATCAGCTTCAAGGGTACTCTTCCAAGTAATTTCAAGCTGGACTCCTTTAAATTTATAAAAAAGACAGAAGGCAAAGTGAACATAGACTTGATAGAGAAATAGGCTTGGGAAATAATGATGGGGAACCAGGAAATGACAGAGGAGTTAAATAAATACTTTTGCATCAGTCTTCATGGTAGAAGACACTAATAGCATGCAAAAGTTACTAAATAATCAAGAGGCAAATGCAGGATAAGAAATAAATACAATAACTGTCACTGGGGAAAACATGCTAGGGAAACTAATGGGACCAAAGATGCATCCCAGGATACTAAACAAAGTATCTTCAGCGATAGTAATAGTAATTTTTCAGAATTCCTTTGACTCTGGAAAATTCTCAGAGGGTTGGAAACCTGCCAGTATGACACCTATATTTCAAAAGAGAAGGCCAAAAGCAGACAACCATGGCAACCAAAAATAGAAATTGACAGAAAATCTCAGCACGTTTGGCAGCATCTGTGGAGATAAATCAGAATTAACGTTTCAGTTCTGGTGACGCTTTTTCGGTGTTCTGCACCTTAAACATTAACTCTGCGTTCTCTCCAAGATGCTGCCAGACCTGCTGACATTTCCCATAAATTTCTGTTTTTATTTCAGATTTCCAGCATCTGCAGTTTTTTCGGTTTTTTGTTTAGCAAATAATTATAGGCCAGATGGTCCATTGTTTGTTATTGGGAAAATGCCAGAGTTTATTATAACAGACGTATTAGAATAGCAAATAGAAGTACAGAAAATGATGAAGCCAAGTCAGCATGGCTTTACCGAGGGGAAATCATGCCTGACAAATTTTCTATAATTCTTTGAAGAGGTAACAAGCACTTTAGCAGTGGATGTAATGTATTTGGATTTTCAGGAGGTGTTTCATAAGGTGCCAAACATTAGGCTACTTAATGATAAAGAAGAGATCTCATGGTGTTAGAAATAGTACACTGGAATGGATAGAGGATTGGCGAAGTAATAGAAGATGGAGAGTTGATATCGGGTGCATTTTTAAAATGGCAGCCTATAACTAATGGAATGCCTCAGTGTTCGTGCTGGAACCACGATGATTTTCAATATATATTAATGAATTAGATGAGGAAAGTGAATATGCTATAACCAAGTGTGCAGAGGACACAAAATAAAGGTGGGAAAGCAAATGGTGAGGATAATACAAAGAGCCTGCAGAAGGATATACACAGGTTAAACTAGTTGGCAAAAGTGTGGCAGATGAAATATAATGTGCGAAAATGTGAGATTATGCACTCTGACAGGAAAAATATAGAAGCTACATATTATTTAAATGGAAGAAAAGACTGCGGAAAGCTCTGAACAGACGGATTTGGGAGTCCTTGTACAAGAATTATGATAAGCTAGCATCTACAGTCAGCAGGTAATAGAGAGGCAAATGGAATATTGGCCTTTATTTCAAATGGAATGCAGTAGAAACATAGGGAGGTTTGGCTACAACTGTACAAGGCATTAACCAGGCCAGAGCACGAATACCACAAACAGTTTTGGATCCTCTATTGAAGTAAAAATATATTGTCATTGGAGAAGTTCAGAGAAGGCTCCCGGGGCTGAATTCAGCTGTGAAGGAAAAAGAGCAAAGTTGCTGGAAAAGCCCAGCCAGTCTGGCAGTATCCATGAAGAGAAAAACAGAGTTAATGTTTTGGATCCGTGACCCTTCCACAGAACTCTAGACCCAAAACGTTAACTCTGTTTTTCCCTTCACAGATGCTGCCAGACCTGCTGGACTTTTCTAGCAACCTTATTTTTGTTCCTGATTTACGGCATCCGCAGTTCTTTTGGTTTTAATTCAGCTGTGGAGGGCTGTCCTATGAGGAGAGATTGAGTAGATTGGGCCTGTACTCATTGAAAAATAGAAGAATAAGAGGTGGCCTTGTTGAAACATGTAAGGTTCTTCGAGACTTGACGGGATAGATACAGAAGGACTGTTTACCCTTGTGACAGAGTCTAGGACCATACAGTATAACCTTTGAATAAGGGTTCACTGACTTAAGGCAGAGGAATTTCTTCTTTACGGAGTAATAAATTTGTGGAATTCTTTTCCACAGATGGCTGTTTAGGTTTGGTCATTAATCATGTTCCAGGTTGAGATGGACATTTTTAGTCGGTGTGGGAATTAAGAGTTATAGGGAAAAGGCCGGAAAATGTTAGAATTATCAGATCAACCATGGTCTCACTGAATTGAGGAGCAGACTCGATGGTTTGAATGACCTACTGGTGCTCCAGTATTATGGTCTTTAATACATCTGTCAAAATCAGCTCCTATCACAAAACAGTACATTGTCAAAGAGAACAATTTTATTTTACAGCAAAAGGGGTGTCATATCAACTTTGTGAAGACTTTTCATTCGCGAGAAGAGGAACAGTTCAAACTGATAAAACTGCAGGTAAATGGGCAATGGGCATCCTATGAATCACAATTTTTCTTAAGCAGTCAAATTGTTGCTTGCCAGCTTTTAATTAACTAAAAATAGGATATTTGCATTTTTAAATGCCAAGCTTGAGTTCTCAAGACAGCTCAATTAAACTATGATATTACAATGGAGCAAGTAGTCAAGGAGATGCCCAAACACCTCTGCTCATACAAAAAATAAACCCACATTGTTGGGTGTAAAAAGCAGCACACACAATCCAATTGAGCTAATACGCCTTAATTAAAGCTTGATCAGATTTGTTTTTATAAAATTACTTTCCTCATGTTTACTTTGCAAACCATTTAAACATAATCACATTATAGTAATGCCATGCTGTAAATAGAAACTAAAATATAATGCTTTTTTGGCAATCTACTTTCTAACTTTTAAGAGATCAACTTTAGAAACAGTCCACGTAAACCATTTTCAGATCTAATTAAACTAAGGGGAAGTGGATGTCAAGTTCCTTCGCTATGATACATACAAATATGTTTTTACAAGAAAAAAAAATGTTTGTAAGCATGCTAACCAAAGTATTGAAATTTCTTTACAAAATCTGTTCTGTCTTGTTGGATTGACTGAAAGCTGATTATAAATTGCTTTTAAAGTTGATAAGGAGCCAAGGCGTACTGGACTCGTCAATTAATATCTTAACAGTTGATTTAAAACAAAAAGAACTGCAGCCCTGCATATGCAGGAGCATGACACAAATAGTTCTTGGTCACAGTATTTTGTACCTGGTTGTGATCTTTCCAGGCTGCAGGGCAAAAGCAAAGGCTTTGGGAGTAAAGGGATAGATTTTAATAACACCATCTTTATGAGCATGTGCTATCACATGGTCGTCCAGTACGTGCATTTTTGCCATTAAATAACTACTACAGGCTATACTGTTGTTTTCGGTTATTTAATGATACATTTTATGGGATATTTAAGAGTCCTCACTAACTCTTTTATGAGTTTGATTTGAGTGTAAACAAGCATTCAGCTTGAAAATTTCCATTGCCAAGGTGGTTGTTCAAAAAATGCACGCTAAGTAGCTTCATAGAACACTTTAGTTCAAGGAGAATGAATCTTTGTATGACAAAAATATGCAACAACTTAAAAATTATCATAAATGTGGCAGGGACTCTTCCTACTAATTTTTACAACTTCAAAGTGGATTGGTTGAAAACCCAAAGAAGTGGATTTTTCTGATGATCTTAAGATTGGGGAACTCCAGCGGAAAGTCTACTCCATATCAGAAAACGCAATTTTTAGACTGATGAATGGTCATATCCAGTTGCCCCATGTTAATATCGACATGTTAATATCGACTTTACATGCGTTAATCTGCTCTATAAATTCAATAAAAGCGGCAGGGTATAATTATCAACCCCATTGTCAAAATGAGGATTTGAGCCGACCAAAGTGCTTCATAAGCGTGAGTCAACATGCATTCTGTTTGCTTCTCTGTAGGAGTCTTGGGATTAGTAAATTTAGCCAATGACTTCAATGCTTAAGGGAGCTAGTACTGATTATATGGTTTGAGCTGATCATATATTTTGCAAAGAAAGCTGCCTTCTTTGTTGATTGTTTCAGCATTAACATGTTCAATAAAGCCAGAAGTTCATAATTTGAAACCAAATAACCATATTTTTTCTGAAGAAGGGTCTAGGCCCAAAACGTCAGCTTTCCTGCTCCTCTGATGCCGCTTGGCCTGCTGTGTTCATCCAGCTCTATACCTTGTTAACCACATACAGATAGCTAGGCAGGTGGTTTTCTTTCAAAGAGGTATTATTTGGCTTTAAACAAAAGTCACACTTAACCATGGTTCTCTGACACATTGGCGTCAAAGCAGGAAGGATAATAAATATATCTCAGAATTGGTAACAATGAAGAATCACTGATGTAAGTGATACTCACTCTTGGTTATGAGGATTCTGGGAAACATGACTAAGTCTCTCATTACTGCCAGACCCAGGAGTGTTAATCTGAAAAAGGAAAATAAATTGCTTAGAAAAGTACATGATGCATGTAGGGCTGTGAAAGCCAAACATATCGTGATTTTCTGTGGACAGTCTACACCCCACTTATGGAAGTGAATATTTATCATAGTAATGAAAAGGCCAGCAGTCAACTGAAATATAATACATAGGCAGAGTTGAAATAATTTGATTAAAACAAAGCAATTATTTTTTTAAAACTCTTTTGCCTTTGTGTCAAGAGCAACTTTTATATTTTTGTTTTATTTTGCATGTTGAAGAAAAACAAAATTAAAAAAAAAGACAACATTTAAATTCAACATATCCATATTTAAAGAAATGGTCCACAAGACAAAAATTCCAATTGCTAGAAAGCTATTTGTCTGTAAGGTTTTAATTGTTTATTTCTATCAAGACTGTGAAATCTAATTGCTTTGTTTTAGTGCATATCAGAAAGCCTGAGTGTTCTGGTGCCACAAAACTATAGGGACTAAGTAAGCCACAGTGTAAAGAACAACATAATAGATTACTAGGCAAACATTTTCCATTCCTGAAAAACATATTCTATTTCATTAAATGCTTGGAAAATGATAACTTGTCCCTACTTAATGAAAGCATTACACCATTTTAAATTAAAATTTCCAAACGGCTTTAAAAACAAAACTGAATTAACTCTCACACAGTTCATCGAAAATTACCATCTGATCTCAAAATAATGCTTCATATTAATGTGATCCCTATATTTCACAAAATAGTGATTTGGAGCTGAAAAAATTGTCTTATGTAAAGAGTTAACTGTATGATACTTGTTAAATATATTCTTTGTTTAAAAATATAATTTAATACATCAAATGGTGCACCTAACATTTGCTTTATGGGGTGTGGGGCAGAAGTGAGGAAAAATTATGCTATAAATTAATGTTTCATGTTGATAGTTTATATTCCATAGTTTATACCTGAAAACTAATTTCTATTTTGGATATAAACAATATTTTCTCCTGCCAAGAAATAAATAATCTCATAATCTTCGTGTAGAATTTTTCATTTAAAAATATCTGCAAAAGAGATTTTCATACTGTATCATTGACTCTTATTCATGGAATATATCAATCCATTTCCTACACCATAGTGGCAAGGCAAGCAGTCTATGCATGTTTCATACTGAGTTAAGGTTTCACAATCACATTATCTCATGGTGGACACAATGTTTTTATTCAGTTGCATATTATGAAACATGTGGAGGGAGAGCGTTTCCCCTTGCTCACACTGTTGACTAGCCATTTCACTGAATATTAATCCTGTTTACTGTCATGCCTTCATTAAAAGATATAAATTCTAAAAGAAATCATTCTGTACCAATTCTGTGATTTCTTACCATCAATGAAATTAAAAATAAAATGCCATAGAAATGTTATACCATTTACTTGCAGGGGTTGAGTTATAATTAAACAATCTAATGTGAATGGGACTTTTGCTGTCGAGGAAAAAGCTGCAAGGTATTCCCCTTACGCTCATAATTCCAGCTTAAAACTCTGCTTTTAACTTTTATAAGACTATTTCCATTTGAATTTTTGATAATACCATTGTTAACCAGTTTTATAAAGTTAATAAATTACAACTGTTACATTGGGGATTGTATTTCACTGTGCGACTATACACCAACTGAGACCTTCACCTACAGCTGTACAGCCTTAACGTAATATAGTTTTAACTGAACTTTCTACTTTCTTCAGTGCTCCTGAGATATATTTCACCATAGGGATTTAGATCTGCCATACCACCTTTTCAAACTGCAATTACAAAACAAAAGTATACTGAAGATAGTCTTAAATACAGTTTGTTTTATTACTAAATAATGTTGGATTACCAGCAACTGAACACTACAATTAAACCAAGCACAGGCGTCAGCAAATGAATCAAGATGACTAGATATGAAATCTCTACTTCCCTTTGAAGTATAGCATTCCAGCTCAGAAAAGCAAACTGGGTAATTGAACAGTGTGGTCTATGCAAAAACAATGGCACATACCAGAAGTGAAAATTATTCATTAATAAAAGGGAAAAAAAACAAACGTATTTGTTCCCTCAAATCAAAACAATTTGTGGAAACTGTTCAATTTACTTCCCATCGTCTACATTTTATTCCATGTTAGTGTTCACTTTCATAAACATAACCACTAAATTACATTTCTGACAATATATTAAATACATTTATTGTTGAACATACGTACGGCTGTATCACATCACGCCATTAATATAATTGCAAGTGCTGCTGCAGTTACATAAATGACTATAAAATGTGTGATCAATTGCCTTTTGGAGATGTAAAATAGTTTTTATTTGTCTCAGCCATGTCAAGTTTTAAATGCTAGCTTGTACTAGAAAGGTATATTAGTCTAATAAAAGCCAGCATCTTGCCTCTAACTACTGTCCAGTTGAAGTGAGTGCACTATTTTGTTTCTCTAAATTATTTCTAATCTAAATTCATAAAAATAGAACTTATTTTCTTAATCCATCATTCATGGCTCATTTCATTTTTAGATGACAGTAAAGCATTACATATCTCCACTGAATAACTGTATACAAATGTTTTGTGACCTATAAGATTATCAGTATGAATATGAAAATAGATATAATAATTCAAACCAAATATTAAAGAGGTGGTCTTTCGCTGGCTAACCACGAATATGGTAAGTAAGTGATGATATTATTTAAAAAGTGTGGAGAGGAGGTAGAGTGATGAGAAGAGAAAAGTTGACTGAAATAGTATCAACAAATGGAGGCAGCCAAACTACAAAATTATTTTTCGAGCATTTCACTGCTATTGTGGTGGGTGGGAGGACAGAAAGGATCAGGGTAGAGTTGGACAATGTGTACACAAATATTCATGCTGCTATACTTACAGATAAAGACACCTACATGAAGTATAGAAAATGAATTAACATTCTAAGATGAGCTAGCCGTTGTCATGTAAACCCTATTAAATAAAAAATGATTTCCATGTATAATCAAACATATCAGAACTGATTTTTTCCCTCCAGAATTAATATGCAATAGGAAAAGCTGAAGGTATTCAATGATAGAATGGGAATCAGAAGGCCTCTAGTGTGAGTTAACCATCCCAACACTGCGAGGAACAATAAATTTCTATGAAAAGGGAAGCATGACTGCTTCTTTTATCGTATAGTGGAGAGGAAATCATAATTGAGTTTCATCAGGAGTTTATGAGCTCATTTCAAATTCAAGTTTTGAGGTGATTATTATACTCTTCAAATATAAAGACAGCAAAATAAGTTTGTTGCTTTTTCTTGACAATACATCAGTTATAAATTTGCCTATATCCAGAATATTAAGATAGGAATTGCTGCAAATCAGACTCCCTAAAGTGGGCTGACCATTACTCAGAGTTGCATGACTCAGTCAATTTCCAAACCAAGTGCTAATTAACTGTGTTTTGTGTCTGTGCATGTTGAAAACGGAAAGGGAGAGGGGAAATGTGTAATCTACTGCACAGAACATAATACCGAGCAGATATACGAATGAAATATTTTTTGAATTGTAGTTTAGAGAAAAGCATTGTTTGCAGTTTTGCAAAAAAAATCAGCAGTCATCTTATTTTATTCAAAATTTATGGAGGATGTGTAGGCTAAGCAAGTTATGGTAGTTTGTATTTGTATTTAATACTATTTAACATTTCTTATCATAAATATGATGAGATTTCACTATGGCATGACTGTAAAGGATAACTACGTTGATGGATAATGAGGCAACCTACATGTCATATTTCTTTACGCTCTTGATTCTTATACTGATGAACTCAGTGTGTATTCCGGGAATAAGGAAAGTCAAGTTGCGAAATCACCATGGAAAAAGGTACTCTGTTGCACTACTGAAATAATACAAGCTTTACATTACAAAAAATTTATATTATACTTGAATGATTACATAATTAGTAGCTCAAAGGGCAGAATTGATATTTAATGAAATTTCAGATATATATGCATCACTGCAAAATGTTTGGAATGCACAATAATGAGTATTTCTAGATAATGATCAAAAACTTCTTTTAGATTTGTAGCCCTCAAAATTTGGTAAAAGAAAATCTTCTTCGCAAACTGCCAATCCTCATTGCTAATTAGTATAGAAACAGTTCAATTGGAATATCTAAAATTCATCAATACATTTAATTAAGTAAACCATTGTTTATATTCCAAATGAAACTGATTTTAACCACTTCTAAGTTCACACAACTTCACATTTATCAAAGGAGATCAATTGTCCAGGCCCCAGTAAATGTTTTTCATGCTGAAATCATTTATCTGCTTTCATTACTGTGTGAGATGATTTCCTCATCAATCTCCATGATCAATTTATCATTGTACCTGTAAATCAAAATTTGTCTCATAAATTCATTTCTAGATAAATTATTTCCAGGAACAAAAATATTGCATTTTCAATAAAGAACAAAGCATGATTTTTGTTACGCTGCATGCAAAATGCTTTTAAGTATATTTTAGTGATCTCTTTGTATTGTTCAGGTATAATTCTATTTTGGCAGATACAATCCATGACAATACTTTAGAATTAAACCACTAGCTTATAGCTGCCATTTAATGAACAGAGTTTTATAATGGAAGTCTTCAGAGTTATTACTTCTTTCGTACAGGCTTTATTTTTTTCTATTGCAATCTACAATTTTCCCATGTACTTTCTCAGGAAACATCTGCAATAGTTTCACTGGTGCCACAGTGCAATTCAATGTTCATTCCATGTTTTTTCTACACTGAACGTGGAAGTAAAAGGTAACTGGTTACAATGGTAAAAAGTAGGTAATGGCGTTCCACAAGAATCTTGACTGGAATCAAAATAAGTATTTTTAAATTTGTAGATGACATCAAATTACAGGAGGTAGGGGGTGGGATGGACTTCGGATACTGAGAAAGATGGCAACAAATTACAGGATGACATTAATAAACTTGCAGAATAGAAGAATAATTAGAAAATGACACTGATAAATGTGAGGTAATACATTTTTTTTTAGAAAGAATAGAGGCAATTTATTATAAGATAACAAGGTGTAGAGCTGGATGGGCACAGCAGGCCAAGCAGCATCAGAGGAGCAGGAAGACTGACGTTTCAGGCCTAGACCCTCCTTCAGAAAATGACAATTTATTGCCGTTTATTTCTTGGCAATTTATTATTTGGTCTGTGTGAGTCTACTTGAGGTCGACAAAGAGATCCTGGTGTACAAATATACTAATCATTAAATATTGCACTACAGTTTGATAAAAAAGCAGAAAACCAAACAAGGCTCATTTCTAGAGAGAAAGAACTGAAATGTAAGCAAGTTGTACCAAACCAGTACTGAAACTTGGCTGGACAACACCTAAAATACTGGCTGCATCTCTAGCTTCCAAATTATAAAAAGGATATACAGGCACTGGAAAGAGGGTAGAGAATATTTACAAGGATAATGCAGGAAATCGGAGGATAAACATATTGGAAAAGATCATGGACATGATTTTTTTGCAAAAGGGATGAAGGGATGATCTAATAGATATGTTTAAAATTATGAATGGTTTTGAGAGAGTGGATGCAGGAAGAACGCTTCAAATTGTGAGCAACAGCATAATAAGTGGCCATTGATAAGAAACACGCACCAAAAATTTAGTAAAGAATTCAAAAGAAATATGGAGACAGAAGGGACAGCAGATGCTGGAAAAAGGACTGAAGAAGGGTTCTGACCCGAAATGTTGACTTTCCTGCTCCTTGCATGCTGTCTGGCCTGCTGTGCATTTCCAGCTCTGTACTTTTTGACTCAAAAGGAACCCCTTTACCTGAAGAGTAAGGAGAATGGGGAGTTTTCTGTCACAGGAATAGGTGAAGTGAATAATATGGCTGCATTTAGGGGAGCTGATAGACTTAGCTGAAGTGAGGCAGGAGAAGGCACGTATGGATAAAAATGCTAGCATGGACTGGCTGGGCTGAATGGTTGATTCTGTGCTGTATAGCAATGCCAAACTACACAAAATTAGCAGACTTTGTAACCACCTCATTTAAATGCACCTCATTTTTTTTCCTAAAGCTCAACAGTCCAAGTAAATTTTTATCTTTTTTTTCAGATATTGGATTATACAAATCTATTCGCTTTCAATTTGAATTTGCATTCAGGAAATGTAGCTGATTGCCAGAGCCTTACAGGAAACTTTATGAGCTGCAATTTAATTTTTTAAACGTTACAACAGTTCGAAATGAAGTTTTTCAGTTGAGAAACAAGCCAGTGCATTCAAACATGAATTTCTTTGAGAGCATTCATTGCTTTCATTGAAAGTGTAATTTGAAGGGTGTGTTGTAACATCATGAGATTCCAATATGTTGCTGAATATGAAATATACTATTTTTGTATATTGTTATGAACCCTGACCATGCTGCAAAATTTATGCTGTGATTCTGGAAAAGACATAATTATTTTATGTACAGTTAGGGACCAGTAAGCTTTTATTATTAAAGTAGACAAAAGTTGAAATCCAGGGGTCTAAGAGAATAAAGCCACAAGATTACACAATTTTGAATAAAAACAATACTTTATCATGTAAATTAGTACTATAATCTGCAACACATGTACAATGTGTTCCTAACACCAAGAATTAACATACTGTGATTGAACACCTCACATAGCACCTGAAATGTACAGATCCCATGGATTTCTCAAAAACCCCATCACTAACGTCAATGCCATAGTGAATTATTAAATCTCAAATTTTACAAGAGATTATAATTCTTCAGTTCTGTTGATTTGATTTGAAACACTCTCTCAATAGCCCCTCCGACGTGGACTGCCTAAACAACTGCTCCTGTTCAAGTCCATCATCCTCCTGTTCTGGATTCACACTCTGTTAGACTCTGAAAAATACACTCAAGTATTTATTTACAGGCACAACTTCAGGTTTTCACCAACTGCTAGTGTCACCAAGTTAAAACTTTCCTGTGCTTTCCCTGAGTTCTATTCTTGCCTTTCTGTGTCAAGCAAATAAGGATTGTGTCCTTTCTCAGGCTACACTGAAGTCAGATGCTTGGATTTCAGGAGTCAGTCAGTGTGGTTTATCTCCTCTACATCTCATTGACAAATGAATATCCCCTGCAAATAAAGGTTAAGTCATGTACATACAGTCCCATGTAATACTGCATAACTCCATATTGATGGTCTGGCCAGAAAAGTGAATGGGAGGTCATTGGTGCAAAGGGAACAGTTACAATTCATGCCAAAGTTGCTTAATGTTTTAAAGTTAAAAACCAAGGACTGCCTTGAGGGCAGGAACAGCATTGCAACATGAGTTGCTTATAATTCTGAATATCTTCATTCGTCAATACAAACTCAAATTTAGCCCCTGTCAGGCTCTCTTAAGACAGTATGCTTCATCTCACAACAGCCCTTCCGGCGTCAGCATCCTCATCAACAATTTTGGAACCTCAGCATCCCTGTCAGACTCCCTTCCTTCCTTGTCCAAGAGCTAGGTTGTACAGGGTGCAATAACAATCATTATTCTACAGGCGCTGTTCTGCAATTAGTGGAGTGTTCCTCCTCAGCGCTCCAGGCAACAGAAGTGTGTTGCTTCTGTTGCCAGAAGATCAATTGTTTGTTTGATGATGACCGTAGGGGACGGCTGGGAAACATTGTAAAACCATTCAACATTTGCCTGAAGATTTTGTACTTGGGTCATTAGTCATACCTTTTGAGGGTACCATTTGGTGCAGGAGGGAAAACATTTGCTTGGGGAGGTTAGTAGGGCTGGTCAACCCTTTATCCCTTGCACAGTAAGTATTTAATTAATACAAGAAAGACAATGTATTTCTTAAATTTCTCACAAGCTGGTTAACATGGACATGCTTCATCTCTTATACTGTATGCAATTAATTACAACAAACAAGACCCCATATGACTCATGAACTGGTTGATTTAGTCATGCTTCACAGTTTATACTGTAAACTTTTATACAAAGAAATGGCTTAGTCATGAAGGAACCAATGGGACTTGGTGGAAGAACTTTACTCCACAGTATATAGTCGGATTTGTAGATGCATCTGTTTTCTATTTTTGGTAAACAAATTGCCCATAAATCTACTTGAGGCAAGCTGTGACATTAATAAGTATTAATAAATTGATAAGAATTCACAACAGCCTAATGAACACAAAAGTGAAAGGTCTGGAAAGCTGAACTGCCAGAAAGGCAGTTGAGAACTTCATAGTGAAATCTTAAACCACTATTGGGAAACTATATTTTTATCTTCCCCATCATTCTACAGATTCTGGGTGAGCTTGGAAGATCTGCCCTATTAGACCTCATCTGGCTTATTGAACATATCCAGTCCAACTTACCATGGTGAACTTCATGCATTGTCCATTGAAGCTAACAATGTATAGTAATCTTACCACAGATAGCTAAAAGGCTATTTTAGTACAAATGGGAGTCTCAGCTTACCGATATTGTTGAGAAAGAATGAAACTGTTCCATGTTTTTAACATGATTTTGAACTGGTTTCATTCTTCTAACAGTGATTATTAACATTTTCTTTCAATAACATAAAATTTACTGTTCAATTTTCAGAGGAAATACCTAAACTACAGGTAGGAAAAACAAAATGAGGAGGTAATGAATAGTAAATACTATCACTGCAGTTTCTCCAAATCCAAGTGACAAATACGATGGTTTGTGTATGCCTATACCCTTCAGATTCCGGATAGCTTACACTATCTCGGTTAGATTCATTTACTATGACTAATCAGGTGTATATTAGTCAATGGGATGGGGCCATATTTTTACCCATGCTGGAGAACTACGACAAACTGCTTCACAGCTGGGTCAACAATAGTTATCTCTACTTTGGAATAAAACTGAGGAAGATTTCTCTGCACACTGCATATGTTGAAGTTTGAATTTTTTTTCCTGAAGTGTTTTTTATGTTTTTATTCCAGATTGGCAGAAGAATTTTCACCAAATATGTGAACCTTGAGAAATCTGTTCTTCTGTATAGTGGAACTTTTTGATTTGCAATGTCTTATGAATTTTGTGGATCGGAACGAATTCAGAATGTCTACTTAGTGCAGTAATTGGCATTTTTGTTTCGTGGAATTTGGTCTACTGTGAACTTTTTTAAGGTTTTTAAAAAGATGTTCTAAGGATGTGGTGTCACTTTCAAGACCAGTTTTGTTGTTGATCTGAAGCTGTCCTGGGAGTCAGACAATAGATCCTTTGAACCATTGGTGTGCTATGACTGAGTGGCTTTTCTGGTAACATAAGAAGTCAGAAAGTTGGCCATGCAGTGTGGGGCTGCAGTTACATACGTCAGATTGGTAAGGATGGCAGGTTTCATTCACAAAATTATGTCAGGTGAGCCAAGCTGAGCTTTGATAGTCACTTTTACAAGTGTAAATCTCTAAAATTTCCAAAATTTGCCTTTGTATTTAACACAAATATTCAAGCCGCCTTGGAAGTAATTGAATTCATGCCCTCTGGCTTACTATTTCAGGTGTCAGGATTAATAGTTCTTATGAAGATTCTCATTTTCTTTTAGGATTTGTGTTAAAAGGGTTGTGAACCAGCTCATTTGGGAAGTGTGAGGAGGGACCTGGTCTCCTTTTTTAATAAGGGTCATAAAAAGGACACATTTGGGGTTTTTTTCAACAAACACGGTATGGAAGTCAGATAGTTTAAGCTAATTATCATCTCAGAATCCCGACAGTGCACAAAGAGGACATTCTATCCATGGAGTCTGCAATGAACTTCAGAAGAGCATCCCACCCAGACCCACCTCATCCCTAAAGTCCCGCATGAGGTTTTTACCTTGGCAAACCCAAGTAACTTGTACACTACAGGTCAATTTTTTTTTAAACATGGCCAATCCACCTAACCTGCACTTCTTTGGAATGTTGGAGGAAACTGAAGTACCCAGAGGAAACCTACACAGACACGAGTGTGCAAACACCGACAGTCACGGAGGTTGGAATTGAATCCGGGTTGCTGGTGCTGTGAGGCAAGCAGTGCTAACCACTGAGCCATCATACCACCTATTCCCTAGAAGTATTTGCTGGAAATCACTTGACTGAGTATATGGCTGCTCATAATGTGGTCTCCTCTAAATTGGGAAAACGAAATGTAGACTGGGGTGACCGCTTTGCAGAACACCTGTCCACAAAAAAGACCCTGAGCTTCCAACTACCTGCCACTTTAACACACCATCCTGTTCCCTGGCCAACAGTTCCATCTCAGGCTTGCTGCAGTGCTCCAGCAAAGCTCTGCACAAGCTAGAAGAACAGCATCTCATTTTCTGTTTGGGGACATTACAAGGGCTCCATGTCAAGTTCAATAATTTTAGGGCTTATCCTAATCCCAACACCCCAGGCCTTGTTATCACGTAGCCTGCCATTACACACAACCCATTGTTAACCACTAACTGTCCCCATTAATAGCTATTTATCCTCCAACCCAGAGCATTATCTACTCCTTTGTCTGTCTGATTGTTCTTCACTCCCTTGGGCTCTATCCCCACCGATCATTTGCTCCTTACCCACCCCCACGCTATCTTCTGCATTTAAACCAATATTTTCCTAGCCAACATCAGTTTTGAGGGAGGGTCATTCAGCCTCAAGATCGCCAATCTCACCTTTTGCATTTCGGAGAACGAATTTTTGGGGATTCAGTCTGATAACACAAATCCAGCTATTCCCTTGAAAAGTCTCTGGAAGAGTTCTTCCAGTGTTTCCTGAATTAAATGCATCTAGGTCTCAGAGACAACTTCCTGCATTTACTGACACCTATTTGCATGTGCCAGGTCACTAACTGAAAGCCATTTTGAAACTTCCTATCTTATGCCTTTACATACAAAAACTAACAATTATTTGCCAGTTGTCAGAAATAAACTTTGGGAGCAAGAAAAAAAAATCTCCCCTACTTTGTTTTCCCTGATGTTGGATGTTACTTCAAAAGATAAATATTTATTATTATATGCTTCAAATTCTGAGTTGTTGTGATTTTCATGCTTGTCAAATGAGCCACTCTATAATTAATAAGCAAAACAACTATTAATTTAAGAAACTTAGTTGATGAATTTTATATTCTAAACAAAAAGTATAGAATTGGATGAACTGGTACCAGGGTAGAGCATTTAAATTTATTTTGACACCGGGGAATGGTGGGATTAGGAATGAGACCACACTCCTCCAACCTTGATTTTGAAATAAGCAAGTAACAAGTTACATTCCCTACCTCAAAATTAGCTGGCAGTGGAAGAGGGCATTCATTCCAACAGTCTGAATGCAGGACCCTGAGGTGAAGTAGCAGAAGTAATACTACTTTTCAACTATTCTGATATACCATCTATGTATTCCTTTTTGATTTGACTTCGGGCAAATGCATTACCTTTATTTTGCAATTTCAGATCATTGTACTGAGTGCAGAAAGATATCACGTGGGTGTGATCCCTGTCCCATAACTGCCCAGTGCATATGCTTTCAATGAATAAAGCTCCTGATACAAAGATTCTACACAATCCAGTTTTAAAATAAAAATAAAACATATATTGTATTTTCCAATTTAAACTCTTAGCCCATGTGGCAAATTTTTGAATGCATGATGAGCAGTAAGCAGTTTCCACTGGGAGAAAAAGACAAATGTATGAGGCAGTTCACTCTTCACCAAGATGAACTCAGATAAAGAAGATTCTACAACACATTTTATTACATCATTTTGGAAGACCAAACTTTGAGTACATTGCCTTAATTCAAATTATGTTATCTTATTTTGCTGTATTAGTATATATCTATATGTGGAGGTAATTTGATTGGCTATTTTTATCCAGTTTATTTTAGATGCTTTGATAAATGTATAAGTGTGATAACCTATCACACCTTTTAAGATATCGCTTTTCAAAGCTAAAGATGCTGAGCATATTATAAACATATTCCTTACTTCTAAATACTGAGCACTGGCTACATGATTAACTTCTAGGGGTTAATTCAGTTTTCACTCTAGTTTTCATTCAAACTCAGCAAGTCTGGCAGCATCTGTGGAGAAGGAAACAGTTAACGTTTTGAGTCCAATGTGACTTTTCTTCAGTTAAGTCATGTTGTTTTTGAACCGTTGACATCATTGCTGTTTCCACGGATGTTGCCAGAGCTGCGCAGTTTTCCCAGCATTTTCTGTGTATATTTCAGATTTCCAGCATCTTTAGTATCTTGCTTTAATTCATTCTGGACTGCCCAGGGTGTTGTAGAGCTCCAGGAATGGCTTCTGGGGTATATGAAATTAACTTATTTAACAATATCATCCGAGTATGAGTTATCATTATCAGTTAAAGCACTGGACTAGGAACAGGCTGTTGTCAACTTAGTGGTAGATGGGGTATAGGTGGAGGGCTATTTTGCACCAGGAAGTCAGTTTCCAAGGCAGAAGAAATGATCACTTGTCATTATATTATTTCCTAGCGAGATATCTTAGTGTAAAACATAGTACCATATAGAAATATTATAAGAATTATATAAAAGCTCCTTATTACCACAAAACTGTTGTTTGAGGCATTAATTGACAACAGACTCAAACTTGGGTTAATGGGTTATGAGACAAGTGTCTTAACTGGTACGCTGCTACATTGCTGTCTTAAACAATTATCTGTAGAAGCTGCACTGTCAGACATCAAAGCCTATTTTGTGTCTTATGCCAGAGGTTACAGTGTTTACCAAACCAAAATGTCCTGCAGAACACTGATGTCATTTAACATTATTCAGATACTGATGAGGTTAGAAAAGAAATTCTGCTAAAATGGCACTCATTCTTAATGAGTTTGCTGTTTGTCATTTGCTACCTACTTGACCTAATACTGTTCACAAAAATAATTGATAAGATGATACAACATGTGTCCTTGTAACAATGAACTGACCCAACCTCATAACAAAGGAGTTACTAAACGAGTGAATGAATCAAGGATGTGAATTGCAAAAATGCAGTCCTTGTGACACATATGAATTCTATTCATGCTTTTGCTGTACTTATGTATTCCTATACTTAGTATCTGTGACAAATAAATAAATCTAAATCTAAATATGGATACATAATGCTCCTGGGGTGGCATGGTGACTGAGTGGTTAGCACTGCTGTGTCACAGTGCCAGGAACCCAGGTTTGATTCCAGCCTTGGGGAACTGTGTGGAGTTTGCACATTCTCCCCATTTCTGTGTAAGTTTACTCCCGGTGCTGTGGTCTCCTCCAACCGTCCAAGTATGTGCAGTTGAGGTGGATTAGCCATGCTAAACTACTCATAGCATCCAGAGATGTACACGCTAGGTGGATTAGCCACGGCCAATGCAGGGTTATGGGAATAGGGTGAGAGTGTGGGTCTGGATGAGATGCTCTTCAGAGGACTGGTGTACACTTGGGCTGAATGGCCTGCTTCCACATTGGAGAGAGTCTATGATTCTAAAACACAAGCTGGAGAACACGCTTATCTACCAACTCTTCATTTACGTTCTACTATCTGTAAATACAGGCTTAGATTTTACTATAAGCATTGTCAACAATATTTTACCAAAAGACAGCAATTTTGGGATAAAACCAAACTTGCTGGAGAGAAGCTTCTGTCTTGGCAGTATCTATGGAGACAGCAAGAGTTAATATTTTGAGTCTAATACAACTCTTCTTTTGAAATTCAGGTATTTTACCTTAAAATCAAAGGAACTTAGATTTCATTATCCAGAGGCTCAACCTGGAAGGCAAGGTGATCCTCTGACATATTTCTAATGAAAACCAATTATTTAAGCCTCTTTCCTCTGTTTCCTCCACTCTAATCTTCAGGAAATACGTGAATTAATGGATTGCTTTATTCACCAAGATTGATCTACGTAATCATTGGCCTCTGCCACTTCTCTTCCTTCCAAAGCCCATGAGGCTGAACTTCCTCCATGGTATCTATCTGTCTTAACTCTGAACTTGGTTCCTTATCTTTTTCTCCTCTATCTCCTTTTATGCTCTCTCCAAACTCATCGTCCATTAGATCTATCTCCTGCTCTCTCAGCTCCATTCACTCAACTTCTCTTCCAGGCTCACATGTTTGTTGACATTGTTAATTTTTTTTTCAGGTTCTGTCCCTATCTCCTTCAAATCTGCCATGATTTCTGGTGCTTATATAACCTGTCCTTCACTCCCTCCATCTTTGGAAACTATTGCCACATTTCCACCCTCCTTTGCCTCTCTGAATTATGTTACTCTTTATTTAAGTACCTTCAATCAGATTCCCATCCCAGTCACAGCATCAAAATACTTTTCACAAAAGTGACAAATTACATTCCTGTGAATTTGACAAAGGTAAAGTATCCCTTCTTGCTCTGTAGCCTTTTGCCCATTTGATGACAGCATCTTTTGTTCACCACTGCAATCCAGTGGTTCAGAACAACACTTCTCTAGTTTCATTTTCATCTAATTCTAGCCAGAGACTAACGACCAAAGGTTTCTCTTGTCTTTCCTGCAGTAACCCTATTGTCATCCAAGGGTATATTCCTATCCTCCTCCTGCTTTTCATCATTATTGTGCACCTTAAGACATGTTCAAAATCACACTGATTTTCACATGTACACAGAAGACATCCAGCTTTACAGAAGACCATCTATCATAAGACCAAAAGATGTAAGAGCAGAAGTAGGGCATTTGGCTGACCGAATTTACTCCACCATTCAATGAAACCATAGCTGAACTGATATGCCTCAATTAATTCTTCCTGCTCATCTCCACAGCCCTTGATTCTCTTAAGAATAGCAATCTGTCTATCTCAGCCTTAAATATACTTCACGACATGGCCTCAACAGTCCTAGTGAATTCCACAGATTCACCACCCTCTTAAAGAAAAAAAAACTCCTCCCTCCATCTTAAATGTGTGACCCCTTGTTCTTAGAATATGCCCTCTGGTCCTAGAGGGCATTATTATTGTCACCCACAGAGGAAACAATTTGTCCACATCTATTCTTTCAAACCCTTAAGAATCTTAACCATTTTGATTGTGTTTCGTCTCATTCTCCTTGACACCAATGAATATAATCACGACCTACTGAACCTCTCCTCATAAGACAGTTTATCCATACCCAGCATCAACCTTGTGAATCTTCTCTGGACTGTCTCCAATGCCAATATATCTTTCCTTAGACAAGGGACCAAAATTGTTCATAATATCCCAGATACAGTTGGACTTGTGCTTTGTATAGTTTTAGCAAGACTTACCTATTTTTATGGTCCATTCCCTGTTGACATCTCTATTCTCTCCAAATTGCCTGACTTCTTATTCAGCGTACAGTATCAGGTAAGCAGTCATTTCCTACAGTTAAATATTGTGAAGGTTGAAGCTATTATCTTTGGTCCCTGTTACTTCCCCATCCCTGACTCCACCCCTCTCTAACAAATGCCTGAGGGCAAATCAGTGTGGCAACCTTGGTGTTATTTTTCAACTACATATTTGTGACAAAAACAGAAATCGTTGGAGAATTTAACTAGCATCTGTTGAGAGAAAGCAGAGTAAACGTCCAGTGACCCCCCCTCAGATGCTGCCAGAACTGCTGAGTTTATTCAACTATTGCTGTTTTTGTTTCAGATTTCCAAGACCAGCTCTTTCCTTTTGTCACATATTTGTGATGTTGCTTATTTCCACCTCAGTAACTCCAATTGTCACCACTCCTCCTCAGCTCTTTTGCTGATGGAATTCTCATGTACAGTACCAAACATGTCCTCGAAATTTTTCGGTTTAGACAGAAAAATAATTTAAATAAGCACAGCATCACGGAAGCACACATCACAGAACACATGGTGTGGAAGCAGGTTATTTGGCCCGTTGAGTCTGCACTAGCTCTTCAACAAGCATTATGACCTAGTGCAATTCTCCTGCATTTTTCCTACACTGTTGTACATTATTTCTATTTATGTTAATCATTTAATGCCTTCTTGAATGCCTCAATTGACTCTGAGTCTGTCAAACTTCCAAGCAATGCATTCAAGAACCAAAGCACTTGTGTATGAAAAAAGCTTTTCTTCACGTCACATTTGCTACACTTGCAAATCCCATTCAGTCTGTGCCCTCTCATTCTTGATCCTTTTACAAGCAGAAATATTTTCCCTGTATCTTTTCTATCCAGACCTCTCTTGATTTTACAAACTTCTATTAGATCTGTCTTAGTTTCTTATTTCCAAAAAAATGAGAACTAACCTTTCCAATCTACCCTAATAACTGAAGTTTCTCATTGCTAGAACTATCTTTGTAAATCCCTCTCTGTCATGCATTCAATTCTTCTGATAGTGTGGCACCTAGATCCGGACACAGTACTCTAGTTGATGTCTAACAAGTGCCTTGTTAAAGTGCAGCATAACCATCTCACTCTTGCACTCTGTGTCCCTATTAAAAAAGTCCAGGGTACTGTGTTGTTTATTAACTGCTGTCTCCATCAGCCTTCCCACTTCTAGTGATAACTGCACATAAACATCCCAGTCCTTTGGTTCCTGCACTCCTTTAAGTATTGCACGCCATATTTTTAATTTCTGTGCATAGTCTTTCTACCAAAATGCATCACCTACCACCTGTCCACATTAAACTGCATGTGGCAACTATTTGCATACTCTACCATCTTGCGTATGTTCTCACAGTTCACAATACTTCCAAGTTTTGCTTCATCTACAAACTCTAAAATTGTTCCCTGTACACCAAGATCTAGATCATTAACATGCATCAGGAAAAAGAAGGGTCCCATTACTGACCTGTGGTATGAATTTCGGCTAATGGTTGTCATGGTCCCTCTAGAGTACTAGTTGCTTCGGAAGATGTCAGGTTGACAAAGTCAGAGAAATTTGATAATGTCCATTGCTAACAGACTGTTGTTGAATACTGAGACTGGGGGCCAGGCTGGGGAAAGCATGGGTGTGTAGGCAGCACTGTAATCCACAACTTATGCCTTTGCTTTGCTGCGCTCCTGAATCATTATGAATTTGTTCACTCAAAGATTAAAAATAGGGCAGTATTTTTTCTTCTCAACGTAACAGCAAGTCTAATCATGTCTGCCATTTATTTACTTCCTAATAGTACAGTAATTTCAAGTGAGAGACAGGCATTCAGTAAAACAGAAAAATCTAAAGGTATTGTCTGGGTTTGCCTCTCCATCATTTGCTTAATTAAAAAAAAAATAAATTCTGATCATCATGTCTTATTTGCAGGACTAAATGATGCTAGATCTTGTAGGACAGTGAGCAGTGCCCTGCCTTTGACTCAGAAGCTGTAGTTTTGAGTACCACCTAAAACCTGATGACTAAGGAAGGTGAGCTAATAACATGGCTAACAAGTTGATTATTAATCTAAAAATCTTCCCATGATGTGCTAATGGTTGGTTAAAATGATAGAGATTGCTAGTTAACCATGTAAAGATAGTTGGAGTTTCTCCCACCAGTATTCATAAATCCAAACCATCATATGCATGTTAAAACAAAAATAATGTTGCCACAGCAACTCGGACACGTGATCTGTAACAAGCCACCACAAATGGCATGACATTACAATTACTGACTATCATACTAATCTATCTCAGCATTTCTGTTTCCACCAATATCCTAAGTCCTTTTTCATTTTATGATGAGTTAACTTGCTTTGTTTGTCCAATTGTTTCTATTTTTTTTTCATATTCTTCCTTCATTTCATCATTCTTAGATACATCTTCCTTCCAAATATGGACATTTTGGTCACACTTTTTCTTGACTGGGCTATTTCTAATACAATGCAATAATCCCTGCCAGAACAGGTAGGGGTGATGACAAGAATCTGTCATAATTTACTACCATCAAAATTGTAATTACCCGCAAGCGGGGTACCTAAGGTTCAGCAACACTGGAATGTACTTCTACTTCTCCCATCTGGCTCTGGAAAGATTTTTTTGCTCTGCTTTCCAGTTTGCCAAGTGTAAGCATGTGTGTGGAATGTACAATGTATTGAAATATCATCGAATTGTGAAAATGCTCTTCATTTCACTAGTTTTTTGTAATATTCTTTTGCTTCCATTATATTTTGCAAATGCTTAAAAAATAAAATTCATGCAAAACTGATGCTTTTCATATTGTAATACATGCACCAACGGACTCTTAAAGAAATGTAACAATAAGCATAGCTTGCTATTAACAGATAACTGAGGAGTTTTGCTTAAAATTAATGCACAAACAGTTCTGCTGCCTTTGTATTTTTTTATTTGAAATTTTAAGGCTGAACGTACAGGTAGTATTTTAGAAGGACAAGTCTGTAATCTACCTCTTTAGCGAACATTTCTGTTTGATGAAGCACATCATGAGGTATAAAGGTGAACAGATATGCTATAATTGCTGTTGCCCTGTGATTACTAAAGTTTGTAATCTGTTACTGCGAATGGAGCTGTCTTGAACTGAGGGGAAGCATTGTGTCTAGAAACAAACTGCACAAATTCTGGGATTAAAATGAGCTAGCTTCACTGATCAAAAGAATTTTCTTGTATATTCACAACATTTGTTCGTTATATGGATTATTATTACCTGGTTCATAATTTTTCAGTCTGTGTGTAAATCTACAACGTTTTTAAACTAAGTATAAATTTGGTATTTCATTTTGCCCAACTCCTCAAATAGATCCATGTCAACTTCTTAAATAAAATTAGTTTAGTGCAATAATATTTGATATTGAAATAGGGAAGTACGGGTGAAAAAGGTGAGGAAATCAATAGGACTAAGCTTTTTTCCCCCAGCTAGCAGGACACGTTATTCATCACAAATCATTTACTTCAAAATTAGCTTCACTGAAACTGCTGTTGCAAAATGTACTGAAATAGAACAGTATAACACCATACCAGAATAAAGTCCACCATGCCATGATTATGTTATAAACATATAAGGATACTCTGGAAGAAATTTTGCAGAGGCAGCATGAGTCTCAGCCGCCAAATGAAGAATCAGCGATCGTCTAGCATTAAATCGTTAAAGGAAGGCCGGCAGGTACATGGACACGTCAGCAGGATCAAGGATCATGCGGACAATGTTCTGTCAGTCAGGGGTCTGCCGATCTAATGACCAGTCATGTCACTGGGGAGATAATAGTTGCTGTAAAGATTTAACTGATGCTGGGATGAGGGGGTGCAGGCTTGTGGTCATAAAAGAAGGTACTGGCAGCAGGAGTCGAGGGCAGGTTTTTAGTGGGTCTTCCTTTTCCACATGTCATGTTGTCCTATTATCACTAGACTGTTAATCCAAAGACCCAGGTAAAGTTCTGGGGACCTGGGTTCGAATCCTGCCATGATAGATGGTGGAATTTGAATTCAATAAATATCTAGAATTAAGAATCTAATACTCACTATGAATCCATTGCCAATTCTCAGGAAAAACCCATCTGGTTCATTAATGTCCTTTAAGGAAGAAAACTGCGATCCTTACCTGGTCTGGCCCATGTGACTCCAGACCCACAACAATGTGGTTGACTCACAACTGCCCTCTGGGGAATAAATGCTACCTAGCCAGTGGCTTCCTCATCCCGTTAATGAATTAAAAACAACCTATGAGTGGATTTTTGCTTCATTGGTCAGCATTTCATTCTCCTGCTATTTTAATGAGGTAGCGCAGAATATCAGTGGATTCAGTCTCTCACTTAGCTCAAATTGGTTTTTCCAGTTGAGAAGAAAACATCTCATGGCAGTTTGGACCTAAAAGAAGAATGTGCATTTAACATGCAAAATAAACAGCAAATGCAAGAATCATTATATTAACAGGTACAAATAGACATAATATTGATATAATAAGCGTCAAATTAAATTGGATCTATTTGAATATATGGCCAAATACTTCTGAATCACAAGGAAAACCACATGGATGCAAGATCTGTGATTTTATTTGAGTTTATACAAGCCACAAAATAGAGGTGCAGTAAACAGAACATTTGTAAACTGGACATGCAACATTTATTTTCTAAATTTTCAAACAAACACTAAATAAATGCTGGGTTTTAAATAATTTCCTTTAAGGCTTAAATTACATCAAGATCTTTTAGTTTATCTTTCTAAATGAATCAACCAGTGAACAGGAAGGTGTATTAATTCTGCCTTAACACATTGCAAAATGCTTCAATTTGACTCACAATTAAACATTACAACAGATTTTTTTTTCAATTCAGAACAGTAAAAAATTGCTATCAATAAAAACAATACTTCACTATTTCATGAATGAATTAAATTAAATGGTATTACTCCATAGGGAAAGTCATATGCTATTTTCAAAATTATGCACTGTAAAATTTAAAGATGTCACAAATACGGTGTACATGGTATGAAATGGGTTCTTATTAGGAATTGTTATTCATGATTTGAATTGTTACTGGTGAATTTCAGTAATTTATGGTTTAGAAGACATAGTTAAGTAGTAATTATATACCTTCAAACTACGTAGCATTTTTTTTTAATGCAGTCAAAAATTTAACCAAGTATATTTCAGCTCAAAACAATGTCCATATCGTGTAGGTTCAAGCAACGATTCCCTGGCTGACATGCAACTTAAACTCTCCTCTCACGGATAACGACTAGGATATGGCATGCTGACCTAAAATAAGCAAATACTAAATTGCCTTCGTGAAAGCTACCAATCATGGAAAATAATAGTGACGATGTCTGCATTATTTTTTTCAAAACCAGGACACTACATAATAGACAATGCATATTTTTATAGTTTTAACTAGCTCAGAGAATTTCTGTTCCCAGACCATCTTTATAACTTTCTCTTCTTTCACAAAAACAACCAAGTCTAGCTTGTAAAAGGTGTGAAGAATTATTGTTCAGCTAAAATTAATCTATAAAAACACCTTCAAAACAGTTCAACAAAGTAACAGAGATAGTAGGAACTGCAGATGCTGGAGAATCTCAGATAACAAGGTGTAGAGCTGAATGAACACAGCAGGCCAAGCAGCATCAGAGGAGCAGGAAAGTTGATGTTTCAGGTCTAGACCCTTCTTCAGAAATGGGGGAGGGAATGGGGATTCTGAAATAAATAGGGAGAGGGGGGAGGCGGATAGAAGATGGATAGTGGAGAAGATAGGTGGAGAGGAGACAGACAGGTTAAAGAGGCGGCGGAGAGCTAGTAGAGGTGAGCGTAGATGGTGAGGTAGGGAGGAGATAGGTCAGTCCAGGGAAGATGGACAGGTCAAGGGGGCAGGATGAAGCTGGTAGGTAGGAGATGGGGGTGGGGCTTGAGGCGGGAGGAGGGGATAGGTGGGAGGAAGAACAGGTTAGGGAGGCAGGGACAAGCTGGGCTGGTTTTGTGATGCGGTAGGGGGAGGGGAGATTTTGAAGCTTGTGAAGTCCACATTGATACTATTGGGCTGCAGCATCAAGCGAAATATGAGGTGCTGTTCCTGCTGTGTGGACAGTGTCAAGTTGAATGCTGAAATATTCCAGTTGTTTGGCTCAGTATCAACTGTTCCTTTGTCAATGTGTGCATGTTGTGTGCCTGTACATACAGCAAGCTTTTGAAACCAGAATATATCAGAAGTTATGAAGCAACCAATTTTCACTGAGTCAAGGAGAGAAAAATCCTTCTTGGGCAATGGCACAAAACAGTTGTATCAGATCAGCACCCCCTGTGCCCCTTTCATCCCATGCAGCAGTAATGGAGCTGAAGATCAGGCACAACATCTAACAGGCAACGAATTCAGTACTGTGTTTTGCACCACTGCCTGAGATGAATTTCCATCCCAAGGTCTCAAGAAGATATGGTAACAGCATGATGCTTTATGTGATAAGTGGCAAAACAGGCTTCTAAAAACCTTATACATGTCTTTCTTCAACATTTTCTTTCTACAGCTTTCTTTGTATCTTACGTAACTGTAAATACAAATTAGACAGAAGGAAACCCACGTATTCTGCATAATATATGCAGATAACCATATTTTAAATTTGAATTTATTTACACTTCAAAATACAAGTCGCAAATCAATTGTAACAGAAAGTAACAGATGCAATGTCACAATTGAAAGCACCCTCACTTGAAGGTTTACCTGAGTTTACATCAACAATGTTCAACAATTTAAGACGGTTTGCATCATACTGATACAAGTAAAATAATAAGCTAACTAAACTTCAATAGAATTTTACTGTCCCTTTGAAATCTGTGTTTAAATATGGTTCTTTAGGAACAGTTTTGCAGCTTGATTGGGTTTTTGGTACTGCTAGAAAATGAAGCATGGGCTACTCTGGCATCAAAAGTATAGAATGGAACAGATGCTCAACCTTTTCAGTTGAGGTCACCCTTGGACATTCATGCTTCATTCATGTGCCCCATCTTTCACACCTGCTCCTTTCTAAGAAATAGTAATTGGACGCCTCGAAGAAAATGGTAACACTTAATTGCATTACTTTCAAAAATAAGCAAAAAATTGAGAGAACTCAAAATGTTAATCCTGCCTCGAGTCATGCAAGTTTAAAAGCAGCAAACTTCTTCAGGAATCTTTTAGGCAGCAATCAAAAATTGCCAAAAATGTCTCATGTTAATTCAAAAACTTGCTTTGCCAAAGGATGTACAGAATGGGGCCATCTCAGTACAGGCAATTAGCAGTGTTCTACTCGCAACACTTTTCTGAAAGCAGACATTAGAATTAACAGGGCTGCCTCAGGTGCATAGTAACTGATTACTGCTGCACCAGTAGCAGTTCAGATTGGTAATGTGATACAAGATTCACCTGAATGGTTATAAAAAATGGTATCCGAAAGTCCTTCACTAAGTCATCACAGAATTTCTTCTCAGCCCATGGTCATCATATGTAAAAGCTTCTTGCTTTCTTGGTTTCATTGAAAAAAAATGTTATGTTAAATCAAGTGAAGACAGTGACACAAATGTCATTGGTATTGAAGCGAGAAACGAAGAACAGTCCTTAATCTAGACCAGTGATAACGGGATTATATAATATTGCATCCATCAGTGGCCCAGAATTGTTGAGACTCCAGGTCAAAATTGGGTGTGGATGAGAAGGGGTCATGGGTAGGGTGGAAGTCTGAGGTAAGGGGAGGGATGTATAGCTTTCAATGGCCATTATCCTGCCCTCTGTTGGGTTCCTCATAGGATACATTGTGGGTATCAGCCATTCCATGGGCACAGGAAAGTTGTTCAGCTCCCACCTCCAGAAACCATTAATAATTTGCAGTGGACTCAGGGATAATGGATGTCAATTGGATCATTAATGAACTTAATTGGCATCTTGCTGCCAATGGCAGAAACTTCACAAGTACTTCTACTGCCATCCCACTTAATCAGGAGGAAGGGTTACTGAACCCGAAATGTTAACTCTGATTTCTCTTCACAGATACTGCAAGACCTGCTGAGCTTTTTGCACAACTTCTGTTTCTGTTTCCATTTAATCAGGTGTGGGTTTGCCATAACTGCGAGACTGACATTGGGTCTCACCTACGATTAAGTGTGCCTGCTTGCCACATTTCTCACTGTGACAGGCTGAGCTAATGGAAGCATGAAGTTGCACAATAAGTAAACCATGGAAGGTCATTGAAGTGCATAGCAGTTTTGGGGAAGGAAGGAATTGAGGGACTGGTTGAAAAGATAAACTGTTGAGACTGATGCTCAAAACTGCAGGGTAACTGTTCACTGTTGCTCGCAAAACAGCTGCAACAGGTCCAATGTTCACTTCTATAAATGGATAGGATTCAAATATCCCTCTTTGTTTTGCGTTGCTTTCAGCTATGTTAGGCTGCATTGGTGAGTCTTGCTATTAGCTTATCTTTTTTCCATGCGTGTCTGAATTTTGGTGCAGACCCAGTTTGATTTTTTTTGAATAGAGCAGATAAAATGCACTGCAGTTAAAAAGTAAAATAGGATTTATTAACATTTTATGGATCAAAATTCACATTTGTGCTGATGTGGCTTTAAAGTAAATCAACTTTAGCACAAAACAAATTGAGTGCTGCTATACAAATCCATCCTTAGTTCATGCATTGTCTGTACAAAGTTAACGTTTGGACACTTTAATCTTAGATTTTGTAAAGAATTAATGAAGGTGTTCCATTAAAAATTATGGCTTCTGCAAACATAGTATTTACATAGAGAGCAACAGGTATCTGGAAATGAGATACAAGTTCTCGCTTAATTAAAAGGTTTAGATGATAGAATTGAGGGGACTGCACAAACTATTTTTGAGCCCTGGTAGAATTTTGAGTTCAGTTTATAATAATGTACATTTTGGTATTTTTCATTTTTAAAACATATTTTAGCTTGTAGACCATTTAAAGACTTTAAGTGTAATCTTTACTGCTACCATGTCCTTGATGCACAAGACTGTTTATTGTGACATTGACAAAAGAGTGTTCATGATATAACAGCTCTCTTGAAATGCATTTTTGAACAGATCACATGTTACAGGCCGTTAACAACTAACATTTGTTACATTTATTTTTGTCACCTTCCAAGTAAATGAAAATTTTAATACCCTTATAAATAAAAATGTTATTATATCTTTCAAAGGCTGGACAGGGATGGCTTAAAAAAGTTAAACTCCTCAAACACCCTTCCCTCCCTTACTCAACCTCACCTTATACATGAAGAACAAGAAGTCTGTTGATGAGAAAATCACATTTAAAATGTGTCAGATATCATCCAAATGTCTCCCCCAGCTGTTTCAGGCATTGCCCATATAGTATCCAATGCTCAGAATAGTGCTCAGGCTGGCATCCATTGCTTGTGTCAGAAGCCTCTAAACTCTGCACAATACCCCTCATCAAGATGGGGTGAAGCTCCTCCTGCTTAATTTTTTTAATCTAACCTACATTCTATTCAAGCTGTTCAGAGATGTTATCTGGAACAGGTGAGACATGAACCTAGCCCTCCTGGTCCAGGTGTAGGATCACTGCCACCATGCCAGATGAGGGTTCGCTCCTATATCTAACTTTTGCCCCCAGTGCTTTTTGTTTTTTCTTAATTTAACCTATTTTTCTAATCAATCTGTTCACAGATGTTATTACACACCTCCAGAGTGGGTGGGGCTTGAACCTGAGCCTCCTGGTCCACAGGTAGGAAAATTATCACTACACCACAAGAGGAGCCTCTCCTGCTGCTCATTATTACAAACATTCATTAAGAAGCAGGTGCAGACCATTTGTCTCCTCAATCTGTCATTCAGTAAAGATCATGGTTGATCTGATTGGGACTGCAATTCTACATTTCCATGATACCTATTGATTCTCTTGTTAGCCAAGAATCTACAACCGCCTGTTAAATATCCAATAATCCTGTCTCCACTACTGTCTAAGGAAGAGACTTCCAAAGACTCTCAACCTAATGACGGAAAACAAGTTCTCCAGATTTCCATTTTAAATCAGAGATTCTTTATTTTTAAACTGTGTCTCCTAGTTCTAGTCTCACCCAGAAGGGGAAACATCCTTTCAGCACCTACTCCATCAATTGTCCTCAGGATTTTATATGTTTCATTAAGAGCATTTCTTTCCGTTTTAAATTCCAGTGGATATAGATGTGGCCTGTTCAACCTTTCCTTCTAAAATTATCGGTCCACCCAGTTATCAGTCAAGTCGGCCCTCTCTGAACTGCTTCTAATATAGTTATGTTCCTTCTGAACTCAGACTCAAATTGTACACTGTACGCCAGCTATTACTAACCAATATCCTATACAACAGGAGCAAAATATTGCTACTTTTATATTTCACTCCCCTTGCAATTAACAATAGCATTGCATTTATCTTGTTAATCATTTGCTGTACATGTATACTAACGTTTTGTGATTCAAGTATCAGGACAACCAAGTCTCTCTGCACTTCAGCGGTCTGCGACTCACAGAACATAGAACATTACAGCTCAGCACAGGCCCTTCGGCCCTCGATGTTATGCCGACCTGTCATACCGATCTGAAGCCCATCTAACCTACACTATTCCATGTACATCCATACGCTTGTCCAATGACGACTTAAATGTACCCAAAGTTGGCGAATCTACTACCGTTGCAGGCAAAGCGTTCCATTTCCTTACTACTCTGTGAGTAAAGAAACCACCTCTGACATCTGTCCTATATCTTTCACCCCTCAATTTAAAGCTATGCCCCCTAATAATTCTCATAATTTAAATGATAATTTAAAGAAAATCAAGTTAAACAATCAACTGACAGTGACAGGACACTTTCTGACAGACCTGCCAATACATCAAGCATCTTGGGGACCTTCCTCAATGTTGTCCTGTATGCCGTCACATATCAAGGTCCTTATCAGAACCTCCAGAGCAGAAATCATCTGCAATCTGCTGCACTTCTGTGGTGGCACACAGACTTTCCTTTTCCCCTAGCTCTGCTGCAGTCTATTGTTTCTGGTGACTCACTACATGCACATGTCAAACTCTATTTGTGTTTGAGGTATGAACAGTATCTGAGCTTATAGCTGTGAATGTAGGTGAAAGTCTTCACCATAAGTCATATACTGTCTCCTGTTGCGTAATTTGGTTAATTACTGGCCAGGCAGCAGTTCCTGAATATCTTAAAGCAGGAAATCAGGAGATGATGTTGAAATCAACAGTGTACGGTCACACAATCGGCAGCTTGTTTATCATCCCAGATAGCAGGATTAGGGTGTGCTTGGATCTCAATGTTCTCAGCAAGGTGAATGCCTGCCATGAACTAATTCCTCCTTAGATTAATTCAAGGTGGCAGCAGCAAGGTAGGAAGTATTAGGACTCCTGAGGCTGTTAGGGCTGAGCCAGCACACTCCCATTCACCGGGCCGGCCATTCTTCTTTGTTCTTTTGTTTTTGTTTCTTCATGTCTCATTCATATTAAAGTTCACCTTTTCTTCTCTTCTGCAGCTACAGCAGAAGGCGGCAGTTGTGGGGGTCTGCTGCGGTGGTGGTAATCTGGTAGATCGGATGTCCATTCTCTGTGGCCATGGTGGCCATGACTTGAGTGAAGACTTTATTGTTGGTGACTTGGTGCGTCTGGTCTGTTCCTCCTGGCGGCAATGTGTCAGTTTCAGCAGTGGTGGCACGATGGTTCCAGTTCGTTCTTTGAGGCTGTGGTAGCATGTTGTAGCTTCTGCAGTGATGGCTTGAGCAACAGCTTCAGTGTCAGCAATTTGGTGGGTCCGGTCTGTTCCTCCTTGCTACATCGGCAATCTGGCAGCTTTGGTGTTGATTTCAGTGGTGGCAGGGTGGTGGGTTTGGTCTGCAAATCCACACTTTGGTGGAGTCAGGGACAGCCTTGTAGCCACTTCAGAAATCCAGAAGCCATGGAAGGAACAAAAGATACACTCTGTCTTATATGTGTTTCAATTATTCCTTCTCATAATTTATGTAATTAAAATGGTACCAGATTATGGCGACTTATACACTTTTCACTGTATTTTCATAAATACAAGCAACAATAAATGACTATTCTATTCTACACTGGAGATTTGGGCACAGCTGTTCTGCATTGTTTCCTTCCGACATGTGCCACCTTGACTTGCAAACGAGAGGATAGAATGTCAATGATTGTTTTTGAACGGTGTGCCTGCCTTACCTGAATAACTGGAGATATGTGGAAACAACAGGGGCTGAAAGAGATGCTCACAGCATTAACTTGTTTATGACGGTAATATCTGGGCATTAGGCCTGACTCCTAAGTTGCTAGTGGATGAGGGATGGCGGTGTGGGACCTTAAGCAGTTTGTGAAGCTGATGCTGTGGTGAGTAGGGCATCCAATGGTCCAAACACTCTTGTTCTCTCCCGCTGAGAACAAAAGAGAACTCATCAAAGACAGTAGTTCCTAGGGGGAACTATGAGTTCCTCAAACAAAATTTTATCTTTGACCAGGATATCCTAAGTTTTATCCCTCAGTAGACGACTAGGGGTTTACTACTGGCACTGCCCTCGCCCAGAATGAAATTGAAAAATCCATTAATTAGAGGAAAAACAACAGGTGGAATTCTTGCAGCATCCTAAAATACAATGAGTTTAATACTCCTGGTGCAACTGCACAACCTCATATCCCTTACCTAGGCCCTCACTCAGGAAGAGGAACACATGTTAGGGACCTCAGGAGCATTTTAATCATAACCATCTTCAAGAAAGGAGTCTAGTATGTTTGCATTAATCACAGGGGACTCTATCTGGTTTGTGCCATTGGGAACATCATGCCAAGGATCTCCTGCAACCGTATCCAGATCTAAAACAGTTGAAATGTGTACTGTAATCACAGAGGAACTAAAGACGTAATCTTAACTGTGCAGTAATTCAGTAAAATTGCAGGGGATGGTAGCAACCATTGTACATGATATTTTTCAATCTCACAGAAGCTTCTGACTCACAAATTGCAAGAGTTTATGAAAAGTAACTCCTAGCCTCCGCAGACTTGGCGAAGTGTCCACTTGGCCTGACATAATGGCTTGGCAATGGAGGCCTTCTGGCCCAGCATGGTTGTTGCTCGGCCTGACGTGGCGATCTCCCAGTGGCCCAGCACGGTTGTCCCTTAGCCCAGTATGGCCTCAGCGGGGACTTCAGTCTCAAGGTGATTCCAGAGCAATGTCCCGGCTTCGCGAACCCTGAGGTGAAACCTGGTCTGGCCTGCGGTCAAGGCCCCTGGTCTGCAGTCAAGGCCCAGTGCAGACGAGAGGCTAGGTGCCAGTATGGACTGGGCTTGAAGACCTTTGTACTGAACATTTTTTTCCTCCATTTTGTAAGTTATTTCTAAAATCTGGAATGCTGGACTTTTTTTAAGAAATGTAACTGAAGAAGCTGTAGCTGGGGACCTCATACCTAATATGGTGCCATAACTAGCGACTTATACACATTTCACTATAATTGTTTGAGTACATATGAAATAAAGTTAATTCGAATTCATATTTAGCTACCCAGAGAAATTTGTTACCATTCTTTGCCTAATAATTATAAACTCAAAGCCTGATCCTAAGCTGTGGAGTCACCATGACGGACCCCCTGCGTCAGTAACAACTGGGGTCAAATAAGACAGTATTATCTCATTAACTCTCTTCCCCATTTTTATTGGTGTAATATTCCACCTCACTTCCAGCAAGATCTCATGGGAGTAGAGTTAATCTACAGTGCTAATGGAAAATTATTTAACTTTCATCTCCAAAGTTAAGACCGCTTCAAACTCTGATATCGACCTTCAGCAGGCAGACAATGTCTCAGCATATGCTTGCTCAGAATCCGAGCTCCAGGTCCTTCACTGAAGCACTTGAGGTTGGGGAACACTTCAGATGCTCGACAGCTAAGATCTTCTTCCAACCTGCTCCTGCAGCAAATCATTAGTTATTCTGATTAAGATCCACAAAAATGCCTTCTAATCTTGGTTCAGCCCTCTCGATTAAAGCTGACAAAGACGTCAAAATCTATACCTCATTAAATGTGCCAGCTTTGCCTTTGGCTAACTGAGAATAAAGGATGGCTGAATACCAGAACTTCAAGAAGAGGACTAAGGCCACATTTACCAGGAAACAGCAACTGCAGTGCTCTTAAACACAATGGAGACTTGGACAATTCAGTAGGCACCTCAAGTTGTTGCTTAAGTAGGGCTAATGCTGGTTCTGCAAAATCTTGCAAATTTGTTTGCAGAAGTTACAGGATAAATGGTCTAATGCCAGTGTTTTTTTCTCAAGCTAACTTTCCCAGCATTGAAGTGCTTATCTTACAAAATCATTCTTGCTGGGTAGATCATGTTGTCTGTATATCTACCACCTGGCTCCCAAGCAACTGCTGTAATCCAAACATGATCATAGCAAACTCTCAGGAGAACAGAGGACCCATTTTTAAGAATGTTTTCAAAGCATCCTTCATGATACAAACTATTCCAGTTCATGAGAGTCCTTGGACCTCGAAAAAAATAGAGAAGGAATGCTTGGGAAAGCACTAAGTAACCTGAGAACCCCGAGGAAAGCATGATAAGGCCAGGTCCAGGCAGATGAAGAAATACAGTTCCCCACAACCATCTCGTCTATTTGATCCTTCAAACATTACCAGCTTCACGTGTGAAGTTTGTACATCTTACTCTGGACTTGGTAGCCATCTTACAGTGAATAGAAGCAACTCGGAAGTAAGTTAGTTTTGATTCTGAGGGATGGCCGATAGATGGAGATAGATCACAAAAGTTGTGTGATGTGCCAAATGATAACGAGCACAAAGTCATGAGATGACTTGTCGCAACAGGGTATGGTTAGTAAGTTTGCAGATGACACTGAGATTGTTGATACAGTGGACAGTGATGAAGGTATTCTGAGAATGTAACAAGATCTTGATCAACTGGACCAGTGAGCTGAGGAATGACAGATGGAGTTTAACTTAGATAAATGCAAGGTGTTGCATTTTGGTGGATCAAACCATGGCAGACTGATACAGTCAACAGTGTTATTCGGCAAAGAGATTTAGGGGTACAGGTTTGTAGCTCCTTGAAAATTTAGTCATGGGTAGACAGAGTGGTGAAGAAGGCTTAGGCATGCTTGCTTTCATTGGTCACAGCATTGTGTATAGGAGCTGTATAAAACATTTGAGGTTACATTTGGAACGTTTCATGCAGTTCTGGTTGCCTTACAACAGAAAGGACATGATTAAACTAGAAAGAGTGCAAAAATATTTACTAGGATGCTACCTAGACTGGAAGGTTTGAGTTAAAAGGAGAGGTTGGATAGGTTCGGACTTTTTGCTCTGGCATGTAGGAAACTGGGGAGTGACCTTGTAGAGGTCTACAAAAATATGACAGGCATAGATGAGATAGATAGCCTACAGCTTTTCCCCATGGTAGGAGCGTCTAAAACTAGAAGGCATGGGTTTAAGGTGTGGGGGGAGAGATACAAGAGGGTCCAGAGGGGCAATTTCTTCACACAGAAGATGGTGAGTATCTGGAACAGGCTGCCAGAAGTAGTGGGGGGAGCAAGTACAATTTCGTCATTTAAGAAACATTTCCACAGGTACATAGATAGGATAGGCATGGAGGGATGTGAGCCAAACAAAGGTAAAGGATGAAGTTGGTTGGCTTGTCGCGCTGGTTTGTTGTTCCGCTGTTGTGAAACTATGAGTGCCAGGTCTATCCTGGTGTTCCATTTTTCCTTCTTCAAATTGCTACAACAGTATGCACGAGAAACTGCCAGTGGTTCAATGCCCTCTTTGTTTAAAAGGGGAAACTGCCAATAAGAGTAGCTATAACCTATTGCAGAGCAGCACTCTGTTGAGCACCCAAAACAGACAAGAGTATGCGCTACACCCAGGCCACTGTTACAATCAGGTAAATGAGAAGGCAGAACCAAATTTGAATGCTGTGTACCTCCATAACATTGTAGGCCGATAGAACCGATTTGTAACCCTATGAATTTTTTTTTGTCTCCAAGATCATGGCCATTCCAAAATGCCTTTTCTACTAGTTTTCAGCTTGCTGTTAGATCCAACCTCTCCCATAACCTACATATTCTAACCTTACACTTGTCTTTTCTCCCACCGACTTCCCTGCAACTCATATCTTTCATGGTTCTGATTTTCTTTCTTTATTAATTGCCTCCTGTTCAAATAGTCAACCAATTCTTCCTGGTACCATGGTAACCGCAAGAAAACAGCCAGATATTGACAGGGATATGATATGTTAGCAGAACAGTGGTACATTTAAGCTCCTTGTCAAGTTCCAAATATTCTGGAAAAGACCACAGGGGCAGCTGCAGGAAAGAGAGCTGCTACTGTGCTAGAAGGGACAATCTGATTGGTATCTGGTAGGGGAATCTAGAGAAAATATTGTTTTTCCAAAAGTTATGACTTACATTCTTTATGACTGCAACTTTTGTAGATTGTTCCTTCTTAATATATTTACAGCAGTTGACATGGTTAATTAAACCATCCAGTTATAATTTGTTGCCACTGTTATCGAGTTCTGTCAACAATAGAACATAACAGTTATGGATTAGCCTATGTAAATTCCTATGTGCAATCTGCTCATCATAGCTTAGTTAAAGCTAATCAGCTCATTTTTTTTAGTGCTTTCAATGAAGTTGTCTCTCCCATCGGGATTAAATTTAGTGGTGCTCTTGGAAAATGCAACATGTGCTCTGAATAAGGGAAACTCACAACTGTACTTAGATTTACAGGTGTCACATAGGTTACTGTGGAAAATGAAACCTTATGGCATAGAAGGAAACATATAGGCATGGATAGAAGATTGATTAGCTGACAGAAAACATAGAAAACAGGTCTTTTTCTGGTTGACATGGTGTAATGAGTGGTATGCCACATGGATCACTCCTGGGGCCTTAACTTTTCATATAAATAGATTGGAGGGTCTAGGCCCGAAACGTCAGCTTTTGTGCTCCTGAGATGCTGCTTGGCCTGCTGTGTTCATCCAGCCTCACATTTTATTATCTTGGAATCTCCAGCATCTGCAGTTCCCATTATCTCTGGATGAAGGGACTGTTAATTTTGTTATTTTTACTGATTACGAAAAAGTAGATTCGTAAATTAAAAGAATTAAATTAAGAAATAAAAGAAATGTAAATTTTGAAGAGGACTTAAGCAGGCTATAAATGGATATAGATATACTTTGAAAGTGGACAAGGACCTGGCAAATGGAATATAATGTGGGCAAGTGTAAAATTGTTCATTTTGGGAACAATAAAACAAAAGGATATATCATCCATATGTGAAAGATTGTAACATTTTGAGAGACAGAGGATCTGGGTGTGATTGTGCATGAATCGCACAACATCAGTATCAGATCAAACATAATCTTATTGCATAGTATAACAGGCTGAAAAGGCCAGGTTGCCTACTGCTGTTCTTAATTTGTGTTTTGTATATCTTACTTTAAACTATTACACACTCATCCAATCCTGACACTGATTTGTTTTGATCCTATCTGGTGTTGCGACTGGACAAGTCAGATCCCAGAATGAAATTTGGCTTGATAGATCATGCTTTGTTCTTTATAATTTAATATGATGGTCTTCCACTGAAATTTAAGCACACACGGCTGCAGACTTGATGTTAAAAATAAAACAGAAGTCATTTGTACAAAGTAGATAAAAGTAAAATAAACAAAACCCAGTTATCCAAATATAAAATAATTTAAATGATTTCAAAAATTCCAGAGAATACTTCCTGGTCTATCTAATCTGTAGGTTTGATTTAACTGATCCCTCTCCATTCCAGTTCTGAGCCCTGAGGCTTTTGCCTCCAAATGCTGTCACAACTGAAAATTTAGATTTACACTGTCTACTAATAATCTGAAGAGCTTTAACTTATAGTTTCAAAAATATACACCTTTTCACTGGAGTAACTTAATCCTTAAATACTCTGAACAATTTTCTTTTCTTGGGAATGTATACTCGTTTTTGACTTCAGTCAGGCCTCATTCCAAATGAGCCCATAAATTTTTCAACTAATCTCTTTAAAAAATTGCTCATCTTAGGTCCTGCTAGAGCTGTTGGTTTCATGTGTTTTTTCTTGCTTGCTGTAAATCCCCATAATAAAAACAAACTTTGGTCAAGAGTCTAGGAGTCCTTGAAGTCACCTGCTTGCTGACACATACTGGTTTAAAATCATGGCTCTGGAAAGACAGAACTAATTAACTTTTCTATCCCTTCACAAAGACAAACTAACACCCACATGCCACTCGTTTGAAAAATATATATGTGTATATATACATACACACATATACATAAATAATTATAAATAAATCACATACGTTTTATCATAAACTCCTTTGGCTGTGCATATACACTTTCCTCCAACAGCATGGCAGAGAAAGCATTTTGCTATAACGAGGAACTACATTTCTGCTTATTGATATGCGACACACATTTCTTCTCGACTGTCAACACAATCATAAAATCTAAGCAACACTGCAAAATGACCAAAATGCATGACTTTAAAAGGTGGAACGGTTTAGGACTGTGAGCCCTCATGTAATTATTCATTTCTCTAACTAATTAATAAGTCTGTAGATAGCTACAGTGACATGTATTTCAAATGTACTTCCGACTACGGTGATGCATTCTGATAAAATAACAGGTAAACTGTTTCATGCTCAGCGATGATGGGAACTGCAGATGTTGGAGAATCTAAGATAACAAAGTGTGGGGCTGGATAAACACAGCAGGCCAAGCAGCATCTTAGGAGCTCAAAAGCTGATGTTTCAGGCCTAGATCCTTCATCACAAAAAGGGGATGGGGACAGGATTCTGAAATAAATAGGGAGAGAGGGTGATCTGAATATTTCCGATCCCTCTCTCTCCCTATTTATTTCAGAATCCTCTCCCCATCCCCTTTTTCTGAAGAAGGGTCTAGGCCCGAAATGTCAGCTTTTGCACTCCTAAGATGCTGCTTGGCCTGCTGTGTTCATCCAGCCCCACACTTTGTTAACTGTTTCATGCTATCACTTTTCCAAATGATGCTGGTACTTGTTAGGTCACATGACTCAATCAACAGCAAAACAAATTTTTCAGATTGCTAAAAAAAGGGACAGAAAACAATTTTATTACTACATACTGTTATAAATTTATATGAACATTTTGAAATAAGAAATTTTGAAGATGTTAATAACTAAATGTGTGTTCTTAAAATGATTGAACACTGAAATTCAATACCAATATTTCTGTCTTTGTGCCCATTTTTCATTACAAGTCTCTTGAAGATAAACTGAAGGATCAATTTTGTATTAAAAACATCTTTGTGTGAGTAAGAAGTGCTTTGTGAGTATAGCACAATACAGTAACTGACTGAACTTTCAGGTTTTCTTGTCCTGCAAACAATTTTCAGGCACACGCTCAATAAATAAATTTGGTCTCTGCAATCCCAATCAGGTCTGCAAAATCCCTTCTGTAGCAGGCCTATGATAAATGGACTTATTTTCCCAAATCAAACACTTGAATTTAAATTTAGATGAGTTAATGCAAAGGTCAACATTGTAATCAGTTCTTTTGATCTTTATAGAATTTCTAGAGTAATACATAATAAATCTGAAACAAGGCAATTGTGCTGCTCTGTATGTGTGGCTGGTAATAAAAATCTTAACGATTAGAACCTTTATGTACTTAGAGAGCGTTTTATAGTAATAGCTACTATGAGGGCTGTGATGTACAGAAATGACGACAACAGATTTAACATTGGGGCACGCAACCAATAAACAAGCATACCCCTTTTACAGAGCCTTATCTGACCTGAATTATAATTAACACCAGAAAAAGTCTACATCATTTGTTCAAAGCTATCTTTATAAACAAAACAAGACGGACTTCATCTAAACAAATGACATTCATTCACACATAAGATGCATTACAAAGCCTTTCTCCACTCCACCATCCTCCCAAAATCCCACAAAAAATGCTATTTCAATAGAGAATTTCAGAGCTGGACAATGATGAAAAGTCCATGTTACAGTATTCCCATAAATTATGTCAGAATATAAGACTGGACCACAGAGGGGCTCCAAAAATAGACTGGAAACTGTTGTGGCTGCCTGGAAATAAAGTGCTTAAATTTCAGCATGAGAAAACAGTATTTCTAATATACATTTTTCAATGGCTGCAGTAGTATTGAGTTGAAGCTCCACAGATGATCGATGATATCTAAAGCTTTTAATTTATCAAATGCTATTTCATCCAGAATACTTTGCCAAAGTGTGCCTGCATTTGCTAATAAAAGTAGTTCCGGGGGATTGTAAGATTTATATTAAAATAAGGAGGAGCTCATTCAAAGAAATAGTGTACCAGCAGTTCTGGCCAATGGCCAGAGAGAAGCTATTTACAAAACTAATTTGGCAGGCTCAATCATAAACATTTACCCTGGAGACCTCAGGTGTTCAAATTCGTAGTATTTTAAAGCAAATGTTCCTCATAGCATGTCTTGCTTAGTGAAAATTCTAAAGCGAGTACTTCAATTTGTTAGAAGAAAAAATACTCATATTTATGTAATACCTTGTGTGAACTCAAACTGCATTAAATATTTTATAATCTCCAACAATTTAAAAGTAAAATCACTGCTATAATGCAGGGACATGGTTTAGTATCTCGCTTAAAAGATTGTATATCCAGCAGTGCATCACTTCTTCAATACCAAGATGAAGTGTCAACTTAGGTGAAGTGTTCAAGACTCTACAGTGGAACATGAACCCACAACCATAAGAAAAAGGAAAGAAGTATAGAAAATGCCAAAGAAAAACACAGGCCCTAGCAAATGAAAACAAAAATCTATAAAGAATAATGAGAGGTGATAAATGGATAACATGGATATTGAAAATGGAGCATGGAAAAAAATTTAGAAGGGATATTAATAGCAACACAAAAAGATTTTTGCTTTTGCACTTAAAATATATTAAGAAACACAGTGGTTCCTCTTCACTAGTCCTTGGGGAAACATAGCATATACCTTCTTCCAGTCTACAAAATAACTATTCAACATTTGCTAAGTGTTTCCTGTTGCTTGGTATCTAAAATGTTACCAAAAATAACAGTAATTAAGAACATGTGCGCTCCTGAGATGCTGCTTGGCCTGCTGTGTTCATCCAGCTCCACACTTTGTTCTGTTGGATTCTCCAGCATCTGCAGTTCCCATTATCACAGTAATTAAGAACACAGTGTTACAAAGCACAAAAATGTTAGAAATCCCTAATGTTGCTTGTGTATCTGGGTTCCTTTAAATAAACACAGACAGGAGTGGTAAATTATAAGTGGGTTCAACTTATTTGAAGACTTCAACTGATCATAAATACATATTACAGGATGGTAATTTCTGAAGTTCACCTTTACACAAACTGAACCTCCAACGTATTCCGCAATTTAACGGGGTCATTCTGATCCTCCTCAGACAGACCTCAAGTATTAACTCGATCATTTCCAATGGTTATCTGCACTTTTACCACTTGTTGATCCAGGGGAGTGACATACAAATCTAAAAAGCATAATACAGTTCTGTTTTAAAAGCCTAAATAAAGAAATCACATGTGGCCTTCCAATTCATGTTGGGGAATGTTCTTCGGTCACTGTAATATTCCCAGTCTTTTTCAGATGCTTAGCTAATAGGAGATTTGTAACTTTTAGAATACATTATACAGATACAGATGCTTTTATTTAAAAAAATGTTCTCTTCCTTTATTTTTGGCTGCAGTTCAAATTTTGGCCATATTAATCCCAGTGATTCCGTTTGCTCATTGTGTACTTGCCTGTTTCTGTTTCACAGGAAGGGCCACAAGATGTCTCAATAAGCCTGTGGTTTTTCTGCCCATTGCAAAGCAAACTATACAGTACAACTCTGAATTGACATATTGTTCCTATTCACATCAGTATTCCCCTCCTCCCACAGTTTTAAAACTCATGCCAGCACTACCATATTATAGTTTGAGATTCATTAAAACAAATTTGCCAATCACATGCACAGGACTGGTTGACTGTAAGCACACAATGCATATCATAGAATGGTTCAACAAACAGATCTTTCTGAGAAATTCAGGAAACATGACTCACAGCCACAGCAAAAGATATAACTCCTGGCTGCTGATCACATGCTGCTTTACATTCTGGTTCCAGAACAAATCCCATTTTCACTTAAAGTGATATATAAAATGCTGGATCAGTGGCTTCCATTTCAGAATTCTAAAAAATGCTGAAAACATTATATTCATCTGAAACTTCTGATTGTGGTGCAATTATTTCTGAAGGGTTAATGGGAGTTATGCAGTGGGACCATGTGGAAATCCTGATCCAGCCAACTCTGAGAATTGCTCAGGCAATTAAAAGTTCCTTGTGGCAATTATCCTGTGTCTGCAACTATCCGAGAATCTCTTGGAGTCAGAGATTTTGAAGAGTTATGACTCATACATATTTTCTAATCAACCTATTCAGAATTGTTATTGTACACCTCAGGAGCAGGTGGGACTCGAACGCAGCACTCCTGACTCAGAGTTAGAGACACTTCCACTGAGTCAAAAAAACTCTAATAAGACTCATCTAAGGTTAATAATCACTCCAGAATTATAAAAGGATCAACAATCTGCTGTAAATCCTGGGTAACTTAATTCACCACTAATCTCCACTACAAATGCCCCACTGCCATTCCTGACATGTCCCAGATTACCCTGCCCAGACAGAAGAGCCCTGGCTCTTCCTGGCTTGATATTGCTGAACATGACACCCATCCCCCAATCTTACTCCTTAACTGACCTTACCCCCTCGTACACTGAGCACCCTACCCCCAAAATAAATCTAGCAGCCTAGGTTCACTCAAGTTGGGAGAGATATCAGAATACTGAAATGAGATGGGTCCTTGAAATTTTTGAAGAGGTTAACTCAAATACTAGATAGGGGAATGTCTAAGAATATTATTTCTAAGGACTTCCCGTAAGCATTTGATAAAAATCTTTCATAACCAAAGCTGAAGCTCATGGAATTCAAGTAAATATTGCGCTGGTTTGAAAATTATATTTTCTTCTCTGACTATTCAACCAATGAGTAGGCATTCTAATCAGCTGATTCCAATCAATGTAGCCAGGGTCTGACTTGGACTTGATCTGAACCATTGATAAAAATAAGGAAGAGTTAACAAGATTAAAAAAAACATATCCAAAGTTTGCTGATGGTACACGCACTGTTTGCACTGTAAGCAATACAGATGGAAAAATAAACCAATAAAGATTATTGATAGATTAAGTGAATGGAAGAAACTGTGGCAAATGGACTTCAAAGCACATAAATGTTTGGACATTAACTTTAGGCCTAAACCTTATGATCAGGTACTTAATGAATGGTGCAAAGTTAGAAACAATGGCGGGTAAATGGGATTTACAATCCAGGAACATGGATCATTAAAACACCCTGAATAGGTACAGAAGATAATCAAAAGAGCAAATGGACTTGGAGTTCATATGTAGCAGACTAGAACATGATAGAAATTAGTTCAGAGATGTCTAATCCAAATATCTCCAGGTAAGGAATTTCCGTTGAATCAGAATTCTCTTCACAGTGAATCTACTGTCACCATGCTTGAGACCAGTTCTCACTGCGCTTACTGACTGTTCAATCTGCAATATTTCTAGTTTGCATGGCTCAATTCTACATTTTGTAACAAAATTTTGTCAGTCCAAATGGAGTGGTAGGGAAGCCATTGGAAGCAATTCTGAGGCACAGAATTAATCTAAACTTGGAGTGTCAGGGATTAGTCAAGAATAGTCAGCAAGGTTTTAAGGGGTGGTCATGCCTGACCAATTTGATTGATTTTTTTTTGAAGAGGCAGCCAGGTGTGCAGATGAGGGCAATGCATTTGACATAGTCTACTTGGATTTCAGCATGGCTTTTGATAAGGTCTTGCATGGGAAGCTGAGAGCAAAGTTAAGAACCCTTGGGATCCAAAGAAATGTCACTGAAAGCGACATGGTCACGGGTATTTTTCTCACTGGAAGCCTATGTTCAGTGGGGTTCTGCAGGGATCAGTGTTGGGGGCTGTTTGTGGTATATATGAAGGATTTAGACTTGAAAGCAAAAGGGTTGATCGATAAGTTTGCGGATAATACAAAAAAATCGTGGGGTGGTAAATAGTGAGAAGGTAGCCTGATCAGATGGGCTGATCAATGCAAATAGAATTTAATCTGGATAAGTGTGAGGAGATGTGCTTGGGCAGGTTAAACAGGCAAAGGAATATGTGTTGAATGGTAGGATCCAGGAAAGCTTTGAGGATCAGAAGGACCTTGGTGGTCATGTTTGCCTGTCCCTTAAGGTAGAAGTTCATGTAGATAAAGTCATTAAGTAGTCATATGTGTGCTTTATTGGCCAAAGTATAGAGCTTAGGGGCAGGCATGTTATGGTGGAACTGTATAAAAAATTGGTTAGGCCACAGCTAGAGTATTGTGCGCAGTCTGAAATTGACATTATAGGAGGATATGACAGCACTGGAGAGGGTGCAGAGGAAATTTATCAGGTTGGTGCCTATGTTAGAGAGTTTTACTTATGAAGAGAGATTGGATAGACTGGAGTTAATCTTCTGTGCTGCAAGAGAAACGAGGGGGACAAAAGCGGAAGTAGCTGGAAAAGCTCAGCATCTGGTGGCATCTGTGAAGAAAAAAATCCGAGTTAACGTTTCAGATCCAGTGAGCCTTCCTTGGAATCTTCCTTTATTCAGAGATGCTGCCAGACCCACTGAGCTTTTCCAGGAGTTTCTATTTTTGTTTCTGATTTACAGCATCCTTAGTTCTTTCGGTTTTTATGAAGATTGAGGGGGTATGTGATTAAGATGTGTAAAATTATGACAGACATAGACAGGGTAGAGGAGAAGGCCTTGGTGAAGGAGTCAATGACCTGGGAGCATAGATTAAAGGTTGGGGTACAAGGTTCAGGGGGGATGTGAGGAAAATTTCTGTCCCACAGAAAGTGGTAGGAATTTGGAATTCACCGCCTGTGAGGGTAGTACAGGCAGAAATCCTCACAACATTTAAGAAGTATTTAGTTGTATATTTGCATTGCCAAGGCTTACAAGGTGTTGGCAAAGTTTTGGAAAATGGAATTAGAATAGTTAGGTGATTATTTTTAACTGGTGCAGGATGAATGGGCTAAAGGGCCTTTTCTTCTGTGCTGTAGATCTCCATTACTTTAATGGATCATCATAAAAACCCATCTGTTCCATTCATATCCTTCGAGGAAGAAAACTGTCATCATTACCCGATCTGGCCTTTATATGACATGAGATCCACAGCAGTGTGGTTGACTCTAAACTGCCCTCTGGAATGGCTCATCAAGCCACTGCACAAAATGACCACAGAAAAATAAAAGCACCGTGGGTAAATCCACACGGGGTATAGACTTCATAAAATGACTCAGCATCACCTTCTCAAGGACAATTTGAGATGGGCAATAAATGCTGGCCTTGCAAGTGATGCTACAGCCAGAGGGAATGAATAAAAAAGGTCAGGCAGCATTCGTGATGAGAGAAACAAGAGTTAATGTTTCAGGTGAATGAGTTCTGATGAAAGGTCATCAACCTAAAAGCTTAACTCCATTTCTCTCTCCACAGATGTTGTCAGACCTGCTGAGTATTTCCAGCATTCTCTGTTTATATTTCCAATGTCTGAAATATTTTTCTTTTGTAATAGAAATAACTGTGTTTATTCCATCCATTCATCACTGACAGGGGGAAAAAAATCTTTGTTAGTTCAATTTTGTACTGCTTTCTGTGGGAAATACACTCATAATTCAAATTAATCACCTTGCATCTTTCACTTTTCTAGGCTGAGCTGCCTATTTCAATTTTCTTTTCTTCAGTGAAACTAAGGTGAACACTAAGTTAATCCTCAGGACTCAGGAATACCAAGTTTCCTTGGGTTAGATTTAACAGAGATGATGGGGCTGGAGAGCTGGCAGGTACCCTATGTTGCTTCTTTTAGGAACGACCTACTCAGGCATATCATTGAAAAGTGGCAGGCTTTCCCCAGGATCAAAGACTTGGGAGCAGAAGTTCTACCATACATAGGAGCAGAAATAAAGAGTTTGGTCCATCAAATTCACACCAATTTCAATGGGATTATGGCATGACTCCACTTTTCACCTTATTCTTACACCCTGCAATTCCCTTACTGATTAAAAATCTCTCAACTTTGACAGCTCTATGCAGTAAAGAATTTGACAGATTGACTACTTTCGAAGAGAAAAATACCTCATTGCTGCCTTAAATGGGTGACCCCTAACAGTGAGACTGTGCCATCTTGTCCTAGACTCTCCCATACAAGGAACCAGCCATTCGACATGTACCTTGTCAAGCCCCTCAGAATATGTTTCAAAAAGGTCACCTCTCATTCTTCAACACTCTAATGAGCCTAGGCTCAACTTATTCAACTTCTCATCATGTGAAAATACCTCTGTGCACAGGATCAACTAAGTGAATCTACTGTGGACTTTCTCCAATGGCAGTATATCTCTGCTTACACAATTGGACCAAAGATATTCACTGTATTCCAGCTGTAGTCTGATTACAGCCTTGCACAGTTCAGCATAATTCCCTTATCTTCATACTCCATCCCCTCTGAAATAAAGGCCAGCATTCCATTTGCCTCCCCTATTACTCATGAACTTGGATGCAAGCTTCTTGTGATTCATGTATGAGGACCCTCAAATCCCCATGCTGCAGCTTGTTGCAGTCTTTATCATTTAAATAATATTCAGCTACTCTATTTTCCTGTCAAAGTGTAACTTCATATTTTTCCATATTATATGCCATCTACCATGATTTTGCCATAATTAATCTGCATCCCTTTGCGAACTCTCTGTGCCATCTTCACCACTTGACTTCCTACCTATTTTTGTGTCATCTGCAAACTTGATCATATATTCACTTCCCTCACCCAAGTCATTAAGTTACATCATAAATAAGAATGGCATCAGCACCATCCTTCTGATATTCCACTAGTTACAGGCTGCCATTCTGAATATGACTCCTCTATTCCAACCCTCTGTCTTCTATGAGTTAGCCAATTCTCTATTCATGCTAATGTACGAACGCCAACATCATGGGCTCTTATTTATTGCATAGCCTGATATGTGACACCTAATCAAATGTCTTTTGGAAATTCAAATATATTACATTTACTGGCTCCCCTTTATCTATGCTGCTTTTTACCTCCTCAAACAATACTCATAAATTTGTCAAACATAATTTCCTCTTCATTAAGTCATGCTGACTCTGCTTGCTCATAATATGCATTTCTAAATGCTTTTCTATTGAATCCTTAATAAGAGAGTCTAACATTTTTCAAGTGACAGATGTGACTGGCTTATTGTATCTTTCTCCCCTTCTGAATGAGGATGCTATATTGGCAATTTTCCATTCCTCTGGGATTTTTCTAGAATCTAAGGATTATGATCAGTGCATCCACTGTCTCTTTTGCTACTTCCTTCAGTTAAGAAGGATGCAATCCATTAGGCCAGAGGTCTTATCAATGTTTAGGCCCATTCATACTTCTCTAGTGATTGATAATGTATTTATTTCCACTTTGATTTAGAATTTTTGGAATGTCATTATCATCCTTTACTGTGAAGACCAAAGCAAAGTATTTGTTTAACTCCTCTATCATCTCTGCGTGTCCCAATCTTGTTTTCCCAGCCTGATTCTCTAACGGGTCTTTGATCACTTTGGCTTTACTCTTCCTATTTTATAAATTAAAGAAGGTCTTACTATTGGCTCTTATATTACTTGCTAGTTAACTCTACATCATAGAATCATAGAATTCCTAGTGTGGAAACAGGCCCTTCGGCCCAACAAGTCCACACTGGCCCTCAGAGCATCCCACCCAGACTCATTCCCCTATAACCACCTAATCTACATACCCCTGAACACCATCGGCAATTTAGCATGGCCAATCCACCTAGCCTGCACATCTTTGGACTGTGGGAGGAAACCCCCAGAGCACACAGAGGAAACCCACGCAGAAGCACGGAGAATGTGCTAACTCCGCACAGATAACCACCCGAAGGTGGAATCAAACCCGGGTTCCTGATGCTGTCAGGCAGCAGTGCTAACCACTGTGGCACCTCTCCCGGTTTATTTGTTTCTTTTTATTATGTTTTACATATTTCTTTATCTTCCAATTTAATATACTGCCATGTCCTGGCAACTAAAGGCTTCAAACCAATTAGAGATCTGCCTGCATTGGTTGGCATGTACCGATCCTCACATAGCATGCTCCCTACCCACAACAAGATTAGTACCAGCAGCAGTAGAACAAGGCAGTGTGGGGACTTTGTTACTTTGTCAAGCTCAAAGTAGGAAGGAAGCAGGGTCCTCAATTGCCTTTTTCATGCCAAACCCACTACAGCAGAAAGTATTAAATTCTGCCTCTTGTCTTTTTTTTGTTAAGCCAATAACATACTCTTAATCTTTGTACAACATGGAACTCAAAAGTTTTCACAGTATAGTATTCCAAATGTGGCATCAGTAAAGATCTATCTAAGTTGGAAGTAATGCACTTTGTTTTAAAACAATTGCATCTTTTAACTGCACTAAGTTTTTCTGAGGCAGTGTCACATTGAATGGAAACTCTTGGCAGTGAAGTTCATCAGAGCTGCTCTATTTTGTCACTGGAACTTTTACACGTACAACTGGTGTTTCTCCCAAATATCCTGTGGAGCAAATGGTATCTGGTGAAAATTAATCCTGACAATGCTTACTGTACAAAAATATTCCCTGTCTCTTACACATTTGCTGAATGCTCACGGTAATTCTGGACACTTTTATGAGTTTTTTGAATCATGTTCCATTTATATACAAAAACTCTACTTTCATTTCTCAGCTAATGTGCTTATTTGGCCTAGATTCTGTTTTTTTTTAAAAACATACTCATGGCTCAGTATTATTAGGAAACATATATCTGCTATTAAAATGACGTTGACTCAGTTTGAATCAAATTTATAAATAAAATTAGATATTCAGTTCCCACATTTAAGAAACATTTAAGTGATCAATTTTCATACGGCCAACGTAAAGGCTCAGAATCAGTGTGCAAGAGGGTGCAGATCTGGGTAATTATAGTAAGACGAAATGTTAAAAACAAGGCAGAGGAGAAACACATCTGTAAAGTAATTAGAAAATGAAACAAGGGAAAAATATAGCGCAGAAGGTTCAAAGTTTAAACTTTGACTTCTTGAAAGGCTTTATAAAGGCAAATACAACATAATAGCAGGATATTTGGCACTTTGTGTAAGAAACATACATAAAGGACGATTTTGAAGGTGTTCGAGATAACGGGTAAAGTGCCTTATTTCGACTTGTTCAATTCATAACAGAATTGAAAGAAATCTTTAAATTTTAAAGAATTATGAAATTCAACATTTTGATGCCTTTCATTTTTAAATTCGGATTCATACATTTTCTGAAGTTGAAATTCAAAACAGACTTTTTTCATTATTGTTCATGGTTCACTTTCATGTAATTATGGACAAAATCCTTTGTTTAATTCAGTTGGTGATTTATTTCTCAGTGATGTATCGGAAAAGCTACAGCCAAGCTATGTTCTAGTTCCAGAACAAAGTTAAATGTATCGTACATCTGGAAATTACCCATAAATAAAATAAATGTGAGTTTTCTATTCACCAGATGGAAGATGCAGATTTCTCAACTGTTTGCTAAATGAAAGAAACCAAAGATTTTCATGACAAATATCAACATAAAACTACAAAAGATTCATTCTGTAATTTAAGACCGATCAATACAAAGTATTATGTAATTTAAAACATCTAAAAAAGCGGCTTCAAGTACGTATACATAATTTCACTTTTAATTATAGTATAAAACATGCCTAAAAATGATATGTCAATCTGGTGAAGTTATAACAGCAGTTCCAAGTATATCATAGATAGAACTGAGCAATCTACAAAATTTAAAAATCAGACCAAAGTATTGCAGTCCGCCATATCTAGTCTTGAATGAAGGTGTACCATTGAAAAACTAACAGATGGATGAGGCTCCACAAATATCCTCATCCTCAATGACGGAGTAATCCAGAACGACTGTGCCAAAGGCAAGACTGAACCATCGCAATCAGAGATCCATCTTACCCAGATCCTTAGTCTGAAACAACAGTTATAAATCTTAGGGATAGTAGGAACTGCAGATGCTGGAGAATCTGAGATAACAAGGTGTAGAGCCGAATGAACGCAGTAGGCCAAGCAGCATCAGAGGAACAGGAAAGCTTTCCTGCTCCTCTGATGCTGTTTGGCCTGCTGTGCTCATCCAGCTCTACACCTTCTTATCTCAGTTATATATCTTAAATCAATTTGGTTCAATCCATGTGATATCAAGAAATGGATGAAGCCACTGGGTATAGCAAAGACTGTGGGTCCTGACAAAACCTCACCTATATTATGGAAGTGCTGTGGTCCAGAACTACCCATACACTTGGTCAAGCTTCTCTAATATAGCTACAATACAGGGATCTACCAGGCAATGTGCAAGATCATCCAAGTATGTCTTATCATAGCCCTTGAGATGTACAGACACAGATACAGATCCTTTGGTCCATGCCGACCAGATATCCCAAATAAATCTAGTCCCATTTGCCACCATTTGGCCCTTATCCTATTTATATACCCAGCTAGATGCCTTTAAATTTTGTAGTTGTACCAGCCTCCACCATTTCCTCTGGCAGCTCATTCCATAGACACAATAGCCTATGCTTGAAAACATTACCCCTTAGGTCTCTTGTAAATCTTTACTTTGTCCATTAAATTCAGGACAAATTCATAATTACTATGCCATCACCTTAACTCTTGACCGTTAGTAAGTTTTATAAAATTGTTCTCAATAAAGAGATATCAGGCAACATTTATGAAACAAAAATCTACTTACCTATGGCCAGTTTGATTTCCACCACAGCAGTCTGGCTCCAGGCCTCATTGCAGCTTTGGTGCAAATATGGACAAAAGAACATAAGAAATGGGAACTGAAAGTAGTGACTTAGCCCCTCAAGTCTGCTCCACATGATGATGATGACTGATCTGCCCCAGGCCTCAACTCCTTTTATCAGTTCAGCATAATGGTCAACTTTTCAATATTTCAGAAAAAAAAATCTTGCCCCTCTTCAGAAACTTGCAGTGATGCAGCCTCTACAACTTTCTGTGGTAGACAATTAGTGATATTTGTTGCTTTACAAAAAGAATTGAATTCCTGAAGTGAGGTGACTGAGAGTGTCTGTCCCTTTCATCTAGGCAGCATCTGATGGAGTGCAGCATGAAGGGCTTCCAATGAAATTAAAGTCAGTGGGAATCAGGGGAAAAGTTTTCACCCATTGGGCTCATACTTAGCACAAAAGTTGATTAATTTTGGTTGTCCTAAAACAATCATCTCACATCCAGAACATCACTGCAGGAGGGTCTCAATTAGCATTCTATGCCCAAATAGTTTTAGCTCCTTCAAAAATTAAAGTTCTTCCAGTAGAAAGTCAAACGTGGAGGCACATGCCGACGACTGCACAATATTAAGTATTACTTACAACTGCTCAAATGTAGAACAGTCCATGTCCATTCTCAGCAGAACTTAGACAATGTTCTTAATGTAACTATTTCATCCTGACATTCAATGGAATTACCACTGTAGAATCACTCACCATTGACATTATTGACCAGAAATTTAACGGATCAAGTCATGTGAATACTGTTGGCAATATGAGTAGGTCAGAAGCTAAGAATTCTGCAGGGAATACCAAATTTCTTGAATCTACAGAGTTTGTCCACCATCTACATCAGGAGTGTGGAGGAGTACTTTCTATTTCCCTGGCTGAGTAATATCCAATAACATTCAAGAAGTTCAACACAAGTGAGGACAAAGCAGGTTACTTGATTAGCACCCCATTCGTCAATATAAACATTTACTTCCTTCACCACTTGCACACAGTGGTAGTGTTATGTATTCACCTAAAATACCGTAGGCTCAGTAAGCCCATCTCAACAGCACATTTCAAACCTCACAGTTAATCTACCTAGGAGTACAACAGCAGCAGATGCAGGAGATCCTCACTGACTGCAAGGTCCTTCTAAGCCACACTGCATCCTGATTTGGATCTATATCATAATTTCTTACTGTTGTTGGGTCAAATTCCTAGAATACCTTCCAAACAGCACTGTGGTCTACCTAAACCAGATGGACTGCAGTCGTGTAAGATGACAGCTCATTATCACCTTCCCAAGGTCAGTTAGAGATAGGCAACAAATGCTGACCTTGCCAGCAATGCCCATATCACATGAAAGAATGAACAAAAGTTCTGATGGAAACTCCTTTGCATTTACTTAAGCAAAAGTAAAGAAACTATTTAATCAAATATTTTTTATGGAACAGAAGAGCACTGGTATTTTAAATTCAGTTACTATTCTCAATCAAACAATCTACCTAAAAGAAAATATTTTCAGTAAATGAAGGATCACTAAAAGTATAGCAAGTATTTGAGCTCCATTCTATAAATGAACAAGGTTAAAGCACCTGCTATTTCTTAACCTGCCATAAGGATTCCATAAATCATTTTACTTTAAATGTACCTTAGACACACTGATGTATGCGTGACACTGGATTTTTTTTCTTCAAGTACGATCACAGCTTGAACTGTACTACTGATGGCATTATGTTGGATGCCAAGTTTGTAATGTACAGCATGATGCCATATTGTCCCACAGTGAGGTGTGATCAGATACCTGCCGAAAATGATAGACAGCTTTGGCCTGGTGAACAGGCAAAAATCCCATTTACTAGCAGCCAGATGGGACCAGCTGGACAGTTCAGAGCAAACACCTCATTCTTCTTTGGGCTTGCTTGTCTGGCTTTTGAGCAAGACCTGACTGATAATGATGAATATCAAGACTACAGTAAAGTGGGTGACAACAGCAGCCTTGTTATAGCTGCCACTCTTCCTATCCTGTCATTACTACAGGTGAAGATTTATTTGAGTTTATTGTTCTGCACTGTGTGCCAGCTATTTGCAATTTATCACTTACGATGGAAGTTTCACGATAACGGCTGCAGTTATAATTGCAACTACACCTGCTACTGGAAATTATGAGGGTCGCCAACCAGGGCAAGCCTGCTCTCCACCATTGCTTTTCCCATTCTCGTCCAAGTCAGAATTGCCATTTCCTGTATTAAATCAATACTTTCTGTGCCATTGCGCATGAAAAGGTTGGCTCTTCTCTTGTTGCTTTTTGTTAAATATTAGCAACAGATCTGCTTTAAAACATAAATGGAATGTCTTGGCAATTGCACAAGGTTACAGCTATGCCAAACAATTAAGATGGAAACCAAATAGGCTGTTGACTGCTGAGTGTATTTGAACCGAGTGTATCTTCTGCTCTGATAAGTCAAAGCATCACAAAAACGAGGAAGTATTCTGATTACATTTGCATTCGATCTCTTTTACTATAAAGTAATGCGTAATCATCCTGAGCAAACAGATTATGCAGACTGCATTTTTCAGCATATAAGCAGCAAAGCTAATAAAGATGAACTTGCAAGCAGTACGTGCAAAAATATCACCCATCGAGAGTTAAAATATCAGAAGTGTATACACAGTGTCATTGCAGAATATAAATTCGCAGCTTTTGAAACACAGTATCACAACTTTCAGTGTGTCAAAATTTAAATTTTCTGCTTTGCTTGCCCTCCTCGCTATTTTTAAAATCTGCTCAAGTCAACTATTTCTAACTATTCATGAACAATGGCTCAGAACAAAACACATCATTGAATATATTTGTATTACTGAGTTAGTGGGAAACCGGGGCTTTCTGGTGTGCACAGAGCCTTTTGATCCAGAGAGTAACTGATAAGAGGGCTACCTGCAAATCTTGCTTCACTGACAAGAGTTCCCTCCTCTTGTTTTCCATGTATGGAAAACACTAGCCATCTGAGCTATCTTGTTGCAAATGGCCAGACTGTAGCAATAGCATGGTTAGAGATCATTGGAGATTTATGTCCTGCAGTCAGTCAAAACACATACAAAGATATCTTTCCAAACTTGTTCACTGTGGAATCCATCCACAGCTCTGCGTATTCACCCTTCCCTTTTAACATCAGCTTGTGGTGAATCAGAAGACAGACAACTAAACAGATCACCTATCCAGTCATAGTTTTCCATATTTGTTGAGGGGAAGTAAAATACAAATTTTTCTTACTTTGAGATGTTTGAATATGAAGATGTGCATCTTGGCAGCTGTGTCTGCCACTGACAATGCTGGTGGAAACATCTGATTTCTTGACATCTAGCTTGCTAGGCTGATTTGGTCAAACAGTTTGCTGAATATTGATGAGGCAGGTTGGGCTGTTAACAAGACTTGAACAACAATAATCCCCTTAATTGTTAACTCATGCTGCCTGATGAAAAACTCATCTTGTCCCTCGGCAAAAGCATAAAAGATGAAGTGAGGTGCTTGTGACATCGAGATGGACCTTGCCAGATTTCTTGGCTGATTCTGCCATAAATTTTGCCATAACACGTGTGGTTCAGGCCCCTACAAGATTCGGTTGATAATCTCCATTATATTGTTAGGGCTGCTCATGACAGAACAGCATAAAATAGCTGACGAAAGCCTCAATAAGCTTTGCAGTAACAGAAATTATATAGTGTGGGAAACATTTGCTTAATGTGGTCTCAGCACAGAGGACAATGGCTGTCTGTTTTCTCAGTATGATTAGATATGCAACTCTTGTTGCTATCGTAAAGATAAGAACATTTCATACCAATTAGTTATTTTTCTTAATTTTTTTAAAATCAGTTATAATACAAGTAGGTTTTATTTAAACTTCTTCAAGATAATCATACATATAGTTTCCAATTTTAGATTTAACTTACACACACACACAAATCACCAATCAAAGCATTACAAAGGTTTAAAAACTAATTATGAATAATTATGAATATAATGGAGAGGGACTTCTCCATCACTAATCAAGGACTAAGAGAGTTGGAATGGTGGAAAATCTTGAAGAAGACTGTTTCAGCCTTGTATTAGATAGCAGACACAGTCACCACAGTTGAGAGATAAAAGGTCACAAGTGAACATGGACAGTTCCATTTCTCACATACTAAAATGGCCCAATCAGATCACAGCAATAACCAATTACTAATATTGACAGAAGTACTAAAAACCCAATCATAGTTGGACAACCTAGCCCTAATAAACCTATAGTATACAGGGAAGGGATTATGTGCCACCAAGTTAAGTGAACAGGAAAACATATAAAATGAGAATTGTTTGTATTGAAATTACAGTGTCATTGACTTTTCTTCTGATCTGAGCTGGAAATTAAGCTGGCGACCGGGCCCCATGTTAAGCCTGATTCGGAGTAGACTTTGGCCTCTACCTGCATTGTACTGGTAGGTGCACGAATAAATGGCACATGCTTTGAATTCTGCTGTCTCCTGAATATTTATTACCTCCGTAAGCTCGCTCCTACAGATGTGAAGCATCAAAAGCACCAAAGTGCAACAAAATATTTCGGTTTTGGATTGTTTTTTTCAGTTCTTTTGGAAAGTGACAACAGGCAATGATATTTATGAGAGTGTGTTTTTTCTCTGTTTATTACGATGATGCCAGCATGTTATCAAAGCATAAACATATACAGTTGCAAATTAAATATTGCTGCAGGATGTCCTACACAATATACATATAAGAATCTCTCGTTGGACTACTTTTGTGCAGCGCATGAAAAACACAACAGTAAGTGTTCCACAGTCATTGTAGTCATTCGTCTACCCAAACTAAAACAATTCTCCAATGAACGGAGGTTCCAATTTTTTGTTACCTAAAATGTTGTAATATTAAATAATATAAGTCACTCAGCTATAAATGTCATTGTAACACACTTTACAATGACAGAATACAATGAAATCAGCTATGTGGCACAAAGAAAAATACTGATCAAATATCTGTTCTATAAATATAGAATCATCATGGAGTTGAAGCAAAGTAAACACATTACTCTAATGTAATTTTGTGGCAATGCCTTTAGCACAGTCCACATGTCAACCAATCGGCACTCTTCTCACATAATATGAAATTATGGTTCCCTTTCATTAGTATTCTTGTGAATGCTCGGATGATTGCAAGAGTGCAAAAAGAGAGCGCAACCTCAACAAAGTACATCTTCAAAACACTCAATTTAATTTTAGGTTGAATCTTAGATCTATTTACTTAGTCTTCATAGTAATTGAGTCTAAGGTGTGTAGGTTATAGTGCATGATATGTAGTATACAATCTAACTGCTTCCAGATTCTGCAGTAAATTTCTAGGATTAGTTTTTCCTACATTTGTCTGGAAACTGGGTACAATGATATTGTTTATTGAATTATTTCAATTTTGTATGGGATTGAATTTCCGAAGTCCTCTTATGCAAACAAAAGAATAAGGAAATAATCAGAATCTTTAAAAAAAGGTTCATATGGAGTCAGCCTTCAAGATTATAGAAGTAAATAAAAACAAGGAGTTCTGCTTTGAGGTCTTTTACCAAGAATGAATTAGACCATGAAAGATGTTGCATAAAGTTACAACTATTTCCATCAGTGAATCCCCACTCGGCCAGATAAATCAACATTTGCTACCTTGTGATGCTTATGCTGACACGAACATAAGCAACCAAGATTTTAGGTCAGAAAAACACCCATTTGTCCACAGCAAAGATTTATTACTGAAATTATACATGAAAAGTATTATGTTGGTGCACTATTTAATGTTTATACTTAACAAAAACCATCGTATGCTCAACAGGAGTAAGTGACGATTTCTGGCATTTTTCGCAACCAGCTCTGTTCTACTGTTGGGAACTGTGTTACATGACGTCCTAATGGTGGTTTATGTTATTTACATAGGTCAAATTACTCTAAGTGCTGACGCAGTGGTTTTTCCAAGACTAAGGGTCACATGTGGAACATTCAAGTATGGTAGCAATTTCTGAATTCCTTGCTCTTGGTTCAGTTGAAACAACTTGTACAAGCTCGAGAGCCACAGGAGATGAAGGCTTTCATGGAATATACAGACGTACATCACATGTCTCAGCTGCCATATTTAAAATTAGGTTACACAATTTCTATCATGTTGATTATACCATCCTGGATGTATCCATTTATGACAAGTCTATGAACACACAGACCTAAAAAGATTCTTTGGGACAAACATGAACCTCCTGCTATTTCATCCTCCCCATTAAAGAATGTCCTGCAGCTGCTCACTGACGTAGAACAATTGAACCAAGGTAGAGACAAAACACACAAAATGGCCATTTAGCCTCTTGTACCTAAATTGTTTGAATAGACGACACCCTCATTTCAATCCAACTTTCTAGCACCATAGCTCTGTAGGGTACAGTACTTCAGGTGCAGATCCAGCTTTCTTTTAAATGAATTGTGGATTTTTGTCTCAACCACCAAACTAGGCAGCAGATTTTCAGATATCCATTGTCCTCTGGGTGAAAATATTTCTCACCGGGTACCATTAACACCTAAAATCAGAGACCCCAAATAACTGATCTTTCTGTAATAGAAAGCTATCCTTCCCTGTCCACTCTATCCAAGCCCCTCATTATTTTGTACACTTCAATTAGGACACACTGCTTAGCCTCCTCTGTTGTAAGGAAAACAACACTACCCTATCCAATATTTCCTCATTTGTGATCCGGCATCAGGGAAAGAACACAACATCCTGCAGTCACGTTTACGGTAATTGAAAATGCCTGTTTCGCTAACCAATGAATCCCTTATAACTACTGCTCTCCTATTCCACTTTCTTTTCTCTACAGTATTTGGGCTACCTATGGTGTCATTGGTTTGGGCCTTGTTGCCCTCCTCTGAGGAATCATAGTCATCATTACAGTCCAGAATGGAAGATTGATTAGATTCAATTAGATTAGATTCCCTACAGTGTGGAAACAGGCCCTTCGGCCCAACAAGTCCACACCACCCCTTGAAGCATCCCACCCAGACCCATCCCCCTATAACCCACACACCCCTGAACACTATGGGCAATTTAGCATGGCCAATCCACCTAGCCTGCATATCTTTGGACTGTGGGAGGAAACCGGAGCACCTGGAGGAAACCCACGCAGACACGGGGAGAATGTGCAAACTCCACACAGACAGTTACCCGATGCTGGATTCGAACCTGGGTCCTTGGTGTTGTGAGGCTGCAGTGCTAACCACTGAGCCACCGTGCCGCACCCCACCACCACCCCCACCCCATGTGTAGTACCCGAGAAAGTTCCTGAGTTATTTACCTGGCTCTCTCCCACTGCCTGACAGTCACCCACAGTTCTGTTTCCATGCTCCTAGCCTGTGGTGTGACCAAGTTTCTGAATATGCCATCTCCAGTTCTTTGTCTCATGAATGCATTACCGTGACTGTAGCCACCGCACCAGCTCTGAAAACTTTAACCGAACCTTGTGCAGTTGGCAATAATTTCTGTACTTGTGCCTGCCTAGGCAATGTGAAGTGTCCACGACTTCCCACATTCCCCAGGATGGTCACTGTATTTGGTTGGGCCCCCCTGCTACACCATAATTTTACTCTTCTACTACCACGTATAAACCAAAGGGCTCTGCTTTGTATCACTTCAAAGTACAATGATAGTCTGCCTCTTAATGGCTGTGTGGTTCAAAAACTCTCTTGTATATAGGTTTTGATGAGGTGCCAGTTAGCTTAGCTTCCTGATAAAATATGATATTAGATACAAAAGACTAAAGATGCCATCCACAAGAAAGAATTTTTTGTACTGAATGTACAATCTGATTCTTTGTACCAACCAATTATTAAAAGCTAAATGGCAAAAAGAAACTGAAGGTTAACATTTCAACCCTACACCATTACCATCGTTAAATACAATATGAAGGTTCAAACAATGAAAAGAATTGAGAAACTGGGTAGATAGTGAAGGATCTGGGAGACAATGCTCATTATAGATTGAGAGTGGTCAGAAACAAAACTGTTGGAGATGCAACAGAAGAGATAATGAGTGTGGATAGGAAAACAGATTAAAAGGAATAAAAGGCATATAGGGAAGGTAAAAGGCATAAAGAAGAGAGGGTAGTGTAGAAGAACCTAAACGGGAAGGGTGAGGGAAATTACCAGTAACAGACATAATAAAGATCAAATAAAGAGACAATTGGAGTGGACACACAGCAGGTGCATACCTGTGCCTCACTGTGTGTTAATGCTACTGTATTACAATTGCACAGCTCTTCTGAGTTTTTCCTTATCCGTTTGATGTTTAATGTTTGATGTTATGTAACTACACAGCTTAAAAAAGAACTGAAAACAAAACTAAGAACTTCAATCTCTTTAAGACGCTTTCAGGCCACAACCAACAACCTACTTTAGAAACACTGTTCACATTTTGATAGCTCTGACGATTTTACTGGGTTCTCCAAATTCATGTTAATAGAGCATCTAAATAGTCCAGGATCCAAATCTCCATCTTCAGGAAGAATTAATAAATTCCTCATTCAAGTTTTGTTGAAATTGTCTACTTGCTTTTCAAATATATTGTTTGCAGGAAAATACTCGAACAAATATGGCTGCAAACACTGCAACCGCGACTGTCGTTAGTTGAAGCAAAGTGAGAAAAGCAGGACGCAAAGTATGGAAGTGTGAAAAAAAGAGAGCTGAGACTCAAAAGAAATTAATTAATGTCAAACAGAGATAAAGTTTCAGGTTGAGAGACAAACTTACTTTTTATTTTTCTTATGAGCAATGCCATGGGACATCAACTGGAATGACTTGAATTCCTGTAGCTGATTATCTACACCATAATTAATTTTTATTCACCTGTTCACATAATGAATGGTCTAGCACTTCTACAAAGGAAAACAACGAACCAATTACTTAATTCTCCACCTCTCATTCTGACTTACAATCTACTGGGTCATACATTCTAGCTATAATCATGTGTTTTCCATTTCTCTGTGGTTCAGTTATCATCACATTAAAGCTGCAAACGGCAGAACGATGCCTCCACTTAAAAGTGTAAGATCTTGAGCAACATTATGCATTATAGAAATTATTTCATTGTGGTACAGTTATCTTTATAGCATGTAATAAAATTAAACTATATCAGTAATCTTATTCCCAGGGGTCGTTTTTTTTAATATGCATATAAAAAAGCAGCTTTAATATGTCAGGTTTGGTTTATTTGTGGATTGCAGAACAATTCATTTTTATAATCGTTTTGCACTTTGCACACACATTAGCAACATTATAATTTACAGAACAAAACTTCAAAAAGTCCATGACATAATCACCGCTTAATAATTGCATCCACTTTGGCAGAAAAGCAAAATACGGTTATCTGCTGTAACGTTGCTTAGAAACACATTTTGTGAAGTCTTTCTATATCTTTAACAATGTTTCTTTTTCATACAGCTTGCATTTGTTTGTTGCTCTTCTTATACCAAGTCCACCCTCCTCACTACATCAAATGCTTCACCATGTTGTATCTTTGCTACTGCCATATTGCTACTGCATTATTTCCTGTGCTCTATGTATTCTCTTCTACTCTCTATGGCATTCACATATTACTGATCCTTTACTTATTTCGTCAATTACCTTGGAGTAGCACGAGTGGCTAGCTCATTCAGCCAGTGCTGACAAAATAAGCTGAACAGCTCTTCTGTGCAGTAAGTTATCTATGGTTCTTTGGATGGTTAATTGCTGATGAGTTTATACAAAAATATGCAGGCAATATGTCAGGCCGGAAGTGGATAAGGGGGCTGAGGTGCAGCAGAGAAAAGGATAAAAAGCAGAGGCTAAGAATAACCAGCAAGAGGCCATTTGGAAACGCTTGTAACACAAGAAGATGAGCTTACATTCTCACTCTTTCTCCATATTCTATTCCTTGTTCATTCCCTCTCTTCTGCATGCTAGACAAGTTGCCTGCACAAAACATTAATCATGAATGCCACCACAAACAGCAACAACAGTCATAGAATAGTATAGCAGAAAAGCAGGCCAATTGACCATTGAGTTTGCACTGGTTGTTTCAAAGAGCAACAGAATCATAAAAAAAATTATAGATCTACATTACAAGATTATATTTCAAACATAATTTGCTGGCTCTGAAAGTGCTTTGGAACATCCTGAGGATGTGAACAGTATTAAATAGATGTGTGTTTTTTTTAAATGTACCACCCACTTCTGGGAAATGTACCATATATTCCTGTCACACTTCGTTGTTTGGCTCAAACTCAAACTGCAGCAACTCAGAATTGAAGAGGTAATAAATCTGAATGAAAAGTGATAAAATTGTCTCGAGAACAACCAGTGAGGAATTACTAAGGACTGATGAAAATTCCCAATGTTCAGTAAGGTTGTGCTACTACTTAAAAAAAGATTAACCAAGTTACAACCAAAAGTACAAAACTTACTTAGCCCTCGGGAAGTGAAACTTAAAAATGAGAAAATATGTTCACTGAATAACTAGAAAATAACTCACAATATGATTAAAAATCATAATAATTTATTGTTTATATTTGAGTGTCTTCGTACTTTTAGTGGATTTGAAACCCCTTCAAGATAGCCTTCACTGAGACTATAGCTGCATTTCTAATTCTAGGTTGACATTCAATAAGACGCTTGTACTGTAGTTGTTCCGCTCAGCTTATGCAGTGGGGCTGCCTGTGAAACACTCCTCCCACGAAAAAGTAAACTTGTTATCATCTCATGTAAAGATCATTCTATTCAATGAGAGAAATGTTTTATGGTGCAGGCTTTCAAACTGCATGTGAACCATCACTTTACAGTACCATCCAAAATAACGGTCAGTTGACACAAAAATAACAAAATTCATTCATGTCTCACTCAAAAGCAAAAAAGCTCTTCGGTTGGAAGGCAGCCTTGATGAGTTTGGGAGCGGCGGCGTCTTCAGAGGCAGTGCGGCGACAGAGTCAGCCAGCCTGTGAAGTCTGGAGTAGGACTCTCGCTTCCACTTGGCGTGGGCTGGTGCAGCCAGGAACGGCACTCTGACCGCCGCATGGCGTGGGCTGGTGCAGCCAGGAGCGGGTCTGTAGCAGTGGAGAAGGAAATGTTGGACTCGCTTTATTTTTTTTATTTTAAGTCAATGTGAATAGCGCCTATGCATGGCAACGGTACACACTTTGCACTATATTTTATATTGAATACACATGACAATAAATAGATCTATATCAATTCAAGAAAGTGCCAGCTCTCTCAAAAGCCTAGCGTGCAGGGTAAACAGGCTTATTAGAGATAGCGGAGCCTGGAAACTGCAATCAATGACTCTCTAAAAAATTCTTTAAAGACTCCAAATAGAATCTTGATTTGAAAAAGACTGGTTTCAAAACACGTTCAAAACTACGATCATGGTTTTAAGTAACTATACGTTTATTTCAAAGGGAGCTGTCGATCAAACACTGAACAGTACAATTCACACGAAATGCTTACTATTGGAAATGACTGCTCTGAGCTGTTGAACACTTCATTTAGAATATGGAAAATCTAACAAAATGAGTTGAAACAGTTTTCTCAGGCCGAACTATGTTTTAATCTCATATCCTGCAAGAAGACAAGCTCCCGATTTCCGATGGCACAGCACAGAGGGACATCGTAACAATGAGGCATATATATGAGACGGTATGTTATCAGTGGCACGCTCTTCCCAATGGCAGTGCCTAAAGTGGGTGACACTTTTGCTCCCATGCTGGGTGACAGCTTCTAGTCAATTTTAATGAAAATTTAAGATTTGTTGACGGCGCAAGGATGTCATGGGTGTTTTACAGATTTTTTTACTGTATTTCGTTAAGGTAAATCAGGCCAGGACTTATACACTTAATGGTAGGGTCTTAGGTAATGTTGCTGAATAAAGAGACCGAGGCTCTCAGTTCCTTGAAGCTGGAATCACAGGTACACAGGGTAGTGAAGATGATATTTGGTATACTTGCCTTTATTGGTCTGTGCATTGAGTATAGCAGTTGGGGTGTTATGCTCTGGCTGTGCAAGACATTGGTTAGGTCATTTTTGAAATAGGGCATTCAGTTCTCGCCTCCTTGCTTTAGGAAAGATGTTGTTAAACACGAAAGAAAAGATTTACAAGAACGTTGCTGGGGCTAGACAGTTTGAGCTAAAAGGAGGGCTGAATAGGCTGGGGCTATGTTCCCTGGACCATCGGAGGTTGAGGGGTGACCTTGAAGAGGTTTATAAAATCATGAGGGGTATGGATAGGGTAAATAGACAAGGTCTTTTCCATAGGATAGGCGAGTCCAAAACTAGAGGACATACGTTTAAGGTCAGAGGCGCAAGATTTAAAAGCGACCAAAGTGGCAACTTTTTCACACAGATGCGTGTGTGGAATGAGCTGCCGGGTGAAGTGGTGGAGGCTGGTACAATTACAACATGTAAAAGGCATGTGAACAGGTGAATGAATAGGAAGGGTTTACAGGGATATGGGCAAAATGTTGGCAAATAGGACTAGATTAATGTAATATATCTGGTCAGCATGTGTGAGCGAGACCCAAGGGTCTGCTTCCTTGCTGAACAACTCTGACTCGTAAATACTTCAAATTACGAGTTCAGAACATTTCCTGCTTTGTGGGGAGGAATGATGTTGTGTTTTTGTGTACACAAATTGGAAGTTCATGTTAATTACCAGTATTGTATTCAGTATGCTGAGACATGATGAACTTGAAGGCTCAGCTGACCCTCCCATTTATAGTTTGTAAAGAAAGATGCCTGAGATCAATTAGCAGCCAAATTAATATATTGTCAGTCATGTAAAGGTGGTGGGGGGTGGGGGCTCATAGCTCCTGGTCATGATGGGCTTATATGTTCAAGTGCAACAGCTGTTGTCAGGACTAGTATTAATTAGTGAATGTGTTTGATAATGCATTGCTCCATTATGACTAAGTGGTAGAAGATGCAGGTTCAGAGGGAGTTCTGCCAGGAATTAGTTTATGTGTCAAATTGGGGATGAGTTCTGGCAGAAATCATGGTCATGGAGGTGGCCCATCCTTGGCTGTATCTGGTGTATATTAGGTTATCCCCAGCATCTTGTACACTTCTGTCCTCAGGCACGTTCATGACTCTTCCTCAGTCACATCAAATTCAATCTCATCTGAGCAGCAGTATTGGTCCTCCCGCTTTTCAAGGTGCAAAGTTTTAAGTAGACAGCAGACCACGAGTAGTAGTGACAGCCCCTATGGTTCAAACTGCATAGCCCCTCCTGCCCAGTCGAGGTAGCAAAAGCAGATCTTCAACAAGCCAATTTTTAAAAACAACAGCTCTAATGGACGTGTGAGCTGAACTGTAGCACTCTTCTGCTGTGCGTTGGGGTATCTCCCTGGTGTCATTCAACCAGGTCTAGAAGGGATAGTCCTCGTCACCCAGTAATCAGCCATCAAACTGAGCATAAATAAAAGGGAGAGGCTTTGTGCAAATAAGAACTTCGTTACAATCACACTGGATAGACCTGGTTTTGACTTTTACAAGACAAAAAAAGTGTTTTCTGAAATATTTCGACATCATGTGAAAAGCGATCAGGATTGGAAGCTTGGTTTACAAACTGCATGTCCAATGTGGTTGCTTTGGACAGTAAAATTAACCAACCTGAACTCAACTCCAAAGATAACAGTGTGGAGCTTCTGATGAAGGGTCTAGGCTGGAAACGTCAGCTTTTGTGCTCCTAAGATGCTGCTTGGCGCTATGTTCATCCAGCTCCACACTTCGTTATCTCGGATTCTCCAGCATCTGCAGTTCCTATTATCTCGCACCTCCGAAGAGATTACTTACTTCAGTTCAAAATTCAAATTGCTCCCTGTTTTTACTTTGAACTACAAGGGAATAAAGGCTTCCACAAAGAAAATTACATGGTGAATACTCATTTCACTCAAAAGTGAAAGAACCATGAACTACATTTGAATCAGATTGGGATATGTCAGATTAAATATATTTCTGATCTATGTTAAATAATTACCTGTTTTCCTCTGCATTTTTAATGTTTTTATACATCAGTTATGTGGAAGTGAGCAATTTGAATCTTTTTTTAAATAAATGCTTCAAAAAATGTATTTTAGAATTTTGAGGCAGATTCCTTTCAGCATCTTGAATACATAATCTAATTTTAAATAACCTTGTCTTTAAGTATAATATTTTCATACATATAAAGTACAAAGGGAGTTTGAATAGTGGGCTATGTGCTGTTATTCACGAGCACACTGAAGGGAAACCTGACATTTGGCAATGTTCAGCAGGGGAACCACAGCAACCATGAGAGTCTAGGGTCCTGGTAGCACTGTTGAGATCTGAATTGACTTCCAAGTAAGAAGGTGCATTTTCATGTGAAGCTTAAGTGCAAAATAGCTTAATAAAGTAATTTTGTTGTTACTAAATTCAACAAAAATAAACAAAAACCGCACTACTAGTTGAAATCACACTACTTTCATTCAAATATATTTTCAGTAATCAATCAATAAAGGCAAAATGTGCAGACACAATGACTCCATTATGAACTTCATTTTGTCTCACCCAAACAATAAAGGAAATCATTTTCTAGCTTTAAATCTGAAATTTTAAAGAAAATAAATGAATTACGTTAATTGAATTTTAAAATTAGTTCTGTGGCTTATTTCTGGTATGATATAAATATATGGTCTTCCTTTAATGGCCCAGTATTATTTAAATGTGGACTAGTGTATCAAGCATGGCCATGTTCAAGCCATCGATGGATGTTTAGGACCTTCACAAGAATTATGAAATTGACTTGCACAACAACAACAACAATAATAATAATTTATCTCTGAGAACAGTCCGTTATTCGTCGTTTACATTATTGTATACTTACTACAAAAAAAAAGTTTATCCTCTATTCAACTAATAGAATGAAACATGTTTGAATCATATACTTACAACGTTAGAAACCTTAGCACTGTAAAACTCTTGGTAGTGAAGCACGTTTGAAATATAGTTGCTACTGTAATAAATACAAGGGTAATTTTGTGCAAAAATCAAAGAAATTGCATGAAGAAAATAACCAATTAATTCATTTTTAATGTAATAGGTCATGGACAACTCTTCGCCAGCACACTAGAAGACAGTCCTGATCTTGTTCTTTTACAAGAGCTTTTATAGCTAACTGAAAGGGCAAATATGTCTCAGTTTATAATCTCATTGGAAAGGCCTCAATTTGAGTCCTAAGTGTCTTTGCTGAAGAGAAGGGGAACTGTTATGTTCTACAGAATTTAACTGCAAAGCTGATATATTTACTTTTCTGTAGGGATTCCTGCCTTGAGTTCTTTCAGGTGGGAAGCCAGTTTCACAAGATGAAGGCCTTTGGGTAAATATATGTAAATACACTGGGGGAGTGAGAGGGGTCAGAGAGAGAACAACGTGCTGGGGATGTCATTGGTGGTGAGGTCTCAACAATGGTTCTTCAATGTTAGTCTGGCAGGACCCGATTTTATGGGCAGGGTTCCAGGGTATTTGGAGCGGGAAACCTGGGAACACTTAGATAGAAGGTATCTGGGAGTGGAAGGACAGAGGGTATTGTTTTCTGGATAGTTAACTGGGTTTCAATAAAAAACTATGTAAATATAATCACACAGGCATCCCTTCTTGCTTCTAAGCTACAGGTTTTACCAACGTCTGGGAAACCCAATCACTAGTGCTTTAAAGAGATAGTAGAAACTGCAGATGCTGCAGAATGTGAGAACACAAGGTGGAGAGCTGGATGAACACAGAAGGCCAAGCAGCATCAGAAGAGCAGGAAGGCTCATCCAGCTCTATGCTTTGTTATCATCAGTGCTTTAAAATACAATGACAGTTAAAATGAAGGCGCATAGCTTCATTTGATATTAAATGACCAAGCTGTTCCTGGTATGTGGATTAGTTGCCCACCCCTTGTTCCAACCCCATTAAAGACAAAGTGGATTGGTTTCAGGAAGATTTGGTTCCTGGTCCATTTCAACATCCAACATCCAACATCTAAATTCAGCCATTTTTGGGAGTTAGGATTCCAGGTTTAGGTTCTACAAGTACTGAGTAGTTACCACTACTATTAATGTTGTCATGAGCAGAATGACCAGAGGTAGATAGATATGAGGAGGTTACTTCACCCATTTATGAACGACATTCACCAATATTGCCTTTTGCACCAGGTTAAAGTGGTACTTAACATGGTGTAGTATTAATTTGTCAGCAATGTGCAATAATTAACAAAGAGAATTGATTTACTAGCTGAAGAAAGGTGTGAGATGATCATTTGCATAACATTTCCTTGCCCCTTTTCATGAGTATCAATCCACTTGATGACTTTCTTGGCAACTGGAATGGCCCTAATGCCTATTGCACAAACTCACTCGGACCCACAGAATAAGGTCTGCCCTAAAAACACGAGAGCCAATTACTTTTTATAGATCGGACACAGTGCACAATTTGAGCAGTTTATGTGAAAAGAACGCTGATGTTTAGCAGCGGTTAGGTGGCAACTTCATTAATTTTCCATCAACAAAGAGTATAGAAAGAGAAATTTCATTAAGAAAACTGTAGTTTATTCATTTAATTATTTTCTATGTAATAAACATTTCATTCATTTTGATTAGCTTTATTATTTGCCTTTTGTTTTATGAGCTTCGTTTAAAGGGTTACCTACCTTTATACCTGGTTCTTCATTTCCGTCTCAATAAAGAGAGAAGAATGCACACTGCAGCAAGTGTAACATTCCTGTAACTAATATGTGAAGCAGCAAGTCAACTTTTAGCAATTGTACAGTATCTTTAATGTTGAAAGATGTCCTCTGGCCATTTCACGTAGCAGGAATTTAAGTTACAAACAGTGATCATGTAATCATTCAACTAAATGCATTAAGCAACTAAATTCCAATTTGTTTGGGGGAAAAAAAACAAATTTGATGTTACCCATTGTCTAATCCTTTACCGGAGCAAAAATACTACAAGCTAGAACTGTTAAGAATCACCTTTGACTAACTGAAGTATTACTTTAATACATTTCGTAATTTTAACAACAACACCAGATTATTACAAATACATTTATACACTTGCAATTTCCCAAAATTTTTGTTTGTCATAGATATTTTGTTAGTCAAAATGTGAAAATTTCATTTAAAAAAAACAGTTCAGATTTATTTCCTGAACTATTATAGGACACATCGATCACAATTTGCAAGAATTAACTACACAGCAATTTTTTAACCTTTTAAAAGATAATTTTCTAAATAAATTTTCTCCTTCCTACTAACTTTACAAACTGTGTTCCTTTTTTCAACCTTTGAACTCTTTCCTGTTTTACTTTAAGCCCTCCTTTCTTTTCAAGCCTCTTGACACTTTTACTATTTTGTACTCCAAATATTCTCCTTTGGCATATATGAGCTGTCAAAGCTCTAAACTGTTGTTGGACAGCTGCATAAATATTCAGCTGTGGATGAAAGTGAGTGTACTGAAGTAGTTACGTTTAAGATTATTTTGGCTGGTGAAAGACATACTTAAATTTGCAGTACTATTGTTACAATGTAAACATTTGTGGACTACGGATAACTTGCTAAATTTTGGAAATACAGCTCAATTAAACATTTAACTGAAACTGACAAATGACAAAGGATTGCAGATAATTCAAATTCAACAGCTCTTTTAATCCTTGCATCTCAGTTTTAATAATGATTTTCAAACCATGATTTATGTAAACAACAATTAACATATATGGTTAATGTTTGTATTTATGAAAGAAATCATGTTCAGTTGAAATTGGAAACTAATTTCCCTACTTAATAATCACATAATACGAAAATCAGATAAAATTAATGAGAACTAAATTGTGAGAAAGTGTATCATTAAAGTATTTGTGTTTAAAACATATGCCTAATTGCTGCTTTGTGGAATTGTTTCATTCGACAAAACCAATAATTTTTAAAAAGGTATAGATTCAGATATACAGTACAATCTAGTTTTGATGCAAAATTTAGTTTTGCAACTTAATTTGTTACTTGGACTGAAAAAGCAAGATTTTCAATTATTAAAGTTAACAAAATCATATTATGACACAAAAGCAAGAATCTTCCATTTGGTCCCACTGTAATTATACTGTATGAATTGTCTAGTAAGATAAAAATCTTTAACCTGTACATTACAAAAGAGCCATTCTAGCAAAATCCTGCCTATAGTACCAGGGGAAGGTAATAAAAAAGAATGATTGGCTCAGAGATTTGAATCAGGTCATTTGCTAAAGAAAATTAAGATTCTGAAGGAGGTGAAGCTTGCCTGAAGGTCATCAATTAAAAAAAAACTGCATGGAGCTGAGGGTTAACTAGAAACTTAAGAAAAGAATTGTTTCCATAACTTCAGGCAGCACATTCTTTAATCAATAGCCTTCAAAAATGTTAACATTCTCTTGTTAAAGCTGGAAGCTAGCAGGAAACGATTGTTTTATAGTTATAAGAGCTTAGAAACGCAGGTATTATGTTTCACATAGCTTTCAACATCACCCACACAATTTTATACAGATTGTGTTCTAAAACACATTTGTTTGCTTGAATTAGGCCCAGCAGCATTTACATTTAATTATTATCCAAAGTTGCACTTTTGCAGATTCCTTATCGAAGTATAGGTTAAACATCCTAGATTCTTATGCTTAGAGGTACAATGGAAATTTACTTTAATGTAGGACTAAATTTAATATCCAGTATTGTTGATAAATAGAAAATTGTGCCTATAGTGAACCCTAATACCTTTAACAGGGATTTACACTGGTTAACTAAACTGAACATATTACAGAATGAATAGTGGGAATATCTATTTCAGGAATTCCTCAGATGATGCAATTACAATATTAACCAGATCGCTACTTAAAGTGCAACATTGATAGGTAGCCTTTGCGCAGGAAAGATGATCTTTTCATGGTAACTCAATAACAAGATGTATCTAAATATGGTATATTAATTTTTAAATAAGTTGTCATGCCTGATATTGGGGCCTGGGATATATTTCCATACAACAGGAGAAAGTAAGTTTCTAACTTAAGGAGCACAATTCTACAGGTGATGCAGTAACAGGAGTCGTGGGGGTGGGGGCTATGTGCAGAAATCACTAAAGGGGGATATTGAGAAAGTGGTTGGAAAAGCATGCAGACATACAGATTTTACAAATACAAGCATCACATACAAAAGCAGTCAAGCTATGATGAATCTTAATAAATACTAGTTCAATCTTAACTGGAGTACTGTGTCCAATTTGAGAAACCCTGCTGTAGAAGGTATGAGAGGGCTTTAAAGAGGAAAAGATTTACACAGCTGATTTTAAGGATGAGGAACTTTAGTTTACTGGTTGTTGGAGTTGTTCTCTCTGGAGAACTGAAGGTTGAAAATAAAAGGACACCACTTCATGATGATTGGAAAAAGAAAAATTGTAAACTTTTTTCAATACAGTAATTGCTTAGGTTGTAGAAGTGTCCATCTCAGCTTTTGGTAGAGGCAAATATAACTGAGCTTACAAAAGGGAATTGGATAAATACTTGTAGGAAAACATTTGCAAGGCTACAGTGAAAGATTGAGAGAGTAGGACCAGTTGAATTACTCTTGCAGAGAGCTGGCATGGATATAAATGACCTCATCAAGTTGCAACCATTTTATAATTCTATATTTCATTCATGAACTATATGAACTTGAGAGACGTACTTTGCCTATTTTCACTCTCTCCCCATATGTAGTACTGTGCAGCTCTGTGGTCATTTCCCCAACTCAATATTAACTCTAAATTTTATATACATTTCCTGATCAGGTACAGAAATCTTTTCACGCTCCTTCTTGTCAAAACAGTGAAGTTCATTGTATAATGCACAAAATGAAGAAAACTTATAATGATGGGTTTATACAACATCAAAACTGGTTAGCTTCTCTTCTGGACGATCTGGGATACACAAACTTTCTGAACATAGAAATTCCAACACTATTTGCACCTCATTAAAACTACAGGGATTCGCGAATTTGGTTCTAGCTGAAGATCCTATTTTTCATAGAACATTCTCCTTCCAATTATCGCTTGCAAAGATTTTTTACAGTAGATTTAACTTGTCTGATATCTGGGAAAAAAAATCACTTGAGATTTATCCAAAAGTAGCATGTATATTGTGTCAAATCCTTCAAAAAAAAGCAATTTGTCAGAAGAACTTGGTACAAACTATGCCCCTTTTCTAAAAAAACACAGGGCTGACTTTAAAACATTTTTTAGTTGGAGACTAGATCAACATTTTCAATATTTCATATTATTTCACAAAAATGTGCATTTGCTTCTCTGTAAATAACTAAATTGAAATAATGTGTGTTGGGCAACATATGTGATGGCAATGATACGGAGACCCTATGTCTATATTCAATTGTTTGTAATTGTGAATGAAGGTAAAAGGTAAAGTCGCCATAATCCCATGAGACCCGTAGTGTTTTTCTCTCTCATTAAACTGAGACAACTGGTGGTGGTTTAGCATAAGGGTCACTATGTTTCAGGTGTGGGAGAGGTTGAGAAGGTGATTCCTTCATGGTAATCTCAGTCGGTGCAGGAATTGAACCCATGCTGCCGGTATTACTTTGCATTGCAAACAACTGTCTGGCCAACAGAACCAGCCCAGCTCGTCCCCTCCCCCCACTGCATCCCAAAACCAGCCCAGCCGGTCTCCACTTCCCTAACCTGTTCTTCCTCTCACCCATCCCTTCCTCCCACCTCAAGCCACACCTCCATTTCCTACCTACTACTACCTCATCCCGCCTCCTTGACCTGTCGGTCTTCCCTGGACTGACCTATCCCCTCCCTACCTCCCCACCTATACTCTCCTCTCCACCTATCTTCTTTTCTCTCCATCTTCGGTCCGCCTCCCCCTCTCTCCCTATTTATTCCAGAACCCTCTCCCCATCCCCCTCTCTGATGAAGGGTCTAGGCCCGAAACGTCAGCTTTTGTGCTCCTGAGATGCTGCTTGGCCTGCTGTGTTCATCCAGCTTCACACTTTGTTATCTTGAATTGAAATGGATTTTGCATTGATGTGAAAGGTTTTAGTTTGTGTCATTTTTGAAACAAAGTGACAAAACATTGTTTTTATAGACCTCTCTTTGCAAGCTATTGATATAACTAGGAGTCTTTTCTCCCTGAATAATTATTATTAGACTCAAGGTAATAGTGATGCCTGAAAGGAAGGGTATATTAGATGTGCAAGTTAACCTGCACACTTAACCACCTTGTTCTTGTATTTTTACTTTGCATGCCGTATAAGTGCTAAAAACTACTTGCTTAAAAAGTGCACATTATTTGCCAAAGGACAAAACTCCTACTATCAGAATATATAATACATTGTCACCTTGGAGCTCAATTAGCACTCATGTAAAAACCAGGCATGTAAGGAGGAATGAGGTGCTGACATTATCTCTGCCAGCTAGATAATTACACCACCTTCATTTAGCAGTAGGGCAACACTACAGTAGCAACAAATTAACTCAGGCCCATTTGCAATTCATGGTGTGCTTCCTCATTTAATGCCATTTGTCTTACCCCAAGTGAACAATTTTGATTTTTTTTTGCTCTGGAAATGTAATAGCTCAGTGTGACTCCAAACATTACATCACCATCTTCTAGCTTCACTGTAAAACACATTCCAGTACAATTAGATAACTTATTCCTGCTCACTTTAAATGGAAAGTGATGGCGCATTATCAGTCCCATCATGCTGAACCTTATCCACCAGATGTCCTCTCCTCTCACCCTCTGGCTATTCTTTGTGTGAAAGAGATTAGTGCAATAGCACACTGTTTCACTGTATTACTTTGCCTGTTCTATTTGTAAAGCTCTTTGTTGATGCAAACTATGGAAAGTTGCATTTGAAGCAATAAATAATCTTTGTCAGCTAAAAGGACATTTCAACAATATTCAGAACCTGAGTATTGAATGAGGCATTGAATGCAGAGGCTAATGAAGTGACTGAAATATACAGTTTTTGAAAAGACAGGCTCAGTTGAAATCTACCCTTTCGTTGGCTTTGAAAAGAAACTCATGAATGCTCTGTTGAAAGTCACCCTTATCTTATGAGACTAGATGACCTGTGATAATCCTTCAGCAACTCTGAGATGGCATTTGCTTTTGCTTATTGCACTTACACACAAAAAACACATTTCTCACTAAGTTTTTAGAAATTTCTACACATTTAACAAATGACAAATTAAATGGATTCAATAACTAGTCATTTCATAAAACTTTTTCTTATTGAAATAAACAATAGAGCAATGCTTTAAAAAAAGTTAATATAATGTAGGCATCTTAAAAGGGTATTAGCCAAACTGAAATGTCACTTTTGCAAGGTATCAAAATTATTATTACTTATCATGCAAATGACCCAGAACTTCAGCAGTGATGCCCACCTGTTCATATTGAGGCTGCAGGAATCACACTTTGCACGTCCATGACTATGCTAATATGTCTCTGAGCTCCTTTTACAATTATACAAGGTAAGTGACATGACAAATTACATTATTATATAATACCAAAAATTATATATACACTTAATTGTTTAAAATAAAGTATCCTTGTCAAAGCACAGATTGTTGATTTTACACTTGCAAACGTTTCTGTAAATCTGTAATAAAGACCACCCCCCCTTCCAAATTGTAACAGCTTCCAAATCAAACCTTATTTCAGTTCAGTACTGCTTGAGCCCTAAACTTTGCCTCAAAACTGCACTATTCCTTCACATCCAGGTCAACCTCCTAGCTTCCATCTTCCATTCACTGGAACTCGAAATGCTATTGCCGATATCCTGTTCTTTTTACCCATCAACCTTAATTTGGGAACGCACATTAACCTGCCAAATGAGCAATGCCTTAAGTTTAAGATTCTCATCGCTGTTTCCAAATGTGTACCTGGTTTTGACCCTCCCTGTATTTTTGCTATACTCCAGCCCTGAAATTTCTGCACTCCAATTCTAGATCACTCTGGACTCCAATATTTGTGGCTGTGGTTTCTTTGGTCAAACCCCTAAGTGATAACGTTTTGTCCCTAAATCCTGCTATTTCTTCACAGAATCAGAGATGATATGGTGGAAAACAAAGCTATTCATCGGTGTATCTGCACTGGAAATCTGAATGAGATTCATTCTTTGCTCTGCATATTATGTCTATTTAAATAATCATCTAGTGCTCTTCTGAATACCTGATTTGAACCAGCCTCCACCACACTTCTAGGCAGTGCTATCAAGACTTAAACCACTTGCATGAAAAAGTTTTTTCTTGTGTCTATATGATTCCAGCTGATGTCATTACCAGACAAGTCAGATCCCATGAAAGACACCTGGCTTATAGATCATGGATAATGGGAACTGCAGATGCTGGAGATTCCAAGATAATAAAACGTGAGGCTGGATGAACACAGCAGGCCAAGCAGCATCTCAGGAGCACAAAAGCTGATGTTTCGGGCCTAGACCCTTCATCAGAGAGGGGGATGGGGGGAGGGAACTGGAATAAATAGGGAGAGAGGGGGAGGCGGACCGAAGATGGAGAGTAAAGAAGATAGGTGGAGAGGGTGTAGGTGGGGAGGTAGGGAGGGGATAGGTCAGTCCAGGGAAGACGGACAGGTCAAGGAGGTGGGATGAGGTTAGTAGGTAGCTGGGGGTGCGGCTTGGGGTGGGAGGAAGGGATGGGTGAGAGGAAGAACCGGTTAGGGAGGCAGAGACAGGTTGGACTGGTTTTGGGATGCAGTGGGTGGGGGGGAAGAGCTGGGCTGGTTGTGTGGTGCAGTGGGGGGAGGGGATGAACTGGGCTGGTTTAGGGATGCAGTAGGGGAAGGGGAGATTTTGAAACTGGTGAAGTCCACATTGATACCATATGGCTGCAGGGTTCCCAGGCGGAATATGAGTTGCTGTTCCTGCAACCTTCGGGTGGCATCATTGTGGCACTGCAGGAGGCCCATGATGGACATGTCATCAAGAGAATGGGAGGGGGAGTGGAAATGGTTTGCGACTGGGAGGTGCAGTTGTTTGTTGCGAACTGAGCGGAGGTGTTCTGCAAAGCGGTCCCCAAGCCTCCGCTTGGTTTCCCCAATGTAGAGGAAGCCGCACCGGGTACAGTGGATGCAGTATACCACATTGGCAGATGTGCAGGTGAACCTCTGCTTAATGTGGAATGTCATCTTGGGGCCTGGGATGGGGGTGAGGGAGGAGGTGTGGGGACAAGTGTAGCATTTCCTGCGGTTGCAGGGGAAGGTGCCGGGTGTGGTGGGGTTGGAGGACAGTGTGGAGCGAACAAGGGAGTCACGGAGAGAGTGGTCTCTCCGGAAAGCAGACAGGGGAGGGGATGGAAAAATGTCTTGGGTGGTGGGGTCGGATTGTAAATGGCGGAAGTGTCGGAGGATAATGCGTTGTATCCGGAGGTTGGTAGGGTGGTGTGTGAGAACGAGGGGGATCCTCTTGGGGCGGTTGTGGCGGGGGCGGGGTGTGAGGGATGTGTCGCGGGAAATGTGGGAGACGCGGTCAAGGGCGTTCTCAATCACCGTGGGGGGAAAGTTGCGGTCCTTAAAGAACTTGGACATCTGGGATGTGCGGGAGTGGAATGTCTTATCGTGGGAGCAGATGCGGCGGAGGCGGAGGAATTGGGAATAGGGGATGGAATTTTTGCAGGAGGGTGGGTGGGAGGAGGTGTATTCTAGGTAGCTGTGGGAGTCGGTGGGCTTGAAATGGACATCAGTTACAAGCTGGCTCCCAGTCGCAAACCATTTCCACTCCCCCTCCCATTCTCTTGATGACATGTCCATCATGGGCCTCCTGCACTGCCACAATGATGCCACCCGAAGGTTGCAGGAACAGCAACTCATATTCCGCCTGGGAACCCTGCAGCCATATGGTATCAATGTGGACTTCGCCAGTTTCAAAATCTCCCCTTCCCCTACTGCATCCCTAAACCAGCCTAGTTCATCCCCTCCCCCCACTGCACCACACAACCAGCCCAGCTCTTCCCCCCCACCCACTGCATCCCAAAACCAGTCCAACCTGTCTCTGCCTCCCTAACCGGTTCTTCCTCTCACCCATCCCTTCCTCCCACCCCAAGCCGCACCCCCAGCTACCTACTAACCTCATCCCACCTCCTTGACCTGTCCGTCTTCCCTGGACTGACCTATCCCCTCCCTACCTCCCCACCTACACCCTCTCCACCTATCTTCTTTACTCTCCATCTTCGGTCCGCCTCCCCCTCTCTCCCTATTTATTCCAGTTCCCTCCCCCCATCCCCCTCTCTGATGAAGGGTCTAGGCCCGAAACGTCAGCTTTTGTGCTCCTGAGATGCTGCTTGGCCTGCTGTGTTCATCCAGCCTCACGTTTTATTATCTTGGCTTATAGATCATACTTGGATTTGTTTCAGTTTTCATAGAAGTATTCTGTCATTGAAACATAACCATGCAATGCTACAGATTTTGCTTTAATAATAAAAAATGTTTATAAAATAAATAAAGAACAGAATAAATAAAGCCATCTACATATACAAATTTGAAGACCTTAACCACACAGTAGAAGTACATTCCTATTCATCCCAAAACCCTCCTTTATAAATTAAAAGGAAACAAAGTAGCTTTTGCACAGTAATCAAAATAAAACATCCCAGTATTCAAAATACCACTCACACAATGGTCACCAAATCCCAGGATCTACCATATGTCGAGTCGTCTTTTTATTCCTAAACTCAACCTACAAAGCCTTGTTAGCAGACCTTTTCAAGATATCATATTTCCTTACTTCAGTCACTGATTCCATAATTAATGTGTCACTACCTTATCTTTTACACCCTCTCCCGTACTGCAGGAAGATCCTTTTCTGAGAACATTGAATTGCCGGTACGAATCCCTCCTTCAACCACATCTTTGTGATGGCAGCAACTTGGCAATTTCATGTGTCAATCCATACTCTTAACTCATTTGTCTTTCTCCTATACTCCTATCATCAAGGTCGAGGCCATCCAGCCTCGCCTTACTCCCCTGAAACTCAACATGGCTGAGCTTCTACTGCCTTGGTTCCTTTACTAAAATATGCTGTGTCCCTATTGTACTAATACTCTGTCTCTCTTATCCTGCTGAACGAGTTTAAATTCCACCTACCAAAACTAGCAGACCCACTGCAAAGTCCCACTCTGGCTCAGGTACAGGCTATCTTGCTTGCATAGGTCCAACATTCCCAGAGACAATCCTCATGATCCAGGAATTTAAAAATCTTCCTTCTGCAACTCTTGAGCCACGCATTCACCTAACCTATTCTCCTATTTTTGTACTCACTAATACATGACACTGGGACACGTGGCATTGGAGTAATCCAAAGATTACAACTAGTCCCAAATATATCAAAACCTCTGTCTTATCACCCTCCCCCCTTCAGGATGCCCTGCTGTTGCTCAGTGCCATCCCTCAACCGTAGCACCAGGAAGGGAACATGCCATCCTGAAGTCACATCTGCAACTGCAGAAATACCTATCTGTTCAGACAGTTCCCCTACCGCTATAAAAGTTCTGATTCCTTCTTCCTCCCCTCCTGCTAGCAGTGCCATAAGCTTTGATCGGTCTGCAATCCCTTGAGAAACCAGTTTCCTCATCAGATTCCAAAATATAAAAGCAATTTGTGAGCAGGTCTGCATGGGGGTCTTACACTACCTGCATGATTCGCTTTGACTGCCTGCTGATTACCCATTATGTTCTTTCCTCCGACTTTCTAAAAGCACTATCCACATAACTTTCAACCTCATGGATGTGCCACATTTTCTCCAGCCACTGCTCGAGCTCCAAAACACAGAGCACAAGCTTCTATAGTTAGAAGCCCTTCCTGCACATGTGGCCATTTACATGCGGATGGGGTTGATGGCATGTCACATATGAAAGGTCACACTATCACTTGGGTGACTTCACCTCCCATAATTTAAACTTGAACTTTAGTCTTACTTGCTAACTTTTTAAATTAAAGATACTCCCCTTACCTCAACTTCATTCTCCTCTTATTCTCTAACATTAATTTGTCCCTTACTAATATCTCAGCTCTTGGGCCTTGGCCTGTTCGTGCAACCACCTTTCTGCATAAGTAGTTAGGAAAACAAGACAGCAGAGAAAAAGAAAAAAACTTTCTCCCCATTTAACCTTTCACATTTACCAAACTGTCACACTCCCAGTCTTCACAAAACTTTAACAAGTTCATCAAACATGACTTCCCATTTACAAATCCATTATGTCCAATTCGTTTCATTATCAACCAGGCCTTTACTAATCCCATTCTTTAAAACATAATGTGGCACTTATCCTCTAAGCTACCTCCACTTCAGGGAAAATAGTCCCAACTTCTCCAATCTATTTTCATAAATGGAATTTCTCAACCTTGGAACCATTGTTCTGTTTGCCTTTCCTCCTTTTTTTTAAATGTTCCTTTTTCATTAAACATTTGTTTAACTGTCTGCATGCCTTTTTAAATGTGTCAAATTTTATTTGACAGCACTTATGTCAAGCAAGTTTGGACACCCACGATGCTATGCAAAGGCAAGTTGCTAACGTTATATGAGGAAAACAAATTTCAATTGAGATTACAGTTAATAAATGCAACAAATACTGGGATTCTTTTTAAATAAAAATTTAACACTTAGTAATTTAACTTCTCATGTAACATACTGTGATTCTTAGTTGACTAACTTTTTTTGACATTAGCCTAGAAGTACCGGTCATATTCAAAACATAAAACATAAAGCAACCAGTCTAGCTATTTACAAAATTATGAATGAATAATTTAATGCTTGTCAATAATGGGCTAAATATTGCAGTGTTAGGAAATTATTACTGCAGTCAAAGAACCTGTGAACATCTGAGTGGTCTGTGCCTAAATGTATGCCATCATATTTTTGTCAGCCCATCGACATTCATGGCAGGTTGTTAGTACATTGAAGGAATAGATACAACCATTGACTGTCAATAAGGAGCTCTGAGATGCTGTTCTGTGAGAAGTTATAAGCTTCAAAGGATTAAATAATCAAGTCATCAGACTTTCAAGGTATTAAAGCAGCCAATCTTCACTATTCTCGGAGTCTAAGTCATGCAAGTTGTTCATATGCATACCCTCTGGCTAAAATAGCAATTGTGCTGCTACGATACATATAAATATTTCTTCTTTTCATAATTTGCACCAGATACAAAATTCAATTATATTTTTATGAAGGAAAAGGCACCTCAAGCTTATGCTGTGCATATTTCAATATTACAACAAGCTAATATCGTACTTCCCTTCAAAGAATTCAAGATTTCTTTTTAAACCATGAACTGACACTACATCAATATAACATAAGAAATAGGAGCATATATGTTCATCAAACTTGCTCTAACATTCAAGGTTGATCTGCAGCTCCACTTTCCTGCCTGCTTCCTTACACCTTGATTCCCCGCTCAGCTTTAAATAAACTCAGTAATAAAGCATCCTCTAGGATAGAAAATTCCAGAGATTTAAAACTCTGAGTGAAGAAATTATCCTCAAATCAGTCCTAAATGATCGGCCCCAATCCTGAGTGTCTGCATCTGTGTTCTCGATTCCCCATTGAGGGGAAGGAGCCCTTCAGTGTCTACTTTGTCAACTCTCAAGTGATTTTTTCTTTGGCTTCCAGTCTTTTGATTTTGAAGGCAATCTTGCATTGAGTCAAAAGCCAGTAAGTGAAATGCTCTTCCAACACCATCTCATCTGATATGTCTTTGATTTCATTCTGCTTTATGTGGTCCTTTTTGTCTTAAAACAAAAACAAAAGCTGCAAAGATTAGATTTAGGAAAAGCATGGGAAATACCTAAACCTTGCAAGTCAACTTGTGCGATTCAGGAAACATTTTGCCTGTGATTGTAGAATGTTCTAATGAGTATGTAAGATTGGTATGTCACTATGAGTAAACAACACCCAATAAACAATATGACAAATATGTGAAAAAGCTGAACGGTTGCAAAAGTGAGACTTGTGACTGTATCCTTTGAATTGGTGAAGTGTGTAGTTTTACCTTGACAATCTTTTAGAGGTCTAAAATACATTTTCCTCATTTGCTATGAGCATGGAAGACTGAACTCATTTGTTTTGCTAGGAGGAGTCGACTATATGGTCGTCAAGCCAGCTCTGCCATTCAACACGATCCTGGCTGAACTTAGCCATCAACTCCATTTTATCATCCTCTCTGCATATTCCTTGATTTCATGACAGACCACAAATCTGTCTATCCCAATGTTAAAAATAATCAATGACAGAACATGCACAATCCTCTGTGATAGACAATACCAAAGGTTCACAACCCTGCATATGAAGAAATTTCTTCACATTTCTGCCCTAAATGAGTGATGACTGTGTCTCGACTTTTTAGCTGCATTTAGTGAAAACAATCTGCCCTTAGCATATCAAAAATCAAATTACATGAACTTCTCTCAACTGGCTGTACTCTATTTGCTGTGGACAATGCAGACTGTCTAATACTGGGGAGACCAAATCCAGATTGGATTGTTGTTTTGCAGAACACCTCCTCTGAAGCCCACAAGGCTGAACATAAGCCTCTGGTCACTCGCGATTTTTTGAGCTTTATCTATCACTGCCTCTGCATTAAACCAATGACATTTTTAATTTCTCTCAGTTCTAATGAAGGGTCATCAAACTGAAAAACAACTGCCTCTCAACAAAGACATGGCAGATTGGTTGAGTATTTCCAGCATTTTCTGTTTTTGCTTCAGATTTCCAGCATCTAGAATATCTCAATTCCTTTATACCTTCAAAGAACATCTTGGAAAACCTACTTGGTGGCATTCACAAAACCTGAAAGTGAAGAATTCTTATTCTACATTCTGGAACCAAATGAATTGCACTTGCCCCACGATAATTGACATGAACTTCAATCAATTGTGAAAAATTGAGGCATTTGCAGAGAAAACAATCTGTTGACAAAGCCCAACTAGATAGTTCAAGATCTAGCAATTCCAGTTTGAGCTTCAGGATCCTATTGGCATTCAACTATTGAGAACAATAAAATGCCTATTCACCGAAGTAAAACAAAAAACTGGCTGCTGTCTATCTGAAACAAATACAGAAATTGCTGTTCTAAAGCAGGATGGTCACTGGGCTCAAAACATTAACTCTGTTTTCTCTCTACAGATGCTGCCAGAGCTGCTATGCTGCTCCAGCAATTTCTGTTTTTGTTTTAAAATGGCAATTCACTCAAGTTTAAAAAAAATTAGTACAACAAACAAATGTGTTCATAGTTTAAAAACATGTCCTGTCACTGATATATCTTGTATAACTTCAGATATCATCAGCTTAGCCATAAACTAAGCTTCCCTTACTTAAAAAATCCATATAACTCCCCAGGAATCTAATTACATATGTCTCATCTGTAAGTTCACAGTATTGTAGAGATGTACTATAATTTTTAAATAGATTATTTTTATTCACTGAAGCATAAATAAAACATGTACAGTCTCTTTAGCAGACTTTAATTTTCTTTAACTATATTTTCATAACAGCATGAATATTCTCACATGGCTCACACAGAAAAACTACTCCATGAAACTGCATATTCAAGCCGTTTGCTAGGCATTAAACAATGCTCTTAAGATGTTACATTTAAACTGACTGAAACTAGGTGTCTTGTTTTATGTATTCACAGTGGAATGCATTTTATTAACTCATCACAAACAGGGGATAGTTGGGGGTATGGAGTTAAATCACTTAAAATGTTAAATTTATACCCAATCCATGAAAATCTCAACTACTTCCTATTTGATCAAACACCAATGGCTGATCCCTATCCAGCTCCTCATATATATCAGGGCATCCTATATGTGGGAGTCTGAGAAATCTGCTCTGGAGTGGCAGATCTATGGTTATTAAAAACAAGGGGCCCTTCATTAGATTCAGGCAATTTAACAGCTGAAGGAAAGTGGGAACATTAGCAATGTCTGTGGGTCAGAACCAGGACTGCTGTTCTATCAAAGTGTGGAGCTGGATGAACACAGCAGACCAAGTAGCATCTTAGGAACACAAACACTGACGTTTCGGGCCTAGACTCTCCCATTATTTCTATTGCTGTTCTATTAAGATGTCTCACAATTACTGATCAGCCTTCCTTGTCCCCACCCCTCTCATCCGGTGATCTCACTTTCCCCACCATGTCCTTTTTTTTTGCTGGCTGCTCTAATCCCACCCTGCCCCCCTTTTTTCTCCCTGGGTGCCCAGGCAGGGCTATTCTCAGCAAACTCTCACCACTACCTTTCCTGCTCAGCAGTGTGCCATCCACATAACCTGGACGTTTGACATCAGCAAACAGAGTAAACAATTTGTTACATCAGTCCTGTTGCTTCAAGTTCCTCCCATTTTCATAATGCAAAGATGCACTGCTGTTCTTTATCCATCTGCCCATAAATTGTGGGGTGCATTTGCACATCTAGTATACAATTAAATGACTAGTCATTACGTTAACTAACTGGAAGTGCTTCTGACGATAATATGAAAACCACTGAATCATGGAAAACACACCTCTAGATAACATTTTTGGGAGTATCTGTCATCTGGAAAACATCAATAGCATAAAATAGTGAATGTAAATCCAGGAGAATGGAGAATAATGTATAATAATTTGAAACACAAAGTGATCAACAGTGAAGTAACAAGAACTAACTTCTGTATAACAGCAGAAAACTGACTGCACCGAGAGGGATAAGCCCAGTATGACTGAAGATCCAAAATCTAGGAAGATAATGCGGCGAGAGCAAACTTTGGAAAGCACTCTATGAAAAGTCAAGAAGTAATGAAATAGCAACAACATAGCAGCTCTTGAATTCACAGGCTTTCCCAAAGTACTTCAAAGCCAAATAAATGTTATTTGAAATGTTGAAGAAATGTTGCTTTACAAGAAGTCATGTTCCACAACTAGAAATAAGATGAATGACCAGTTAGTGTGTTTTGGTGCTATAATTGATGAATAAATATTGGTGAAAACACCGGAGAAATCCCTCCTCTTCTTGAAATAGAATAGTATAACAGGTTCCTTCATCTTCACCTGAACAGAAAAATGTGGTTTTAATATTATCATAGAAATGCTATATTTGTGAAAACAGGCCCTTTGGCCCAACAAGTCCACGCTGACCCTCACAGAATCCCACCAAGACCCAACCACCTATAACCCACCTAACCTACATATCCCTGAACACTATGGGCAATTTAGCATGACCAATCTACCCAGCCTGCACATGATTGGATTATGGGAGGAAACCAGAGCACCCAGAGGAAACCAACGCGAACATGGGGAGAATGTGCAAACTCCATACAGAGTTGCCCAAGGGTGGAATTGAACCCAGGTTCATGGCACCGTGAGACAGCAGTGCTAACCACTGAGCCACTGTCTTGCATAAAATGTCTTGCACCCCAAATTGTTCAATCAGTATGCCCTTAAGGAGGTTTGAAACATGGATTGGCTGCTGTTGAGTTAAACTTAGAATCAGGAATATCAAAATTGGAAAAAAAAGATTACTGAATGATAACTGGCAGAAGGAACAACGCAATATTTTATGTTCACTCTCGACTGAATCAAGTGAGCGAGACAGTCCCGTCACTATTTTGATTTGTTTTTAGCCAAAAATGGAATTCATGGTGTGTATCTCATGGGCAAAAATCAAAGTTATGCAGATCCATTCTGATGAAATTCTGTATTTTTTTCTCTGCAACTGTCTGCTGAAATAACATGCATATGAAGTTATGAACATATGAACATGGAATAACGGTAGGCCATTTGATTATGCGAGCCTGCTCTGCCATTCAATTAGATAATGGGTGATCTGATTTTAACCTCAAATCTACATCACTACAGGGCTATCCAGGAGGTGGCGACAGCCTAGGGGTATAATCACTGGACTGTTAATCCAGAGATCCAGTAATGTTCCAGATTCAAATCCCACCATGGCAGATTGAATTTGATGTCCAGTTTTAAAAATTCTGGAATTAAGAATCTAATGATGACCATGAATCCACTGTTGATTGCCAGAAAAATAAAATCTGATTCACTAATGCCCTTTAAGGAAGGGAATTCTGAAGAATCAAAGCCCTCAGAGGAAAGAAAAAAGTTTCCTTACCTGCTTTAAATAGGTGTCCCCTTATTTTTAAATTATGATCCCTAGTTCAAATTCACATTCTATTTCATAGACATCTCCTCTTTCTTCTGGATATCTCCTACCATATTTCTGCTGTCATCCTGTCATTCTGAATTCATATCCTTTACATTTTTAAAAGAGAATACAGCAAGATGGCAGTCATCACAATTACATATTAAATAGGTATGAGAGGTGAATAGACGTGGGCCAGATTTAGGTGCTGAGGAACTGCTCAAGAACTGTTGCAACATCTCTCATCAACCACAAAATGAAAGACTGGGAAGTAAATGGAGGAAGGAAGAGGAACTGAAAAGGAAGGAGATGCTTTGGTTCGATGTAGTGGGTCCAAAGGATTCAAGCCTAGAAGTCATGACCTGAATGAACAATAGCAGGAGCATGGCTTGGGATGTGCTTGTGCCTTTTAGAACATAGAACATTACAGCTCAGTACAGGCCCTTCGGCCCTCGATGTTGTGCCGACCTGTCATACCGATCTGAAGCCCATCTAACCTACACTATTCCATGTACATCCATACGCTTATCCAATGACGACTTAAATGTACCCAAAGTTGGCGAATCTACTACCATTGCAGGCAAAGCGTTTCATTCCCTTACTACTCTGAGTAAAGAAACCACCTCTGACATCTGTCCTATATCTTTCACCCCTCAATTTAAAGCTATGCCCCCTAATAATTCTCATAATTTAAATGATAATTTAAAGAAAATCAAGTTAAGCAATCAATTGACAGTGACCGGACACTTTCTGACAGACCTGCCAATACATCAAGCATCTTGGGGACCTTCCTCAATGTTGTCCTGTATGCCGTCACATATCAAGGTCCTTATCAGAACCTCCAGAGCAGAAATCATCTGCAATCTCCTGCACTTCTGTGGTGGCGCACAGACTTTCCTTTTCCCCTAGCTCTGCTGCAGTCTATTGTTTCTGGTGACTCACTACATGCACATGTCAAACTCTATTTGTGTTTGAGGTATGAACAGTATCTGAGCTTATAGCTGTGAATGTAGGTGAAAGTCTTCACCATAAGTCATATACTGTCTCTTGTTGTGTATTTTCGTTAATTGCTGGCCAGGCAGCAGTTCCTGAATATCTTAAAGCAGGAAATCAGGAGATGATGTTGAAATCAACAGCGTATGGTAACACAATCGGCAGCTTGTTTATTATCCCACATAGCAGGATTAGGGTGTGCTTGGATCTCAATGTTCTCAGCAAGGTGAATGCCTGCCATGAACCCAGTCCTCTGGCAACATGATGTAGGGAACTAATTCCTCCTTAGATTAATTCAAGGTGGCAGCAGCAAGGTAGGAAGTATTAGGACTCCTGAGGCTGTTAGGGCTGAGCCAGCACACTCCCATTCACCGGGCCGGCCATTCTTCTTTGTTCTTTTGTTTTTGTTTCTTCATGAAGAACAAAGAAGAATGGCCGGCCCGGTGAATGGGAGTGTGCTGGCTCAGCCCTAACAGCCTCAGGAGTCCTAATACTTTTGATGGGAGCTTTTCCTGTTGACGATATGAAGGATCCAAATCATGACCCTGACCAGTAGCAGAGCTTCTGAAAAGTACTACAATATTAACAAACTCTAAGAATTTGGATGGAAATGAAGCAATGGTATACTAGGGTTAAGAACGGTCCTGAAGCTCAAGGAAGTGCAGTATGTTGTAAAGGCTAGAATAGGACAAAGAAGAGAGGAAACTGCTGGTATGAATCTAGTATGAATAAGCTCAGCCAATGAATCTCTGACAGAGACTTCAGCACGGCCAAATGTTAGCGGTTTATGAGGATACTAATTGTAGTTTTTGGGTATTTAGTGGGATAATGAATGAGCTTTGCATTTCAAAGACATCATTTTACTCAAATCAAATAGTACTTTGTTCTATGAAGGAATGCAGAATGAAAATTTAAACTGGGCAGAAAGAAATTGTGGAATAGGATTAGAAAACAAAATTAGAAGACAATAGAGTTCTTAACATTGACTGAAAAATCAAGAAATACAAGGTTGATGGTAAAATACACACCACAATTGACTAAAGCAAGAATCACTTTGAGAATCAGCCAAATGTGCAAATGTACTTTCCATTATTAAATACAAGTGGATAGCATTGCTGCCTTATAGCACCAGGGACCCAGATTAGATTTCAGTCTCAGGTGACTGTCTATGTAGAGTTTGCATGTTTTCCCTGTGTTTGCATGGGTTTCTCTGGTTTCCTTTCACAGTCTAAAGATGTGTTGGTTAGGCAGATTGGCCATGCTGAATTCTGTAGTATCCAGGGGTGTGTAGGCCAGGTAGATTAATGTGGGACAGGGTGAGGATCTGGGTCTAGGTGTGGTGCTCTTTGGAGGCTTGGTGCAGACTCGATGGCCTGAATGGCCTCTTTTTGCACTGTTGGGATTCTATGATTTTAGGCTGGTGTGGAAACAACCTAAAATGACTAGTTGATTCAGCGCCAACTGAAGTAATACTATTCTATTGGGGAAAACAAACAGAAAGACTGAGAATCATGTACTTAGTTGATGCTCTTGTTATATATTTCTAGTCCCATAGCTGTTTTAGAGGTACAGCTTTATTGCTTTAGAAAATTGCAAATTAAGATCAGTGGAGGGGGAAAAAAAAACTTGGTAGTTATCTGGAGACTAGTAAACCACACAGCCTTGCAATATAATTCAACAGATAAAACATATGTTTACTGGATAAAATCAGAGTAAAGGGTGGCAGTTGTAAAAGGCAGGCAGGTTTGCTTGAGTAAAGAACAAAAGACAGCATGCCTGCAATTATTCCAGTGAAAAAAAAATTAGATGATTTCCTAGAAGTAAGGAAAGCTTTGGAATTACAAGATGCTTAATTTGTAATTCTACTTGACATGAGTGTCACACTGACATGAAAATGGGCAGACTATCACAACATTCTTGATTTCTAAGTTTACCTTTGTGAATTCAATCAGCGTGCAGCCAACAGGCAAGACTGGATGATGTTTGGAAAAGCAGCTAAGAGCCAGTGCCAGTTTTGTGTCTTCTGCAGCTTGTAGCTCCTAATAAATCAAATGATAAAAGCCAGCCCTCCATGTGAAGGAGAGTAAATGTCAGATCTATCATCCATGACACAAGATGTGATTGAGAGCTAGTAGTATTCAATAAAAGATCAAACCAGAAGTCACATAACACCAGATTGTAGTCCACCAGGTTTATCTGAAATCACAAGCTTTTGAGGCGCTGCTCCTTCATCAGGTAAGAAGACTGTTGGACCGTAACCTGGTGTTCATGTGACTTCTGACTTTGTCCACCCACTACAGCATCAGCAATTTCACATTAATAAAAGGCCAAACTGTAAAGGGGGAAATTGATTGGAATGTTCATTTAGCTGGAAGCTAAAGGAAAAAGCCTCCAGTGATCATCCCAATAAATAGTTGCTAACATTGTTGCAGTTGACATTCAGAAAATAATAAACTTGGTTGCATTTCAAAACCACTGCAACTGGTAACCAACAGTGTTTTCTGGTGTTTTAAACTGAGCAGGAGTTTCAGGGACGTCCATTAAATGACTCGTGGAATCCAGTGTCAAGAGCTTGGCAAAGCATTTGGAAATTGGCAAAAATAGCCAAAAGTTATTGCAAGGTCCAAATGAACATACAAACAACACAGGAGTCAAAGTAGGCATGCTGCTATTGAACAAGATCATGGCTGGTCTATTCCCATTTACCCATAATAACTTTTGATTCTCTTGCATAATAAGGATCCATCTTCTACTGCCTTCAAAACATTCAATCACCCTGCTTTCACCACCTTCTGAAGTAGGGAATTCCAAAATCATACAAGTGCCTGAGAAAACAAAAATCATGTGCCCTGAAAGAGAGACCATTTTAAAACAGTGCCCTTAATTCTGGACTAACTCACCAGAGGAAAAAATCTTTCCTGCATGCACTCTCTGAAGACCATTCAGATTCTTATATATTTCATTCAATTCACTCCTAATTCTTCTAAACTCTTGTAGAAATAAACCCAGCGTCTAGTGATAGAATTCCTACAGCGTGGAAGCAGCTTGTCCAGTTCACAATGACCCTCCAAATAGCAATCCAATCTTACCACAATCCTCATCCCATCCTTATGACCGTGCATCATCCATGGCCAGTCCACCTAACCTGCACATCAATGGACCATGGGATGAAATCAAAGCTTCAGAGGAAACCCATGCAGACAAGAGGGGAATGTACAAACTCCACAAAGACAGTCACGTGAGAATGGAATCAGAATTGAGGATGACCTTCTTCCACTCTGGAGTTGTAGGTCTTTAAGTGTGTAAATAGACCCAATGCTTGATTTCTCACACGTCACATGTAGGATAGATAGTGGCTGATAAATCAGGTAGCTAGAATGCTTGCAAATTTCACTCACTACCTTTGTTCTGTGTATTTGGCATCCACCTGGGCTTTTTGGAGATGCTTAAAGTAGATAACAGTTTTATAGATTCTTCCTTTCAGTTTGGGTGGCATTAGGAAAGAGATTCTCATGAGTCTGTGGGAATGTTGCATTTTATTCAGGGAGGTTTTGAGGATGTTCCCAAAGTGTTTCTTCTGTCTCCGTGCTAACTGTTTACCAAGTTGAGTGTGGTAGTGGAGTGCCATCTTGTCATTCAGATTTGCAGGATTTTGTGGAAGCATCACTAGTGATAATCAAGGGATTGGAGACACCTGCTGTACACTGTCAATGTCTCTGGTGCACACGCCAGGAGAGGTAGCACTGTTGCTCTGTAGGCCATGAGTTTGGTGCCCTGTTTGAGGTCATTGCCATCAAGCAGTCTATTCCTCAAATAGCCAAGGCTGCCTTGGTGAATTGGAGGCAGTCATCATTGATATCCACCATTGGTGAAAGGCGGCTCCCAGGCTATGAGAACTATCTACGTTATCCAGTGGCTTCCCCTGGATATTGATAATCAGAGAGCTGTGTTGTGTGGTGGGAGCAGGTTGGTAAAGGAACATTGTCTTCCAAATTTTTTCTGAAGGTTCATTCTCTCGTCCCCTTCTACAAATGAACTGGCAATGGTTTGGAGCTCAGCCTCTGAGTTTGCGCACTTCGTCATCTGCATACTGCAGCTTGATGACAGAGGTTAGGTTAGCATTGTATCTTTATTACAGGTGGTGTATGTTGAAATTTTTCCTGTTGTTCTTTGGAGAAACTGTACTCTTGGGAAGTTTCGGAGTATGGGGTAGAATTTTGTAGGGGGTGAGGAACCTGAAGAAGAATATTGGTCTAAGGACACTGCCTTTCTTAACTCTAGTTTGTATTCACATTGACTGTCTGAAGGATCTGCTGGTGAGAATCATGGTCAGCATTTGGCATGACAATGAAGGATGGCCGCTCATTTCTGTTCACAGCCAAATTTAAAGACGACATTCTACAATTTGTCCTGGTTGATAGAGTTGAAGGCTTTTGAGAGATAACAGAAGGCCATGTATAAGAAGTTTCTGTGCTCTCCACATTTTTCCAGGATTTGTCTTGCTGTGAAAATCAAGTCCATTCTGCTTCTTGATTGGCAAAATCTATCTTTTGACTTCCAAGAGGGGCTCTTCAACCACTGGGAGGAGACAATTGAGAAGGGCTCTTGCAATTACCTTCCCTGTGGCTAATATCAGTGAAACTCTTTTCTATAGTTAACTGCAATTAATCCTACCTCCTTTCTTAAAGATGGTCACCATAATGATATCTTGGATCTCCCTGGTATGCTTTTCTCCTTCTAGATGATGTCAACAATCAACAAGATTACAAATACAGATGAAATCCCCACTAAAATATGGTGTGGAAGCAGTCTCACTACAAATACATGATCTCACCTTAATAAGTTATAGGCTGAGCACTGCTTACTTTCTTTACATTTTCTCAATTTACAATAAAGTTTGTTAAAAATTATGCAATTTTCTGACTTTGTTCTAATTCCTGGGTTTTCAGAAATCTTCTGTGGAATATCATGGTCCAAAAAAACATAATACAATGCAATTCTCATCCAAAAGGAATGAATTCATACTTTACAGGCTGTTTTGATTCTGTCTACATGCCGTTTTGGCGGGGGGGTGGGTGCTGGTGGACAGGAATTGTACTTTCTCCCTGTGTCGCAGGAAGAGGTGCAACTGAGTGATTACAGGCTCCTGCTCAGCAGCTCAAGCCACCTTTGAGGGTCACATATAGTTAAGATTTTTATTACAAACCACCACTGGAGTAAATAACCCCCCATCATTGAGAATTGACCATCTGCTACAATTAAGTAGCAAATTTGCAACAACTGTGAATTTGCACCTTTAGTATAAATGGGCAATAGAATGACTTAATTTAATACTCAATTAATTGAAACTGGCACTGATGTGACCATTCAACTAGACACAAAGGGATCACTTCATGGCTGCCTGGCCAAACTATGCTGCATTCAACATGAGAACAAGCAACCCATCATAGGGAATAAATTTTTGCTCATGAAAAATTATTGTTTTAAATTGGATTCCTGGTACTCTCAAATTGAAAATAACTAATTAACCAAAATGTCTTCCCAATCACTGCAACAAAAATCATGGTTAAAAGGGAGTCAAAATAACTCAAGATTGTGCATTCCAATTAGATTGATAAAATTCTCAGGATAGCTTAAAAAAATACTTCCTGTCTTTCTGCTTCCTGTGGTAGCCTGACATTTTATTACGTTAAATGTTAAGCTTTTTTTTAAAAACAGCTTTTGGGTTTGCAAAAACACAGAACACTAACGTACTAATTATCATTCTGTACATGACCACTGCAACTCGATCTGTTTGGGATCATCAATCAAAACAATTTAGAGTTCCAATTAATTCCATAAATGTGAATAAACATCGTAAGATTTGTTTTTGTTCCCAGTAGATTTTATCAGTCAAAAAATTACAATTCACAAAATCTTCACTATAGACTTGTGCCCATTGAATGCTAGCAGTACAATTATTCACACACAGAACTGACTCCAACTGAATTAAATGAGTTCTGATATAATGGAATGAGCGCAAGACGCAAAAGAATTGCCTACAATTGCTCATACATGAAAAGGATAGCTAAGTCTAAATTAAGATGTTAGCTATGAAGTTTCCAATAGGACCTTGACATGACTGTTGACCTACTCATGACATGATCACACCAGCGAGGATTTGGAATTCTATTAGTATTACCAGAAGAAAAAGTCAAGGAGTCATCAGGAAAATAAATCCATACCTTCTACTCTATCAGCCAATTACTGTTGTTAAAGTGGAATTAGAAGTGTATTGACAACGTGAGGGGGAGGGGAGTTAAACAGTGAACTGAAGATGATGTTAGAGAAAAAGTGTTTTGTAATCAAAGACAGTTCTAAAAGACAAAATCCATTTTTGGTTATCTGTATCTGTGAAAGGATATATTTTACTATAAAGAATAAAAGACGACTGGGAGTGTTACAAGGCATCAACTGAAATTTCTGATGACAAGATGTGCGAATGAAGCTCAGATATTTTAAAAAGTCATTTAAAAAATCAAAGATTGACATTGTTATTGTATTTTCTGTATGTATACATTTACATCATAACATGCATGAACAATTACAGTTGCACGCTCTAGGTTTTTAGCATATTACATATTAACAAGATATGCAGGATGCACTTATTTTGATGATACAACAGCAAAAGATTTCAAACGGAATTTCTTCATATACTAAAACAAAATTATGATTAACTGACTCAGACATAACTGACTCAGACATAAAAGCCTTCAGATATGAATGTCTACTGCTAGCATATTTATTTTACAGAAAATAATCAGTATGATTTTTGAAGAAATTATGCATCTCTTGAAATGTTAGATTGAAATCTGATATTGGATTCAATAAATATATAGTTATTACAATTTAAAAACTTGAACTTTAAATGTAGTAATTCTAATTAAATGAAACTGAAGACAAGAAATAAATTATGATGGTTGGAGTTGCAGTGCAAATATTGATCATAGATCAGTAGCTACAGAATCAATGTTATTGAAAGTATACTGCTTATATATCAGTTACAAATTCAACATCTGTGATCAAGTTGGAGAAATTTAAATGTTCATGCTGCCAGTAAACTCAGAGAGAACATAACTGTAAACACATTTTTTCCAACGGGCAGAATTCATTAGGAGTCTGAATAACATGGCCTATGGACAGATTTGTGGCAGAATCAGACCTGCTGCTTTTTTCACAATTTGAGTGGCAAATTTCTTGCAAAGCAGTACCAAGTTGCCAACTGAGGGGGACTATCGCTGGCAAAAAGCCTTGAGGAGGGCCCAACTTGATTCAGTTTTATTCAGGTTTCTATCTCACCAAAACTCTTCAAGCAAGCCTTATGTTAAAAAAATTCAATATAGAATCCACAGTGAGCACGTGCTAAATTCAGCTCGCTGCTTGCTCTGAAGGACCTTCATGTTGGACACTGGACACAAACTTCTAAGGGCATGCTCCAAGACACTGGTTACATACATTCAATGTCAATGGCATCTGAAATACATCAGCTTTTAGGAAGCCTCATGCCACATCTCCAATCCAGTTAAAGGGTGTCTCTGTACTGCAATGCTGCATCAGCAACAATCAAGGAAACTGTGTTCAGGGACACGCACCCACTCATGGACTGGAACAGGCTGCATTTCAAGCTCTTATGCTCGTTGTCATAGCACACCCTCAATTTGAGCTCACAGTATCCTTGCTTTGAATGGCTCTGCCTTGCTCTTTTACGCTTTGCTCCTTCAGCTAGAGATACACAGAGCTGATATTACTTCTGTCTTGCTTTACCATTTAGCACAGACACAACACCAGGAAGCATGTTACGGTCTTTAGCAGGCCTCAGTCAAGGGGGAAAGCTATCACTCAGGGCTTCCGACACAGTAGGTCAAAGCCTCTGATATCAGTTGAGGGGCTTGAAAAAATGGCAGAGACAGGAAGGGTTTTACACAGGGTAGGGAGCTGAATGTTAGGTAGTTGAATTTTGGATCTATTAGATGCTTTTGTCTTCAAGGAATGAGAGACATGTTTAACGGAGATTAAAGTCTCTGATGTAGCAAAGCTTTTTTTTTGGTCCAGGTAAGGAGGTGCCCTGAGCGAGTGATCAGGCTGTGATGAATGCATTGAGGATTAGTGGTGTCAGGGAGGTGAGATGGGTGATAAGTGGAGTGATGATGTTGCATGCAGCAATCAGAGTGATACAGCATAAGCCTTGGTGAGAGGTGGGCACAGCAGCTGAGATAGAGTGAGAATAAGGTATTGAAAAGAAGATAGTGACACTTATGCTGGAGCATGTAGAAGGTCATTAATCTTCTTCATATGGTGCTAGGCATTCTTTCAGACAGCTGAGACTTATAGTCATGGTCTGGTGTTGTGGTCTCCACTCCCAGTTCTGAGGTAAAAGGAAGTACTATTTCTGCACTGTTTCAATCAGCAGAAGCCAAGTCCCTGCTTGGACAATAGAGCACCAATTTTTCCAAGTGCTGTGACTTGGACAAAAGTCAGGAAACATGCAGGCCAACTCTGGACTGACAGTATTTGACCGGGTGCACAATGGGCTTTTAAAAGATGGCGCAAGGACAAGACGTGGCAGTTTTTTTTTTAGCAGATATCCTTAAGTGCTGAGTTGTTCTGGGAGAGGCATTTTGATTGAATGGGGCTTGAATTAGATGTGATGGATGTCACAGGGACAGGGCAGGCAAATTTGGTAAAATATGGTGAGAAAACTCACTCGGCCTTCTGGCAGAAATCCCTCAAAAACTTAGTGCAACTCAAATTTAGTCAAATAAAAAACACAAGATTCAGTCCAATACATTGAAATAAGTTTTTTCAACTTCAGCAAAGCCAATTGTATAGGTAGGAGGGAAAACTAATAATGTTGATTGGATAATTAGATTAAAAGCTACTATGATGATTAAACGGTGGAAAACATTTAAATAAACAATTCAAAATATTCAAATACATGCCACTGAAAACAGAAAGCTCAGTGAGGAAAATCTACCTGTGGCTTGTTAAGGAGCTCAGCATCGTATAGATTAAAAGAGGTTATAACAGTGGCAAAGAATAACAGTAAATCTGAGGACAGGGTGTGTACTTTGGAAACGAGCAAAGGGTGATCATAAGTTGATAAAAACAAGAAAAAATTGAGATGACAGAATAAACTAGCCAGTAATATGAAAGCTCTTGCAATAGGTTTGTAGAGTATATAAAAAGGAAGAGAAGGTCTTGTGAAATCGTGGTACTCTCTCTAGCTCTAGGCTAGAGTGTCCATGTTCAGGGTACTCTGATTTACTAAGTGCAATTAGACATAGTCAACATGGTTTTACAAAGGTAAAATTGTGATTGACAAATGTATTAGCTGTTTTGAAAAGGTAACTGGTCAGGTTAACAAGGGGAACCAGTAAATGTACACCTGGCCTTCAAGAACGCATAAGAAATCACACAAAAAGTTAATAATAAACAAAACAAGGGCTCATGGAGTTAAAGAAATACAATAACATGGAAAAAGGGCTGGCCAATACACGGAGACCAAAGTAGGAATAAAGGGTCATTTTCACACTGGCAGACAGTGACTGAGAGTACCACAAGATACACATGCTGGTGTCTCAGCTATTTACATTCAAAACTACTAACTTTGATGAAGATTCAGTAAGCAATTTATGTAGGGCTGATGATGAAAGAAGGCTAGGGGAGAATGCAACTTGTCAAAATACGAATTGGTTGTATGCAGAAAAGTGAATGGTCAACAAGATGGCCGATGGATAAGATGGAAAATTGAGAGAATTCTTTTGGCAGTGGGAATAGAAAAACAGATTCTTTTAAAAATGACTTGGAAACTTGAAACTGTTAATATTCAGAAGAAACTTTACAAGAGACAAACTTATCTTGCAAGCACATCAATAAAAAAGGCAAATTACATGCTGGCGCCTATTGCAAGGGAATTGCGGTAGCCTCTACTGTAAGGAGTTAGGAGTTAAGAATTAAGAATTAAGAATAAAGAAATCTTGCTACAATTGCACAGATATTTAGTGGGTTCACATCTGGAATACTGTGTGCAGTTTTGTCCTCCATAATTAAGGAAGAACATCTTTATATTGGACGTAGGATTGGGAAGCGTTGCTCAACTGGTCCTAGAAGCAAAGGATCACTTCAGAGCAGGAAGAGGCCATTTGGCCCATTGAGGCCCCTCCAAAGATCATCCCACCCAGACCTGGCCCCCGACTCTATCCTCATAAACCTGCATTAAGCACGGCTATCCCACCTAACCTGGACAACGTGGGGCAATTTAGTATGATTGATGCACCCATCTGTAAATTTGGCTATATTACATTTTATCCCCACATCCAAGTCATTAATGTACATTGTAAATAGTTTTCATGAAATCACAGAATCCCTACAGTGCAGATAGAGGCTATTTGGCCCAGAAAGTCTGCACAGACCCTCTGAAAATCATCAATCTTCCCCCATCCCTGTAGCTCCACCTCTATCATGGCTAATCCACCTAAACTGCACATGCCTGGACATTAGGGGCAACTTAGCACAGCCAATCACCTAACCTGCACATCCTTGGCCTGTGCGGAGAAACTGCAGCACCCAGCAGAAATCCACACAGACACAGGGAGAATGTGCACACTCCACACAGTCACCTGAGACTGGAATCAAACCTGGGTCACTGGCACTGAGAGTCTGCAATGCTAACCACTATGCTGCCATCCTTGCATGAAAGGATTGCTCTTTGGAGAGAGTGTGAGGAAATAGTGTCCATATTCTTTGCAGTTTAAGAAGACTGAGAAATAGAACCATTGAAACATATAACATTCTGCAGGGGACTAACATGGTAGAGGTTGAAATATTCTTTACCCCTGTTCTCTACATTTCTTAGCTAGAGAAGACTCTTATAATGGGATAGGACCTATCAGAAAATGGTAAAGGAGATTTCAGCATTGACTGTGAGATACACGTCAGTATAATTAAAAAGGTTTCAACTGGTCTGTGTCCCAAAAGTGAGATAGCTATCCCAAAGTCCCAGCTGTTAGTTAAAAAAAAATAAAGAGAAACTTTTCTGGGTTGACTGGGCAATATTGCCTTTTATTATGTATTGTGCCCAGGTCAATGTGGGGTAATCTGTTTTATATTTATTTGGTGTTTCTACAAGTTTCATGCAACATAATCACTCAATAATCCATATCAGAGTTTCAAAGGACACACAGTGCATTAGTCTGGAGTCACATGTTGGCCACAACAGGCAAAGATGCAGATTTCTGTTCCTAAAGGAAATTAGTGAACCAAATGGATTTTTACAACAATCCAACGGGTCATAACCACCATTACTGACAGCATCTTTTAATTCTAGATTTATTAACTGAAGTTAAATTCCACCATCTGTCATGGTGGGATTTGAACCCACATTCCCAGAGCATTAGCTCTGACTCTCTAAATTACTCATCCAGTAATGTTATCACAACACTATAAACTAAAAAATTTGGAGGGTTACAGCGAAATGGCGGGGAGTAGAACTAGCTAATTTTTTCTTTGCAGTATGCCACCATCAACTCGGTGGGTCAATTACACTCCTATGCTGTCAATGTTCTATATTTCTTTGAACATGAGTTCCAGATGTCTAAGCAGAAAATTTACCTTTTTAAGAAACACAGTTGTCTCAGATTTTCAGTCAGTTGAAATTGAGTCCCTAGTCTGATTTCACAAGATCGAGACACAAACTTAAAGCGAAGTGACATCAACACTCTTACACACGGTGCAGGCTAAGAATAGGTCCTGCTGCACTGGATCTGAGCAACTTGGTGCAAGTCACACTAACTCTCAGCTCAGCTACTACAGAAAGTATGCTTCTTCCTGTGACATTTCATTATTAAACTTGTTTCAATTTACAGTTACATAATTTTCAACTCATTGCTAAAATACGTATCTACATATCTGTGATTGACACAGAACATGAATTGTAGCTCTCCTATTTGATGGCTCCTAATAAGGTAGAACTAACATTTCAGTTTCTTAAGTACATTACATGGTGTTTTTTGTACTGTTAAGCACAAAAGGGTTTTCAACTGGATTGTCTAGGCAAGTTTATCCAATAACATTTTTGGCTGAAAATTGTAGCAGAATTGCAAAAACAGAAGCTTTTCTTTTCAATAAAACAGTTTGGCTTAAGGGTCAAGTTTTTTTGGGGTCTCGTCCATGCACTGCTCCAAAACCAGTATTTGAGCTGTTCAACTTGCTCCATGAAGCAAAACGATTTGCCTCCTCTGCTTGGGAAAGCCAAAAATTGTCTATCATGCAAAAAGTGAGTTGCTGCATACTTTATTGAATGAACAGTATTTGGCAGAAATATGAACTCTGAAATATTGCTCTGGCAGAACCTTGCAGCAGCCAAAGTAATATATCGAAACTTTTCGCAAAAAGTGGCTAGGATCTGAATTGCACCATTCAAGTTTGTGTTGGAGTTAGGATCAATTGAAGATATGAAAAAGGGAGTTAGATAGTTAACTGAAAAAGGTAGATGTGCAGAGTTACGGCGTGAAGGCAGGGGACTGGCAATCAGATGAGTTGCACGTTCAAAGAGCCAGTGCAGATATAATGGGCCAAATGCCCTCTTACTGCACTGTAAAAAACAAATCCATGATTCAGAATGGGGATGTTGTTGATCATGTTAATAATGATGGTCTTAGAGTAGGTAGAAGTTGCTGATAACTCAAACTAAATATTTCGGAACTGAGAGATGGGAACTGCATGTTGGAAGAAAATGAAACAACTCTAATGCTTTCTGGCTCCAGGAATTCAAATCTTTATTTCAAACTCTTCTCAGAAGTTTTATTTGCTTTTTATTTTGACTGTAAAAGAAGTTGCACAAACATGTTTGAACAATTAAATACTGTCTTGCTGAGGAGGTGATTGATCAGTCTTATTAATCCCTTCACAATTAAACAAAGACTTTTAGTTTTGTGTCAGTTTGAGGGGCCAATGAAATATGGGATAATTTAAGGCTATGACGCATTTGGAAGTGCTGAAGCATGAAACAATATGAGACAATCCAAAGAGTGTCAGTTCAACCTCCTTTTTTTTGCAATTGTATTTTTGCAATATAATTGTGCATGTGTTTGACATGCAGTCATACCGTGCTAAACTGTGACTAAAAAAATCTCCACCCACAAAAATATTTTACAATCCTCCTATCACAAAATCAAATGGTAACATCACATTGTGGGAAGAAATGGCCTAGTGGCATTGCTGGACTGTTAATCCTGAGACTCAGATCTGTGCTGGGAAGCTGTGTCAAATCCTGACACAGCAGGTGGTGGACTTTAGATTAGATTAGATTCCCTACAGTGTGGAAACTGGCCCTTTGGCCCAACAAGTCCACACTGCCCCTTGAAGCATCCCACCCAGACCCATCCCCCAATGACCCACACACCCCTGAACACTATAGGCAATTTACCATGGCCAATCTGCTAGCCTGCACATCTTTGGACTGTGGGAGGAAACCGGAGCACCCCGAGGAAACTCACGCAGACACGGGGAGAACGTGCAAACTCCACACAGTCGCCAGAGGCTGGAATCGAACCTGGGTCCCTGGCGCTGTGAGGCTGCAGTGCTAACCACTGAGCCACCATGCCGCCCTTAAACTCTGAACTCAATTAAAAAAAATCTGGAATTGAAGAGAATAATGATGACCATGAATCAACTGTCAATTGTCGGACAACCCATCTGGTTCACTAATGTCCATTTGGCAAAGAAACGTCCCCACCTGGTCTGACCTGTATGTCACTCCAGACCCACGACAACATGGTTGACTCTTACTACCCCCGGGACAATCAGGGATGGGCAATAAATGCTGGCATAGCCAGCAACACCCTAATCCAGTTAATTAAAAAAAAGTCTACATGGATCAGATGAGTAAAGCTTTTAAAAAGTACAAACCCCTGAAGAAACTTCATACAGTCAACAAACAAGAACTGCTTCCCCCTTTTGAGCGGCAATGAAAAATCAATTAAAGTCCTTTACCAAGAATGAAAGGCTATTATAGTATTATGGAGAAAGGTGACTGCTTTACCACAACAGATGGCTAAAAAAAAATCCATCACTATTGTTAAGGAACAATTGAACAATTGTTTGAAGCAGAGATAGATACTGAGCTATAAGAGACAAGGCAGGGTGGTGGAATTAATTTTAGATTACTCTGGCAAAGAGCCAATGCTGTTAAAATCAAATAGCCTCTTTCTGTCCTGTAATCTTATGATTCTCTGGTTCACACATCCAAATTTGGATTTTTTTTCCTCTGGATAGTGTATTATAGCTCCAATATTGTGCAAGGCTAACTTAAAGATTTCCAGAGCTTACCTATATATCTGAAAAGAGAAGCAAGGTTAGCTTTTCTACTAATAGGCCAATTAATCTGATGTCTTTATGAAAGGCAACATAAAGGGTAGTCTTGTAGTGCCAGATTTGGACATTTCGGACAACAGAATTCAATATATATATGTCCAATTTATCTTGGGATCGAACGCATTCCGCATCACATTTAGATTCAAAATCAAAAGTACTGGAAAATACATCAAAAGTGTCAAAAATCCAAATTTTTTGGTGTCTCAATGAAATAAATACTACACCCTTTTATTCTCACCCCTTTCAGTAATGGCTAAAATACACCACATAGAAAATACATTTGTAGCTCTTTAATATTTGTACTACTATTATTTTACTGAATTACCAGTATCTCAATTTATGATAAGCTCACAACAAATTATTTTTGGTGCTCTGGTGGTGATGTTGTTAGATTTCAGTTTTCAGTGAAAAAAGAAACTAAAATTGTACTAGAGGATACTAAAGCACTAACAAGAACCTTAAATTAAGATGTCATTAAAAAAAGGAATTTGGTTTATTTTGTCACCTTAAAACAGCAGCTAAGATCATCAGCCTGGTGACTCAAATAAATCAAACATTTCTTCAAAGTTTCTGATTATCTTTCTTTGACTAAACATAGTGACTTGAACCAGGTTCTCCGTTCATTTAAAAGGACTTCCAAGAGGGACTGCTCCAATAAATATAAATAATACTGATGCAGACATGTCCTCCACAAAACACAGCTGTTTGTAAAACAAGGAATTCAGAGACCTCGAGCACTTGCTTCAAACAGCCTTGACAATCCTACCCTGTTGTCATAACACAATACAGAAACTGCAGACAAATTCTACACACTTTTTTGTTGGAGCCATCATTTAAGAAAGACAGCACTAATGCACTGTGGATTTCCTTTCATGAAACTCCCTGCAGGACAGTGCAAGAATAGATTAGAAGAGTTAAGGCCGGCTGGATAAAGCTCCAAGATCAAGAAAGTCCAAGTCAAGTTAATAACTTCTGGACATTGGTATATTTCTGAGGCGTATAAACAAAGGAGAATTAAAAAAAACAGTAGATTCATAATTTGAAATTTGTCATAACAACAAATGCATCAAATAGCCAACTTTCAAAAAGTGAAAGGACTGCTGCCTTAGATATGGAGTTCAGAGAATCTTACGTTGGTCCAAGAAGTAACTAGGTTTGAACTGGCTTTGAACTTTCAGTCACAGCCTTGTAATTGATAATGAAACGGTAGGGATGAAAGGGAGGAAAAAGTGGATATTAGATTTTTGTTAAGAATGCATTTTCCTGATAATCCTTGAGGACACAAATGGATTTGTTGGCACTCTGTATAAACCATTACATTGTAGATTTTCAACTGTCGAGCAGTAAGCTCGTGTGCTAACGATTTTAAACCGATAATTTACCCAAAGTTTTAATGTTCTGAATAGAAATTAAAAAAAGTGAAATAATCCTGAATTTGAGGAAATTTGTGGCAAAAAGCTTTGATAAGCAAAAGGAAGACCAGATTTGAATAATTGCCATGTCATAGGACACATAACAAATAAAATTCTTCATTACATTGAACAGTCTCTACCTCTGTTAGAAATTGAAATAATAGGGATTCTAACGGCAATGTTTCATCCTTAGAATTTTACAATGGAGGTAGGAATAGGATAAACTGAAGAACCTACTCCACAAAAATTTGGGAATTATCCCAATAATGTCTTCCAATCAATTCTATAATAAATTTAAAGATAAAAGTTGTTGCATGAATAAAATAACTGCAAAACTAATCTTACATATGACATAAATAAGGTGGTGAATGGGTCAGATTACACCAGTGAATCCTTGGGTCAGATGGGCTGTAGAGCAATCATGGACAGATGAGGAAAAGGTAGAAGCAGGGATTCTAATTGAAGCAAGTTTGCGAAGTCTCAAACGAGTTTAAAATCAAAGCAAAAATATCAAGACATCTTACTTGGTCAAGCGATTATGGATAGTTATGAAGCTATCGACAACCACTCACTTCAGAGAGAGATGCCTCATAACTGTTATAATAATAGTGAAAAATATAGAATTTCCACTCTTGTCCAACCTCTGCAATATATAAATGATCTAAACAAGTCCACCAAAGAATAATATGGAATGCAAGCCTTCCTAGATTTGTGTGTGATATGAAAATACTGTGTCATGAGTTTAAGGAAGAGGAGGAAAGTACTGTCTTTCAGTTGTATTCTCTGCCTCCTTGTTGCAACAGCAAACACAAGCACTGAGATAAGAAATTAGACATGCAAAAAGCACCCACACAAAATCCATCACTTGATGGAATAAACTTACACCAAGTGCAATATCATAAGGACCCATATGGGTCGACCGGGGCAGGCAGGTTTGTGGATTTTGGGAAGGAGATAGAAACGGGCCGTGCGGGGTTGGGGAACAATGAGGTTGGAGGCTGTGGGTGGGAGGTCCCCTGAGGTGATGAGGTCATGAATGGTGTTGGAGATGATGGTTTCTATCTCCTTCCCAAAATCCACAAACCTGCCTGCCCCGGTCGACCCATCGTCTCAGCCTGCTCCTGCCCCACCGAACTCATCTCCACCTATCTGGACTCCATTTTCTCCCCTTTGGTCCAGGAACTCCCCACCTATGTCCGTGACACCACCCACGCCCTCCACCTCCTCCAGGACTTCCAATTCCCTGGCCCCCAACACCTCATATTCACCATGGACGTCCAGTCCCTGTACACCTGCATTCCGCATGGAGATGGCCTAAAGGCCCTCCGCTTCTTCCTGTCCCGCAGGCCCGACCAGGCCCCCTCCACCGACGCTCTCATCCGCCTAGCGGAACTCGTCCTCACACTCAACAACTTCTCTTTTGACTCCTCCCACTTCCTACAGACTAAGGGGGTGGCCATGGGCACCCGCATGGGCCCCAGCTATGCCTGCGTCTTTGTAGGTTACGTGGAACAGTCCATCTTCCGCACCTACACAGGCCCCAAACCCCACCTCTTCCTCCGGTACATTGATGACTGTATCGGCGCCGCCTCTTGCTCCCCAGAGGAGCTCGAACAGTTCATCCACTTCACCAACACCTTCCACCCCAACCTTCAGTTCACCTGGGCCATCTCCAGCACATCCCTCACCTTCCTGGACCTCTCAGTCTCCATCTCAGGCAACCAGCTTGTAACTGATGTCCATTTCAAGCCCACCGACTCCCACAGCTACCTAGAATACACCCCCTCCCACCCACCCGCCTGCAAAAATTCCATCCCCTATTCCCAATTCCTCCGCCTCCGCCGCATCTGCTCCCACGATAAGACATTCCACTCCCGCACATCCCAGATGTCCAAGTTCTTTAAGGACCGCAACTTTCCCCCCACGGTGATTGAGAACGCCCTTGACCGCGTCTCCCGCATCTCCCGCGACACATCCCTCACACCCCGCCCCCGCCACAACCGCCCCAAGAGGATCCCCCTCGTTCTCACACACCACCCTACCAACCTCCGGATACAACGCATTATCCTCCGACACTTCCGCCATTTACAATCCGACCCCACCACCCAAGACATTTTTCCATCCCCTCCCCCGTCTGCTTTCCGGAGAGACCACTCTCTCCGTGACTCCCTTGTTCGCTCCACACTGCCCTCCAACCCCACCACACCCGGCACCTTCCCCTGCAACCGCAGGAAATGCTACACTTGTCCCCACACCTCCTCCCTCACCCCCATCCCAGGCCCCAAGATGACATTCCACATTAAGCAGAGGTTCACCTGCACATCTGCCAATGTGGTATACTGCATCCACTGTACCCGGTGCGGCTTCCTCTACATTGGGGAAACCAAGCGGAGGCTTGGGGACCGCTTTGCAGAACACCTCCGCTCAGTTCGCAACAAACAACTGCACCTCCCAGTCGCAAACCATTTCCACTCCCCCTCCCATTCTCTTGATGACATGTCCATCATGGGCCTCCTGCACTGCCACAATGATGCCACCCGAAGGTTGCAGGAACAGCAACTCATATTCCGCCTGGGAACCCCGCAGCCATATGGTATCAATGTGGACTTCACCAGTTTCAAAATCTCCCCTTCCCCCACTGCATCCCTAAACCAGCCCAGTTCATCCCCTCCCCCCACTGCACCACACAACCAGCCCAGCTCTTCCCCCCCACCCACTGCATCCCAAAACCAGTCCAACCTGTCTCTGCCTCCCTAACTGGTTCTTCCTCCCACCCATCCCTTCCTCCCACCCCAAGCCGCACCCCCAGCTACCTACTAACCTCATCCCACCTCCTTGACCTGTCCGTCTTCCCTGGACTGACCTATCCCCTCCCTACCTCCCCACCTACACCCTCTCCACCTATCTTCTTTGCTCTCCATCTTCGGTCCGCCTCCCCCTCTCTCCCTATTTATTCCAGTTCCCTCCCCCCATCCCCCTCTCTGATGAAGGGTCTAAGCCCAAAACGTCAGCTTTTGTGCTCCTGAGATGCTGCTTGGCCTGCTGTGTTCATCCAGCCTCACATTTTATTATCTTGGAATCTCCAGCATCTGCAGTTCCCATTATCCCTAATTGGAATAGATGGATTGAATGAGAGAAACAAAAATAGTAAGTTGCCAAAAAGGGAAGTAGGAAACCCAAGGCAAAAAAAAAGACACTGACTAATAACAGTAACGAGTAAAACATGCTTTGGTGTTTGAGAAATATACAGTTATGAAATATCCCAACATTTTAAATAATTTCAAAGTTGACAGTACCTGCCTGCTGTTAAAAATCAACAGTTCTGCCTCCAACAGCATCTTCTCAAATCAGGTTTAATTTAGTAAGAAGGAGTGCGTATTACTGTTATGGAGGCACACTCAGTAGGCAAAGGAAAGTTGGCACACATCAACAGAAGAATAAAATGAGGAAACCTTTAGGCAAACACCACATGTACTTCAAGACTGCAACTAAATATGGGCACCTGCTGTCAGTGCCACATAAAGCATTACCATATTATACTGCAAATTACTAATTTTACTATGTAAGAGTAGATAAAGCAAAAATGTAATCAAACCTGCAAGTTACCAGACAACGTCAGGAATAAAGTTATGAGTTATTAAATGTTTGCAGATATATGCATCGCTACTGCAAGTGAACCAGTGGCATCTAGTGACAGAAAGTAGATTCTGCATTTTAAATGTAACAGTTAATGAAACAAAAGACAAATGTTACGTGCAGTCCTAACGGAATTAAACTTTTTCTTCAGCAACAAAGAATTAAACTGAAGGATTCATTTAATTAGATTGTCCTACTTAAATTTTTAATTACATTTCAGATATTTTTACAAATGAAAGGTAATTGTGAATAAGAGCAAGTTCATATGTATTACAAGCCTGCTACAAATTATTTTCCTAAAAATGACAGTTTTTTTAATCCACACAGCATCATACATGGAAGGCAGTGATGAATTGCTGCTAATTAAATTTTAATAGACATCACATATAGATCGAACTTCATTATAGCAAGTATCTTTGCAAATTCTTAAAAAGAGCCTTGTAAGAATGTCAAAATTTGAATTCTATAGGCCATCTAAAATCATTTGGAACAGCTTGGCCAATTCATGACCTATGATTGGTTTATTAGCTGATGAAGTTGGCAATGTGAATCTGAAACAACTCACGGTGGTAGAGTGTTAGAGTTAAAAATAAGCCAAGATACTCTCATCTTCAAAATGATCTTTCCAAAAATAAAAACTTCCCCTCTCTCCATCCTGCTGTGTAAGATTACCTGTCCCAACACAGATACAAGTTTTAATACTAAGACATCAACTAGAATTATAAAATCTGAGCATCACTCAACAAATGATCAAACCTGCAGAAGAAAAGCACCAGAAATAGGAAAGAAGACAAAATACTACTGAAACCACACACTGATGAAGTCAAGCCGCAGTGGCAGATCCTTATTAGTTATTGGAAAAATTGTTGGAGTTAATATTGACACAGCAATGTGTAAATCAATATATCTAGAGGGGCAATACATTTTAATTTAAAGAAATGTTCAAATTGTAGCAGCAAATCCATGCACTTAGCACATATGCACCATCAAAAGGTTTGCTCAGAGAGACATTAATTCTGCATAGAACAGAGGATGGTAGCCAGGGTCTGTTCAGAAATGTGTGGCATGCGGCATTTGCTCAGATTCTCATTTTACAAAGAAAGCATCATAAATCACAAGTGAAGCTTATAATAATCTATTTTCAGTTATGTTATGAAGCATTTTACCCTTGATGCAAAGCGCTTGCATTTCAGTGCCATCGGTGGCAAGTTTATCTATTGCTGAACACACTGTAGCTAAGAGGGTTTATACAAATATACAACCATAAAATTTGAACATTTTATAAAAAGTGCAAATGAAAGAAAAAAGGGCATTTTGAAATTGCAATTCAATATTATTTTACTTTTTATACAATTTTCTTACTGACTCAATTTTATTATTACATTTTATTTATAAGGGTTAAACTCAAAATATATTTTGAAATTATTCCATCATTAAATCAATGTCTTTGTAGTCTCATATTAAAACTGTAGCATAATTTCACTATCACTGCACTATATCAATTTTGGGCCAAACATTATGGTAGCAGTGAAATATAAAAACTGAAATTATATTACTTGATATGATTACAAGATGCCAACAAAACTTAAACATATTATAAACATATCACTTGCATCGTAGTAACTAATCATATGCAGAACTAGTTTTAAAACGTAACATGCATTTGACATATTAAGATAAAAGCTAGAATTATAGTTGTATATTTTATAATCAATATACACTTAAAATAACTTGTAATTTAGCTCAAATATGGATTCTTTAAATACAAAAGCAAGTTTCTCAAAAAAGATGACTGCAACATTGAGTGGTTGACAAAAAATGTTCAACTCTGTAATGTATTCACTTCATTGAGGTTGAACTCCTCATAAGCTTTGATGGCACTTCCACCAAAATCAAGTGAGGGTGTTTGGGGAAGTTTTTCGTAATGAAAGGTTTGCAATAATGAGATTCCATTGGATTCACAGCACCTGTCAAAGCTAAAGCCTTTGGTATTGATTTCATTAAAGGAAACTCCTTGGATCTTTGTAAGATGATTATCAAGACAGATTGGGAGACAATTTTAACTCCTTGGTTGTCAAAGGTTACTTTGATTAAACAGTATCTATGTGAATAAAAGTTCCTTTCCTGGTTTAGGGGCATGACTAACACAATTCTGTTTAGCGACGAAACGCAGCTTTTGATTTCAAATATGCTTATTTACTTTCAGAAATGCAATCTTAAAATCTAACCACACGGCCATCTTTCCTAAGAAGCAACACATTGTTTTAGAGATAGACTTTAAAATAAATATGTACGTCTTCCCAGAAATAACTATCATGCTAATTAAGGCTGGTAAAATTAGGAGAAACTACATACTGGCATATCTGTTGTATAAATAGATGTTGGATCAGTGAGTGAACTGCAATGTCCATATGCTTTCGTTCAGCAATAAATCACTTTTGAAAATCAAAGTGTTTAAGTGAAGAGAAAAATGATCCGAAAGATCTGGCCTCAGCATGCAAACAGGAAGTTTATCTGTTAGGAGGTAATTTTAGCTGCATCGTAATAAAATGAAACAATGTCTGCTGACCCTCAGATGCCATTCCCATGTGGTTACTTGAATTCTCGCCATGCTACACAGAGAGCCAGCTCTGAAAGCTGATATGTCATGGCACAGTGACAGTTGAGTCTCATGAAAAAAAAGTTTCCACTACCTCAAACCTCACAAAGCAGCTGTCAAGTTAATTCTCGTACATTACAGTTCTGCTAAAGATTGTAGATGCCACATTCTTTAATATATAGTGATATTGCACATTTTATTTCTTCAATGGAATCAAACTTCTATGTGAACACAAATATAATCTAAGTTTTTAAAGCAAACATGTCAATCCTAGTGACTCTTTAGAACTCAAGACATCAGTAATGGTGTTTGAGTATTTTGGCAAATCATTTCAAATGCAATCTTAATAATAATGTGGTAAAAATGCATTTTCCTAATTCTTGGTTTACAACTAAGTGAAATGAAATATAAAACCAGACAGGTTTGCCTTTTTTTTCTTCGCGAGAAAGGAGCAAGAGAGAGAGACAGAGAGAGAGAGAGAGAGAGAGAGAGAGAGACACACACACAGAGAGGCAGAGGCAGAGACAAAGAAAATTACAGTTCAGGAACAGGCCCTTTGGCCCTCCAAGCCTGCGCCGATCGAGATCCTCCGTCTAAACACGTCATCTATTTTCTAAGGGTCTGTTCCTCTTTGCTCCCTACCCATCCATGTATCTGTGCAGATACATCTTAAAAGACACTATCATGTCTGCGTCTACCACTTCCGCTGGTAACGCGTTCCAGGCACCCACCACCCTCTGCGTAAAGAACTTTCCACGCATATCTCCCATAAACTTCCCTCCTCTCATTTAGAACTCATGACCACTAGTAATTGAGTCCCCCACTCTGGGAAAGCGCTTCTTGCTATCCACCTTGTCTATACCCCTCATGATTTTGTAGACATCAATCAGGTTCCCCCCTCAATCTCTGTTTTTCTAATGAAAATAATCCTAATCTACTCAACCTTTCTTCATAGCTAGCGCCCTCCATACCAGGCAACATCCTGGTGAACCTCCTCTGCACCCTCTCCAAAGCATCCACATCCTTTTCATAACATGGCGACCAGAACTGTACATAGTACTCTAAATGTGGCCGACCCAAAGTCTTATACAACTGTAACATGACTTACCAACTCTTGCACACAATACCCTGTCCAATGAAGGAAAGCATGTCGTATGCCTTCCTGACCACCCTATTGACCTGCATTGCCACCTTCAGGGAATAATGGACCTGAACACCCAGATCTCTCTACATCAATTTTCCCTAGGACTTTTCCATTTACTGTATAGTTCGCCCTTGAATTAGATCTTCCAAAGTGGATCACCTTGCATTTGCCAGGATTGAACTCCATCTGCCATTTATCTGCCCAACTCTCCAATCTATCTATATTCTGCTGTAATCTCTGACAGTCTCCTTCACTATTTGCTACTCCACCAATCTTTGTGTCATCAGCAAACTTGCTAATCAGACCACCTACACCTTTCTCCAAATCATTTCTGTACATCACAAACAACAGTGGTCCCAGCACAGATCCCTGCGGAACACCACTGGTCACAGGTCTCCAATTTGAGAAACCCCCTTCCACTACTACTCTGTCTCCTGTTGCCTAGCCAGTTTTTTTAAAGAAATCCATCTAGCTAGCACACCCTGGACCCCATGCGACTTCACTTTCTCCATCAGCCTGCCATGAGGAACCTTATCAGAGGTCCATGTAAATGACATCTATAGCCTTTCCCTCAATCTACTTTGTCACATCCTCAAAGAATTCTACTAAGTTGTTAAGACATGACCTTCCTGCACAAAACCACATTGTCTATCACTGATAAGCCCATTTTCTTCCTATCCATCAGTATCTTTTCCAGCAGCTTCCCTACCACTGACATCAGGCTAACCAGTCAATAATTACCTGGATTATCCCTGCCACCCTTCTGAAACAAGGGGACAACAATAACAATTCTCCAGTCCTCCGGAACCTCACCCGTGTTAAAAGGTGCTGCAAAGATATCTGTTAAGGTCCCGGTTATTTCTTCTCTTACTTCCCTCAATAACCTGGGATTTGTCCACCCAACACTTCCTCACTCCTTATGCCGACTTGACCTAGAGTATTCAAACATCTATCCCTAACCTCAACATCCATCATGCCCTCTCCTTGGTGAATACCGATAGAAAGTACTCGTTAAGAATGTCACCATTTTCTCTGACTCAATGCCTAACTTTGCTTCTTTGTCCTTAAGTGGGCCAATCCTTTCTCTAGTTACCCTCTTGCTCTTTATATATGAATAAAAGGCTTTGGGATTTTCCTTAACCATGTTTGCTAACGATATCTCATGTCCCCTTTTAGCCCTCTTAATTCCTCGTTTCAGATTCACCCTACATTCCCGATATTCTTCCAAAGCTTTGTCTGTCTTCAGTCACCTAGACCTTATGTATGCTTCCTTTTTCCTCTTAGCTAGTCTCACAATTTCACCTGTCATCCATGGTTCCCTAATCTTGCAATTTCTATCCCTCATTTTCACAGGAACATGTCTCTCTGCACGCTAACCAACCTCTCTTTAAAAGCCTCCCACGTATCAAACGTGGATTTACCTTCAAACAGTTTCTCCCAATCTACATTCCCCAGATCCTGCCGAATTCTGGTATAGTTGGCCTTCCCCCAGTTTAGAACTCTTCCCTTAGGACCACTCTCATCTTTGTCCATGAGTATTATAAAACTTACGGAATTGTGGTCACTATTTCCAAAGTAGTCCCCTACTGTAATTTCAACCACCTGGCCGGGCTCATTCCCCAACACCAGGTCCAGTATGGCCCCTTCTCGAGTTGGACTATATACATACTGCTCTGGAAAACCCTCCTAGATGCTCCTTTTAAATTCTGCTCCATCTTGACCCCTAACACTAAGTGAATCCCAGTCAATGTTGGGACAATTAAAATCTCCCATCACTACCACCCTGTTGCTCTTACACCTTTCCATAATCTGTTTACATATTTGTACCTCAATCTCACCCTCGCTGTTGGGAGGCCTGTAGCCCCAACATTGTTACTGCACCCTTCCTATTTCGGAGATCTGCCCATATTGCCTCACTGCTCGAGTCCTCCATAGTGCCCTCCTTCAGTACAGTGACAGAGTGACAGATGCAGTTCTTTACCTTCCTCACTACAGCTGTTTGCTTCTTCACAGGTTGGATATTTCTGCTCTATATTCGACTCAAAAGGCTGTAGGACATTCGCCAAGGAATCCATCAAAAGTTGTTAATATATTGAGTGTTCTTGACCAAATACAACTGGTCCTGGTTGGAAAGACAAACAGATGTTTGTCACTTTACAACCTGCCCTGCCCAGAGACCCATGAAGCTAAGGAGTCTCATATCTTTCCCCACTGCTTAAATAAGGCCACCTTGTTGATACAACAGATAATAAATTCTGGTAATTTTTTGCAACGTCTACTTCCAAAGTCCTTTGGTTTAAAGTATTATCTTTTTCCAAATTTTAAGTTCAAAATTTATAAAGTAAAAGTGATTGCTAAGCAGTGGAGAAAAAGGTTATCATTAGGCACTCTTCATTTACTCATGGGAGACAATGGTGTAGAAATGTTACTGCATTTGTAATCTGGGAATCCAGAAAATAATTTGGAGACATGCAATGGAGGAATTTAAATTCAATTAATAAATCTGGATTATCAGGCTAGTTCTAGTGATAGTGATCAGGAAACTATTATCAGTTGTTGTCAAATATCCACCTGGTTCACTAACATCCTTTCTCAAGTAAGGATTTTGCCTTTTCTGGTCTGGCCTATATCCAACTCCAGATGCACAGCAATGTGATTAACTTTTACCTTCCCTCTAAAACAAACCCTAACAAATCACTCAGTTCATTGAGAACAGGCAACAAAGGTTGTGATACCCACATCCCATTAAAGAATTAAAAAAAAAACTCAATTCTTCATGATTTTTAATGACACTACTAAATTTCTCTACTTTCTGTGCTGAGGAAAACAATCCTAGCTTGCTTCCAGGTAGTCACATAATAAAGTATCCACACATTCTGACAGCTCACTGCACCAAGTATGCCTACATTTTAACTTCAAAGCAACAGTCCTACTGCCTTAACTTGAACGTAGCCAAAAGCACATTAGCTTTTTACTGAGAAAAGTCAATGTGTTTTTTTTTCCCTGGTATTTAAGGTTGATGTTGAAATGACCAAAACAATTAAGAATCCTCTGCAAGGGATCTGTGTGAACAGAATGTACTTCCTCAACCAAACAGATTGAGGCCTTCTCTAAAGGTCTTCAGCATCAGAGATACCAGCCTTCAGCCAATTTGGCTCACTCCTTGTAGATATAATAAACTACTCCAGGTTCCAGACAATCCACAGGCTATGGGCCATGAGAATATTCAAGCGAGAGTACTGAAGACTTGTGCTCCAAACTGGTCATGTTGCTAACTGGACAGCTGTGACATTGGCATCTGACCATGTGGAAATTCGTCCAGGTATGTCCTGTATTCAAAAAGCAGAACAAATCCAATGCAACCAATTACTGTCTCATCACTCTATTCTCAACTATCAGTGAAATGATGGAAAGTATCATCAACAGTGCTATCAAGCAACTGCTTAGCACAATCTTCTCATTGATGCCCAGTTTAGGCTCCACTAGGACCACTCAGCTCCTGACTTGGTGGATAAAAGAATTTAATTCCAGAGCTGAGGTGAAAGTGGCTGCACTGGACATCAAAGGCATATTTGACTAAGGGTAGCATCATGGAGTCCGGGAAAATTAGAGTCAATCAGATGCATAAAGAATACTGTCTGCTGGTTAGCTGGAGGTCAATCATCTCAGCTCCAGAATATCTCTGCAGGAGTTCCTCAAGTTAGTGTCCTAGGCCCAACCATCTTCAACTGCTTCATCAATGACTGTTCCTCCATCATAAAGTCAGAGATGAAGATGTTTCCCCATGATCCCACAATTCGATTTGATTCCCTATGGGAAACAGGCCCTTCGGCCCAACAAGTCCACACCGCCCCTTGAAGCATCCCACCCAGACCCATCTCCCTATAACCCACACACCCCTGAACACTACGAGCAATTTTAGCATGGCCAATCCACCTAACTTGCACATCTTTGGACTGTGGGAGGAAACCGGAGCACCAGGAGGAAACCCACGCAGACACGGAGAGAACGTGCAAACTCCAACAGACAGTCGCCCAAGGCAGGAATCGAACCCGGGTCTCTGCCGCTGAGAGGCTGCAGTGCTAACCACTGAGCCACCGTGTCGCCCAATGTTCAGCAGCAATCACGACTCCCCATATACTGAAGCAGTCCACATCCAAATTCAGCAAGACCATGACAACATGACAAATGGCAAATGGCAAGTAATATTCGTGCCTCACAGACAAATGATCATCCCCAACAAAACAGAATCCAACCATCACCACTTCAAATTCAATGGCATTACTGTGATGTGGAGGTGTCTTTTTTGCCTTAATCAGTTCATATGTCATCCCTTCACTTGCTAATCAGTTGTTTATTCACATCATTTGATACCTGCAAAGACTTGTTACTCAGCCTGTCAACATTCCATTCACACTATTTGCGCTTATCTGCTGACACTTTTAATTTCATGAAATTATCTTACCATTATCTCTCCACCTATATATTCTGTGCCTGTGCACATCCCTACCCCCCAACCTCCCAGTTCACCTGATGAAGGAGCAGCACTCAAAAAGTTTGTGATTTCAAATAGATCCGTTGGACTATAACTGGTGTTGTGTGACTTTTGAAAATGGCATCATCATAATTGAAATCCTGACTATCAACATTCTTGGAGTTACCATTGAAGAAAGTGATCTGGACTAGATATACAAATGCAGTGGCTGTAACAGCAAGTCAGGCGCTAGGTACCCTGGGGCGATTTAAATCACCTGACTCCACAAAGCCTGTCCACCATCTAAAAGGCACAAGTTAGGAATGTGATGAAATACACCCTACTTGCCTGGATGACTGCAGCTCCAACACCACTCTGGAAGCTTGAAACCAGCCAGTACAAAGCAGCTCGCCTGATTGGCACCACATCCATAAATATTCACATTCTCCGCCACCATCTCTCAGCTGCAGCAGTGTGTACCAAGATGAACTGCAGAAATTCACTAAGACTCTTTAGACAGCACCTTCTAAACACATAGCCACTAATATCTTAAAGGCCAAAGGCAGCAAATACCAGAGACCAATACCTGCAAGTTCCCTTCCAAGCTATCCACACTTTGAAATGCCATTCCAAGAGTGTTACTGGGTCAAATACCTGGAACTTCCTTCCTATCAGCATTGTGAGGTAGCTACATTAAATAGACTGCAGTGGTTCAAGAAAGCAGCTCACACTCACCTTCTCAGGGCAACCAGGCATGTGTAATAAATGCTGGTTCAGCCAGCGCCGCCCACATCCCATGAGTGATTTTTTAAAAAAAATCCTAACTGAATCATGTAGGGCCTAAATTAGGAGACATCAGGTATAGTATTAGGTACAGAAGGCAAAATAAAAGAAAAGAAAAAGTTAAGACTGAGACAGTGTGATAAAATAGATTGAAAGAAAAGGTTAACAGAAAGTTTCAGGAAGTTAACCGCTGAACAATAATTAAGATCTAAGAATAAGACCTCACACCTCTATAAATTCATTTTCAATGTTAGATGTTGCTTGGCAGTAATTTAAGTTTTTTTAAAGGCTGTCAAAAATGTACTTACACTTGAATGGATGAACCCTAATGTCTTCTGTCACGTTTAGCAGATAGTTACCTTGTTTTATAAAACAACTTCTCACCTTCCCATGTATTTGAATATCTCTTGTCAACTTGAGGTATCAGAGTGACAAAGCTTCAGAAGTAGCAACGCAGAGTAAATTCCTGATTTTCATGCTTAACTATGCAAGTACAAACATTAAGTATGGGCCATCATGTTGAATATACAGCAGACTTGCGTAGTGGACAAAAGCCCATTGAGAATTGGATTATCAAAGAACAAATCTATCTTAACTATTAGAAATAGCTACGAGAAAAATAGTAACAAGACAACAAAAAGTCTTCCATGCAAATGAGCTGCAATTGAACACAGTTCACCAAGGTGAAAAGGAAACTCGTGATTTTTGTTTGAAAAAAAAGAGACAAATTTCTTGCATTCCATACTGTAAAAAATTCACCACTTAGTTTCACATTTCCAGGACAGAGCTGGATCTTTTTCATTACTAGTCATAAAATTAGCCAGTCAGAAAATTTATTAGCCAGATTTGAAGTTCATCAGTCAACCCATTAAATACAATGATACTGTGACACAGTACTTTTTCACCAGGTTATTAGCCAAATGAAAATATATTTCACCACATAAAGCCTGCATTAGTTACTAGAAAGTTGGCAAGTGGCCAGAACGATCCCAGCTAATTTTTTTTTCCCCTGTGAGTTGAGATTTTATGAGCATATTCAACATGTTCAAAACAAAAACTGTAGATTTTTAAAATTGAAAGAACTTACATTTACACAGCTTTTTCTTTAAAATAAACTCAGCATAACTCAAAGCACTTTATTGTTAAGCACTTTTGAAAAGGAGTCATTATTGTGATGGATGAAAACACATGCGATATGGTGACTGTCAATGACCTAGTAAACGAGAGAGCTCAGCTAATGCTCTGAAGACACAGGTTCAAATCCCACCAGGACAGCTTCTGGAGCCTAAATTCAACTAATAAATCTGTCATTATAAAGCTAGTCTCTGTAATAGTGACCATATCATCCAGCACAAAAACCCATCTGGTTCATTTATGTCCTTTAGGGAAGGAAATCCACTGTCCTTACAGGTTCCAATCTACATGCGACTCCACAACCAAAGCAATGTGGTTGACTCTTAACTGTCCTCAGAAATGATCAAACCTGCAGCCCTGCGCATTCTAGCCTTGTCAGTAATGCTCATATCACATGAAAGAAAAACAGAACTAAAATTCAGCAGCCAATCTGCAAAATTACACGAACAGCAATTAAATCAGATAATCCATTTTGCATGATGGTTGAGTGATGAACACTAAATACCAGCAAACCTCCCCTGAATTTTGGAACTGATGGGGCCACAATTTAAGCTCACATTTGATAAATAGTGTCTTCAACGGTCCAGCATGTAATCTCTTCTGCACTAAAGTACCAGCCTAGATTATATGCTCAAGCCTCTGGAATGGGGCTTAAAATCACAACATTCTGCCTCACAGGAGAGGGAAAGATTGTTGCTACTACTAAGCCAAGATTGACACATTTATCTTAGATCACCAAGGATGCACAGAAATATTAAACTCATCTGTTGGGGAGCATGTAACTGAAGTTCTATCAACTACAGTAGACAGTTTTACAATTTGCTCATGAGACATTGGCATTGCTGGAAAGGCCAGCATTTTCAATATAGGCAATTGCCTTTCAGAAGATGATATTACGTTACTGTCCTGAACTGCTACAATCCATGAGTTGTAGATACATTCCGACTTTTGTTAGTAAGGAAGTTCTGGGAATTTTTGATCAATAGCAAAGGAATTGCAATACAGTTCCAAAACAAGATGGACTGTTTGATAGGCTGACTTGTGCATTCCATCTTGTCTTTCTAGGATGTACAGGTCATGAGTCTGGAAGGGAAATTTGAAGGAGGCCTGCTAAATTGTTGCATGCACCTTTGTCAACAGTGCACAGATCCTGAACAATGATGGCAAACATTTCAGGTGGTGTATAGGTTGTCAATCATGAAAACATTTTTTTTTTCCCCTGGCAGATGTCTAGCGTCTTGAATATTATTGCTGCTACATTTATTCAGGCAAGCACAGGCGTACTCTTGACTGCTGCTCTGTAGATGCCGAACAGACTTTGGGAAGTCAGGAGGTGAGTTAATTGCTGAAGAATTCCTTCCCTCTGGCCTTCTTATAGCCACAATATTTAAATTGGTAGCTCAGTTAACTTTATGATCAATGGTCATCCTCAGAATGTTGATGGTGAAGGATTTAACAATGTAATGTCTTTACTATACTTTTACATTTAGTCAGATTCTCTCGTTTGAGACACATTGTCACTGCTTGGCAATTTTATGACGTATTTGTTACATGCCACTTTTTAGTCCAAGCCCGAGTGTTGTTAAAGTCTTGATGCATTCTTCAGTGTTGAACCTGTTCCAAATGGCACTGTACAACGTTCCCTTTAAACTGTGTGGTCATGAAGCTTTTGTTTTGGAAGGTGCTATTTTGCACATCTTCCTTATTGTTAGATAAATGTCAATGTTGTAGCTCTACTGAAATAGCCTAGCAAGGGATGTAGTGAGATCTGGAGCACAAGTCTTTAGTCCTACATGGAAAATGTTGTCATAACTCACAAACCACCTCTGAATTCAGCGCAAAAGTGAAACCAAAATAGATGTACTGTAACTGTACACTACAAACATCAGTAAAAATCTCATCTTACAATGGAGGGAAGCTCATTGATGAAGTAGCTGAAGATCAGTGGAACTTGAACAATACTGTCAGGGACATCTAGTAGGGTGGCCGGGGATTAAGATAGTTGACCTTTAACAACCACAAGCTTTGGGCTTGGTATGACGCCAACAAGAGGATAGTTTCCACCAACTTCCATTGAATTCAATACTGTTTGGTCTGTATAATGCCACAGTGGGTTAAATCCTCCTTCCATAACAAACTAAATCACTCTCGCCTTGCCTCAGAGATTTAGCTTGCTGTCTATGTTCAGATTGTGGGTATAATGAAATATAAAATTGAGTGACTCTGGTGAAACCAAAACACACACTGCTGAGCAAGTCATTGACTAGTGTTGTTTGATAGTGCCAATAATGCCACTTTCCATCACCACTGATGATGGCAAGTAGAGTGAAAAGGTGGTAACTGACCAGATGGAATTTGTCCTGCTTTTTATGTACAGAAAATACTAAGTAATCTTCCTTATTGTCAGGTAGATGCCAATGTTGTAGCTCCAATGGAATAGCTTAGCAAGAGGTGTAGTTAGACCAAGTTAGCACAAGTCTTCAGTACTACAGGTACAGTGTTGTCATAACCCATGAACCACTCTGCATTCAATGCTTTGAGCTGGTTCTTGGCATAGGAATATAAAACTTAGGAATAGGAGCAGACCATTTGGACTTCAGACTTGGATTCAATAGGATCTTGGCTGATCTGGTTGTTTTGCAGCTCCACTTTCCTATCCTCACGTCATCAACCTCAATTCCTTTGTCAATCAAAAAATGTAACTTAGTATTGAATAGTTTTAAAGACATGGCCTCCTCCATCTTCAGTCTCAGAGAAACAATGTTTTCCTTACTTCTGCCTTAAAAAGTTACTTATTCTTAAACTATGTCTCCTAGTTTTAGTTTCACCACAAGTGGAAATATCTTTTGGGTATCTACCATATCCTAACCCCTCATGGCCCTATACGTTTTAAGAGTGATAATCTCTCATTCTTCTAAACTCCGAAGGTGGTAGGCCTAACCTGTTCAAACTTGTTTCATAGGATAACTCGTTTATCACAGGAATGAGTTGAGTGAACATTCTCGGAGCTGCTTCAACAGCAATTATATGTTTTTACCAAATTTAGAGACTGAAACTGTACATTGCTGCTAAGAACACATCGAGATGTAACAAAAGTCACTTCTTTATATTCCATTTCACTTGCAAAATCTCCACAATATTCTGTCTTCCTAATCAATTACTGTACTTGCATGCTAAACTTCTGTGACTCATGTACGAAGACACCCAGATCCTTCCCTACCAATGAGTTCTGCAACCTCTCTCAATTTAAACTGCATGCTGCTTCAGTACTTTTCCTGCCAAACTTGCCAAGTCTAGGCCCAAAGCTTTTGTGCTCCTAAGATGCTGCTTGGCCTGCTGTATTCATCCAGCTCCACATTTTGTTATTCTACATCTGCCAATGTTTTGTTCAGTCACTTCATCTGTTTATATCCCTGTGCTGGCTTTCTATCACATATTGACAACTTTCCTAGCTATCATGGTGCCATTGGCAAACTTAGTTACCATACATTTGCTGATACCAATGGTAAAGTTAAAGACCTAGAACTGCTACTTGTGGCACTCCACTAGTGACAGAATGCAAACCTGAAGAAGACCCATTTATCCCTACTCTCTGCATCCTGCTAGTTACCCAAATCATTTATCCATGTTAATATGTCACAACCCTCCATCCCCCACTATGCGCTCTTATCTTGTGCAGCAACCTTTGGGGTGAAGTGTAATCAAAAGCCTTTTTGAAATCAAAGGACACCACGTCTATCGATACCCTTTTCTCGCTGAATGGGTTTGGCAAAAAAACTCCAATGGATTAGTTAAACAAGATTTTTCTTTCAAAAAGCCATGTTGGTTCTGTCTGTTCGAATTATGATCTTCTAAGAATTCTGCCATAACCTCAGAACAGAATTCCCAGACAGATTCCCTTAATAAATGGCTTATTAGTTTCCTGCTCTGTCTCTTTACTTTCTTAAATACTGGCCATTTACTACTTTTGAATCTGATGGAATGCTTCTTATGCTTAAGGAATTGGGCAAGTTTACAACTAATGCACTTGTTATTTACATCTTTTAAAACCCTAGAATATAGGCTGATTGAAAGTGTCCAGAATCAACATTCAGGTTCAGAAGTTTTACCAGCATCTCTTCCCTGGCAACGGTCGCTGTTTTATGCCTATCCCTCCTTATTACACTTTGATACTCAATTATTTTTGGGAAGGTTATGAATTCTTTCTCTCTCTCTTTCTTTCAAAGATCAACACTAGCTTTAGCTACTCTTCTCCTTTTCAATAGGTGTGTCAAATCTCTTAGCTTTCTTTTAGGCTACATGCTAATTTTCTTTCAGGATCTTATTGCCCCTTTATTATCTTTTCAGTCATAATTTGCTGCTTCTTAAAGACTGCCCAATCCGCTGATCTACTGAAAATCTTTGCGGAATGTTTTCTTTCAATTTAATACTGGTTTTCAATTTCTTATTTACACACAGATGTTTCCCAAAGAAGCTTACTTTCTCCAGGGGTAAGTCCTTGCTGAGGGTTTTTAAATATCTCAAAATTTTGCCATGACAGGTCTACTGTTCTCCTTTTTAACCCAGCTTCTCTGGTCACCTCAGCAAGTTCCAACTTATTACCTTGAGGGATACCTTCATTTGAGTTTAAAACATCAGTCGGGGGACACACTCTTCTCCCTTTGAAACTGAACATGGCATTCTTTTAAATGGTGATCACCACCACCTCGAGTTTCCTTTACCATGAGGCTAATTAATCAATCCTGTCTAATCGCTCATTACAGACACAGGATAGTCTCATCTAGCATTGGCTCTAGAATGTACTGATCTAAGAAACTGTCCTAAAAATTGTCCTGCTGTTTTTCCAGCCTACTACTGTTAATCTAGTTCTCCTAAACTACACGGGGATAAATCATACATAATTGTTGTGGTATGTATTTATATGCCCTTTTTATTTCTTCCTGTATGCTCTGTGCTGCAGTGTAGCTACTGTTAAGGGGCCTATAAACCACACTGGTAAGTGGCGTGATTTCTTAAGTTTGGCCAAAAGTAATTCTACATCTAGAATTTTCTTACCTCCACCCAAAATAATTTAATGTTTTGATCTTTCAAGTTAAAGTCGTTTCTCACAATTCAACTAACGCTATTCTTAATTTAAAAAGAGGTACATCATTCTTCGCGAGCTTCCTACCATTGCAATAGGTAGACTATCCTTCCATATTCAGATCTCTGCATTGATCACCTTCCAAGTAACAATGTCCTATTAGCTCTCACATAATTACCTGTATTTTCATTACAAATGCTGCATACATGCAGATATAGAGCCTTAATTTTTTAAACCATGTTTTGTAAACCCTCACATTATTTAGTGGTGCACTCTTACAATATGTATTCTTGTCACCCTCTGGCAATCGTTACCCAAATTGTAGACCTCGTCTATGAATTTGTTTCCCTTTATGTTACCATACCTCCACAACATGTCCACAGAAGATGGGGTCTAGGATAATGTTTGTAAGGTTTATTACAGTGTTTGAGAATCTCAGACTGGTGCTTGACTATCTCTGAGACAGCTCTTTCAATTTTGTCAGCTTCCAGATGTTAAAACGATGACTTTTGCAAGATCGACAGTGGTATGTTTTTGTCACCTGGTTTGTGCAGGGTGGTCTGTCCAGTATTATTGTTCTGCAATGCCTTGCTGGTCAATTTCAGAAGACATTTGAGAGTAACAGATAAGGATGGCAGATACTTTTTCTTCAAGGACATTAGTATATGAAGTGGATTTTTGCAATAATTCAATAATTAAGTTCATAATTGAGACTTTTTTAAAAAATTCCAGTCAATGTTAAATTCTTTTCGGCTGTCTTGAACGATGCAAGTACTTATCTTTGCAGCATTAGTCCAGGCCTCTGGATTACCAGCCAAGTAGCATTACACAATCACACTTTTTCTTTTGGAGACAACCACTATCAGAGTATACTTCAGATTAGGATTTTGAAAAGCAAAGTTTTTTTTTAAAGTTAAGATTTATATCCCCTTCTCAAAAAAGTTTATTTGTCCTGGGATGTGGACTTCCTGTTACTTTCATCAATTTAGCAAAGATATTTTCCCATCAACTGCAGCCTGCTCCAAGTCACAGTTTCCAGAAGGCCGCAGTCAGTGCAAATAGTTGTCATATCCTTAAGCGGCAATTAGTCACAAGTCTTAAAACAGAAAAATATGGGTATATTTCTGCCACATTTTAAAAATCATAATATTATTGTGAAAGGCATCACAGGGGTTAATCTCAAACAGCACATCCAATCTGTCTTCAATAGGCAATGGACACAGGAATCTTTATTACTTAGATTTAACAGTATAGGGCTTATGATGTATAAATAGCTGCCACATGGTCAATGGATCTGTTCACAGCCAAAGCCTGCAAATGGAGAAGTTGTAGCTGGTGGATTAAGTCATATCATACCAAAGAAAGGCAAGAACTGACAGCTGAAGAGGGAACTTCACAGCATGAGAATTGGTTTTTTTTAATGCTCAGCCAGTAGGTTCTGTAGCCATGAGATGTGAAGCCAGTGAATAGCTGGCTTTGGTTCCTACATGTACTGCAGTATGCTAACACCAAACATTAGTCTACAACAGCACATGTTAAAACCACAACTAATGATTGGCTTTGCTGGGTTCCAAGATGGAGATACGCCAGTACAAAAGAGATGCAGTTACAACAAAGCATGTACACTCCAGGCTTCTAAGACCGGCAATCTACTGTCAATAAATAACGAATTGACCTCAACTGCTTGCAAGTTGTTCAGACATTATGAACTGATCAAATGAATGTGTTCTTTTGAGGAGTGCAAAAGGCAGTTGATTTTTTTTATAATGGTAGAAAAAAAGTGTTAAAATTGGAATTTGAAAATCCTGATTCATTATTTGAACAGTATTTTCAGAATGAAAGAGAATTAAAAACTGCTTTTTTTTGCCTTTACTAATATTCCTCTCTCTTTCATGTTGAATACCTTACCAAACCATACAGGGTAAGCATATTCCTTATGAAACTGTAAAACAGAACTCTGTTATCTGCACAATCTAGAAAAAACAAAACAGCCTCTACAACACAGTACACCAATCTACGAAAATTATCCTGGTGAAACAAAACTGCAATGAAGAGTTCCACACTGATGCAATTCAGAGCTGGAACTCCAACATGTGATGTTTCTAAACTTTGCTGTTCTAAATTCAAATTGGACAGTATAATTCAAGATATATGGTTAACTTCGTGAGCACATGCCTTTTATGGCAATATACAGTAAATGTCATTCAATTGTGTATTATTTACAATGATTAAGTAATGTATATCTACATCATTGATACCTTAATTCTTTCAACAAACCAAATTGTAAGATTCCAACTTGATGCTTCTTGCAACTTATGAAAGATGTACACACCACCGACCCTCAAGTGATGAGCACCAAAGGTTGCACAAAAATAGGTCATCCATAAAATTTCTATTTAATATCAGCAATTATAGTTTTAAATCCAGATGGAACACAAATGCCAACATAACTATATATAACATTTGCACATTAGAATGTCAATTCCTCAGGGACAAAGGAATCAATTATGTTTCCTCACTCATTTTTCTTTTGACTTCATGCCTTCTCCACTCCATACATCTGCTTGTGTGACTACGCTTAATTTTTATCTATTTCCAATTCTCAGCTTGCCAAGGTTATTCCACCCGCAACATCTATTCCAAGGTCACCAGTGATGACACCAAAAATTTGTGCTACTTTCATTAGCTTTATGAGAAAGGCAAAAATTGGTATGTGAAAGAAATTTGCCCCAGAATCTGCAGAAAACTAGTTCTGCCACTACAATATCTTGCAGATTTTTTTGACTATGGATGCTAGTCAGGCTTTTCAGCACAAAATACGAAAGTAATTGAAGCCTCAGCATAAACACAAAAGGAGCCAATTAACAGGAATGTTTCTGAAAATAAAAGGATGCTAGGACATGAAAGGAATGTATCTACATCAAACTTTCTCTCTAAAATCATCAGGGTGTGAGCACAGGATGAATTGAGAGAAGAGGCAATGGAAAGAATAAGACCACGAGACAGGAGAGCAGAAGTCAGTCATTCAGGCCATTGAGTCTGCACTGCACATTCAATGAAATCAGGGCTAATCTGATAATGCTTAACTCCATTTCCCTTTCTTTTCACTGTGACGTTTGATTTCCATACTGACTAAAAATCCGTTTATCTCAAACTTGAAAATACTCAATGACCCAACATCAACAGTCCTCTCTGGTAAGAATACACAGTTCGTTATCCTCTGAAAGAAAAAAATTCCTCCTCATCTAAGTCCTGAATGTGCAACCACTTGTTCTAAAATTACATGTTCTGGTCCTGGACTCTGCTCCAAGGAGACATCTACCCTGTCAGGTCCTGTAAGAATCTTGTGTGCTTCAATAATGTCACCACCCACTCATTTTTTTTTATTCATTTGTGGGATATTGGCATCACTGGCTGGTCAGGATTAATTGCCCAACCAGGCTGCCCTTCAGAAGGTAATGATGAGCTGCCTTCCTGAACTGCTACAGTCCACCTAGTGTGGGTTGACCCACAATACCATTAGGGAGTGAATTCCAAGACCTTGATCCAGTGACAGTGACGGAGCAGTAATATATTTTCAAGTCAGGATGGTGAGTGGCTTGAAGGAGAACTTGAAAGTGGTGATGTTCCTATGTATCTATTGCCCTTGTCCTTCTACATGGAAACAGTCATGGTTTGGAAAATGCTGTCCAAGGACTGTTAGTGAATTTATGCAGTGCAGCTTGTACATAGTACACCTTGCTGCTACTGAGCATTGGTGACGAAGGGATTGGATGCTTGTGGATGTAGAGCCAATCAAGCAGGCTGCTGTGTCCTGGATGGTGTCAAGCTTCTTGAGTTGGAACTGCATCCAGGCAAGTGGGGAATATTCCATCGCACTCCTGACTTGTGCCTTGTAGATGATGGAGAGCTTTTGGGAGTCAGTAGGTGAGTTACTTGCCGCTGTATTCCTAGCCTCTGACCCGCTCTTGTACCAACTGTGTTCATACGGCATGTCTAGTTGAGTTTATGGTCAATGGTACCCCCCAGGATGTTGACAGTAGGGGATTCAGTGATGGTAACACCATTGGATGTCAAGAAATTACAGTTATATTGGTTCTTATTGGTAATGGTCATAGCCTGGCATTTGTGTCATGAATGTTAATTGCCACTTGTCAGTCCAAGCCTGAATTTTGTCCAGAACTTGTTGTATTTTAACATGGACTGCTTCAGTATTTGAGGAGTCGCGAAGGGTGTTGGGCATTACGCAATCATCGACGAACATCCCCACTTCTGACCTTATGATGGAGAAACGATCACTGAAGAAGCAGCCAACCAACGATGGCTGGGCTTAGGACACTACGCTGAGAAGCTCCTACAGAGATCTCCTACAGCTGAGATGATTGGCCTTCAACAACCACCTTCATACATGCCAGTAAGACTCCAACCAATGGAGAGTTAGCTCCAATACCCACTGATTCCAATTTTGCCAGAGCTCCTTGACGCCACACTGAGTCAAATGTAGCCTTGATGTCAGGTGCCGTCACTCTCACCTCATCTCTGGAATTCAGCTCTTTGTCTTTGTTTGAACCAAGGCCGTAATGAGGTCAGGAGCTGTACAGCCCTGGGAGAACCCAAACCTAGCGTCTTGATAACAACTTCCACCACTTTACTAATGATGGAGCTGAAGGGGTAGTAATTGGCTGGGTTAGATTTGTATTTTCTTTAATGTTCAGGACATACCTGGAAAATTTTCTACATTATCAGGTAGATGCCATTGTCGTAACTGTACTGGAACAGCTTGGCTAGGGGAGCAGCAAGTTCTGGACCACAAGTCCTATTGCTGGAACCTTTGCAATACAGTGTATCCAACCATTTCTTATTATCATATGGAGTGAATAAAATTGGCTGAAGACTGGTATCTGTAATACTGGGACCAGAGGAGGCTTTCTGCAAACCTTCTGCCTTATTTTTTTTTAAAACACTGATATGCTGGGGTCTGCCACCATTAAGGTCAGGAATATGTGGGAAGCCTCCTCCTCCAGTGAGTTGTTTAATTGTCCACCACCATTCACAACTGGATATGGCAGGACTGCCGATCCATTGGTTGTGGGATTGTTTAGCTATGTCTATCACTTGTTGCTTACACTGTTCAGCATGCAAGCAGTTCTGTTTGGTAGCTTCACCAGGTTGATACCTCATTTTAAGTCTGCTTGGTGCTGCTCCTGACATGCCCTCCTGCATACTCTGTTAAACCACGGTGGATCACCTGGCTTGATGGTAATGGTTGGGGGTCGGGGGGGGAATATACTGGACCACGAGATTACAGATTGTGCTGCAGTACAATTCTGCTGCTGTTTATGGCACACAGCACTTCAAGGCTGCCCAGCATTGGATTGCTTGGTCTGTTTGAAATCTGCCCCATTTAACATGGTGATAGTGCCATACAACACAACAGAGGTTATTGTCAATGTGAAGGCAGGACTTGGTCTCCACAAGGACCGTACGGTGGGTGCTCTTACCAATACTGTCATGAACAAATACATGGTAAGGAGGAGGTCAAATACAATTTTCCCCTCTTGTTGGTTCCCTCACCACTTGCTGCAGCTCCAGTCTAGCAGCTACGCCCCTTAAGGCTCAACTAGCTTGATCAGTAGTACTGCTGCCAAGCCACACTTGGTTGTAGATACTGAAACCTCCCCATCCAGAGTACATTTTGTGCCCTTGCTATCTTCAGTGCTTCCTTTAAGTGTTTCTCAGCATGGAAGAGCACGGATTCTAAAATCGAGGGAGGACTGTTTGTGGTAACCAGCATTGTAATCAAACCAGAATGAGCACAGACTTAGCCTCAATCTCCTGAACCTCACCTCCATGGATAGTTCATCCATACCCATTATCAGGCTATGGAGGCTTCTCTGGACTACCTCTAATGTTGCAAGATCTTAGATAAAAGGGGCCTTGAAATATTCACAGCATTCCAGCTGTGGCCTAACTCATACCTTGTACAGTTTTAGCAAAACTTCCTACTTTTATACTTCATTCCATTTGAAATAAAGGCCAACATTCCATTTCCGTTCCATATTACCTACTGAATTTGGATGGCGGTTTTTAAGTGATTAATAGATGAAAATTCCAAAATCCATCTGTTCTCTAGTTCTCTGCAGTCTTTCTCTGTTCTTCCTGCCAAAGTGCATAAAAATCACATTTTCTCACGTTATATTCTATCAGGTTTTCCCCCCCAAATCGGCTAACCTCTCCACATCCCTCAGCAAGCTCTTTGTGCCATCCTCACCACTTGCCTTCCCCCTGTTTCTGTGTCATCTACAATTTGGCTACCATACATTCACTTTCCTCATCCAAGTTATTATTGTACATCGCATGTATAAGCCTTCTCACATTTTAAGATTTAATTGCAGTTTGTGCAATGTCAAACAAGGGCCTCCCTTTCTATATCCAAATACTTACATCAGAAGCTCTCCAGACAAAAACCTCCAGGTCTTGTTACAACGTTGCCAATGAAACGTAAAGGCCCCACTGATGTCAAGAACTTCAAGATTAGAAAATTGAAGAGTGTATCTAAGATTGTGATTGAGCTGGGTTGGTGTCTTCACAAAAGGAGTGGTCCAGAAATCGGGTGTCAGGAGAGAAGAGCAGGTGTGTTACAGTATTAGATGTCCAGAGGAAAGAATTGAGGAAGGAAGCTTTGGTGGTCAGAAGCAGGAGACTTACCATTACTTATCTGCTTTGCTGTGTCTAATAGAGACATTGATTGAGTATAACCCTGTGACGCTGATTGCTTTTCCAAGATTAATTTGAACTAAATCAATTTCAAGACGTATTAGAACCGCTTTATGAGAAAGTTTCTGCCTGAACCAGGCATCGAGTAACAACTATCTTTGTTTATCATTAGACAGTTTGAATCCCACCACAGCAGATAGTGGAATTTGAATTCAATAAATATCTGGCATTAAGAATCTAATGATGACTAAGAAACTGCTGCTCATGGTGGGATAAACCCACCCGGTACCATTCAGGGAAAGACATTTCTATATTCACCTGCTCTGGCCTTCATGAAGGTTTCAGACCACACAGCAATGTGGTTGACTCTCAAATACCCTCTGAAATGAGCTAGGAAGACACTCAAACAACAAAGTGTAGAGCTGGATGAACATAGCAGGCCAAGAAGCATCACAGGAGCAGGGGTGCTGACGTTTCGGGTCTAGACCCTCCTTCAGAAATGGGGGAGGAGAAGGGAATTCAGAAATAAATAGACAATGGATGGCGAGGAGACAGACGGGTGGCAAGGAGGCAGACGGGTGGCAAGGAGGCAGGGTTGGAGACAGTAAAAGGTGAGTGTAGGTGGGGAGTTAGGGAGAGGATAGGTCGGTCCAGGGATGGCAGACAGCTCAAGGGGGCGGGACGAGGCTAGTAGATAGGAGATGGGGGTGGGGCTTGAGGTGGTAGGAACAGATAGGAGGGAGGACAGGTTAGGGAGCAGGGTACGAGCTAGGCTGGTTTTGGGATGCGGTCGGGGGAGGGTAGATTTTGAAGCTTGTGAAGTCCACATTGATACCATTCGGCTGCAGCGATCCCAAGTGAAACAGTTCCTGCAACTGGGAGGTGCAGTTGTTTAGTGTGAACCGAGCATAGGTGTTCCACAAAGTGGTCCCCAAGCCTCCGCTTGGTTTCCCCAGTGTACAGGAAGCCACAACGGAAACAGTGGATACAGTATACCACATGCACAGGTGAATATCTGTCTGATGTGGAAGGTCTTCTTAAAGACTGAGAAGTGGGTGAGTGGGGAGGTGTAGGGACAGGTGTAGCACTTCCTGCGGTTGCAGGGAAAACTGCCGTGGGTAGTGAGGCTGGTGGGGAGTGCAGAGCGGACAAGGAAGTTCTCTCTCCGGAAAGCCGATAAAGGTAGGGAGGGAAAAAACGTCTTTGGTGGTGGGGTCGGGTTGCAGATGGTGGAAGTGTCAGAGGATGACCCAAAACGTCAGCTTTCCTGCTCCTCTGATGCTGCCTGGGCTGCTGTGTTCATCCAGTTCTACACCTTGTTGTCTCAGATTCTTCAGCATCAGCAGTTCCTACTATCTCTGTAGGAAGACACTCACTTGTCACAATTGTGACAAGGAAATGAAACCAGGTGGACCATCTGACATTAAGAAAGACATTAGAAACTACAATAATAAAAACAGCCTGTGAACCCTGCTAATATTTGGGGGCTAGTGCCAAAATTGGGACAGCCACCTCACAAACTATTCAAGCAACAGGTTGACATAATCATATTCAAAGAATCATACCTTACAGTCAATGTCCCCGACACTACCACTACTATCCCTCATATGATCTGTCACAGTGACAGATTCAGCAGAGGTGGTGGCACAGTGGTTTATAGTCAGGAGGGAGTTGTCCTGGGAGTTCTCAATATTGACTTCATCCAAATTAAACATGGGCAAGAAAACCTCCTGCCTGATTACAACAAAGAGTCCTCCCTCAACTGATGAATCTGTACTCTTCCTTGTTGAGCATGTAGGAATACTGAGGATGGCAAGGACACAGAATGCACTCTGGCTGGGGGATATCAATGTCAGCAGCACTAGTAACTGAGAGAGTCAAGTTCATTCACTCAGCACCTATCTGGATGATGACAATATTTTTTGCCTTGCACTGAGTGGCTTTTTGTGCTTTAGCAAGAGCTAGAACGCTCATATCACCTCTGTCTTGACTTGCTGTTTGGCGCACAATCCAAACCAGGAAGCTTGTCATGGTGTCAGTAGGTGTTAGTCATGTAAAGGGGAATAGTCTTTGGTCAGGGGATCAAGACTGACCTGATTGTGGCTTCAGTTCTATTTTCCCCCATTTCCTTTGAGTCCTTTGTCGATCAAAAGTGTATCATACTCAGCCTCGAAGACATTCAGGGAATTAAGAAAAAAGGCACAGCAGAGTTGAGGAGCCAAATTGCCCATTCCTATTTCTAATGTGTATACAAGTTCATATACTTCCTTGGTCCAAAAAAAAACTGGCAGGTAATGGAAGCAGGAGGTATTGGCTTCTCAAGGTAAGTGTCTCTTTCAACACTCCTCTTTGCCAGGATGTAGGACTGTTTCCCACATAGTCCTCCAACAATGCCTTTAGCAGCCCACATTCAATAATGCTTTTCTCCTTAACTTAACCAGTAACTGTTTCACATATTATATGAACATCTTAAGACATTACTGGTGCAAATGCTAAGACAAAATTGCTGGGAAACAGATTGATTAACACTAGCCTTTTCTAAAAAGAAGCTAATTCAAATTGTAAGTATTGCACTGAGAAAGAATGGCACAGATTTTTTTTTGAGTCTTTCCATCTCTTTCCTGTTGTGATAGAAACTTAACATCTTTGTTAAGCTTGTGAAAATACACCTGTATTTGTAATAGGTCTTCTAACTAATTAGGATGAGTACATATTTACATGTGCTTTCTCAACATAATCTCAAATTGTATTTGTCTTAAGTCTTTAAGTTTAAACAAGTGAATCCCAAAACCCAAAAAGCACCCTTAACAGAAGTTGAACTTTGCAAAAGCAAAGAAGCTACTCAGTTTGCTGGACATTTCTCTCCTCTGTGGAAAAAGACTCTTCCAGAAGCAAACCTTGGTTACTAAAACTAAATCTTTAGTTGTGTGGATTTTATAAACTAAAACGTTAAACTTTAAAACAAAACTTGCAAAGAGTACAATCAACGCAAAGGTTTAGTGGACTGTCCAATACAATTTTGCAAAATGTAAAATAAGTCTATACATGAACTATAAATTATACTGAATTTTTCCAACTTACTTAAAATAATCTGTGTACTATAAACTTTACAGAGGAATGAACAAATACACAAAGCAATGCACAAAAAATTTGCAAGCATGTCCTGACATAAATATCTGTACAACAATATCCAGACCAACCTACAAAAGCTCTTTTTCTTTAATGACCATGTATGCATTTTTTTAATGTTGAGCATTGTCTGGACTGAAGGACAGTTCTACAAGCATCTTAAAGAATATTTCAACAGAGTGTGTAACATTATGCATTTAAAATTCCTTAAAACTCATCGTTAAAGACTAAGTATCCACTTATCAATTAACATGTCAACGCTGAGTCCAACATTGGCCTAACATTGAATATTTTATTACTGGGCTTTCAGAGATCGTAGGAACTGCTGATGCTGGAGTCTGAGATAACAAGGTGTGGAGCTGGAGGAATACAGCTGGCCAGGCAGCATCAGAAGAGCAGGAAAGCTGACATTTTGGGTCTGGACTCTTCTTCAGAAACGGGGGAGGGGAAGAGGGCTCTGAAGTAAATAGAGAGAGAGAGTGGGAGGCGATGATAGAAGGTGGATAGAGGACCAGATAGGTGGAGATGGACAGGTCAAGCAGGCGGGGTTGAAGCCAACATAGGAGAGTGTAGGCAGTGAGTTGGGATGGGAGTTGGTCTGCGAGGAGGGAGGGGCAGCTGGGTGGGAGAAAAGACAGACAGGTCAAGGAGGTAGGGATGAGGGGGGCTGGTGTTGGGATGAGGTCAGGGGTGGGGAGATTTTGAAGCTTGAGAAGTCCACATTGAGACCATTGGGCTGCAGGGTTCCCAGGTAGAACATGAGGTGCTGTTCCTCCAGCCTTCGAACGGCATCCTGGTGGCACTGGAAGTGGCCCAGGATGGATATATCGTCCAAGGAGTGTTAGGGGTAGTTGAAGTGGTTTGAGATTGGGAGGTGTTGTCGTTTGTCATGAACTGAGTGTAGGTGCTCCAAAAAGCAGTCTCCAAGCCTCTGCGTAGTTTCTCCAATGTCGAAGAGGCCACATTGGGAACAGCGGATACAATATACCACATTAGCGGATGTGCAGGTGAACTCTGTTTAATGTGGAAGGTTTTCTTGGGGCCTGGGATGGAGGTTGGGGGGGGGGGGGGGAGGGGAGAAGAGAGAGAGAGAGAGAGAGAGAGAGAGAGAGAGAGAGAGAGAGAGAGAGAGAGAGAGAGAGAGAGAGAGAAACGTAAGGGCAGGTGTAGCACCTCATGCAGCTGCAGGGAAAAGTGCTGGGTGTGGAGGGGCTAGTGGGGAGCATGGAGCAGACAAGGGAATCGTGCAGAGAGCGGTCCCTACAGAAGGCAGATAAAGGGTGGGGAGGGAAATACATCCTTGGTAGTGGGGTCACATTGCAGGCGGCAGAAGTGGCGGAGAATGATGCGTCCAATCCCCTATGCATACTATACAAAACATACAGCAATTAAAGTTTTTCAAATTTATTTAGTCTCTTTAGGATTTATGTCACATTAAAATGAAAATATTTTGTTATGAGCAAGATGACTGATAAATCAGATTTTAAACGTTGGAAAAACTGGAGAAATCGATAATATTCTAGTCATTCAAATTTAAACTTAAACCATCCTTAAATGTTATATTTGTAAAAACACCAAGACAATAAAGTATGAAGCTGGATGAACACAGCAGGCCGAGCAGCATCTTAGGAGCACAAAAGCTGACGTTTTGGGCCTAGACCCTTCATCAGAGAGCTCTCTGATGAAGGGTCTAGGCCCGAAACGTCAGTTTTTGTGCTCCTGAGATGCTGCTCGGGCTGCTGTGTTCATCCAGCTTCACACTTTGTTGTCTTGGATTCTCCAGCATCTGCAGTTCCCATTATCACTTTGTAAAAACACCACTGCTTCTACAATTCAAGACAATGGATACTGCTGCTTGTAGATGTAATACAGTTTTACTCACAAAAAGGAACAGTTGTAAAAATACTCAAGTACAGTAGTAAATGCAAAACTTGAGAAGTACCTTTATGTTTATTGATTTCAGCTAATTAGAAACATACACTGAAGGTTCCAAACAATTATTCTCAGATGGATATAAAAGAATCCAAGCCATATATTGAAGAAGTTTTCCCATTATTATGGACCATCAAAACACAGTATGAAGTCCTCTATATCCATTCTGTTTACGACACCATGCCATATACAAGCAAGCTGCCACTTAATCCACAATAGAACAGTGACTACACTTTAAATGTAATCTATTGTTTTAAAATAATATCAGGATGTTTTGAAGTCATTAAACAGTGTGATACAAAATATTTTTAGTTACATGCATTCAAAACTGTCTACATTCATATAAAACAAAAATGAATTAATGAAAATAACCTAAGTTTTGGGGTACTAGTTCTTTTCATGGTCACACCAACCTTCCAAGATGAGCCAAAACATTGTAGAAGACATCCCTAACAAAATCGCTACTAATATCAAAGCAAACAGCAATATCTGGAAGTTTTCAAATTAAAAAAGGAGGGATTCCATGTTAAGGATAATTTGATCCTCAAGATGCCCTTGGACTCCTGATCAGGTTCATAATCACAACTGCCTCTGCATCACAATGAAGCACCAAGGCATAGAGACAGTGCTATCTAAAAAGTGGCACCGCAATGGAAAGTGTTTGTTGAGTGGTTAAATTAAACTTTTTTTTTGTTTTACAGTCCAGTACCAATCATTTTTTTAAAAATTACCATAAGTAACTCTCCTTCACAAAAATTAATGGCCCAGTTCTTGTGATGGAAACTGTGGACAGGGCTTCTGCAATGATGTGGAACTCCTTATGTAGCTATCACCTCAGGAACTACCCCATAAATTGAATCTTCTAATGTTCAGAAAATTCCTCATTTAAAATTAAACATATTGAATTATTCTGATGGGCTTACCTTAATAGTTATCCAGAGGGGGAAAAAATATTAGAGGAAGTAAACCTGCCTCATGGGTAAATAATAATAGCAAAAATGAACTATCAATTTTTGACTTTCATCAGATTTTAATAGTCAGGACCTCATGTGGAACTAAGATTTTTAAAATAAAAAATACTGACCTAAAATAGCCAAAATTATTGTCTGACAAGTTTAGCCAAGCTTCGTGGAACCATCAATAAACAAGACCCAGACTGAACTGAAATTGACATGTCAACAAAATGAGTGGGGAAAAAAGCCAGACCCAGGAATATGTAAATGAAGTACATTTCAGCCAACAGCTTTCAGACAGAGCAGAGCAGAGAGGGGGAAAATTGATTTGTAATAGAAGAACTATGAGTATCTCTCTCTCTCCCGATTTTCTTAGCCTTTCAAAAGAAGTAACATCCAGTAATAAAGAAACTGGAGAAACACCATTCACTGAACTCCGATATCTACAAATTATCAACTACACAACTGTGGTCTCAAACTAAACAAAGGACTCTCAGGACTTCTTTAAACTGCATATTATTGATCTTGCTTTTACACAAAACACTCTCCCCTTTTTAAACTTCATACTTTTGTTTAGAGATTGTGTGCGCTTGATATCTTGTTTTGCTTTCTTTCAACAGTAGCAAACCATGAAAGGAATGAAAAATCTTCACTGCAGCTACCCAAGAGAGTTAAAAAGAAGAGAACTGATTGACTTCTCCTCATTCGGTAACTATTAAACTAACACCCTGACCCCGCCTCACCAACCTACGGCCAGATCTGAACCAAACCTCGGGCCTGATCCCCAACTCCTAGCCCAATTTCACTCTTCCCACCTCTGGTCCTGCACTCGCCAGCGAGGTCCATTTGATATAACCGCATACCCTATCGGACAAACCCCTCCCTGACCTTGCCAACTGCATCCAACCCCACCCCCACACCAGCCCTTGGACAAATCCATATGAGCAGTCCCACCCCAATAATGCAGAAGTCCCTTGCTTGACAAGGCAACACTAACCCTGACCTACTATACAAACCCATTTACTTATCAGTCCCCCTGCGCTGCACTAGCCCATCTGGCACCCTGTGCCCTCACCCACCTAGCAACCCAAACTCTCATCCGCCTGACACTGCACATCCTATTCTCTTCACTCTGGCTCACTCAGATTTCTTGACTGGTACAATTCAACAGATTGGACTGTTGGCCAGGATAGGGTAAGTGAGGGATTGGAGTTCAGTCTGCACAAATTTGTGTATGATCTATGGCCTAAAGGTTCCAACTTAAACTTACTCATCTGTAGTTTCTTGCAACATCTGACACCCTCTCCACGATTCCCACCACGTGATCTGTCTGATAAGATACCTGCCAGACTCAATGTTCCTGTATTTATGGGTTGTTGTGCCTACAGCAACCACGGAGGCTTACAAGGCATTACTGCTCACAGGGGCTGCCATTCTGGATGACTGGCAGCTTCATGCAAAGCAGGACAACACTCTTCCAGGAACAAAAAAAAGTTGCTGGAAAAGCTCAGCAGATCTGACAGCAACTGTGAAGTAAAAAAATCAGTTAACATTTCGGGTGTGGTGACCCTTCCTCAGAACTGATGGTAGATGGGAAAACATTAGTTTATATGCAGAAAACAGGGAGGGGGATGGGGTGGGGAAGTAAATGACAGGATAGAGCCTAAAGAGAGACAACAGTTGAAGATACAAAAGGAGGTCATAACAATATGGCTGGGAGGATGAATAGCTGTTAATGGGGACTGTTAGTGAGTAATGGCAGGCTATGTGATAACAAAGCCTGGTGAGAGAGGTAGGGGGCTAGGACGTGGGTGAGTTTAGGCCCTAAAATTATTTGTCTCGCTATTGAGTCCACAGGGCTGCAGGGTCCCCCAAGTGGAAAATGAGGTGTTGTTCTTCCAGAGATAACAAGCAGTGAAGAAAGCTAATGGCATGCTGGCTTTCACAACAAGAGGAATTGAGTATAGGAGCAAAGAGGTCCTTCTGCAGCTGTACAGGGCCCTGGTGAGACTGCACCTGGAGTACTGTGTGCAGTTTTGGTCTCCAAATTAGAAGAAGGACATTCTTGTTATTGAGGGAGCGCAGCATAGGTTCACGAGTTCAATTCCCAGAATGGCGGGACTATCATATGTTGAAAGATTAGAGTGACTGGGTTTGTATACACTTGAGTTTAGAAGGATGAGAGGGGATCCGATTGAGCCGTATAAGATGATTATTAAGGGATTGGATGCTCTGGAGTGAGGAAGCACGTTTCCGCTCATGGGTGAGTCCAGAACCAGAGGACATAGTTTAAAAATAAGGGGTAGGCTATTTAGAACAGAGTTGAGGAAAGACTTTTTCACCCAGAAAGGGGTGGATATATGGAATGCTCTGCTCCAGAAGGCAGTGGAGGCCAACTCTCTGGATACTTTCAAGAAAGAGATTGATAGAGCTCTTAAAGATAGTGGAATCAAGGGTAATGGGGATAAGGCAGGAACAGGATACCGATTGTGGATGATCAGCCATTGATCATAATGAATGGTGGTGCTGGCTCAAAGGGCCAAATGGCCTACTCCTGCACCTATTGTCTAACAAGGAGTAAAGCTGGATGAACACAGCAGGCCAAGCAGCATCAGAGGAGCAGGGCGCCTCACGTTTTGGGCCTAGACCCTTCCTCAGAAAATGATTTTCTCTGTGCTCGTCCACCTCTACACTTTGTTATCTCAGATTCTCCAGCATCTGCAGTTCCTACTACCTCTGTTGTTCTTCCAGCTTGTGTTGAAACATTGCAGGTAGCCCGAGATAGAGATATTGGCCAGGGAACAGGGTGATGTGCTAAAGTAATAGGCAATGGGTAGTTCAGGCTCTTTTTTTATGAGCAGAACGTAGGTGTCTGCGAATGCAGTAGACTAGATTCTGGAAGTGCAGGTGAAGTGTTGCTTCACCTGGAAGGTATGTTTGGGCCCTTAGATATTGGGGAGGGAGGTAAATGGGCAGGAGTTGCACCTTTGCTGGTTAGAGGGGAAGGTGCCGTAGGGCTGTGGAGGGGCGGGGAGGGTGGTTGTTGAGGGTGAAGGAAGTGTGGACCAGGTTGTCCCAGCGTGAACGGCTTCTGCCGAAGACGGACAAGGGAGTGGAGAGGGATGTGTCTCTAATGTGTGTCTGGTGGTGGCATCTCACTTGGGGTGGCAGAAATGGCGTCAGATGATCTCCTGGATGTGGGTGCTGGTGGGATGGTAGGTAAGGACAAGAGAAACCCCATCTCTGTTGAAGGAGGGAAGAAATGGGGTCAGGGCGGAAGTGCGGGAGATGGGTTGGATCTGGTTGAGGGCCCTGTCGATAACAGCGCGAGGGAATCCTCGGTTGAGGAAGGAGGTAGACATTTTGGGGGCTACCTTGTTGAAGATGGCCTCATCTGCACAACTGTGACAGAGATGGAGGAACTAAGAGAATGGTAAGGAGTCTGTACAGGAAGCAGGGTGCGAGGATGTATAGTCCAGGTAGCTGTGGGAGTCAGTGGGTTTATAGCAGATATTAGTGGCCAGTTTAATCAAAAATGGAAACAGAGATGTCAGGGAGGAGTCGGAGATTGACCAGGTGAAAGTGAGAGCAGGGTGGAAATTGGAAGCAAATAAAAAAAATGAACTGTTCCAATTCTGGTCGAGAGAGGGAAGAAGTCATCCTAGCAGAAAGCCCACAGCATGGCTACACAAGTGTCTGATGGTTAAGGTTTGGTGGGCTTTCCTGTTTGTGGCAACTGTTCTGTCCTTTATGTCTATCATCAAAAAGCAGAAGACTCCATGTGATGTTATATTATACATGTGATTAAGATTTGATTCCCTACAGTGTGGAAACAGGCCCTTCAGCCCAACAAGTCCACACCGTCCCTTGGAGCATCCCACCCAGACACATCCCCCAACAACCCACACACCCCGAACACTACCGGCAATTTAGCATGGCCGATCCATCTAGCCTGCACATCTTTGGACTGTGGGAGGAAACCCACACAGACACGGGGAGAATGTGCAAACTCCACACAGACAGTCACCCGAGGCTGGAATTGAACTCAGGGCACTGGTGCTGTGAGGCTGCAGTGCTAACCACCGAGCCACCGTGCTGCCCCTTTTAAAAGATTGACAATGCCACTTGGCCATCACTTACCCCTGAGTTGACACAGAGATTGAAATAAACCAGTTCAATCATGTCATGTCTAAGAGCGATTAAGGTGCATCTAAGGTACAATTTACATGCTACAAACTAGAACGCCCAAATAACAAACAATAAACTTTCTTATTAGCACTGATGGTCATGTATAAATTGACTCAGAATTCCATATTGTGCACATTTTTCCAATAAGTTATACAAACATATTTTAAATGTATACAACACTGCTGTGCAAATGTGGACTATTTCCAGTTACTGTGATCATTTTCTGACCGTTATTATTTATCAATTATAGTTCTATTGTCATTACTACGATATACAAGTCATTACACAAAAGAAATTGTGGTATGTTACTATTATTTTGGTACACTATATTTAAAAAAAGAGAGGCTGGTGAGTTTCAATGTCAAGGAAGCACTTATATCTTTAGCTAGAAATTCATAAGTAATTTATTTGTCATGCAACAAGTGCTTGCCAGATGCAGAAATCAAAACCCAGTGTTGTACGTCAAATCTAATAATGAGGTTGACATATTGTTTTATTTCTAAACATTTTGCTGTTTTAATCTCCAAGGACAGAATTTTCCCATGTTATTTAAAAGTACATGGGCAAGCATATTAGGTGGTGACTAATGCTGCATCACTTCCAATGCCAAGAGAAACTATATTGTCTGCCCATCAGCTTATTAACAGCTGACTGATCATTTTGTCACTGAGTCACAAGCCCTGGCACTCATGTCTTGGGTTGTCAGAAGTTGCTAGCTGATCAGAGGCCAGAAACGTCTGGATCCTAAAGTCTGCTAGACCAGATCTACTCCTCAGGGAATCTACAGCAAGAAGTGCTTTCAAACTCTTCTCAAGAGGTGGGAGGATGGGGGCAAGTGTGTCAGAGGTCGATAGCATGGGCAGGTAGGTGCAGTTTTCAGAAGTCTGCCCTGTTCCCATTCATGCCTCCAGTTGTTTCCAGAATGGACCAATTGCCGACCTCTCCAAATGTGGCATGCTTATTTTTGTGAACTTCCTCACCTGCATGGGAAATAAGTGATTAGGAAGGCGGTGTGTAGAAATCCTCAACTTAACTTCTTAAGGGTCTTAATTAGTTGTGGGTCAATAAGTCATCTATGGGCCTTCTCACCATGAGCTTAAGTAGTGATATGCTGAGAATGAGTTAAGTTTCTCTCCAAGGCCAACCTATTCCATTATTTCCCCTTGTCACCAAATCTGAGGGGGCGGCGGATATTGCACCAAAGTGAACACACTTGTCATTCAAACTTACATGGGAGAAAACAACAGAAATCAAAATGATTCCTTACTTAATTAACTTATGTACTGCTATACTTATGATGTGCATGCTCAGTTCAGGAGATGCAAATATCAAAAAAATGCTTGTACCTCAAGGGCCTAGAGAGTTTGCTATTCGATGGCACCTCAAAGTGTGCCCAGTTAGTTGGATTTTTTTCACTGACCTTTGCTGGAAATTGTTTTGTCACAAATTGCCAAATATGTGAAGACAGAAAAGAATCAGGAACCTTGGTAAACGAGGGCACTAATAGTCTAGCCCTTTAATCAATGAAATTTAAGCAGAGAGATAGCAAGAAACAAAGGAATGACAAAGAAAGAGTTTGAATCAAATTAAATTACAATGCACGCAAAACATAACCATGTTTCCAATTTTAAGTATTTCAAAAAGTAGCACACAATAATAAATGTTGTTATTTTTAGTTAAACAAATAGGACTTGCAATTCATTTCTAGTCTTAGCTCTAAAAAACATCTGTTTGCTCGCTAGATAATTAGCATAATTAATTAATACTAATCAATCCAAACAAATGATTTTTTAACTCCCAAAATAAATCATTTTGATATCACAGTAGCTATTGACTCAATAATGTACTTGCAGGCAATATATCACCCCTCCATTTACCACATGCTGGAAAACTGCTATAACTCTTTTCTACAACTTCAGTTCAGTGCAACGTGTCCACTCTCAGAAGCATTCATACATTTGTTTACAAGACATCGACAAATTCATGATGTGTAGGTATCCCTTAGGGTAGGATAAATTTAGCAGACTTGTCCACTGAGTCGTTTGCAATAGAAATCACACATTTTGCATCTTACTAACAGATATAAATTGGATGAAACATGATTATGCTTCATTTGTCTTGAATAACCTATCCTGATATCCTATGTTAGAGACAAAAAAAGCTGCAGATGAAGGAATCCAACGTATCATTCAGGAGGGTGGGAGAACACAGCAGGCCAGGCAGCATCTGGAGGAAAGGAACACTCAATGTTTCGGGTACTATCTTTCTTCAGGACTGGATGTGGGGTAGGGAAAGCTGCAGATTAAGGCTGGGGCGGGGTGGGGGGGGAGGGAATGGAGGTGGAATTGTGGTGATTGGTGGACACTGGTGGTAGGAATAGCCTGGTTGGTCGATGGGAGGGATGAATCCAGGTTGGTGCCTGGAAGAGAGAGAGAGTCAGACAGTGGAAAGGAAGGGAGGAGGTGGGGCTGGAATGGAAGCTGAGCAGATGGGAGGCAAAGTTATTTAAAATTGGATAATTCAGATAAGACCGAACTTCACCTGCATCTTCTCCAATCTAGTCTATTGCACCCAGTAAACCCAAATGTGGCCTTTTCCACGTCGGTGAGACTAGACTAGGTGACTGTTTTGCCGAGCATCTCTGCCTGGTCTGTAATGGCCTACCTAACCTCCTGAGCACTACCCTTTGACTCCCCGCCCCAGGCCCCCTCTGACATGTCCATTCTTGGCTTCCTCCAGTGTCAGAGACTCAATGTAAATTTGTAGACCAACACCTTATCTTCCACCTGGGCACCCTATAGCTGGAAGACCCAACAGTGGAGACTCAATTTCAAATAACCTTCCCATCCATTCTCCCCCACCAGCTTCCCTTCCAGGGCCCCCTCCTTCCTTCCATTCTACCTTCTGACCCTCCCTTCCAGCCAGCAACTGCATTCATCCTCCCAACCACCAACCAGGTCATACCTACCACCAGTATCCACCTTTCACCATCATTTCACCTCCACCTCTCCCCTTCTTTATCTGCAGCTCCCCCTACCTCCACATCCAATCCTGAAGAAGGCAAGTACCCGAAACTTTGACTTCTCCTTTCTTCCAGATGCCTGACCAACTGTGTTTTTCGAGCCTCCTTTTTGTCTACTGAGGTCCAATATATAGGATAACAAGGTGTAGAGCTGGGTGAACACAGCAGGCCAAGCAGCATCAGAGGAGCAGGGAGGCTGACGTTTTTCGGGCCCAGACCCTTTTTCAGAAATCCTAGCTACCCTTGTTTCATGTTTCAATCCTTTAATTTTCCCTGGCTGTTATGCGTGAGTTGGAAGCCCTCAAATCTTTCAACATTAAGGAAGTATCCCAGAGGCTTCCAGATGAGAGTGAAATTATCAGTTGGAATTTTCAATTTCCCTTCAACTCAGCAGTGTGGGGATTTCTGCAAAAATCCAGTGCACAACTCCGAAAGAACTATTTTTTTTAACACTGATCAATACTGCTTTTCATAATACCTTCACTGAATAATAATAGAGCAACATAATCACGTTTTTGTTAATTCTGCTTTTAATAGAGTCCTTAATGGGGGTCATCACGTATTATGGTATTGATACTTAATAATCAATCACATAGAGACTGGGAAAATAACATTGCCAAAACGTCAATGAATTCTAGGAATGTCTATCAAGAACATCCTTGTTTCGAGGAAAGGAACAGCTTTGGATGCAGTTCACTCAGAGATAGTTAAGAACCGCAGAGGCTGGAGTTAGCGATAACACAAGGTGGAGCTGGAGGTACACAGCCGGCCAAGCAGCAAAATAGGAAAATTGATGTTTCACGTTGAGACCCTTTTTCAGAAATCCATTTGATTCAGAAATCATTTCTGAAGAAGGGTCCTGACCCAAAACATCAACTTTCCTGCTCCTCTGCTGCTGCCTGACCTGCTGTGTGCCTCCAGCTCCACACTTAGCTTTGGAAGCAGTCATTGGAAATAAGTGCCAGATGGAGAACCTGCTTCCATTGGTCAGCACGAGGAAACTGTGATTATAACATAGGTCAAGAATTGTTGTGGAAAAGATCAATGAACAAATTAGCAATAACATTTAAATGAAGATCTAATTTTAGTAAGGTCAAATGGGTCCAAGCTAGTGGATTAGAATTTAAAATAGTAAACAATGGGAGGCCTTCAAAGAGGAAATAGTATGGTATGGAATACATGGTGGGTTAAGGGGGTTGGTGGGCGCAGGAGAGGAAGGATAACCAAGTAAAGCTCTCTGGATAAGTAAAAGGTTGGAAATTAAATGAAGCAGAATAAGGCAAATTATGATGAAATGCAAGGGAGAGGGGTACTCTAGTGGCAACATTACAAGACTAGAAATCTGGAATTTCAGACTTGTTTGGAGGGTCAGGATAGAAATAACACTCTGGCAGAAGTTGAAATTTCAATTCACTAAAAAAACAACTGTAATAAAAGGCTAGCCAGATAGTAACCCTGTAACCACTGCTGATGGTCATAAGTACCCATCTGGTTTATTAGTGTTCTACAGACAAGGGAATCTGCCATCTTTACCTGATCTGCATTACATGAGACCAGACCCACAGCACAGCAATGTGACTGTTCCTTAATTCTAGACAATTAGAAAGATGGGCAGTAACTACTTGTCTAGCCAGGGACACTCATTTTCTGTGATTGAATGAAGTAAAGATCTTCAGATTGAAACTTAAAATGAATATAAAAAACAGAAAAGCTCTCAAAGAGGAAATAAAAGATGTATAGAGTCTCTAAGCATGGCCTGAAACTAACATAAAACAACACAAAAATAGTCAAAGGGTGGCATCTATTGGCAACCAAGAAGAATTCTTGTGCAGATGTTTTGCAATCATGCCCTCTGTTTGCTTCTATCTTCACTAGAAAAGGGGATTTTGTTAATGTAGCAGTGAAAGATCTGGTTCTGAAAATTGTATAGGATAAAAATATTTAAAGAGGAGATACCTCAAGTGGTAGGCATTACTCAAAATAGAAAAGCACTTGGCACAAATGGGATGTGTCCTAGTTCACAGAGGTAAGTAAGGTTGAAAACTGCGCTCAGGGCATTCAGTCCTCCTTTAGATACAATTGTGATGCAAGAGAACTAGAATTTTGAAAATGTTTAACCCCTGTTCAAGAACAGGAGACATATAAATCTGGCACCATAGACCAGACAGTCTAACATCTGTGGAAAGATCTTCAAATACAAAATTAATTAGCACTTGAATTTATCAAAGGCAAATTGTGTTTAACTCATTATATCGATCTTTGATTACTTTATGGAGAGGATTGATTAGGGTAATGTGGTTGATGGTCTGTATATGCACTGCAAAAAACATTTTATAAAATGTACCACACTGTAGATTTGTCGTCAAAGTTAAAGCTCATGGGATTAGATGGACTGTTGCAGCGTGGATACAAAATTGGCTAAGACAGAAACCCAAGAGTGGCAATGAGGGGTTGTTTTTTTAAACTTGTATAAGGCATAGAGTGATATTTCCCAGGAGTCTGCAGCAGGACCACAGCTCTTTTGGATTGAAATTATGCTTTGGATATCTAAGTCTGCAGATTACATAAAATTCAGAAATGTAATAAACAAAGTGTAAAGAAATACCTCTTCTCGAAGACATAAGCAGATGAATGAAAGCTCAGACATACAGCAGATGAAATATCATACAGACAAGTCTTAAGGGATACCTTTTAGAAGAAGCTTAACGAAAGGCACTATGAACCAAATGGATGATTCTAAAAGGGGAGCAAGATTTGAGACAGTTTAGGGATGTATATACAAAATAGTTGAATGTGTAAGACAAAGTTGATAAGGTTTATATTAAAAAAACAAGACTGCTGCCTTTATTATAAAGATTATAAAAGCAAATACCTTTTACAATTTTTTTGAAAAGTCAGATTCAGCTGGAGTATTTGGTTCAATTTTGGCCACGTATTATAGGAAGGATATCAAGACCTTTGGTGGGGTGCAGAAGACATTTACTATAATGATGTCAGGGGTGAGTGTGTTCAGTTCTTGGAGAGACTAGATACATGGATTAAAGATGAGAGGGAAAATGTAAAATCCGGACAAATGGCTGCTATGATCACCTAAGTTCATGAAACCATCAGTAAATGAAGATCAGTCTGAGTCAAAATTAACATCATTATAAAAGGACACAAATCCCCCCCATTTTCTCACACCTTTCCGGAAGTTAGGCTTTGGGATGAAGAGTTTTGTTTAAGAGTACTCGGCTTAGGAAATCAATGAGCAGATGTAGGAATATTGAGTTCTGAAGGGTCAATGGATTCAAAATGTCAACTCTGCTTTCTCTCCCCAGATGCTGCTATACATGCAGAGTTGCTCCAGCAATTTTGGTTTTTGATAACAGCTGCTTCTCCTCAACGATACTAAAAAAATAGTTGCAATTAACTATATCTTCCTGGACGATTCCTGATACCCTTCCCTGTCTTTCTTTGGAATCTCATTACTTGTATCCGAGTTTGTGCTTACTGTCGTGTTTTCGTTTTCTCATAATGGAACTCTACTCTTTTTCACTCAAGACAACTTTGGAACAGGCTCCCGCTTCAATTTTGATCATTTTTTAAAACTTGCTCACGGATGTGTGCATCACTGGCTAGACTAAACTTAATTTCCTTCACCAATTGCCCGGAGGATGTGATGGGGAGCTGCCCTCTTAAAACTCTACAGTCCTTGGGGTATAGGGGCATCCATAGTGCTGTTAGCAAGGAAGCTGTAGGATTTGACATCGAAGCAATCGTGATATAATTCCATGTCAGGATGCTGTGAGTAGGAGGGATTCTTGCAGGTGATGTTGTTCCTATACATCTGATACCCTGTCCTTCTAGGTGTTAGAGGTTGTAGTTTAGTTGGTGCTGTCAATGGAACTTTGATCAGTTATTGCAGTGCATCTTGTAGATGATGCACATAAATGGCACTGTGCAATGGTGGTAAAGGGACTAATTGTTGAAGGCATGAATGTTTCCTGCCACTTACCGACCCAAGCTTGGAAGCTGTCCACGTCTTTTTGCATATAGACGTATACTGTTTCAGTTTCAGAGTTGCCGTGAATGGTGACGACCATTCTGTAATCATTAGCAAACATCACAATTTTCTAACAGAATGACAGAGGGAAGGTCATTGTTGAAGAATGCTGAATGAGATCTGGCCTAGCACACTCCTCTGAGGAACTCTGACAATGATGTCCTGGAGGTGAGATGACTGACTTCCAACAAAAAGAACAATCTAACCAAGTTTAACTGGAGTACGAAGCTACATGCTAAACAACTATAAAAAGAGATAAATATTTGTTGTGACTGGCTAAAGTGTTTTTTTTAAATAAAGTGGAGCAATGATGCCTTTACATCAAGATGTAAAATTTTGAATGGAGAAGTTTGAAATTATAAATGGTCAACATGGATTTGACAGCATAAAGAAGGAAAAACTTATTATGCCAGTGACAAAAGGACTGAAAAAAAACAGAAAAGAGATGACGGGTTGCAGGGATGCTTTGATTGTATTTCTGTGCCCTTGAAGTTATGATCTGTAAGGACAGTGGAAGCAAATTCAATAGCACCTTCCAACAGAAAATTAGACAGTACTTTAAATGAATATTGTTTTAGGGCCATGGATTGGTAGCAATTGGGCAGCTCTTTCAAACAGCCAGCAGAGGCATGAGTGGCCTCCATTTATGCAGTATTGTTCAGAAAATCATGCAACCTATCAGGCCATTCTGACAACCACAATCATCTGATTTGACCCAGCTTGTTGAAAGAGACATCTAATTCATGGTATTTCTTTATTCCTCATTGTCCTGTAATATTTTCCTTTTCAAATCAATAGGCTACTATTGAATCTGTGACACCAGCTCTTTAGGATGTGATTCCTAGATCTCTGCAATTTATTGCATTAAAAAAAGTTGATTTTAAGTATGTATCATTGAATTACTGATCTTCCTGCCAATGGGAAAAGGATTTCTTTAACCGCGCCGTCAAAATCTCTTAAGTTTATAAACAGCTGTGCTTTGTTTTACTGAAAATAATTATTACAATCCACCTGTCGCTAAACTGGACATTCAGAATTGGCAATTTAAATGCAAATAAGGATTGAATAAGAAAACAAACTTAAATCTCTCTAGAATCAGATTTTAAGTAGTAAGAAAATGTCAAGTCAATGTAATAAGTAAACAAGATAAACAAACAAATCAAATCTGTGAAAAAAGGCAAAAAAACAGTAACAACCAAATTCTAAGAGCTCAAGTGCTCAAGTGTTGCAAGACCTGCCTATCAAAAAATTAGTTGATCCCATTAATGACAAATTATTCACATATTGTGCTGTAACTTGGAAATAAGTTTGGTCAATGAGCTAATAACTTCACTTCTACAGTCACCTCAAATCACAATAGGTCATCCAATCACTGATGAATAAACAACAATGATAGATGTTATACATAACCCAGTTATTGACCACTTCTTGACTATGACAGACAGTTTGAGACATTTCATTAAAAAAAATACTTGCTAAGAACAAAAAAATCCCAGGTAAAGGCACAAAAAGCAGGGGGGGGGGGGGAGGAGTCAAAAGAAATTGGAAATAAAAACAAAAACACTGTAGGACAATGATGATGATGCAAGGAAATCAAAGTCAGAAACAAAAAGAGAAAGAGCAGGTCAAAACAAAAATGATATGCTAAATAGTCCCCGACTAGCAAACAAATGTTAGCTTCTGAAGGGTGGAAAAAACACAAGACTTCCATGTATTTCCATAGATTTAAAATGCAGGATTGCAGGCTTGAAAATAGTGTTGCAGATGTATCAAAAAGATGGATCAAACATTAGGTGAAGATTTATTGCAAGTAGTTTCATCTAATGCAAGAAAGATGAATTGATTTTGGTTAAATTAGATATAACTGACAATTCATTGGTAGAGAAGATGCATTATTTTCCAATTGTTATCCTCCCATGGTTTAAGTGATTTGTGCTCTATTGTATTTTACAAAAAGAACAGAGGAACTTTCAATGATTTAGATTGTATGTATTAATCATACCCAGTGGCTGTGAACCATATATCTAAACCAGAAGAAGATTTTTGACATCTAATTCTGTGACAAGACTTTGGTGCTAGGTACCCTACTCATACCCATGATCTCAAATCCATTTACAGATACAGTTGAACAATTTTCTGTTTTAACTCTACGAGGCTTAAGGTATCAATCCATTTCTTGCAACCAAATAGAGCAAGCGTAGGGATTTTTTTCTAATTTCAAAGAACAGTAAATAGAATTAAAAGTAAATTAAAATGTAGATTTAAACAGCTTTGGTAAATTTGTGCCCTTGCTTCCCATGGCTAAATGTGCAATGCAAGTAAAATCCTCAAAATAAAATTGAATACATTAAAGAAAAAAAAAGATAATTGAGAAAGCTTTCATAACACTTAACATGTACTGCCAAATATCTATTAATTTCATGTGAACATTTTGGTAAAAATATTGTAATCAAAGCCACTAATAATAATCCAGTATTATCCAACATAATTTCTGCTGGATTAATTAAAATGCAGTACACGACATGAAAGCATAGCAAAACAACAAAGAAAAAAATCATAATCCATATTCATTAATTACATATTTAGAAGAAAATAATTTCAAATTTGCTGATTTACTTTTGTACTCTGCCAAAAATTGCACAAAGACAAAGACAAAAGAGTCACATTTTTTAAACAAAAACTGGTCAGTATGTGTGAATTAAAATGAACATTCATGCTAATCGTATTCTCTTAATTTAAAGAAATTTTGCACTGGAATAAAAGAACTTTTCATAATCCATATGGGAGTTTAACACAGCTGATTTAGTTCATTAACATATTCCAGCTAGCAAACTATGCATCTCTCTCATCAACAGCAGTTCACATTAGCAGCCAGTTTCTAGATGCTTAGAACAATTTTAGACTAGATTGCTAGTGACCAAAAAAGAAGACAAGCACAGCACCGTGTAAATGCACGTCTCTCACAAAATAAAGCTTAACACCCTTCAGGTTTTGGAGGAGGAATCAGTTGTTATTTTTCCCCCCCTTTCTTCATGCCCTTTGCTGGTAACACCATGGGTGCGTCATATGTCATAAATACCATGAGAACTAATCCATCAGTTGTAATGGCTCCTATAAAACACCACTGTGAGATTGCAATAAGACTGGAAAATAGGCTACAAATCCCAGTTATGCTCAGGCTCGCAATGAAGCGAAACAGAAAGGAGGTAAGAAAGGGATCAAGAGATAGATGGCCACCTGAACCATGACCAGAGAGGGCAGAGGTCACAGGCCAAGGTCTTTATAACATCTTCACTACCTAACTTCTGTGAGGTACCAATCTAAACTATCACAGCAGCAACACAAGACAAAGAGAAAGAATAAATGTGATTACCTCTGTGGATATCTTCCTGGACTCCTTTCTGCCATTTCTATTTGCCATTCCAGACAGTCGAGTGAGTCTCGCTTGAAAACCTATCAAACCAGCAATAGTTTAAGAGATTTTGATATGACCTATTTGACAGCTATTTCAGTCAAAAGGAGCATGTGGTACAGTTTGACCTCAACTATGTGAAACACTGCCAGTCAGGCAAAAAGTAATTGGCAAATCTAATTGTTATTTTTTTTATATAATTGACAAAGTACTGTCTTAATTTGGTCAAGGATATGTATTAACACTTTGGAAACTGTACTCACATTTTGACATTGAAATAAATGGCGTGACAAATATAAAAAATTTATTCAGAGAAATTTAAATTCATAAATTTCCACTGTTCTATATTGTCAGCAAATTTGAACATAAGATTTAGAATTATTTTTGAAGATGCTATTTCACAGAAATAGATTTTGATTACTTGATGACAATGATTTTTACTTATTGTCAATTTGCTTCTGATTTCAGTCCCTATTTTCCAATACAAGAATTCTCCAGGGAGGCGAGTCCAAAACTAGACAGCATATGTTTAAGGTAAGACAGAAAAGATTTAAAAGGGTTCTAAGAGGCAACTTTTTGCACACACAAGGTGGTGCGTGCATGGAATGAGCTGCCAGAAGAGGCGAGTACAATTACAACATTTAAAAAGCATCTGGGTGGGTATATGAATAGGAAGGGTTTACAGGAATATGGGCCAAATATTAGCAAAATGGGACTAGATTAATTTAGAATATCTGGTCGATATAGGCGAGTTGGATCGAAGAGTCTGTTTCCATGCTGTGCATCTCTATGGCTATAACTTAAACTATTCTTTCATTTGAAGATTTTGGGCAAAGTTCCATTTTTTTCAGAGCAGCAATTGGTTAATAGTTATATCAAGTACATTTAGTCATTTTTCTTAATATATGCAAACTTAACTTTATAATATGGACCAATGTGAATCACTCTTACCTGGAAGTCAACAAATTGTAGCTTCTTATACTCTCTTGCAGAGTATGACATCACTGGCCATGCCAGCATTTATTGCTCATCCTTAATTGCCCCCAAGGAGACAACACAAGCTACTTACTTGAACACTACAGTTCTTAGTGGTGTACCAATTTGCAACTTAAAACTGGCACACCCAAGGTGCTGTTAGGGAGGCATTTCCAAAAGTTTGACCAAGTTACAGTGATGGTATGTGTGTGTATATAAAATATATCCCTCCTGCCCTCTAAAATAGTCTAGCAAATCTAAAGAAAGGAAAGGAACTAGACAGTATACTTGGCACCAATCTAAGCACAGGAAACAACAACAAACAGCCCTATTGATCCTAGAAAATCTTCCTTACTGGAGCTTGTGCCAAAATTTGGAGAGGTGTCTTGTAGAATAATCAAACAACAGTCCGACAGTGATACTCACAATGTCCCAGACACCATCGTCACAATCTCTGTGTCTGCACTGTCCCACCAGCAAGTCAGATTGACCAGTGGTAGTAGCGGAGTGGTATACCTTCGATAAGGAATTACCCTAGCAGTCCTGAACATTGATCCTATGAAATTTCATGGCATGTAGCTGAGCATGGGCAATGAAACATCCTACTGATTGGGACCTCCATCATCCACTTTCCTGATGAACCAGTACTCTTCCGTGTTCAACACCACTTAAGGGAAACATTGAGAGAGTGGTAAGAACACAAAACATACTCTAGCTGGGGCATTTCAATGTCCATCACCAAGACTGGCATAGTAGCACTACGAAAGCTGGCGAAATCCTCAAAAACATAGCTGCTAGACTGGGTCTACAGCAATGACGAAGGAGCCAAGGGTAAAAACTACTTGAACTCATCCTTACCTAATCTACTGGTTACCGATGGATTTGTCCATGACAATGTCAATAGGAGCAACCACTGCACTGTCCTTGTTGAGACAAAGTCTCCACATTGACGATACTCTCCATTATGTTGTGTGGTATTACCACTGGCTAAAATGGGGCAGATGACTAACAGAACTAACAACTCAAATATCCATGAGGCACTGTGGGTCATCATCAATAGGAGAACTGTATTCAACCACAAACTGTAATTTCATCACCTGGCACACTCTTAACTCTACCACTGATAAAGCTGAGAGATCAACTCTGGCTCAAAGAAGAGTGCAAAAGCAGCACCTGGCAGACCTGAAAATGAAACGTCCACCTCATAATGCGACAACTCAGGACTATTTCCATGCCAAACAATGGCAGCAGCATGCAACAGAAAGGATTAAGCAATCTCACAAGCAATACATCAGATCTGAGGTTTATAGTCCTGTCACATTCAAATGTGGTGCAGTGGTCAATTAAACAAGGATCAGAAGTGATAATTCCACAAATATCCCCATCCTTAATAATAGGGGATGATGAGCACATCACTGCAAAACATAAGGCTGAAGCATCTGCATCAACTTCAGCCAGACAATGTCAAATGGGTAATCCAACAAGATCTCTTGCCACAGTCGCCAGTATTCAACTTACTGGACTCATTCTACGTAATATCAAGGAATGACTGAAGCATTCGAGTAGTACTGATGACTTATGTTCCAGAACTAGCTTAGCCCTCCGTGAAGCTGTTCAAGTGCAGCTTGAAGATTGGCGTATTACCGATATTGTGGAAGACTGTCTAGGTATGTCCTGTGTAAAGCAATCAGGACGAATTCAATCCAGATAATTACGGCCTGAGTTTATCAGAGGAATTCCTCAGCACAGTGTTCCACAACTTGCAGCTATTTCAACACTGACTCCACCACCATCCCCGCCCCATCCCCACCCCAGCCTCTCCAGTCAGGTCAGAAGCGGGGATGTCCCCTCATATTTGCACAATGTTCAACACAATTCATGACTTCTCAGATATGAAAGCAGCCCATGTCCAAACGAAGACAGGCCTGGACAACACTTAGCTTTGGCTTAGTAAATGGCAAGTGACATTCAGACCAAATTAAAGGCAAGCAATGACCACCTCCAAAAAGGAAGAATCTAGCTATCTTCCTCTGACGTTCAATGACAGTACCAGTGCTGAAATCCACACAAGCAAAATCTTGGGGGCTATCAGTGACCAGGAACAGACTAGACCAACCATTTAAATGTTTTGTTCTAAGAGCAAGTCAGAGACTAGGAATTCTACGACAAGTAACTCATTTCCTGTCTTCCCATTGCCTGCCCACTGTCTACAAGGCACAAGTCATGGCTGTTGTGGAATACAGTCTACATTAATGCATGATGCATCTCCAACAACACTTAAAATGCACATCATCAACCAAGAAATAAAGCAGGAAATTTAACAACCTCCCCATCCATCAACTTCAACATCCACTCCATCCACCACTGACCCGCAGAGCAGTGTACAGCATTTACAAGATGCACTGAAATGACTCTCAAATGCTCTTCTGGTACCACACTTCCAGCCCGCGACCACCTAGAATGACAAGAACAGCAGGTGCACAGGAACACTATCACTCAAAAGTTCCCCTCCAAGCCATTCTGGTTTGAAACTGTGTCAGGGAAAAACACACAAGTTCTTTTTTTTATTCTGAAGGTCAGTTTTGTCCGAATAATTTTGTTCATTCGCTGTTACACAATGTTAGGTCAAAGACTCCAAAATGGTTATATTAAAAAGATAATCGTCATACAACATTTGTTTAAAAAACCTTTGAAAAGTATTTAAATTAAGCTTGTACATAAAGCATTAAACATGTTCTGATGAAACAATATCAATTTATAACAATAAAATATTCTGTATTCTTACAAAATATATAATTAATATTGAATAACAATATGCAAGTGTGAAATATGAAACAAAAACCATCTTCCCTTACTGTGTATAATTCATTTTCAGTCTTGCTTCTTGTATTTGTTCAAGCAAATTGACTTAACCCAATTTCTTCCTAATACAATTATACACTGGGCAAAGGCATGAAAAGAAATAAAATTGCCAAGTACAATCAAAATTTCAATTACTTAAACTTGATAGTCTAACAGCTATGAGCACCAACAACTGTCCTCTCAAAAAAAAGTCAAATTATTTTTTAGTCCGACTCCTGCAACTAGAAACAAGAATGGTACTGACCTCTTTGAGCTGTTTTCGACATGAGTGGGAAGGTGCCAGTTAAGATGCTTTCAAATACCGGATCTGGCAATTCTGTCTCAAGTTCCAGGGCGTCATCTTGCTCCCACCAGGGAATTATCCCTGCAATACCACATGCACCACCAGATTCACCCTCAAGGAACCAGTCACTTTGTTCATCATCACCTTTCAGGAAAAAAAAATCAAAATCTTAAAACAAACAGATTTAAATAAAATTGTACAATACAAATATTACTAATCAAACAAATAAATTGTCATTTGTCTGATATCTGAGCTTTTCAAAACATTCATGGTATACTTGTTTTAATATGCTAACAGAACTATAATTGTGCGGTTTAAATCTCAAGATACAAACCAAAATGAGTGAAAAAAGGAAGGAGCTTTATGAACAAATTAATAGATTAAAAACAGAAAATACTAATAAGAGTCAGTGATCACACAACATTCTTCAGACAGAACCAAAGGTAGTGTCTCTGGCTGAATATTCCTCATCAGAACCCAAGAGAGACAGAAGTGTCATAGATTTTCCACAAACAAAAGTTGGGAAGAAGAATAAAAGGGAAGGCCAGTGAAAGAGTGTCGTTATGAAGCCAATTGATTAATAATATGTTCCAATTGCCAGGTAATCAATAGAGCACTGCAGACTGCATACTCGGGCCCTATGTAATCGTAGTTCCCACTGCATCAGCAGTGTCTGTTCGGGAAATTGATCCGCCTGCATCTTGGACAAAAAGGCAAAAGTCCTAACATTGGAGGTTTTCACTTCTGATAATAATTACTCAGTAAACATTAGATGATTAAAATCCTAATCAAATTTCTTGGAAACTATTAAGCTGACAACTCCAACTCACAGAAACCTCTATCCTCAATCACAAACCCCAGACCCTCAAAATCACCCCAATGACCAAACCAGCCCCAACCCTACACAATTCCACTATCCCTTTCCCTTATTAATGCTGGCCTGAACTGCCACCATAGGGTCATAGGGATATTCAGCACGGAAACAGACCCTTCATTCCAACTTGTCCATGCCGACCAAATATCCTGTATAAATCAAGCCCCATTTGCCAGCATTTGGCCCATATCCAGCTAAATGCTTCCCCAAGTAAATCCATGTACCCATCCAGACGCCGTTTAAATGTTGTAATCGTATCAGTCTCCACCAATTCCTCTGGCCGTTCACTTCATACACACGTGACGTTCTGTGTGAAAAAGTCGCCTCTTTAGGTCCCTTTTAAAATCTTTCCCTCTCACCTTAAATCCATGCCATCTAACTTTGGACTCTTCCTCCCAGAGAAAAGGCCTTGCCGATTTACTCCATGCACGCCCCTCATGATTTTATAAACGTCGATAAAGGTCACCCCTCAGCCTCCAGCGGTCTGGGGAAAATAGCCCCAGTGTATTAAACCTCTCTCTATGGATGTGAGATTGCTCGCTGAGCTGGAAGGTTAGTTTTCAGATGTTTTGTCACCATTCTAGGTAACATCATCAGTGAGCCTCTGATGAAGCGCTGATGTTATGTCCCGCTTTCTATTTATCTGGTTAGGTTTCCTTGGGTGGTGATGTCATTTCCTGTTCTTTTTCTCAGAGGATGGTAGATTGGCTCCAAAACAACGTGTTTGTTGATGGAGTTCCGGTTGGAATGCCTTGCTTCTAGGAATTCTTGTGCGTGTCTCTGTTTGGCTTGTCGTAGGATGGATGTGTTGTCCCATTCAAAGTGGTGTCCTTCCTCATCTGTATGTAAGGATACTAGTGATAGTGGGTCATGTTGTTTTGTGGCTAGTTGATCTTCATGTATCCTGGTGGCTAGCTAACTGCCTGTTTGTCCAATATAGTGTTTGTCACAGTTCTTGCAAGGTATTTTGTAGATGACGTTCGTTTTGCTTGTTGTCTGTATAGGGTCTTTTAACAGACAACAAGCAAAACGAACGTCATCTACAAAATACCCTGCAAGAACTGTGACAAACACTACACTGGACAAGCAGGCAGAAAGCTAGCCACCAGGATACATGAACATCAACGAGCCTCAAAACGACATGACCCACTATCACTAGTATCCTTACATACAGATGAGGAAGGACACCACTTTGAATGGGACAACACATCCATCCTACGACAAGCCAAACAGAGACACGCACAAGAATTCCTAGAAGCAAGGCATTCCAACCGGAACTCCATCAACAAACACGTTGTTTTGGAGCCAATCTACCATCCTCTGAGAAAAAGAACAGGAAATGACATCACCAACCCAAGGAAACCTAACCAGATAAATAGAAAGTGGGACATAACATCAGCGCTTCGTCAGAGGCTTACTGATGATGTTACCTAGAGTGGTGACGAAATGTCTGAAAACTAACCTTCCAGTTCAGCGAGCAAACTCACATCCAGAACCTCAACCTGAGCTACAAATCTTCTCAAACCTCGCTACCTCTCTCACTATAGAGATAAAACCCTCCAACCCTAGCAACATCCTTGTAAATCTTTTCTGAACCATTTCAAGTTTCACAATATCCTTCCTATAGCAGGGTGACCAGAACTGCATGCAATACTCTAACAGTGGCCAAATCAATATTCTATACAGTCACAACATGACATTCCAACTCCGATACTCAATGCATTGACCAATAAAAGCAAGCATACCAAACACACTTCACTATCCTATCTACATGCGACTCCACTTTCAAGGAACTATGAACTTGCACTGCAAGGTCTCTTTGTTCAGCAACACTCCCCTGGACTTACCATTAAATGTATAAGTCCTGCCCTGACTTGCTGGTCCAAAATGCAGCACCTCACATTTATCTAAACGAAGCTCCATTTGCCACTCCTCAGCCGATTGACCCATCAGATCACGATTCCATTGTACTCTGAAGTAATGTCCTTTTGTTTCCACTCCACCTCCAATTTTGGTGTCATCTGCAAATTTACTAACCATAACTCTGAAGTTCACATCCAAGTCATCTATAAGTAGCAAGAAACAGTGGACGTGGCACCAATCTTTGTGACACACTGGTGGTCACAGGCCTCCAGTGTGAAAAGCAAACCTCCACCACCACCCTTTGCTGTCTTGAAGGTAGAAGACACTATTCAGATAGCTAATTCTCCCTGTATTCTGTGATCTAGCCTTGCTAAACAGTGTGGTATGAGGGACCCTGTCAAACATCTTACTGAACTCCATATAAATCATGTCCACTGCTCTGCCCCATGAATCCTCTCTTACTTTGATAGAACATTACAGGCCCTTCAGCCTTCGATATTGTGCCAACCTGTCATACCAATCTGAAGCCCATCTAACCTACACTATTCCATGTACGTCCATATGCTTATCCAATGACGACTTTAATGTACTTAAAGTTGGCGAATATACTACCATTGCAGGCAAAGCATTCCATTCCCTTACTACTCCGAGTAAAGAAACTACCTCTGACATCTGTCCTATATCTTTCTCCCCTCAATTTAAAGCTATGCCCCCTATGCTCACCGTCATCATCCTAGGAAAAAGGCTCTCCCTATCTACCCTATCTAACCCTCTGATTATTTTCTATGTCTCAATTAAGTCACCTTTCAACCTTCTTCCCTCTAACGACAACAGCCTCAAGTCCCTCAGCCTTTCCTCGTAAGACCTTCACTCCATACCAGGCAACGTCCTAGTAAATCTCCTCTGCACCCTTTCCAAAGCTTCCACATCCTTCTTATAATGCGGTGATCAGAACTATACACAATACTCCAAGTGCAGCCGCACCAGAGTTTTGTACAGCTGCAGCATAACCTCTTGGTTCCGGAACTTGATCCCTCTATTAATAAAAGCTAAAACACTGTATGCCTTCTTAACAGCCCTGTCAACCTGGGTGGCAACTTTCAAGGATCTGTGTACATGGACACAGATCTCTCTGCTCATCTACACTACCAAGAATCTTACCACTAGCCTAGTACTTTGCCTTCTGGTTACTCCTACCAAAGTGCATCACCTCACACTTGTCTGCATTAAACTCCATTTGCCACCTCTCAGCGCAGCTCTGCAGCTTATCTATGTCTCTCTGTAACCTACAGCATCCTTCGTCACTATCCACAACTCCACCAACCTTAGTGTCGTCTGCAAATTTACTAACCCATCCTTCTACACCTTCATCCAGGTCATTTATAAAAATGACAAACAGCAGTGGACCCAACACCGACCCTTGCAGTACACCACTAGTAACTGGTCTCCAGGATGAACATTTCTCATCAACTACCACCCTCTGTTTTCTTTCAGCAAGCCAATTTCTGGTCCAAACTGCTACATCTTCCACAATTCTATTCCTCCGCATTTTGTACAACAGCCTACTGTGGGGAACCTTATTGAACGCCTTGCTGAAATCCATATACACCACATCAACCAGTTTACTCTCATCTATCTGTTTGGTCACCTTCTCAAAGAACTCAATAAGGTTTGTGAGGCATGACCTTCCCTTCACAAAACCGTGCTGACTATCCCTCATCAATTTATTCTTTTCTAGATGATTATAAATCCTATCCCTTATAACCTTTTCCAACACTTTACCAACAACTGAGGTAAGGCTCACTGGTCTATAATTACCAGGGTTGTCACTACACCCCTTCTTGAACAGGGGAACCACATTTGCTATCCTCCAGTCGTCTGGCACTATTCCTGTAGACAATGACGAGTTAAAGATCAATGTCAAAGGCTCGGCAATCTCCTCCCTGGCTTCCCAGAGGATCCTAGGATAAATCCAATCTGGCCCAGGAGACTTATCTACTCATACTCTGTAGGATTTCTGATACCCCTTCCTTGTGAACGACTTCAAAAATCTCAAATCAAATTAGTGAGACGATTTTCATGCACAAAGCCATGTTGATTATCGCAAATCAATCCTTTCCTTTCCAAATACGTACAAATCCTGTCCCTCAGGATTCCCTCCAATCTGCCCACCACCAATGTCAAGGTCACCCGTCTATAGCTCGCTGGTTTTTGCTTTCTTAAATAAAACAGTGGTACAACATTAGACAACCTCCAGTCTTCAGGCACCTCACCTATGGCTATCGCAGATACAAATATTTCAGTAAGATGCCCAGCGACCTCTTCCCTCCCTTTTCAGAGTTCTAGGATACAACTCATCAGGTCCTGGGGATTTATACACCTGTTTTTTTTTTAAGGTGTTCAGCACCTCCTCCTCTGTAATATGGATACTTTAAAATGTTACTACTTACTTCCCCATATTCTCTATCTTCCAGATCTTTTTCTAGAGTAAACACTGATGCAAAATACTTGTTTATTACCTCCAACTGCTGTGGTTTCACACATAGGTGGCCTTGCTGAACTTTAAGGGGTCCTATTATCTCCCTAGTTAACCTTTTGTCCTTAACACATTTGTAGAATTTGCGCTACCACCAGCCTTGATTACATCCTTGTCCACTGAGCCACGACCCCATTGCCATTAGCTACGCACACCCTCACAAACCCCCTTGACCTACCCCAAGCACTCCATCGCGTTAACATTGCATACTATCCACCTAGCATCCTAACTCGTTAACTAACTGTCACACTAACCTCACATTCAGGCTTTCAGCATAGCTGTGAAAATTTCTGGCTGCATTACTGGACAGTTAAATTTCAAAATCTCAACAACATGCTGCAAAAGGAATTGGGGTTTGACCCCTACTGATTTTCCTACATTACTGAGAGCTGTAGGAATTTCAGCCAGGTTTTCCGTTTCTGAAAGAGTCAGGATAAAAATTCCCCAAAGAAATACAGACCTCATTATGAATGCTCAAAAATGAGCTGCATAGTAATCTCACTGATTTGCCACTCCTCAGAATATCCGGGACAATTTTTGAGGTTTTATGTTTAAAGAATTGTAGACAGCAATTCATTTGGAGTTTTGAGATAACGTCCTTCTTCAAAATAAAAAAAAAGATCACTGACAAGACAATGAGTCACTCTTGTTTTCAAAATCAATTATTGGAAATCACAGTTTAAGCTAAGTAAAAAGCAGAGATTGCTACCTGCTAGATTTATTGGAAGGCATGTGTCGCCAAAGAACTCCCGGTTTAACTGGAAATCACACGTCTAAGTACCTTGTGGTCAAGAGCGGTGGCATTTTTAGTATTGTTGGGAATTTAGTTGAGCTACAGCAAGCTGAGAGAGAGATGTTACACAGCTCAGAGTCTGTTTCCATGCTGTATGACCCTTCAGTCCAACTTGTCCATGCTGACTGTAATCCCAAACTAAACTAGTCCTACCTGCCTGTGCTTGTACAATATCCTTCCAACATTTCTGATTCACATACTTAACCAAAAATATCTTTTAAACGTTGTAGCTGTGCCTGCATCCAACACTTCCTCTGGAAGTTCATTTTGCATCCTTTACATTTCTGAGACAACCGTTTGAGGTCCCAAGTGATAACTGAAACACTGATCCAACTGTTTACCCATAAGCCTTTGAAACATCTCTTCTGCACGTTTCCTGAATGAACTGCCTGTGAGGATCTTCATGACAACTGCCTTTGCTGTATAACATCCAATTACCGAAAATTTTGTACCTTGTTTTTTTGTACCCCCCTTCAAAACTAACAGTTATTGGCTAAAATGTTTTTTCTTTCAAAGTCACTACTGCAGAGAAAATCTATTTGTTTTAGTTACCTGTGTGCATATTTGAGTGTGTTCGACCTGAAATTGCACGCAGAACCAATTATAAAATAAGACATTAAACCAAGATGAAAATAAGTCAATAATTTTGTTGGTTAATAAAGATAACCTGATCAATGGATTTTTTAAAATTCAAACCTAATGTGGTATAATTGCTCCCATAAGTAACTGGGTGAAGTATTTAAATTTACATTGTGACCAGTGTCATAATTGGGGTCAGTCAGCCAAGTTGAGTGGGCAACTGGTTTGCAATGTAGAATGATGCCAACAATTAGTGTTCAATTCCCATACTGGCTAAGGTTATCAAGAAGGATTCTCCTTCTCAATCTTTTTCCTTGCTTAAAAAGAAAGTGGTGAAACACCAGTTGTCTCTTTCGGAGAGAGAGCAGCTCTTTGGTCTGGTAAGATTATGGCAACTCTACTCTTAATGGGACTAGACAGAAGCAATGCAATCCTCCAAGCTTAATTGTAACAGTTTGGAAGATGAAGGCAAGAGAACTCTATCATGAATCTGGAGGGGGGGGGGGAGGGAAGAGGTAAGAGCAGATGTGTGTGAAATCGACGAATCGAACACTGTTGAGTGTCTATCAATCACGCTGAGTGGAGGAGTCCTTGGCTGAAGAACATTACATAATTGGAAGTGCTAATACGATAAAGTTGCACCTTCTTAACAGATGAAATGGTACAGAAGAATCTGGGATAAGTAGTAATACAGTCCTCAGTGGAAGCAGCAGTCAACGTAACTGTACTTGAGATAAGAGGCAACATTGATACAATTATCAATGTACCGGCTGAATGGCCTACTCCTACACTAAGGTTTTATAATAACTGTAGTGTTAGATGAAATATTGTTGGACCTCCATTCACAGAAGGAGCAGACAGCTCCCAGACTATACTGGTAACAGATGAACACGTAGAGGGAGCAGACTCTTTCCCGTCACTTCCTCACATCCGCCTCTCTACTTCTGGTGACATGTTACCAACCGTACCTCGAGTTCAAAGGCACACACCATTACCTTGCTGACATTTCCTCGCAATCTGTCCTGTGAGGACATTATTCCATTCCCCAGTACTTCTATCTTTGTTTCATCTATTCAAATGATGTGATCTTCCAAACTAGCACTTCAGATATATATTTTTTCCCCCCCTAAAACAAGTATGTTCCTGATTCAGCACACTACAGTTCAATCATCTAAAGCCTCCAAAACTCCCTCCAACAAAACAGCAATTTACTCATTCACCTTTTAATACAGTATATTGTATTGACGGACCACAATATAGTCTGCTCTATACACGAGAGACCAACTGCAAACCAGATGATCCTTTTGCAGAACACCTCCATCCAGTCTGCAATGATGACCCCAAGTTTACAGTCACCTGTTATTTCAGTTCTCCACCTTACTCCTGCCGTGTGCTTGTCATTTGGCATTTCAATTCTACACGTGGTTTCTACCATGAGCTTCTTGCCATTAGGCCCATCAGTTGTTCATAGAACATAGAACATTACAGCACAGTACAGGCCCTTCAGCCCTCGAGGTTGTGCCAACCTGTCATATCGATCTCAAGCCCATCTAACCTACACTATTCCATGTACGTCCATATGCTTATCCAATGATGACATATATGTACCTAAAGTTGGCGAATCTACTACCATTGCAAGCAAAGCATTCCATTCCCCTACTACTCTGGAGTAAAGAAACTACCTCTGACATCTGTCCTATATCTTTCACCCCTCAATTTAAAGCTATGCTCCCTCGTGCTCGCCGTCACCATCCTAGGAAAAAGGCTCTCCCTATCCACCCTATCTAGCCCTCTGATTATTTTATAGTTTGAGTCACCTCTCAACCTTCTTCTCTCTAACGACAACAGCCTCAAGTCCCTCAGCCTTTCCTCGTAAGACCTTCACTCCATACCAGGCAACATCCTAGTAAATCTCCTCTGCAACCTTTCCATAGCTTCCACATCCTTCTTATAATGCAGTGATCAGAACTGTACGCAATACTCCAAAGTGCGGCCACACCAGAGTTTTGTACAGCTGCAGCATAAAATCTTGGTTCCGGAATTCGATCCCTCTATTAATAAAAGCTAAAACACTGTATGCCTTCTTAACAGCCCTGTCAACCTGGATGGCAACTTTCAAGGATCTGTGTACATGGACACAGATCTCTCTGCTCATCTACACTACCAAGAATCTTACCACTAGCCTAGTACTTTGCCTTCTGGTTACTCCTACCAAAGTGCATCACCTCACACTTGTCTGCATTAAACTCCATTTGCCACCTCTCAGCGCAGCTCTGCAGCTTATCTATGTCTCTCTGTAACCTACAGCATCCTTCGTCACTATCCACAACTCCACCAACCTTAGTGTCGTCTGCAAATTTACTAACCCATCCTTCTACGCCCTCATCCAGGTCATTTATAAAAATGACAAACAGCAGTGGACCCAACACCGACCCTTGCGGTACACCACTAGTAACTGGTCTCCAGGATGAACATTTCCCATCAACTACCACCCTCTGTCTTCTTTCAGCAAGCCAATTTCCGATCCAAACTGCTATATCTCCCACAATTCCATTCCTCCATATTTTGTACAAAAGACTACTGTGGGGAACCTTATCAAACGCCTTGTTGAAGTCCATATACACCACAACCGGTTTACTCTCATCTACCTGTTTGGTCACCTTCTCAAAGAACTCAATAAAGGTTTGTGAGGCACGACCTTCCCTTCACAAAACCGTGCTGACTATCCCTAATCAATTTATTCTTTTCTAGATGATTATAAATCCTATCCCTTATAACCTTTTCCAACACTTTACCGACAAGTGAGGTAAGGCTCACTGGTCTATAATTACCAGTGTTGTCTCTACTCCCCTTCTTGAACAGGGGAACCAAATTTGCTATCCTCCAGTCGTCTGGCACTTTTCCTGTAGACAATGACGAGTTAAAGATCAATGCCAAAGGCTCGGCAATCTCCTCCCTGGCTTCCCAGAGGATCCTATGATAAATCCAATCCGGCCTAGGGGACTGATCTATCTTCACCCTCTGTAGGATTTCTAATACCTCTTCCTTGTGAGCCTCAATCCCACCTAGTCTAGTTGCCTGTATCTCAGTATTCTCCTCGACATCTTGTTCCCACTCCGACCATTCTACCCTTGGCCTTTCAATGACACTCAATGAAAGCTCGAGCAACAACACTTTATCTTTCAGTTCAGCACTCAACAACATCCTGAACTCAACACTGAGTTCAACAATTTTAGATCATAACATCTGTCTCCATTTTGTTCCCATTTTGCCTTTTCTAGTTTCTTTCCTTATTTACTTTTTTATATTCAGGTGGCTAGTGTTTAGCAAATCAGGTATCACCTTGACACACCTGTTTCTTATGTTCACTCCCTTTGACTTTTGTTCAAGTCTTTTGTAATTTTATTTCTCCTGCTCCCCAACTTATCACTTACCTTCCATTCTGTTCTACCTCTCTGTATTGGCAATTTCATTTGCTGAGCTGCAATTATATTTCTATCTTTCTTGACTTCTGATAAAAGTCATCAATCTGAAACATTTAGCAGAACTTTCCCAGTTCCTGAACAATGTGGGCAATGGTGAGTCACTTAGAATAATGTTGGGAGAACAAAAAAAAACTTGGAGAAAGAAACTATTTTGCACATGAAGTTTTAACATCTAGATGAAAACCTCACTGGTGAATGGAGAAGGACCTATCTACGTGCATTAACATCTTGTTATTACTTAATTAGGCTTCATTCATAGGCAAGTGCACTGTGTCAATGCTCGTCATGAAACTCTGAATGGGTATCTGACATCTGCAGCCTACCAGAATCTTTGCTAGGCATCTACTTTGATCAAAATTCCTCAGCTTTGGAGCACACTCCATGTGCAATAATTGTCTGCAGCCTCCATTCATGGAGGCTGGCATTGGACAGGCATCAACATTGCCACATCTGCGCAGCACGGCTCACTAATATTACAGTTCACCACTTCAGTACTAAGCTTTGGAGCTCAATGATGTCTTACATTTCAATGTTGCTGTCATGTCACTGTGTGCAAGGAGTGACCCATCTCACAAACCAGAACAAGAGTACAGAATCTTATTTTCCATTTTTTAGCACTCACGCACTTTGCAACAACTTGGAAACTCACAGCATCTGTCTTGCTAAGCCTTGCTATGCACTGTCCTCTCACTTAGAAACGGCTCACAGTACTTATTTCTTGCCTTGCCACACTGGTTAGCACAGGCAGAATGCCAGACAGTTTTACATACAGGCCAATGATCATTCAAAGTGTGGACATGTTGCTATACAACATTGGGCTATATCAGCATCACACCCATAATGTGACAAGCACACTGAATCCACTTCGACCAAATGGCCGTGACACAATATCTAAGGGTAGTATTCCTCAGTCTAGTTCAGGGGGATGATTAGTGGGTGTCACCACAACAGTCAAATGTGTTGTCTGATCTCAGTCCATGGGCTTGGATATGGTCAGTTGGCCGCTTTGGAAGTACACATCAAACATTGGGTATCAGTGTGGGTTGGGCTAATGTCCTATAAAGTGCAGCACAACAAATGGGCATTAATAGTAAGTCAGTTGTGGAACTGCACAGAAATTGCATAGGAGTTGGCCACTCATCACGCAGGCTGGCATTCAAAGCCAGTCAGGGAGGTAAGCCATGGCCGGTACTTGAGATCTGTTCATTTCAAATCAATGGGAGGTTATCAGGGGCTGCTGCTTTGGTGGACAAGTTTGGGAGGTTAATCGTGGGGATTAGAGACAGCGTGCTGGTGTGCAGAATAGAGAATAATTGTGAAGTGAAGCAAATTGACATAAGTGAAGGAGATGACAGCATACTCGAGGGCATTTGAGGAGAGGAAGTGCACTATGATGATTTGCAGATGACTATTTTAACTGAATTACAGACCTGGGTCTGAGGGGATAAAGCGAGGAGATGAAGACTTCAATGAAGGAACAGGTAGAAATGTGTGGAAACTCAGAATTGATGGGGTTAACAGGGAGTGTAACATGAAGATTTTTTTATTTGGAGCGCAGTTACCTAGATTGCCATAACATCTCAAACGCACTCCATGAAGCACAACCTGTGTTGCCTGACATTTTTATCTGAATACAAATGTGCAGTGAACATGAAAAATTGTTCCCAAGGTCTCATGGGCTGCACAAGGGCATGGAGCTGCTTTTCTCTCGCATCAAACTGAAAATATCTGACAACATGGCCTATACACAATGTTGTCTTTTTGGCTTGACATGGGTGGGGGGTAGGGCTTGGAGTGAGGAATCGATGGTTGAGGTTTCACTAATTCTCCTGCACTTACCATCTCCTACTGTAATTGCACGACAAGGCTTATGCAATGTACTTCATAATGAGGTTTTAAGTTGAATTTAGGCTCAACTGCTTTCGATTTTGGGCATTAAGTACATCCATAATGCTGTTTGGAAAGGAGTTCCAGGATTTTGATACAGTGGCAGTGAAGGAATGATGATAAACTTCCAAGTCAGGATGGTATATGGCTTGGCAAGTGCTTGCAGGCGATGGTGTTCCAATGCAATGCTGCTCTTATCCTTCTACTTTTTGTGTTAAATTTAATTTTTTTAAAAAATCAACTTGTTCAGAGGTGTTACTACATACCTCCGGAACAGGTGGGACTTGGAATCCAGGCCTTCAAAGTGATAGAGGTCACAGGTTTGAAAGATAGGTTAAAGAGTTTTTAATTGGCCTTTTCACAGTCTTAATTACTGACCCAACACATCCATAAGTGTTGCCTAATTACCTTTGATCCTGCGAGTGAAAGCCAGACTTGGCAACATGACATGAACATTCCAAACTGATGTCAATTTTAGCCAACACCTCGCAATTGCATCTACTTGGTTGTGAAAATTCTTCCCAAGCTTTTACTTGCAATTGACACTTTCTTAAAGCTCACGTGTATCATAAGACTATCAACAATGAACAACAGAGTATCTGTGAACTGCTCCCCAGCAAGAGTCAGTGCCTCCAGGAATGAGTAAAATTATGAGACAAAAGTGGTTGCAGCAGAAACGTTCTCCCAAGTTCACCCACTTCAGCTATGGAATTTCACTGAGTAAATTCATCTAGCCTGCTCTAATTTTTATTATAATTCTTCTGCACTTTCGCTTTGCCACTTCTTTTTCTGATCTATACATACAGATCACTCCCTCATACATGCCATGTCTCCCCCATTCGTCTGCAAACTTTTTCTTTTTATATCTTTGTTCTAATGCACTTCTTTTAAGAGGGCTTCCATTTATCCTCTAATGCATTTTCATTTATCACCTTGTCCTAGCTGCATTCAAATTTCTAGGCCAGCCATCATGCAGACCAGATTTCATGGTGAAATTGCAAGCTATGATGTCAACCATGACTCTTAGATTCAGCTGGATACAAAAACCTTACATGAAATGTATTTGTAAAATATCAACAATGTAAATAAATTCACAATTCAGCATGAGACACTAACTCGAGAGGTTACAAGAAATGGATAAGATTAGATAGGTGTAGCGAGTAATATCCGGGAGGTTATCATTAAAACACATCTTTGGGGAAGCTCTTTGGAGCCCGAGCTGACAAATAAGATGATACCAACACTCTGGTGCCTGACTCTGTATGAAGCAATATTGTAGGCAAGGACTGTTAGTGTGTAAATAAATGGTGACGTGATGAGGGGATACCAACCTCTGTGCAGTTATTTCACAGAGTCCCTGAAGTAGAAACATATTCCAATCACCCTGCTAATTCTCATCACTGTTGCTGCTCAAAGAACATTTGAAGCAGAAAGTAAGTTGGAATGCAACATTTGAGAGTTTCTCCTCTAAAAGGGAAAAAAAATTATCCACTAGAGTCAGAATGAACTACTTTGACTCTATAATCTAAGACTCTTGCAATATTCATCTATACTCCTCTAAACTGAAAAGCCAAAGCAACTTAAAGATTTAAAGAAACATTTACTAAAGAAGTGCAAAAAAACAAAATTAGGCAGGAGCATGCTTGAGGGCATCTACCCAACAATTAGCCATACGCTATTCTGCATACTCCATACTGAAAAACTGTAAAGTTTTGAATCCCATATTTAAATTTTATATTGCTTAAGGGTCTAAATTTTATGGTAATTAGAAACAGCTATACAGCTACAGCACTAGAATAGTAAAAATAAACTTTGAGGTAGACAAGTAGCTGTTTGGTGGGACAAAACCTGAGTTTTTTTCATTTTGCTTTTTCATTTTTCGTGCATCAGGACAATTCACAAGAATGCCAATGCAAGCAGAAAACCAATATTCACACTGCATGTCAGAAGTGCCGATTTGTAGAGGCATTGCCAGGAAAATACACTTGTTAATGTGGATTGATTGTTAACTAACAGGGATTGTTTAAAATTTAAAATCAGGCAAGTTGACTCTTGATAGTCCAGGGCATGACTCAAATAAACCAGCTGAAACAGATACACTACATGTACCAACCCAAGTAAAAATAGGATTGTTGAAAAAACCTCACAGAGTCTGACAGCATCTATGCAAAGAAAAACAACTAACGTTTTGGGTGCTGCATGCTAATATGCGTCGCTTCTAGCACATCTAAGTGGGTCATACTGTGAGCCTGACTGACAATCTTAAATTGATTATCAACCTAATACCTCACACATATATTGAGGATTATCCAGAAAAGGCTGTCCAAGTGCAGAATCACATCTAATGTTGGGCACTGCACTGCAAATTTTGCAAGCGTGGGCTGGTTGGTTATGGTTAATACTTTGCTTGTTTCAAGGCAAACTTTCTTATCCTAAGAAGGTACGAAAGGTGGTCACTGTCTCAAAAAGCATCTACTTCAGAATACAGCAGAAGGTGAAGGAATTTCAAACATTTGAGCAACAGGTGAAGCTAGCCATTTGAATTTGCTACTGTACAGTGCCTATCATACAAATGAGTAATGGAATAAGAAATTCAGTGCCAGCGTGATGCCAGGAATGTTGACCATAGTTCTCAAACTGGTATATTGGCCTTATTACTCACAGACAACAGCAAGAACATGTACTCACTGAGTCTGCTTTAACTCAACAAAACAGATGACAGCCACTCTGATTAATTTCTCACTATAATGGCCTGACTAATCAGTCATCTTGTCTGGTTTAAAGTTTAAACGTAACTGGAAGTTAGCTGTCAATCTACATTAATGGGTGTATTCTCCATGACAATTCCTCTAACAATCAGAATTGACCTGCCAACCAATTAGCACTCATGTTTCATGCAAGCTACATGTTGGCTTTTCTCTCAAATTTGTATTCTTGCAGGTTGTCCTGATGAGTTTAAGATGAAAAGCTTTGATAAATTCTCTTTTCAGTAAAATGTCTAAAAATAATTTATGCCTTTCATACATTTAAATATTTTGCAAAATGATCAAAATAGCAAATCAACCAATACAAACAGAATTAATTAGATTATTACCACTGGTAAATTATGAACAAGAAGTGTACTACTGTTTTTTTTTAAAACTTAAGACAAGGTGTCAATTACTACTGATTTGGTTATCAAAATTTAAATTTGAAAGTTAGTTAGTTATTAATTCTCCAAAAAGATATAACATTAAATGGAAAATAACTTTTCAAAAAAGTTTACAAAAATCAATAACTGCAAATTTACTGACCTTATACTCCTAATAGGGATGATTGTTCAAATATAATACAAATTGGGAAACAGAGCAACATTACAATAAATAAAACAAAGAATTGTGGATGCTGGAAATCGAAAACAAAAACCGGTGACAAAAACTTAGCAGGTCAGGTAGCATCTGTGGGAAGAAAGCAGAGTTAACGTTCTAAGTTTGGTAGCTCTTTAATACTGGTCAGCCCATTTCTGCTTTCTATGAAACTATAATTGGCAAATTTAGGCTAGAGTTGGTGTTCAAAATTCAGGCATTTCAGACTGATATCAATTATCAAAACTTAATTTCACCACAACTCTATAATTTCAATTGTAATATTCAAAAAGAAAAATCACAGAACCACTTATTTTGAATGAACTAAAAAGCAGGCAACCTTTAAATGGTGTTATTCAAAACTAAAAATGTACCCTCTCCAATAATTGTCTCATTGCTACTTACTTTTCAATGCTTCCAACTCCACCTTTGTCAATTTACCTTCTAATCTTGATCTTTTTCAGAGTGGTTACTACCTCAGCCACCATAGGTAAGTAGAAGTGATGTTTCAGGTTTGTTTGTCAATTTCTTTATACATCTCAAACACATGGTCAGACTTCAATAACAGTATACAGAGTACAGGTGAAGGAAGAACATTTTGGTGAAGAGACTGGTTTGGATCAGGATCCAATTTTTGTTTTTGAAAGATCAATTAATTTTGGGAGATGATAAATACAACCACCTTATACCTAAAAGCAGTACAATGGGCAAAATCACTATGTGCTTTAAACTACCTCGGGAATCTATGATTGTTTTGAAATATTGAGTCATGGAGGCATAGAGACGTACAGCATGGAAACAGAGACTTCGATCCAACATGTCCATAGCAACCAGATATCCCATTTTAATCGAGTCCCATTTACAAGCATTTGGCCTATACACTCTAAACTCTTCCTATTCATATACCCAACTAGATGCCTTTTAAATGTTGCAACTGTATCATCTGCCACCACTTCCACTCGCAGCTCACTCCATATACTCACCACCCTCTGTGAAAAAGTTACCCCTTTGTTTCCCTTTTAAATCTTTCTCCCTTCACCTTAAACCTATGCCCTCCCTAGTTTTGAACACCCCCCACCCTGGAGAAGAGACCTTGTCTATATAGCTTAATCATGCTCCTCATTTTATAAACCTCTCCAAGGTCACCCCTCAGCCTATGATGATCTACGGAAAATAACACCGGTCTATTCAGCCTCTCCCTATAGGTAAAACTCACCAACCCTGCCAACATCCTTGTAAATCTCTTTTTTACCCTTTCATGTTTCACAACATCCTTCCTATTACAGGGGGACCAGAGCTGCACACAGTATTCCAAATGTAGCCTAACCAATGAAGAAAAATCAGAGGAAGGATCAATGGACCTGAAACGTTAACTCTAATTTTTCTTGACAGATATTGCCAGATCTGCTGAGCTTTTCTAGCAACTTCTGTTTTGGCTCCTGATTTACAGCATTTGCAGTTTTTTTTCATTTTTAATGTGACCTAAGCAATGTCCTGTACAGCTGCAACATGACATCCCAACTCCCATACTCGATATGCTGACCAATAAAGGCTAGCATACCAAATGCCTTCTTCACAATCCAATCTACCTGCGACTCCATTTTCAAAGAACTATGAGCCTGCACTCCAAGATCTCGTCACACAGCAACACTCCCCAGGACCTTACCAGTAAGTGTAGAGTCCTGCACAGATTTGCCTTTCTGAAATGCAGCACCTCTCATTTATCTAAATTAAACTCTATCTGACACTCCTTGGCCTATGGGCCCATACAATCAAGATCCTGCTGTACTCTGAGGTAACCTTCTTCACTGTCCATTACACCTCCAATTTTGGTGTCATCTGTAAAACTTACTAACCATACCTCCGATGTCCACTTCCAAATCATTGATATCAATGCGAAAAGCAGTGGGTCCAGCACTGCTCCTTGTGGCACAACATTGGTCACAGGTCTCCACCATCAGCCATCAATCCTCGAGCCAGTTCTATATGCAAATTGCTAGATCTTCCTGTATTTGATATGATCTAACCTTGCTAACCAGTCTACCGTAAAGACCCTTGTCAAATACATCACTGAAGTCCATGTAGATCACATCCACTGCTCTGCCCACAATCCTCCTCATTACCACTTCAAAAAAAAGGTCTCAATCAATTTAGTGAGACACGGTTTCCCATGCACAAATCGTTTTAAGAATGTGCATCAATAGTTCAAGGGAAATTGTTATTTGTTTGAATAACAATTGCTGTAACATGATAATCTTGGAAGCAGTACCAAGTGGAAGCAAGTTTGCATATAAAAAGATACAAAGGGCATGTAGCCTGTAGACAAAAAGGAGGTACAAGGGATAGAAAAGTGTGGAGCTGGATGAACACAGCAGGCCAAGCAGCATCTCAGGAGCACAAAAGCTGACGTTTTGGGCCTAGACCCTTCATCAGATGAAAAAGAGTCTAGGCCCGAAACGTCAGCTTTTGTGCTCCTGAGATGCTGCTTGGCCTGCTGTGTTCATCCAGCTCCACACTTTGTTATCTTAGATTCTCCAGCATCTGAAGTTCCCATTATCACAGGTACAAGGGATAGCTGTTTCAGGTTGTGGGTGGGGAAGCAAGGAAGGCAAATTCACAAGGAGCTATGTCTGCAATAGCATTTTTAAAAAAGGCAAAAATGTTCAAAATAGAATGAGAACGTAGATTGTGAAATGGACAATTCTATGACTTATCTGCCAAAGCATTTAACGAGGTTTATTAAAAAAAGTCAAATAAAAGAGTCTCCCAGGTATCTGTGCAATCAAGCGCATCATGAAGTTAGCTTAGAAAGTTATGTAGGAGTGTGACACTTAGTGATGACTGTTTACCAGTGACCTAGTTGGGGTGGAAATACTACTACTGGTGACTCAAGGCCCAAATCCATCAAATAAGGAAAAGGTGAGATCTACATTCCTGAAGATACATTTGAAAGTTTCTCATTTTACAAGATGCCACAAATACTTGTGATCTCATGAGAGAGCCTCTGTTCACCTGCTGTTAATGTGTAATTAGAGTTCATACCAAATATAATTTACCTGTTAACATAAATTGAGGATTCTGATTACTTTTGAAGAACAGCTACAGAAAGTGGAATCCGGTTGCTAGTTTAATTTGCAGGTTACTCAGTAAGTTTGGTTATTTTAATTTGCTAAGAATCATAACACAGGCAAGAAAGGGCTACATAATCATAATAAAATGAGCTAACCCAGTATGGCAGGGATATTTACTCTATTGAGTGCTTTCTGCATTTGTTAAATACTACATGACGCAGAGACTCAGTCATACAGCATGGAAACAGACCCTCCAGTCCAACTCGACCATGCCAATCAAATTTCCCAAATTAAGCTAATCACATTTGCCTGCATGTGGCCCATATCCCTCTAAACCTTTTAAATGTTTGAGCTGTACCCGCACCTACCACTTCTACTGGCAGTTCATTCCACATACGAAGCACCCACTGTGAAAAGTTGTCCCTCAGGTCCCTCGTAAATCTCACCTGAACAAAATGCCCCATACTTTTGAAGTACCCCCCAACCCAGGCAAATAAATCATTGCTACTCACCTGATCTTTATGCCTCATGTTCTATAAACCTCCCCTCAGCCTCCTATGCGCCAAAGAAAAAAGTCACAGCCTATCCAGCCTCTTCCTATAACTCAAATCTTCCAGTCCTAGCAACCTCCTGGTAAATCTTTTCTGCACCCTCTTCAATTTAATAATATCCTTCCTGTAGCATGGAGACTAGAACAGCACACAATAATCCAAAAGAACCCTCACCAACAACCTCTACAAGACGATAACACCGTAAGACCATAAGATATAGGAGTGGAAGTAAGGCCATTCGGCCCATCGAGTCCACTCCGCCATTTAAATCATGGCTGATGGGCATTTCAACTCCACTTCCCTGCACTCTCCCCGTAGCTCTTGATTCCTTCTGAGAAGAAGAATTTGTCGATCTCTACCTTGAAGGCATTTAATGTCCCGGCCTCCACCGCACTCTATGGCAATGAATTCCACAAGCCCACCACTCTTAGGCTGAATAAATGTCTCCTCATTTCCGTTTTAAATTTACCCCCTCTAATTCTAAGGCTGTGCCCACGGATCCTAATCTCTCCACCTAACGAAAACAACTTCCCTGCGTCCACCCTTTCTAGGCCATACATTATCTTCTAAGTTTCTATTAGATCTCCCCTCAACCTTCTAAACTCTAATGAATACAATCCTAAGATCCTAAGCCGTTCATCATACGTTAAATCTACCATTCCAGGGATCATCCGTGTGAAGCTCCACTGGACACGCTCCAACGCCAGTATGTCCTTCCTGAGGTGTGGGGCCCAAAATTGGACACAGTATTCTAAATGGGGCCTAACTAGAGCTTCATAAAGTCTCAACCTCAACATGACATCCCAATTCCTATACTCAATGGTCTGAGCAATGAAGACAAGCATGCTAAACACCTTAAGTCCATAAGACTGTTTATCTGTGGCTCAACTTTCTAAGTATGTGAACTCCAGGTGTCTCTGTTCGTCAACACTACTCAGGGCCCTACTACTAACTATGTAAGGCCTGTCCCAGTTCGCTTTACCAAAATGCACGACTTACAAATCTCCAAATTAAACTCCAACTGCCACACCTCAGCTCAATGGCCCAATTGATCGGGATCCCTTTGTAAACTTAAGATAACCTCTTTCACTGACTACTCCAACATCAATTTTGGTGTCATTCGGAAACTTACCAATTTGCCTAAGTTGTCATCTGACTCTTTTATAGAAATGACAAACAATAGTGGACCCAGCAGTGAAGGACATAGTTTTTTTGCATCACTCGCTTAAGAATAAATTTGCCTGTGATAAACATGTCATTTAGGAGCTTATTAGAAGACCTGGTGAGCGTCTCTTCTGTGCTAGTTAACAGCAATGAGAGAGAAACAAATTAACCATTTTTGGTGATTGAATTACACTTTTAATCCAACTTGTGGAGTAATGGGGCTCAATTTCTAGTACAGAATTCCTATCAGAGTCATAACACGGGTACCTCTCAGGCATCTCTCCCTTCCTGGTGTTGTACCTATAATCGGGTACTGGGCACCATTGAATAAGGACCTCATTTCAGGAACCTGCAAACAACACTGCTTGGGTTTTATTGTCATGCTCCCCATATACCACCCACTCTCACACTGCTGGGTTAATACCATTGTCAAAAAGATAAAAAGGTAAAGAATGTTTCCCGGCAGCTGCAATCTTACGATATACCTCCTTGTTCTCAGTTTCTCTACCAGAGAAAATAGCATGTCTTCATCTCCAACTCCATTCATCATCTTAAATGCCTCAATTAAATCACCACTAAATCTTGTATGCTCGAGAGAATACAAGACAAGTTTAGGTAACCTGTCCTCATAATTAAATATTTAACCCTGGCATTATTCTGGTGAATCTGTGCTCCATTCAAATGTTTATACATTCTTTTTTCAACTGCAGTGCCTAGAATAGAGGCACTCACAATGTAGTTGAGCCAAGCTTTATATAATTATAGCACCATTTCCATCCTTCTGTATTCTAGTTTCTATGAGAGAAGGCCAATGTTCATTATTCCTTGTTGATCATTAGGGTGCCTTAAAAACTGAATTTTTCTCTTATTACTGTGCAGTATGAGATTTCATTTAACAGTTATTACAGCAGCACATGCCTTTGAAAAATTCTACTAACTAAGATAAAGGGAAGAACGGCAGAAAAACATGGAGGTCACAATGCACATTAAACGAGCATCAATTTATCTGGTGAGAGATAACAAGGTGTACAGCTGGATGAACACAGTAGGCCAAGCAGCATCAGAGGAGCAGGAAGGCTGACGTTTTAGGCCTAGCTCTACACCTTGTTATCTCAGATTCTCCAGCATCTGCCATTCCTACTATCTCTGATTCAATTTATCTGGCAACACACACACACCCCATCAGGGCATGGTTTTAGAAAAAAAAAGAACAGTTCTTATCCCTCTGAGAAATCAGATGAAGGCAGACAAGAAGACAACAATCATCCACCATCATGAATGGCTGTCGAATTGCCTTTGGCCAAAAGGGTTCAAACAATTAATTGACATAGCAACAGTTACCTGCCCCTGGAAGTAGAATATAAAAATATGTACCAGGCTCAAAGAGGAGTATTCAGGCCAGGGAGCACTGGGAGAAAGATGTAGAGGTTTGGCCAATTACGTGTTGAAATAACTGTACTGACACCAGGCATGTAGGGAAGCCAAATCGGCATTGGAAAAGCCGCACAAGGGTCAAGAGAGGTCAGGAGCTACATTCCATGCTGGAGTAAACATGAGAGTTAGGCCAGATCCATGCTGGAGGATCCACACAGAGACCAAGAATAGAGTACGCCATATCCATGCTGAAGTAATCACACCAGAACAAAGGAAAGTTTATTTTCAGATGGGAGGTCTCATTGAAGACTTTGTAAGTAGAAATCTTCATTCAGCAGTCCTCGCCAGGCAGATGGAAGATGGTCCAGAAGAACCTGAGGAAGATCTTGGTAAGATTTCCCCAATACTTCAGCTAGAGAGCAGGGTGCTGAATCATAAATTTAACAAGAAAAATATTTTGTATTGGCAGCCTTTTTGCTCATGAGTAATCGGTGAACCATCCCCAGTTGTCATGGTTGTATACTTTCTTTATCTAAATGTCATAATTAAATGGCTGTTTCTTAATAAACTCAATAAACTCAAAATTAATTAAAAATCAACTGCTTATAATTGAGTAACCTGATCACAAACCACTAAAACCAATAGCCCTTTTATTAATTTATCGAATCTACTCAATTTTTTGTAACGTCTGTAAAAGGCCACCTAAATCCAACAGCTCTTCTAAAATTCCTCAACCCTGCTCATAACTCAAATACCTTGATATCTATCTTATGTTCAAATAATTGCACATTGTCTCATATTGTCCATTATTCTGGTTTTGGCCACTCATTTAATCTATCAGTGTCTCTTTGCAACTTTCTACTGTTACTTACATATCTTTGGATGTCACTTAACTGGGGTATAAACACTCTTCCTTCAAACTCATTAATAAAGATAATAGAAAATGGAATAATGCTCCCTGGACATATAGCTAGTCACATGTTGCCACATACACATGATCACTTCCCTTGTGAGTGTACCAGTTTCCAACCAATTTCTTACCCTTGACAAAAAGGCTGCAACTATTTTCAGCACTTTGAATGATCCCAGATGTTATTGTAAGACCAGATCCCACACTGAAATCTGGTTTAATGGACAATGTTTTGCTTTTTTTTGTTAAACATTTAGTGGGTTGGACTCTTACTGAAATATGAGCACACAGTACTGCAGACAACACGGTGTGGGCTGGATGAACACAGCAGGCCAAGCAACATCAGATGAGCAGGAAAGGTTGATGTTTCGGGTCGGGACCCTTCCCGAAATTTCAAGCTTTCCTGCTCCTCTGATGCTGCTCGGCCTGCTGTGTTCATCCAGCTTCAAACCACGTTACCTCAGATTCTCCAGCATCGGTAGTTCCTATCTCTAACACAGTACTGCAGAGTTGGCTTTAAGAATAACAGAAATCTTATTATGCACAAGGAAAGAAGATAAAACAAACTATTTTCGTATTGCACAAAGATTACAAAGCGCACAGTGTCCCAATACTATCACCTTATAGTACTCAAACAACCAGAAATAATTTGTCCTATATGGCACCTATAATGTTTGACTTAACTGTTCACATCAATCCCAGTCTTCAGCATTTGATAGCCTCTTCCTTGATGAGTCACATAACTGAGTTTAGACTTTTTCAGTTTTATATAACTTGAGTTCTAACCAAACACTTCTGGTCTGGAACCTTCACACTAAATTCCTTTTACTGAGTTAGCTTATTTCCCACAAGTTCCAAACTAACTCATTTCTTGGTGAGAAACTACATCATGCATCTAACAGCAATCACAACATCTGTGAACTGAAACCAAGAGCTTTTTGTCCCCCACTTTCTCAAGCAAAAATAAATCTCAATCTTTCTAAACGGAAGCAAAGTAATACTCCTCAATGTTTACATGGGTTTATTCATAACTCTTCCAATACAAACAGATGTCCATCATCATCCCAGGAATTTCACCTTTCATACTGGTTTTAAAAAAGGCATCATTATTAACAAGCTACTCATTGAAACATACTTTACACAGACCAAAATTTACATGCCACCAGTTCAATTCTAAAAACAGACACACACACACACAGGTTTGTGCTCTATACTGTACATCATGCTTGAATTGAATCTCTACCTGTTTCTTAATTCTTTTATATGTAAGAATGTCACAATGTGTAAACATTACATGTGAAATTACAGATGGTATACAGATCATGGGGTACAAATGTAATATTCAAGATTTATTGGAACACATTTGAAATTTTTAATATCGTGTTGTTGCTCACAGGGAATCAAGTGTTTTTCAGGTGAAAGGAATACATCGAGGATGCAGAAAATATAATTAGAGTATACAGATGTACTTAATGTTGAAGAAATAGACTTCGACTTCCATTTCATATAATATTTTGATTATACGTACAATTAATTCATACTATCAATTTGGAAAGCAAAGTAGAAGAGTTCTTCAGAACATACGAGTTATCCTATAATATGGGTTGATGGGAGGTGAAAAACTGGTTGCAAGGTATAATTACAGTGTGACACATTTACAAAGCCAATTTCCATATTAAATGTAAAAATATAAGAATTTAGTTGAAAAACTGACAGTAAACATTTGCACATGATACATATCTGTAATGTCTTTGTGAGGAAGGTATTGGATTACTCAATAATATATTGAGCATGAAAATAGAAATGTTGTACTATTCATTTAACACAGTTAATATGTTGCCATATTAAAACAGCTAATTAAACTATACTAGGTGATGAAGGATTATGATCTCCACAAGACAAAACGTCTTGCATAAGATCCATTCAGGCATTAAATTGGGAGGGTTTGAGGCAGTAAGTAGGCCTCATGATCATAGAGTTCAACAATATGATTGATCTGTAATTTGAACCTAATATTGGTCCATTGCAACAACGACACAGTGGATCAATTTACAACAAAGAGTCCTTATGATACGACCAGACAATATTACAGAAACAGCACCTGCACACCAGCATAAAGGTGAAAATGCTTTAAAGTCTCATCTATCTAATACGTGGTATGTTACCTTGGAAATATATGATGCAATTATAGGATACATAGAATTACTTTGTTTGCATCACAGAAACAATCCGTCCACTGCAGCAAGTCTAACTTCACGTAAGGCCCCTCTACATTACTTCACCTCACATATCTTTGTAAAGCAGTCAACCACACAAAGGAAAATCTGAGGTTAGAGAACTGCGATTACAGTGTTGTCATTGCACATGAAACAGATTTTTCCAGAAGCAAAATTCTATTTGTGCAAACAGGATTCCATAATTTATCCTGTGGTTACAGGTATGAGAAAATTATCACAACGTATTCATGTCCTTTCTTGGTCACTTGCTACTTATCTTCTAGATAATATTTTTGTTTTACAAAGATAAAGGGGCATTTGTCTGATCTTTTCCTCTTATGGATACTCTTCACACTAAGCACCTACCCCAGTCAATGCTGCCAAACGGTGGTGAGGTGTGCCAAGAGTGGCCTGGGTGGCTGGCCCTCCGATTTCCCCTCTCCTAGAAAACAGTGGACTTCAATTAGTCCAGCTTTTCTCCATGACTACCCTGCCCTTTCTCAATGTTTTATATAGTTTCATTTAAAAATCAGCCTTAAAAGTATTTACCAAAAAATTTTCACAATTGTGAAATAAAGGGATGGGGAACAAACACACTGGAGAATGTTTTATCTTACATTACATAGCAGCTAGCTATCAGCTGCAAAAGTTTTCTTGGACTGAGTCATTAGATCTAAATATCTTGCCTGTGCAACATATGGCAGAATACTTCATTGCATAAAAGTGTGTCTCCATGTCAGTAGATAAATATATTAGCTGGGGAAAAAAAAAGTTTCTAAAGAAGAAATCCTGAATTGACAATATGGAAGACAGTGGCACAGTACCAACTTCACGGAAGGGACGACAGAGGGGAGGGAGGGAAGAAAAATGTGCAACAATAAAAAGGTATTCTATGTTCAAATCTTTATTACAATTAGCTTTTGCTGGTCACTACAGAATATTGGGCAAAATATATATTTTAAAAAAGGTATTTATTTGTAAACTTCTCTCTCAGTGGAAAGGAAAAAACAGAAACAAATAATATAAGCAACACCCACACATTTAATTCAGGACAGCCAGTTTGAACCCCACCACTTCATTCTCTTCTTTGCCCCTAAACAAAATTTGTGGAAAATTATTTAATCACAGATTGTGGTAACCGGAAGGTTTTATGAAGTTAGGTCAAAGACTAGATACCATACTGCAGAATGCAAAATTGTAATTTCATGCAGTTGCATTAAAGAGGAAAATAAAACTCTGTACCTTGTCTTCCTTCATCGTTGGTAAACAAGCCAGCATCACTACTGCTGAGGCTACTGGATTCACTGCAATAAGAAAAAGAATAGATCAAAAGAACAATTGATCTCTGAATCGTAAAATTTTAAAGAGACAAGGCAGCAGTCAGATGGAAGTTAAGCCTGACAAAGATTTGAGCAAAACATGATTTTTTTTGAAGCAAACTGCAAATATCATGATTCTATTAACTACAGAGCATATTATTTTTGCCATATAAAACCACAGGCATCTAATGCAAAACTGACTGTAAGCCAGATGTGGCTGCAGCAAAGTGCTGACACAATTGATGCATTTCATTATTTGCTGCCATCAAAATGTTTTCCTCTTTTTCCATTTGCTATGTTATTCAGCATGATCCAGGTCAAAACAGAAATTATCAAAAGTAAAGGAAACCTTTCTTCTAGAAATGCAATAAAAGTAACTCTCGATGTCATTACTTTTGATAGCACACATTTGCAAATAATAAAAGGAAATAAATTTCATTGCAGAAAATTCCCTCAACTCAAAATTTTACAAATACTTTGGACTTTATCTTTAAAATGACTTTAGGTATCCACATAAATTACTTCAATTTGTATCCACTTGTATGCCAAAAAGACAGTTGAAGATATGCCTGTGCGGACACAATTAGCCAAAACAGCCTTCTGCACCATAACAATTTAGTTACTCTCTAATATCATATTGTTATTAGTGAAAACTTGCTGTATACTTTATCATCGTAATCAACGTTTACATTGTACAACATGGATTGTGGGTACCTCAGTTTTTAATTACATATTTAAGATAAACACTTAAATAAAACGTCTTTAAATGTTTGCATTCAGTAATATTAGAGCTCCCAGTATCACCAAAGTTCATTCACGTGTAATTTAGTCCTGCTGCAATAAACACCATTATGTCTTGTTTCATAACATGTCTAAATTACCAGTCTTATTTCAGATGGAGAGCATCAGCACGTGTTCAACCTACATGTTGAACCCACACTGTTGGCATCATATTGGTTCACAAATGAACCATCCAGCCAAATGAGCTAAACCAACCCCCAGCTTGCCAACTATCCAAATGTCAAAATGACTCAGATAGCTATGATTGTTGGTTTTGAGGTCAGGGAATATGATGAGTAGGCCACTGGAGTATGAACATAAAATATTCAACATACACAAAACAAAAACTGCATCTAATGCAAATTAACTCCAAGTGATGAATATTTTATTTCTTTTTTTTTACAGGAACTGATGTCGTTCTCCTTCAGTATTCATTGTAACCCATTATCATACCCATGAATTCATATCAACTTGCATTCTTGTCCTACAGCAATTTGAAATTGGAGGGTAGCAATTTCCCAATTGGATGTTTTTTGAAGACTTCATCTACCAAATTAGTTTATTTAACTATGACCATCACTACTTCAATATATCTACTTTCAGTCATATAAAAGATAAAACTAAAACAAAATAAATTTTCACAGCATCATTTTACGAACAAATAAATGTCAATAAAACTTTCCGGTGGTCCATCCCTTACAATGTGTATTTACATTTTACTCCTGAAGTATCTGCAAGTAATTGTATGTAATATATTGTTAAACTATATTTCTCATAGAAGTCTGGAATAGTTCAGTGTTAATTGGACTGATGGGATTGTGATTTCATTTTATGTTTAGAAATGTCACAGAAATAAAATATAAAAAGCTAAACTAAAGTACATTTCAGACTACTAGTATGTTTGTGAAAAGGTTAAGAATTGTGCCAGGTATTTGACATGTTTGTATTTTCCCAACTATCACATCTAATGTAGTTGTAAAGTTGTCCATCCACTTTTGAAAGGTTGCTTTCCTGCCTAAAAGTTAATGAAAAATCCTGCTGACTTCTATGTTCTAAATCAAACCCGAATTAGGTCACATGCTGAACCATAAACACGATCACACTCCTCAGCCTTCCAGGTGACATCTCATCTGTGCAGGGGGAAAATGATTACTTACACATATCTGTGTTGTCAAAATAGTACTTCCAAGGTAATTACCATTGTGGTATGCCTCGTGCCTGGGCTGGATGGATGAGACCTGCTGCCAAAGGGTCACTATTCTCCCATATTTCTAACCCCCAGCTCAGGTGTTTCAACACTGTAAATTGGTTCAAACATGTCAGCAGTTATCTGTATTCCAAGCAACCTCCAGCCATCTTCTACCATACCACACACAGAATATTTGACTGCTGCGTAGAGGCTGATAATGTTTTGATGAAGAGTGATAACCACTAAATATTACACACTGCAAGTTAGTGAATGGTAACTAATCAATTCTGAAGGTAACTCTACATGTCTCTGTGAACAGGTCAAACCTGCCAATCCTATTGATGTAAGTTTATGCTTTTTATAAGTAGCCTAAAACTTAACATACTCAATTTTAACAGGTCATTCAAAATTGTAAAATTCAAACAAAGCCATTGCCATGTCTCTAAATTGAAGTATAGCCTCTCTACCAATCAGTTGATTAAAAATAACTGCATTCTGTCTTTTTAAATGAAGATGGAATAATTAAGTTCCAATTCTCTTTGCTAAGTTCATTTTTGAAATACATGGAACAAGTGAGTTAAACATGCAGTTCTGTCACACCATAAGCGGGATCCATACATACAAATTCATTACACTAAAACAGAGGACTAACACGTTTCTAAGATCCTTAATTTACAAAACTCTCACAAGAGGTCAGAATTGAGCATGCACACTACAAAACTGATTTGCAAAATAATCAGCCCTCATTTTAGGTGGATTATTAAATTCACCACTGAATGTGGACAGAGACCAGGCATGTTTATAATCAATACTTAGGTTGCATCTCAATTGACACTGTGATAAGGATAGTCTAATGGGCATCATTACTTCTGAGTTGTGAAATGGGGGAAAATACAGCAAGTATTCCCACTCCAAATTACCATCTAGCATTGCCTGCTAAGAGATGTGTATGCACATCAGATGAACACCATTAATTGTCTAAAGTTTAAATGTGTTGTCTGACCAAGTAGGTAGGATGAGATGAATAACAGACACTCAATTTGTTGAGTAGGTGAACAGCAGTTGGTGCAAGCTTAAAGCAGAGCAGCAGCGCTTTGGACGGCTATCGAGATCAGAAGCAGGAAGACAGGTTAGTCAGCGGTGAGTCAAAAAAATGTTAGGTGTGCAAGTCACAATGGCATGGATGAAGATTTCATCAGATGGACTGAAGCAGGTTGAAAATGAAAAGACAGGATACTGGGTCTGAAACTTAGATCAGTCAGGTAAAACATGAACATTGGAAACCAACTGTTTCAGCTTGAGAGTGTGGAAATGGAAAGGGCCAGAGTGAACCAAAGACTTTAGACTTGGCAGTTGAAATGTTCCATTGGATTAAATCATGGCTCATCCAGGACAGACAGTCTGACAATATAGTCACACTAAAGGACTCGAGTGACTTGTGGAAGTATATGCTGGTGTTTTCAGTATACATGTGGAACTCCATATTCTAGTTTAGGGTTCTTTTTCAAGATCATCAGAAAGTGGATGCTGGAGACAAAGCAATAGACAGCAATGATGAATGGGTCCTAGCTGGACTTGAGGAGACAGATGTGAGATGCTCAATTCAAAAGCAAGACAGATAGATTGGAGGAGACAAGATATTTAAAGTATCTGATGGGCATACATAAGGAAAGATGGTCCAGCTGTTTAATGAGTCAAGGGAGGAGGTGGCACATCTCATAAGATGAATAAAAGCTTAGTGGGAAACCAGGCTAAACAAGAGAGAAACTAGATAAAGGCAGTTTCAGGATAATGGTGGGGGGAGCTAAGGTATGGCATGGTGAGCCATAGGGAAGGAGAAGAGCAGCATAAGCAGCTGAATGGATGTTTTCCACTTCAGTGACCGAGTCTATAAGCTTCGCATAATCAATGTCAGAGCTGAAACACGTACAGGGAAGCGAAAGTCATTTAAAGAGAGTGCTGGACGCAAAGAAGAAGTTGGATGAGTTCTCATCATTCCAAGATGACGCAATAAGAAACAAGAAACAAAATTAAGGAACTTCAGCAAAGAGTTGTGCTAGACATGCTCCAAAGACATTTGGTAATAAATTTGTCATTACCTTCAAACCCGAGAGTTCCTTTAATTTAAAAGCAGCAATGATGCGGCTGTGCCATGATAAATAACCAACGTGGAAGTGTAATTTTTTTTTAATCACAGTTAAGAGCATCAAGGTTTGAGGTGAGGCTGATTGAGTAAACCAGTAGCTGCAGGGAAAAATGGTGAATGGAGATCAAATAGTTAGACTGAAGACAATTTTAAAACCACTGTTATAAAGCGATTTGGAAGATGAGTTCTTCCCTCAGGTCAACACTGGAGGAAGTGGAAAACGGTTCTAAGTCTACAAGGCATTATCGGAGATTATCTTCTTTAGGACTGAAGCAATGGGAATACACAAGAAAATATAGTTATAGCAAAACATATCAGATCAAGAGATGGTTGTGAATACGAGTTGGAGAATTTATATGGGAGAGATTTAGTAACCTCAGAAGAGAGAAATACATGAGTTGGAATGGAGTTTGAAATCACTGAGGATGTGAAGTCACTTGTGCTAGTGTCTGAGGAAGGAAAACAGCTTACGTCTGAAAAAAAAAACGTAGGGTGGGGTTTAAAAGAGCAACGAGAGAACAAGGACTTCAACCTCAGACCTAGGAGAGGTGGAACAAGCTGATAGCTCAAAAGAAGTGCAAGCAGAGTATGGAGTCAGACGAGATGAGATTTAGTGATAAACCCCGCACTTCCATTCCAGCAGATTGAACAGAATGATAGAAAACATTGCTCGATGGTGATGCCTCAATAGAGGATTACAATCAACAAACAGCTACATTTTCTTCATGATCATGATGCCAATACAGATCGGTGGCAAGCACAAGGCACGAGAAAGTTGGTTTTCATTAAAACGGGAAATTTAAAAAAAGTAGTACTAACCTACGAACTCTGACATATTCTATCAATGAGGCACAAAGTAGTAATGGTACATTTCTTAGCCAATTAATAGTATATAGGGAATGTGGGAGGAGTCAAGGAGGAAACTCATTTCCAATCTGAGATATGTAATTACATTGAAGTCAGGGCTGAGCATGAAATCAGGGTCAAAGAAAGTTGTTCATAAAAACAGTGATCTTTTGGGCACGAATTCTCCCTTTCATGATGTCAATCTGAATCTGGGGTCATTTTCAAGGGAATCTCCAGGCATTCAGCAACAGAGAGATGCCATCAAGCAGCCAATTGCATTGAAATATTCTCAGACAGCAAATCAGGAAGTAAAACAGGCAGAATTTTCATTTTTAATTAAAATGTTACAGGGAGAGTACAATAATGGTTGGGACATACATTTGGTATTAAGGCTGAAGTTGACAAACAGTAAACAAATATTTTAAGAAATATGAATTTTAAAATCATATAGGAGAAATGTGACAGTGTAAATATGAAGCTACATTTCCCAGGACCGATGAGATTATGTAGCTATTAGAAGGCCAATCACATCATCCAACATGGTGGTGGAAGATTTTCACGTGTTTCTCCAGTAAGACCAATAGTAGAAAGGACAACTTATCATTAGCTCTTTGATTTCTATTTGAATGAAGCCAAGAAAGGGCTCTTCAAAAGTGCGCGCTATGAAGAAATCACAGACTGCAACTTCTGGATTTAGCTGTACAAATGAGGATTCCAAAAGATTTACATTAACTTCAGAGCAGTAATGATGGCGCTCACAGTTTACTTTCATTACAACTGCAAAATCTGGGCTTTTCAGTCATGCAACATAATTATAATCCGTCCTCGCCCCCAAGTTGCCAACTATATTCACTCACCACAAGAATGAAAGAAACAATCTATTTACTACTCCAAAGGGCTGTGAAAGGATTCTGTATAAATCACTCATAGGACAGTAGCTCTTCTCTCCCCTGAACGTAAGTCCCTTAGACAATTGTAACTCATAGCTGTTGTGGTATTAGGATTTAACCCTTTAAAAACTGTCCCACAAAACAATACCTTTTCAACATCCTATCTAGTTACAACCCTTCAATGCACCACAATAATGGAACATGTATAACTTTGAACAATCATAGGATTATTTGGGGCACAGCAGCAGACAAAGGCTGATCATGGCTTTATGTAACATGATTGGTTACCACTCTGTCATTGTGGATCATGTATCTAAACAATTTAAAGATTTAAAGCTATCTTTGTTTTAATTCATAAGTGGGATAATTGCGTTAGTAAATTTATTGTTTAGTTTTTAAACATAGTAGGTCAGCCATGAAAAATTGTAATCATTCCACAGCTAAGCATAATGTATTTCCTTCCTCTACGCTAAAACCAAAAGAAAACAATATTTACATTGATCAAGGTTTACCTCATAATCTGTATCAAGATATTATGTCTCATTATGCTCATCTGAAACAACTACAAGGCAATTTTACAAGTTTTCCCCTAATATCAGTAAAAAGTCATTAAAATTAGTATAGCTATTGAACTGCTGCTTCAGAATATTTTGTGTACTAACGTACAGGGATTGAAATACTTTATCTATGCAGTTACACTTCTGCATACAGAAGTAGTGAACATTTGTGTATATTTATTGCCAAGTAGATTAGGTATATCCAAATGCCAAGAAAATCAATGATTATTCAACAGTAGTGGTCAGAAACTGCGACTCCACAGTTTTATTGCAACTTGAGTGCTCCCTGGTGTGCAGATTTGAAATTCAACTTGAACAAGTGCTGGCACTTCTGCCGAAAGTATTTCAAACCCTGCAGTTATATTTAAATACGGCAACTTGTCTCAGGATAGATAACCTGCAACTTAATCTTAATAACCTGTCACTCATGTTATCATCTGAGCCTTTTTGTTCCTCATACTCCATTTTGTTCTTATTTGTATTGCACATTTCTTCACTTTCCACAACAACTCCATCATCTGGGACTTCTAGCCGTTTTCTCTTGATGATCTTGTCCTTACTGATCTCCTGGACTTGGAGTTGGAAGCGGAGCTGGTTTGATTGTGACTGGTGTCTGTCCAAGTCCAAAATTGGAGATTTGCCCTGGGGCAGAAGGTGAAGTACATTATTGACCTCTGCTGGTGGATCTACAGCCATACGTTTGACCTTCCTTCTCCTTCGCAAAGATCTACCACCCAAGTTACTGTCGGTGACAGAGTCAGACTCATGCCACGAATGCCGTTTTCCCCTAATGGCTGTTACATTCAGGGAAGACAGACGTTTGGCAACTATCAAATGGTCATCTGAATCACTGTAAGTGTTATTTTCTTTGTAGTCCCGGACTGCCTCATCCAAGCTAGATTCAGAGCCTTCGCTCATGCAGTGGCCATGCTCCCAGATATGATGTCCACTTTCTGACCGCCTCTTTTTGCCTCTCCTTTTCCTAGCCTGGCGCTTTAGAAGGCAAGCAGCTGAACTCCGCGATGCTTCATCTCCAAACTCTGGACATCCCCTTGTGTGTTCAGAGGTTTCTTCCAGAGCAGAGACCAAATCATGAACCAGCTCCTCCATTGCTCTGCAGGGCCTTAAATGGGGGAAAAAAAATTCATTGGTGATTAAATAGAGAAATACTGTTTGGCATTACTGCTTTAGTTACAACATGAAAAAAAAACAAGCATGGGCTAGAAGGAAACCAATTTTTATATAAATACAAACAAGACTAGTGGATGAACTGCATTTCCTAAAAGGACAGCAAACCAATTTGGTCTGATTCTCTGGCAGTGTAAGACAAAAAAAACTTGCTGTAAATACACAATAAGAAACAAGGCTGCTCTGTCTGATTATTAAAGTTGTAAAATACTTGTTACAAAGCACATTTCACCATAACAGTCTCGGTATTGCTCCCAGAGGAAGCATTATTCCAGGGAGTTGCTAATCTTTACAGAGTTGTGATTTCTACTGAAGGCCACCACACTTAAAAAGGTTTTTTTTCACGGAAAAGTCCCCTCTAATTGTATTTCTTTTCAGAAACACATCATCCAGCCCATAGGCTTATGCCAGTGTTAATGTTCTTTTCATCCTATCTATCTCTGCCATATCCTTCTAAAGGAGATACATTTCACAATTCCCAGCCAAACCAATTTCAGACAGAATATTGGTTGGAGAAAGAGATTGTAATATGGCAGTCCCATCTCTGACCCACAAAATTTTGAATTACAGCTCTCCTGCTGTGAGCTTGGCATTGCAGTTTATCCTGTGGTTCCAGAGTGTCAAATGCCTTCCCTTACTCAAATGGCCTTATTTAAAATGGAGGATTATCTGACTGTGGAGGACACTGTCGCCAAGCTGAAACCTATTCTGATACAAAGTTACAGACATTAACTTTTCAGTGGGATGGATGGACAGTGGAATGGTAACCAGTTATGCTGATATTCCCCTCCCCAGACTAGGAAAATAAATCCAATTCTTGTATCCAGTTTTAGCAATTTTTAAAACTCTTTTTCACACTGTTACCAAACTACAAAGTTTAAACACCTCAGGCAGAAGTTGGGTGTTGTTGCTCCTATTTTAAGCCCACAGCATTAGCATAATAATGTACATGATCAATGTCCTATGCTCCAAGGATGCCTACCAAAAGTTAGAGAAGGATATGCATTTTTCTTATAAATATTGTCCTAAATACTTTCTGGAATAGTTACATATATGTTTTTGGTGTTAACATATTTATCCGTTAACAGCTCAGTTCAATTAAATGTGTTCAATTTATATCTCTTACTTCTGAAGTAAATCTAATTTTAAAAGGGCATTGAAAGTACGATGCATACAAATTTCAACGCAGGTGGCAAAACTCAGGTGAATTTAAGAGCCATTTGATCTGAAGACACTTTCTCCATCCTTGCCGAAATCTGGCTAAATCCGCTACCAAACTAGTGGATGAAAGCCAGGAATTCAAACAGCAGGAACAGGAAGTCAAGGTCCTGCAGAATTAAACAGAAGCAGTCGAAAAGTAGTGGACGGTGGTTGGAGACATGATTGGAGGAGGAAAGGGCTCAATTCAATAAGGACAGGTATGTCTCTTTGATAACTGGGAAGGGCAGTCAGTGACAAGAAAAGCCCAACTCTTTATGGACTTGAGGAGTACAAACCTCCCTTTTCTGGCCCACCGGGCTTCTCCTGGCTTGTCATAACTTTTGAGGTCTGCATTGACAGTGGAGTCTTCACTGGTCTCCTCAGACATCAGTCTGTTATTTCAGTCTAAGGCTCAATAGTGCAATTGGCCCTGAGCATCATATTGGAGCTTGATTTATTGTTGTCACATGTACTGAAATAGTGAAAAGTGTTGTTCTGCATCCAATACACGCAGATTGAAAGAAGAATGCTTTCTTTGGACAGACATCCTATTCATCTGCTCAAAAGGAGCAAGTTAACAGTCGTACTATTGGGAAATCAAAAAACAAACAAGTAAAGGAGGTTAAGTTACAAATTGCATTGTAAATCCTCAGCAGTCAGGTTTCCAAATAACAAAAGAAGTTAAAAATCAGGATCATAGCTTTCAGTATAATCTACAAATTCAATATATTTACAAATTGAACTGTCTGCAACTCTCAGTCCACATGAAATTAAAATTTCCTTGTTTTTTTTAAAAATAAAATGTTTCCGGATGTCCGAAATTACGCATGCTATTGCTCATGGTTGTTAGGCCTTTAGATCCTTCATTACACAGTATTATACCTTTTGTTTTTTTGGAAAAAAAAATTCTAACCAGAGTAAAATTAGGGCTCCTTATGTTTAATAATAAAGAGATTAAAAATACTTTTAGGTCCGCTCAAACATATTGGACTATTTCCACTGGAGCAGGCATCAGGCCTCCAAGTTCTACCAGGAGGTTAATTACTTCCCCAAGTTCCACAGCAACCCTTTCAGCTGTTGAAAGTCTTTGCTGTCCTACCACCCCAGCTGATTTACCTGAAGGCTACTCTTCGCGTAACAGAGAGTATAGTCTGAAACTGAGCTCTTCTACCCAATCATTGTCTTTAGTTAATTAAAACTGGCCTAAAAGGCCTTCACTTTTGCATCAATACTAAATCTAAATTCCATATATTCTCGTCACTGCAGGTAAACTAATAAAATGGCTTTGTACAACCGTAACTTGCAAGTCTCCAGGTGTTATTAATTTTTAATTATGGTGTCTGAAAACAGGTGAAATTTTAGATAATCTGTCCTGTTTACATTTCCACAATGTAACTGATATTCTAGCTTTGCTGATATTAAATAATTGCAGTTAGAAGCAGCATATGTAATTGATTAAAAACTTAACAACTTGAATCAAGTATTAAATCTCTAACTAAACTCATTAAAATGATAATTAACATTCACTCCTTATTTAACCACTTGTGAGCATTTGTCTATTATTGTGGTAATCCTCTGGTGTATCAAGGGTATGGGCTGCAAAGTGTTCTATCCTCTTACTCTGTCGCATGCAACAAATATACTGGATCATTACACTGCAGTTAACTCCTTACATCTATCAAAGTAGATCAGAATGGACTTAATTTCTTCACCTCACCCTCCAAGATACTGATTTGTGATAAAGTTTAATGTTATGCCTAAGATTAGCTGACTTGTATCTGCCTGTAATTTTCTAACTACATTTAATGCTAGATAGGCAGAACTAATTTAGGAATTTGGTAGTGTGTGCATATACCAACACCCTCAACGCCTTGAATTTTTGGTTACAGCATTTAAAAGATCCTTAAACAGCATCATTCAAACCGACAAGCACTTCCACGTAGAAGGACAAGAGCAGCAGCTGCTTGAGAACACCACCTACCTGCAAGTTCCTGTCCAAACCACTCACGATCCTGATGTGGAAATATGTTTTTGTTCCTTCATTGTCACTGGGTCAAAATGGTGGAATTCTTTAAATGCATTGTGGGCCTACCTGCAGCACATGGACTGCAGTGATTAAAGAAGGAAGCTCATCACCAGCTTCTCAAGGGCAACTGGGACATTCAATGCTGGCCAGCCAGCAACACTCATGCCCTGCAAGTGACTAAGACTATAGATTAGATACTGGAAATGGAATTAGAATGGCAGCTGCTTTATTCAACTAGTGCAGATACAATAAACTGAACAGCTTCTTTCTATGATCTAACTTTTCCATGTCTCTATAGTTCTACTCCTGATAATTCTAACGATACACTTCTTAAAAAGGTCACTTTCAAAACAAAGTCATGACTGCTGATTAAAATAGGTGCTATTGCATCCACGTGTCAAGTCTAAACAAAATCGATAGCGTAAACTTGAGTACAACTGTAAGTTTCCATAATGTTCAGGACTGTTAACCTGAGACAAGGTTCCTTTTGTTAAATAGTATGAGCAATCTTTTATCAGAAGTTGCTAGCAATTGAGTGGGGAAGTCACTGTAAACACAATTCTGTTCTGATATTCAAAATCTGTCATTTAGAGAAAATAATGTTTATGTGATGATTGCTTTTGAATCAAGGTGAGTACATAGAACATAACAGCACAGTACAGGCCCTTTGGCCCTCGATGTTGTGCCGACCTGTCATACCGATCTCAAGCCCATCTAACCTACACTATTCCATGTACTTCCGTATGCTTGTCCAATGACGGCTTAAATGTACCTAAAGTTGGCGAATCTACTACCGTCGCAGGCAAAGCGTTCCATTCCCTTACTACTCTGAGTAAAGAAACCACCTCTGACATCTGTCCTATATCTTTCACCCCTCAAATTAAAGCTATGCTCCCTTGTGCTCGCCGCCACCATCCTAGGAAAAAGGCTCTCCCTATCCACCCTATCTAATCCTCTGATTATTTTATATCCTGCAATTCAGTCACCTCTCAACCACCTTCTCTCTAATGAAAACAGCCTCAAGTCCCTCAGCCTTTCCTCATAAGACCTTCCCTCCATTTCAGGCAACATCTGAGTAAATCTCCTCTGCACCCTTTCCAAAGCTTCCACATCCTTCTTATAAATGCGGTGATCAGAACTGTACACAATACTCCAAGTGCGGCCGCACCAAAGTTTTGTACAGCTGCAGCATAACCTCTTGGTTTCGGAACTCGATCCCTCTATTAATAAAAGCTAAAACACTGTATGCCTTCTTAACAGCCCTGTCAACCTGGGTGGCAGCGATCTACTTCTTTATACATAGAAGATGTGCTATAATATCACAAAAATCATTATGGAATTTTACCATAAACCCAGTCTACAGTTTGACTGCATATTTACAGCCATTAAGAGACAGTGTAGTAAGATTTATTCACATAAAACATTGGTAGTATTTCCAAACGATGTGTGAAAACTTTTGATGCTAAAAAACTTCTAATTTTCAAAGTCAAATAAATGGGGTATGATGTACTGTTAACTCAATGGGCTGAATACTGCAAGGCACCAGTCTTTCCATTGCAACCTTCACATCTCAAGTGTCAGCTGGCCCACCCACAATCCTCACAGCTGCCCTGCAGCAATTTAAAGCTGGGAGCATCATTAATTGCTTTAAGACAAGATTTCTACCTTTATCTTTGGAGGAAATCCTGCCTTAGAGAGGTGCTAACTAATCTAATCGGCTTTCAGCTCTGTAGCCCGAGTAGTGCCAGCCAGGAGTGACTGCTATTGCTGGGACTACGTGCAATTCCATCAGGGTCCAGGGTCAAGGTGAGGAGGATCGTTGGGACGCAATGGCAGGGTTCAAAAGGCCAGGGAAGTGAAACATACATGCACTTATACAAGTCATGAATAATAAAATTAATTTCACTCAACATAGTGATTTGGGGATATGTGGATTTAAAGTAGGATACACAGCGCACGAATGGGATGCCTCAGGAACATATGCCTGGAAGAATGAACTGATCTGCTACTGGGCAACCATAGTCAAGTAATTGGAAACGGGCAGTTTGTTCTTTATGACTCCACAAAGCTTTATCAGAAACAAACACAATTTCACAAAATGTGTGTTAGCAAAAGGTAGACAACTGGGTTGATGTGCCTCAACAATATTTTCAGAAGATCTCATGTCAATCCAACAAGAAACATATCACTCTTTTCCACCCTTAGTCTGAATAGGATTAAACAGTTTGATATCTATGTCTGTGTTTCGTCGGAACCCCAAAAACCCAGAAATTCAACCAGTTACAAGAAGGTAAATACTTTGGGAAACAAAATGAAACTCATTTCACTTTAAGATTCTTTTTAAACTATTGTCCATCATAGCCTCCAAGTTCTCTGCGTTTTTGCATTCTTGGAAGATTGGTTGCAAATACTTTTGTTAGGTCTTGCCTTTCAGCATTCAGAAAAATAAAAGTCCCAGACTAAAACCTGAAGGTGTCAAATCCATTTGGTAATCCAAAAGTCACGCATATTGCCACTTCATAGTTTTTTTTCTTGTGAAAGTAGAAAAGTAAGCGCTTCTGCAATCAGATTTTGATGAGGTCCTTTAGAACTGTGAAGCAGTACTTCTGTTCTGGCAGTTTTCTTGTAGTGCAGAAGTTGCATTTCACAATAGTCAGCTATGATAGTCTGAAATATAGAGATCCAGACAGCCATTTTGACAGCGACTGTCAAGAGGCAAGATTATAAAGCTATGATGCTACAGTGTTGAGAATGTAGGCTGTTAGATGGGTAGAGGTGATAGTGTGGCAGGGATAAGCTTTTAGATCGGTACAGCATAGGGTGCTAGATTGGTGATAGGATGTTTAGGATAAGACAGAGCAGGTGGGAGAAATTGCATTCAGCGTGGAGGGTGGGTTGGGTTTAGAACAGGAAGCATATCCATGGGGTTTTCATTCATTTTAAAACATTAGTTGCTGCTCTCTGCCACAGTTCCTTTAAAAATTCCTAATCCACAAAACCCTTGTTTGGCTTCTCAGGTAAACAAAGATCCCATGAAACAATGTGATTTACAGGAAAGGTAGATACTAACCGACAGCCAGAAGATGGAAGTCTGAGAAGTGCTCCAACAGGCAATTGCACCCAAAGCTGATTGTGCAGATTTCCCATGAAGGGCGTGCTTAATCGAACACAAATTACAAATGGTGACAGACAAGTGGCATCAAGGAAAGCAATAAAGATTGATCAATTAGTTCTCCTCACAGTTTCCAGAACTTGCTCAAGGAATAATTGAGGCACAAGATAACTTTTTTTACAGTCAAAAGAAATAGAGAACATGAAAAATAGCTTATAAAAACAGGGGAAACATGTCGCAATCTAAATTTAGCATATGCATGACCTCACTCTTCTCCTAACTAATTTTGAACAATATTTCAAATGCCTCAGCAATGCAAGATAAATAAAAACTAAAATCTCATACGCTATTATTGACATGATTAGATGTTTTACATAAAGAGACTGACTACAGGTCCAAGATTTAAAAGACTCAACTTATGATATTGTCAAACGTTAGGATAGGAGATTCTTTAAAAAAAGTAGGAAGACTGAAACATTTAGGGAATGAATTTCAGACTATGGGACCCACACAAGTCCTAAAAAAAGTCATTAAATGAAGATTTAGCCAGAAGACCGAAGGGAGATTGCAGAGTTGGGCCAGTTGAAACCACAAAAGGGAGTTGTAAACAAGGGTAAGAATTCCGGATTTGGTAATGACCAGTAGAGGTCAGTGAGGAGAAAGACGACAAATGAATGAGACTTAATGCAAAGCAAATTGCAGATGGAAGAGTTTTGCACAAGCTGGTATTTTGTATAAAGAGTAATTTGGAGGTCAACAAGAAAGGTATTCCACTAAAAATGTTAAATTGTGAGCTAACAGAAGCAGAGACAAGGGTCAGCTGAAGAAAGCAGAGCAGGAAAACAATACTGCTGAGGCACTGTTGTGGCAATGGTAAGAATAAGGTTGAAACTCAGCAGAGTTCCTGATGCGTGTGCACTATCCAGTTTGCCCTGTAAGAGCAATCGGGAGGGAAGAATTAGGAGCAAGAGAGACGTGGGAAATGTTTCCTTCTTAATGAATGGTGATCAGGTTTTATTTATATATTCTTGCTGAAAAATCGTTGTGAATGATGAAAAGAAAAAATCTTTTCCAAGAATTCCTCATATAGTCCTTTAAAAAGACAGCTTAACTTAATCATTCACAGAACGCAGGCATCTCTAGCAAGGTCATTTATTGCACATCCAGAACTGCCTCTGCAAGATGTCGGCAAGACCCTTCTGGATCCCCTCCAATTCATATGATGAAGGTACTTTCAGTGCTGTTAGGTGGATGATTCCAGGAGTTTGAATCAGCAACGCTGAAGGAACAGCAATATACTTCCAAGTTAAGATGCTCTGAGAGTTGAAGTAGATTTTGTACATAATGTTGTTTCCATATGATGCTTCTCTTATCCTTCTAGAGAGGTTGAGGTCACCAGTTGGGAGGTACTGCCAAAGAAGCCTTGGCGTGTACACACTCTGATCCACAAATGGCACACACTGTGGCTATTTTGTGGAAGGAAGAACATTTTTAAATGTAAAATGGGCCGCATGGACAAGTGGACTTGTTTTTTTTTCTGGACGGCATCCAGCAAATTGAAAGTTCCTAGAACTGTAATCCATCTGGTAAATGGAGAGTATTCCTTCAAACGCCAGGCATGTGCCTTGCACATCGCATAAAAGGTTCTGGGGAAGTTACTAAGTGGGTAATTCACAATAAAATATCTAGTCTCTGGTCTTATGGCTGCATACTTAGTGGTTAATCTAGTTAAACTTCTAGTCAATGGTGCTAGATTTGAAGTCAACCTGCAAAGAGATTTGCCTCTAATTCCCATTCATCAGTTTTGCTAGGTTCACATACTGTTAAAAGCTACCTTGTTATCAAGGGCATTCACCCTCACTTCCTCTCCTGAGCTCAGCTGTTTTGTTCAATGTCTGGACCAAGGAGCTGCTTTGGCTTGATGGGACCCAAACAGAGCATCAGGGTGCAGATTACTGTTCCGCAAATGCCACTTAATACTATCATCCATCATTCTGCTGATGATTGACAGTAGACAGATGAATCAGCAAAATGGCTTGGCTGGATTTGTCATGTCTTTTGTGGACAGAACATACCTGGGGAATTTTCCACATTGCTGACTGGATGCCAGTGTTGTATCTGTACTAGAATAGCTTGGGCTAGGGAAGGAAACATAAGCGTTCAGTTCTATTGCTATCTGTTGCCAGGGCCCACAACCTTTGCAGTGTCCAATGCCATGACTGACGCCAGGGTCCTCAAGAGAAAGATCGAGGTGCATAAACAACTTGGCACTTCTGGCTGAAGATATTTACAAATGCTTCAGCCTTGACTTTTTCAATAGCGAGCTAGGCTCCCCATCACTGAGGTTGGAGATATTTTGGAGTGTCCTCCTCCTCCTCCAGTGAGTTTTTAAATTGTTCATCAACATTCACAACAAATATGGCAGTACAGACCTTAGGTCCCATCGTTTAGTTGTGGGATCACTTAGTTCTACCTACCTTTCCAGTGACATGCATGTTGGATATTAAAAGTAGCTGCTACAGAAATAGTAGATGCACTGGTAGTAATCTTACAGGACTACTTTGATTCTTTTAAGTCCCAAAGGACTGAGAAGGACACAAAAAAGTAACTAAAGGGCAGTTAGCTTAAATGACTACATTTGGGAAAACGTTACAGTTGCTTACAAAACAATGTAATAACAGAATGTTTGGAAATACATAATCTGACCAGCAGAAATCATCAAGACCTCAAAACAGAAATCATGGTTGACAAGTTTATTAGAATTCTGAGAGGAGGTAACAAGTGGGATAAAACAGAAAACAGTAGATGCAACAGACCTTAAACTCTTGAAAATCCAAAGAGACCAGGGTTTTGAAGGTACTACATTAACATGGATTGAGGATTGGCTACCTAATAAGTTGAGAGTGGAGATAAAAGGGACATTTTCAGGATGTGTACTGTAACTGCAGTGCCACTGATATTAGTGCTGGAATCACAATTACTTAAAATATATAAAACGGGCCAAGATGATGATAATGAATGTACTTTAGCCAAGTCTGTGGATAACCCAAAATAAGTGGGAAGGCAAGTGATGAAGAGGTACAAGGCACAAATCAGGAGCATGATGTTATATTCTACACTTTCCTGGGTGAGTGCTACTTCAACTCTCGAAGTTCAACACCATTGTGGAGAAAGCACCCTGCTTCACTGGCATCTCAGCCATTAATATTAATAACAACATCACTGTAAACCTATCACATACACACCGGTGTCAGTGTGTACAATCTTCAAGATGTAATACAACAGTTAATATGACTCCTTTCACAATTTCTTCAAAACACATAGCCCCTACCATCTGGAAGGGTGAGGAGCAAATGCAAGTTCCTCTCCAATTCACACACCATATGACTTGGTGACTGTTTCATTCCCTCAATGTCACTGGATCAAGTTCCTGGAATTCCCCTCCTAATAATACCAGGGTGTGCCAAAAGCAAATGAGCTGCAGTAATTCATCAACAAAACAGCTTACTTTTTTTTAAGGGAAATTAGGATGGGCAATAAATGCTGGTTTTGTCAGTCATATCTGCATCTCATGAAAGAATTTCAAGAATTCTTGGGGTACACAATTATCTTATATCCTCAGTCTGTAAGGCAGCTATTTATCATGACTTGTTATTTTAGACATTAAACAAGTTTTTTTTTAAAAATCCAAACCAATACTGACCTTCCAACTCCATGAACCTTAAATTTTGCTAATCAGTCTTTTGTGCAGAGGTTTATCAAAAGCTTTCATATACAACATCCTCTACATTCCACTCCATCAGAAAATGGTCTTAGATTAGTGAAACACAACTTACCATTTATAAATACTGCCGGCTGTCTTTAATCAATTCAAACTTTGCCTGATACTTGACAACATTTTGCCCAATCATTGATGTTAAGCTTACTGGTCATGACTACTTGAAGCACCTCAGTCTCTTCTGAGAAAATGATGTCATGTCTGTCTCCATCTAACCTTGTGGCCCCTCTGCACTGACAAGGAAAACTATGGTAAGGTTTTCTCTAACTGCCAACACATTTCCCTTATCAACACTGAATGCAAGCCAACCAGGCCTGCCAATTTAACCTGTCTAAGCAAAGCCACCTTTTCCAATATATTCTGCCTATCAATTTTCACTCCATTTGTAATTTCCATTGCTACAGATAATTTTACCTGCATCCTGTTTCTTAGTTGTGACGTGAGTTGGTTACTTCAATCGTTTTATAGCAATAATGTGCAGTAGAATAACACAAACAGCCTGGGTTCAATCCCTGCATCAACTGTAAATCATTCAAGGAGGCCTCTCATGTCACTTAATCATTTAAATCTATTTTTATCCTTGCCAATTAAATAATTATTCAAGTACAAATTGTGCAATTTTAAACATTTATCCCCAAATTTATTCAACAAAATCCAAAAAATTCATGGCCAAGAAAACAATAATTGCTTACAAACTTGAGTAAAAGTACTTACTTCTAAAAACAAAATTTTACCCCCAGTTAACAACTGAAAGAATGACACTTCAAGGTTTTGGATTTTAAACAAACTTTAAGCATAGAAGAAATTTTGTTAAAAAGCATGAATACGAACAACATATTTCATAAACTTATTTTTTTAAAACCTGAAAATATAAATGGGTCATTTACCTTTCTATGTTAAGTTTCACTCAAGAGTTCCCTATACTCCAAGACCGTAAACATTCCTTTACTTTTCCTGGGACCAAACCAAAAGATGTGCTGTAGCTATTAGGAATCCATTTTTGAGTCTGCAATCGTCTTGCTATTGTTCAAGGTTTGAGATTTCTTGGGGTTCTTTCACTGACACTCAGTCAGATGAGCTTCTAACTCTCCTTAAGCTACTCATAATTGAGAACACCTAAAAGACAAGCATTGGGCTGAATGCCTTCTTGCTCGTGGTTGACAGCTCTTTGGGGCTTTTTATTCTCTTACTGGTTTCCAAGCCATCCACCTCCAAACCTGTCCACAGCAGTGACAATTCACAGGTAAACATATATCAAAAAGGGGACCACTCCCACAACCTGTCCGTACAATTGTCTCGCACATCTGCGATGTTACAGATAAAGATTTCAACTCAGAGTGCAAATCCCAAACCTATCCTTTGATCTGAAAAATGTAAGGATGTGTTTTTGTTTACTTATTCGTTTTCAACTTTTCTTTGATCTTGGCAATTACATTAAAATTATTCAACACTCTAAGATGGGTAATTGCCACCTTATCAGACTCCTTGATTCCTTTACAATGCTAACAGAAATCCATCTATTGTTTAAGATAACAGTGTGAAGAAGGGTCTCAACCCAAAACATCAACTTTCCTGCTCCTCTGATGCTGCCTGGCCTGCTGTGTTCATCCAGCTTCACACCGTGTTATCTCAGATTCTCCAGCATCGGTAGTTCCTACTATTTCCATCCATTGTTTTCATATCTCAAAGTCTAACCCACTTTCAATAAACATGTACCATCCTTTAGATGATAATTACAATAAAAAGTGTTTATCAGTCTCTGAAAGTCAAAATTCCTCCCCCATCCCACTCGTCTTCATTAACATTTCAATACCCCACCTTAAAGATTATTACTCCTAAAACAAATCATGAAATTGGACATTTTCAGAACACCACACATAGAGACACATGAAAGTACACTGGTTACAGCACACACACGAGAATAATCTTACTGTTAATAGTGTCACCCACTACCATGAATAACATAATCCAGAAAATGGACTTCTGAATGTCCTAAATTATCACCATACTTTGCAATCGCTTATCAATTTCCATCCAGACAAACAACATCCTGCATCAAAAATTCCCTTACATACACAGACCAGTTCCCAGGTGCTACAATGCAGATTGGACTTCCCTGCGTGCACGTACAATTAACTGGCTCTCAAATTTTAAAGTCTTTCCAACGTACAAGCAGTCCAGCAGCTTTCTTCTCACAGATAACAAAGTGTGAAGCTGGATGAACACAGCAGGCCAAGCAGCATCTCAGGAGCACAAAAGCTGATGTTTCAGGCCTAGACCCTTCATCAGAGAGCCGCTTGGCCTGCTGTGTTCATCCAGCTTCACACTTTTATCTTGGATTCTCAGCATCTGCAGTTCCCATTATCTCTGATACAGCTTTCTTCTCACATGCTGTTTCCTAATGAGACAATTCCTAGTAGCATACTTGGGTTCAAACACAAATCAAACCACTTGACTGAATTAGTATCAGAGATAATGGGAACTGCAGATGCTGGAGAATCCGAGATAATAAAGTGTAGAGCTGGATGAACACAGCAGGCCACGCAGCATCTTAGGAGCAGAAAAGCTGACGTTTCGGGCCTAGATCCTTCATTTTAGTATTCTGGTTAGCATTTATGGTTTTTAGTACTGGATTAGTAACTTAACGAGTCTGCGTGTGCATGCATGTACATGTACATGCTCAAACCTTGCCATGAAACACTGTATAATGATTTTCAATTGTGATAATAGTATGCAGGCTAGCACCACATAGTAACAACTGCAAAAGCTGAATCCTTATCAAAATCACTCAGTAATCTCTTAAGAATCCTGCCATACAGTTAACTAGCCTATTTGTCAGTATCAAATGTAAGGACTGAGTTGGTTATTTTTGTCTTTAAAAAAACTGTGGACTCCAATGAAAAACAACAGTTGTTCTTAAAAACAGGTATTCATCAGGATGGCTGCATAACTTAACAGCAAGGAATTTATCTACTGGAGAACTGGTTTTCATAGTGGTGTGTTCCTACATTGTGCTGACTATCAACAGCAAAGGCCATGTTTACAAGTGAAGCTGATTGTGCAGTTCCAACTTTCTCAGCTGAAACCAGCGAGAAAAACACACACAGTCAGTTCTGCTATAACGCAATTGACAAATAGAGAAACGCTATTTCTAAAACGTACACTTATGTTGGCTATGATGCGATTTAAAGAGGCTAATTGCAGCCAATGAGGGGGATAAGGACAGTCCTCTTCAATTTTGGAATAGCTTTAACTTCAAGAATGCAATTAACCTTATTGTGGAGGCCTGGAGTAATGTCAATAAGGACTGCTTGCATGCAGATTAAGAGAAGCTTCTCCCAGACTTTTTCTAAGATTTTAAAGGTACTGATCCAGAGGAGCTTCCAAGAATCAAAAAGAACACTGTACTGATCTTGGAAAGCAAGTTGCATTGGAAGAAGTGGAGAGTAAAGATATTGAAGAACTGCTTGAGTACCACCGTGAAGACCCCTCTACAGCTGATTTACAAAAAAAAACTTGAGACTGAGGGGGATGTGGAAGCTGGAGATGAGCAAGCTGAAGTCCATGATGCAGCACCATGAGAGCTTTCCACTTCTGTTTTGTCTTCTATCCTGAGGGAGATTGAGAAGCAGCTGCAGCTGTTAGAGGATAATTACAATACAGAATGAAGCAGGGTAGCAGTTCATGGAATAAGATCTTATTTGGCATGAAAGAAGAAAAAAGGCAAGGCAGCAAAAACTGCATGTCAACCTCCAACCCCCAAGAAGCAATCAGAAGACTAATGAACCACAGCCATCCACTTCTGGGTTAACTATTTTTCACCGAAATCCTGCAACCACAACCGCACCCGCACCTGATGATGACGACAATCCTCAGCCCCTGCATTAACAACAAGGTAATTTCAAAACCTCCTCCCCCATCAAGTTATCTTGACAGTTTGAGGCAAGATCTTAAATTTACTTTTATTTCATTATTAGATATGAATTAAACCTTTATCCAAACTGTGCTATCCATTATGTTAGGCTTTTGAATGATTTTTTTTGATAGTCTGCCCCAAGCCCGATTTTCCCATAGCCCTCATTATTTCTATGGTGCAATTTTCTATAATGCGATATTGCACAGGAACACAACTATCACTTCTTAGCAGAAACAAGCAAATGTGTACTGCTGTTCTCTTTAGCTGAGGTCACCTGTTCTCTGCTGTAAATAAAGCTGTTTAAACTTAAAGTAAACCGGCTATCTTTCCTTTCAATTAATAAATAAGATGGATTCTACAAGTGAACTCTACAGTCAGCTTCTTACACCAGTTCATCCAAAAGAACAGCAATAGTTTATCTAGCCCTCGAAGAATCATTTCAATATCAGAAACAGAACGCAAAGACCACTGAACTGGTTTTCTACTTCTCTATTTGTTCATCTATGTCTGTATGTAATGGAGAGTTTAAGAGGATTAGAGTTTCAGTTAGTAATGTTATATGCTTATGTTTTCATAACTATTTACCTGTAGCTATTGTCTAATTACTTTTAATTAATAGTAATTCTTGGTTAGGCCAAGGACATGATAAATGCTTAGTATCAACCTTGGTCTGAAAGCCAGCAAATTGAGATACCATGCATATGTTTATTACAAGAAATATTTGTTATGACTCCAGCTTTAGCAGGGCTCAACTTACAGTGCACTACCGCACTAGGTCATAACAAGTACAGCTATGACATCTTACTTTCCTAAAGTGGCTTAACAAGCCTTTCGGCTATAAAATCAAACTCATTAGAAGTTCTGACATTAGGCTCTCAGGACATCAGAAGAATAGGCAATAAAGCAGCCTTGCTTGAAATATATTCAAATAACACCTCACCAAAGCCACCCACAGAAAGATGTAACAACTACTTGAACATTTACATATGTTGTTTTGATTATAAATTTGGATAAAGAAATTTATAATTGGAATACATAAAAACAGCAGGACGTACAAGTGTATCTATAGAGAGAAAGAGAGTTAATATTTCACATGCTGATGAAAGAAAAACTCAAGAAATGGGAGCAGTAATAGGTTATTCCATCCCTCAAAAGATTCTAAAAGATTATGGCTGACCTGCTCCATGGCTTCAACTCCTCTTCTGTACCAGCTCCAATTAGATTTGTGAAATATCAAGAAATTGAGAGCTATCTACCTCCACTATAAATATTTATTTTATGGCCTCCACAAGAGTCTGCAGTAAAGAAGTCCAGACACACAATCACTATGTATTGGAAGAAGAAATTCCTTTGTGTTGTTCTATAACTATGTTGCCCAGTTTGTGATTTTTCCACCGGGGAAACATCTCATGCAAAATTCTGAGGGTCTTTGAGAGGATGTATTTGCCAATAAGACCATCTCTTATTCTTCTAAATTCTAATGAATGAAGGCCTAACCTGCTTAACTGTTAATGATAAATTCAACCCCTTCTCCCAGGAATCAGCCCAGTGAATTTCTTTTGAACTGTCACCAATGCAGTGTATCCTTTCATACGTAACAGGAAAGGCTAATTCTGTTTCTATCTCCACAGATGTTGCCAGACCTGTTGATATTTCTAACATTTTTATTGCTATTTTAAAGCAACAATATTGTGCAAAGAAAAAATGACCACACTCCAACAGTTTAACTTTTTAAAACCTTACACACAGTGTACAGTTCCTTTAATGAATGTCAAAAGAGTGGTCTTACAGGGAGATCTTCCTGTCTTTTCCCAACCAATTTTCTTTTGACCTTACATTCCAAAACGTGAAGTCATATTTTCATACATGTCCAGAATTTAACTTCAAATGAAGATTACTGATATCAAAAAGAAATCAAGAAAAACATAATCTAGATTCAGGCTCAGCAAAATCTGACCAGCATACACTTTCCAAATGAAAATGTTAATTTCTTTCCCCGGTTGACACATGAATGTGATGAAAAACTAATTTGTTTCATAATTTTAGCAAGCTTGTTAATCAGACATATTTTATCCTGCTTTCACCATTCCAAGAGTATCATACATCGAGAAGAAACTATTCAGAAATAGTTCCCATCTCGAGTCGTAACTAATAATCATAAATCGATAATCTTAAAGTAATTTGAGTAAAAGGATTAACTCATCCCAAT